>NC_052046.1:27761208-28361208 GCF_015832195.1 Motacilla alba alba
AATTTCTAACACTGCAAAGGAACATTTTTATCCAAATTTCTGGGTCAGCTCTTTTTACAGAGGGAAATTGGAGGAATTTGCATTTCCCCACCTCTGGAACATTGAAGTAACCATACTTTTATGTAACTCAGGTCCCTGTCTGCATCTGCCATCTAACACAGGCAGTATACTGTCCCCTTGCAGTATACTTTTACTTTCAAAAGATCCATTCTGGGTAGAAATAATATCACATTCATACTTTTCCTTTCAGTTAAAAAATGGCATTTTCCTGTGATTGGTAAGTTTTGTTTCAGAGGCAAATGATTACAGCTTACAGCTTTTATTGCTACAAGCAGAAGAGAAAAGCAAGATACGGACAGAGTTATATGTTAGAACAATAAATTGGGACAGAAAAGTCAAACAGGAAGATGGAACTGCTTCTTGCCTTCTGTTTCATAACTAGGCTGCCATATTAAATATCTTTGTGGAATAAACAGGGCAAAATAACCTCTTCTTATTGTACACTCTAGTCAAAGTCTGTTCAAACCAGATAAGATAAAGAAGAGAGAATGTGAGGATTTTGCCGACACTTTCATCAGGGAAGCAGCCATTCCACTATAACTTCACCAGAGATATTATAGTTGTGAGTTTACACTGCAGTGAGTTTATATTGTTATATTAATCAACACCATTAGAAATGTGTTCCAACTACAGTTTTAACACAGACCAATATAAATGCAAAGTATTTTTATTATCCTTCCATCTGGTAGTCTTCAAGTGCTTTGCAGATGTTAGGAAGCCAAGCCCCATAATTCACGATGACATAATGTTTCAGAAAATCAAAGCAAGTTGCAATCCATGCTGCTTTTCTGGGTCAGATACTTGTTCAGGAGTTCATTGCATCACCAGGGCAGTTTAGTGAAATACACAGACCAGGACTGAGGGAGGTTCTGCAAGAGGAAATGAGCCTTTTCTCTTCATCAAAAAAATTTCCAATCTGTCTTAGAAATTATTTATATTGTCCTCAAATCTACACTACCCAAGCAACAGAAAGTAAAGGATAGGTAAGTCTCACTTTTCCAAGTTCAAAAAGTACTTTTCAAAGAGGGAAATGGAGGTAGAAATGTTTAGCAACTAGAATAATTTAAAAACCAAAGAAATACTGCTGCTTCTAGAGGTACAAAAGGAGACCTCCTCTGGCTTTTGGCACTGGGATTTAATGTTTTCCTTTACTCAGATTTTTAATGTGTTCTATTCAGTTCTAATGCCTGAGGAGTATCCACAATTCCTGGATTGTACTTAAAAAGAATCTGACCCACTGATTCTTTAGGAAAACAAGATATTTTACTTGCCCATACAAACCACAAATATAGCAATGCTCTGTTAGGGATCCTGTGTACAACGGGTTCGTAAACAGAAAAAAATATTTGGAAATTCTCCCCACTTTTAAAACAAGAACATTGCAACAAAAAGGGCTTCTCTTACCCCAGGAGATACAAACTCAGATGAGGTAAGAACATAGTAATGAGCAGACAGACTGTATCATATGAATGCTGCAACTTAGTCATTAGAAGATTCTCATGATCCCTCTTGACTTCCCTTTCAATTGCTACCAAGATGAAATGCCATTCCTTGGAAGAGTGAAGCTTGATAAAGATGTGCATGTGGAACAGTTGCAGCTGGATTTAAACCCTTTGAAAGGTAAAGGATGTAACTGCCTGTTAAGACCTAAGTCTGCTCAGTGACTTTTTAAAGAGGAATTTAGATTTAGATTTACTTTGGTAATGTACAGGGGAAAAAGCAAATTTTGCAGGGGGTTGGATAAGAAATTTTTACTTGCAAACTTTAGAACATTAAGGTAGAAAAATATACTTGGCAAATTTAAAACAACAACGTAAGTCACTTCACAAAGCAGTGACTTTGCAAACATTAATCCATCCAACTTTAAGTTATCCACATTTTGAGAAGAGAAAGTTAGAGGAAGAAAGAGAAAAAACAGATAATGATACATGTATAGCCATCTCTTTAGATCCAGTGTAGTCTCAGCTTCCTGTTGTTATAGGTAAAAATTGCCAATAGCCAATTTTTAATCAAAATGAAAAAATAGAATTTTTTGTGCTATCGAATCAAAAGTTGCCCCTCTCAGCCAACCAACAGAAAAACAGCGCTGAGCCCGGGATGTCAGACGCCGGGTGAACACACGTGGTCTGACCTCTAGTGCATCAGACTCCCCCCAGTTCACACGGAGGCATCGCAGTGCCCAGTTCTTATACTCTTTTTTCTAGCCCAAGGCTATGTCCTTTGTCTTCTCCAGCTCGGTCCATATTCATTTCAGATTTCTATAGATATCCTCTGTATTCATCCAAGTTTTCATCCAAGTTTTCTTTCACTATGCGTGGCACACAAAAACCTCATCAAGGAAGAGATGTTGGATATCAGCCAGTTCCCGGAATCTTGTATTCAGTGGGATTGTCCCTGATGGCATAGATTATCAGTCCGGCCAATCTTAGCAGCCCATTATTGCTCTGGCTACAGCCATCATCGCTTTTCTCCTGCGTTGGGTGAGGTGATGTTTTTATGTTAATTTCCTTCCTGCCAGCTGGGATGCCATCACTCTCTGAAGTTTTCGCAACCCGTGTTACAGCTACATGCCTGCGTTAGAGCTACTTACCTGATTTCTATATTTTATACGTATGTCCCCTTTTAATCAGCATGAATTTACTCATTTACTCATTTACTCATTTACTCATAACACTGTAAATCCAAGGAAGTGGGGCACATCAGTGTTACACCTGTGCCACTGCTTTTTATCTGCTCTCATCTCCCAGGGCTCTCTCCCAGGCACCTGCCTGTCTTTACTGTTCCTCAGGGGCCTGTGAGGTCTTGTTTCTCCACACAAACCACAGGAGCTGTTTTGCTGCTCCACATACCTGTGGCTACTAACCCTTCTGCTTACCATTAAACAATGTGACAAGATCTATAGACAAACCAACCCTCTTTCAAACTTACCTTCAAACAGACCAATTGCAACAACCACTTCGCAACTTTGGCATAATCTAAAAAATGCAATTTGAAATATAAAAAAAAAGCTCAGATGTAGTTTATAAATATTTTCAGATGTATTTCTGCTCATAAACCTGGAAATAACGGAATTAAAGACCTACCTTCGAAAACATGTGCATGTATTTGCACACAACATTCAAAATGCTTTTATTCCTGTATTTGGATAAAATGCGTTATCACATCAAAAGCAAAAGAACAAATTGAGGTTCACCTTTGCAAATCTCAAGAATCTGATCCTTCTGGATAGTATTCCCATTTATTCTTTGATATAAGTGAAAAAGCTAGGATACACTGCTAATGATCTGTGTATTCAATGTTTCTAGAGGAATTCCAAAGAGGCATGGAAGTGGAAGCTTACTACAGAAGAAGACAACAAGCAGTTAACAAATGAAAGAAGAGGAAAAGAGTAATGGAGTAGTCACTTATGCTCTGGCCTTGATACAGCCACACTACTACTCTCAAATTCTCTTCTTCAGGAGGATTCACATTCTCAGTTTCAAAAATGAGCTGCTAGGTTCACTTACTGTTGATTCATTTATGTTCAACACTTAGTACACTTATTTCTTCCAATTTTCCATTATTTACGTATCTCTATTTCTATGTAGCCTTTTTTTCTAAATAATCTATCTCTCAGTATAATATCCATTAAAATTCTTAGGATGATTTGCGCTGTGACCTTTACCACCTCAGTGAATGTTTTTTTGTGCCAGAAACTTGCATTCCTTTCTCACTATACAAATTCCACTGCCTGAACAAGGCTTGTTCACATTAAGTTCAAATCACAGGACTGAATCCTGCAATATATATATATTCATAGAACTCCCTCATAGGTAAGGTTTACAAAATCAGGTTTCCAGTTTTTATGCAATGCTTTTCCATTGGAAGCATTTGGATTTCCATTTCTATCCTGGCTTTGCCTCACTGACATTTCCAATTCCATTTCTTTATATGCAAAAGATATATTTATCAAAAAACCTGCTTTTTTCACAATGAAAAGGTACCATATGTGTCAGTGTTATACACATATGTATTCTGAATTCCCTGAGTTGAAATGTCATTAACATTTTTATTTGCATGAATCTAGGGCATAACTCAAATGATCCTACCAGGGCATCATTCTTAAATTATATTTTCTTTCTGCGGCTCCTACAGGAGAAAGTCGTGTTATCAGTGTTATCCACCTAAATAACAAACGGAATTTAAATGCTCATTTCCTCAGAAAAGGGTTAAATGTATTCTTTTCAAAAATCTGCAAGAGCAAAGACAGTGCATATATTTTGAAATAGTGGCAGAATTTTGTGTTTACATCAGAAGGACATTAAACATATGCAATGCAATATAGTCAAATCAAGGAAAAAATACTGATTATAAATTATCAGATGTAAAATAATTGTTAATTAAAATAAAGGCATAATAGTGAGAGTTCTATAAGCAGTGGAAGTTAAAAAATCTATTATAAACATAATTGCCAATTAAATCGAATCAATAATTTGCGAGAGCCAAATTATGATAAAATAACAAAGTATAAAATTTATTTCACGTTTGAATGACAAAATCTGGGTCAGTCACGAATCAGACATAGTCTAGCCTGGGACTTAGGCTCTGGGTGACACGCTACACAGCTCTGAGCTCCTGCATGCATCATTGTGGTAGTGGCACACCATAGCCGTGTCCGAGTCCAGTTCTTATACTCTTTTTCTCGCCGCAGGCCAGGATGTCCTTTGTCCTTTTCTTAATCAAGTGAGTCCCAAAGCTTCTCTGGTCTCAGGATAATGCTATCGGATGGAAGATGGTCCAGCTCTCGATGTCTCAGGAATAATTCATCGGTTTCTTATCTCATGCTAGACAGAGCTTGAAAAGCCATGCTTGCAATACACAAACCCCGTGTCCGGGAAGACATACAAGTTAAACAGTCCCTTACTGGTAGTCCTTTGCATGCTAAGGGATTTCCCAGAAACAGACTATAGGCCTGAATGGATTATCATCGGATATGTCATCCCTCCTGGCTGTCAGTAGCCAGGTGTGCCACTGATGGCTGATTGTTTACTTAGTTAATTTTCCTAAACCCTGTGCCGTTTTTCCCCCCTTCACATGTAAATGTGGTCATGCTATGTATGGTAAGTGTCTGAAAGCAGGTTTCCCAACCTCTGCAAGCTGCTTTTCCTTAGCTTGTTGAGGACTTGCCTGGACAAGTCTCCTGGGATAAAAAACAGACCCTTAATTTCTTTATAGCTACTTCTTAACTTATTCTATTATTTTCTACATCTATATTATACTCATCATATTATTTTATTTTCTTATGAATTTTGACATATTCATCACAAATCCAAAGAAGAAGAAATAAGAGTGAGATTCTTTTCAGGATGAAGAAATTACTATCAAAAAATTAAATCCAGAAAACAAGGAGGAATACATGTAAAAGAAAGAACTTAGAAGGAATGCTTTAAGGTGAGAGGAAGGACAAAGGCAAAATAAGAAAAAGAGGAGACTGCCAGGTTGAGCAAAGGGAAAGGTTCTTGAGTGAAAGCAATGACTTATTTTCCATTCTTTAAAAAGCCTGACAATATCTTTGTCAGAAAATGCTTGGCAGAGGAGATACGAATAGAGCAGGATGTTTTAGAGGAAATTCAGAAATAGCAAAGAATTGAAGGGACAAAGGTCATGGTAGTTTTAGAAAAAAGAAAAGTCTCAGAATATTATGAGTTGGAAGGGACCCACAAGGATCATTTGGTCCAATTCTTAAGTGAATGGCCCATATGGAGATTGAACACATGAACTTGATGTAAAATAAAGACATTGGTCAAGGGACAGAGAAATGGATTAAAAAAACTGAAAACTTTCTTGTGGAATTGGAAACTGCATGATGTTTACATTATCTTTCTTCAGCAAGGCACAGAGACATTAAAGTAGGTTGAAATCAAAGAAAAAAGGAATGCTAAAATTATGCAAAGAATGGTGTATTTCAACAGAACCTCAAGGAAGCAAAAGGCAAGAGGAACCATGAAGAAGAGAAGATCAGGCAGGAGTGCTAGCAAAATAGATGTAGAATAGATAAGAGAGTCAGAAGCAAGTAATTCAGTGAAAAACTGCAGAAAGCAGAAATCAAAATGGCTGGCTTAGAGTGTGGATCTGTCCAGGCAATGAGACCAAGAAACTTCAAGAGAGGGTAGGTGGGATACTATGGAGTAACAAGGACCATCACTGTGGAACCAACAGTTCCCTCAGCATGACTAGAGAACTGAGGAGAGAGGGAGAGCCAGGAATATAGAAGGAATAGGAAGGAGAATCAAAAGAACGGCAGACGAGCACAACAGAAGCAGATGAACACACGGGAACGAAGAATTAGATATGACAGATCCTGTCTGCATTGATATATCATGTTACTGTTTAAGCAACTTGCAGTAGTACTGTGAAATGTTTGAAAAAAGGAAGATAAAAAATTCCTAAAACATTTAAAAAATCTTCCAATAACCAAAGTCTGTCTTGACTAGAAACTAAGTTCACATTTCAGGCTTTGAGTGAAAACCCAAAGTTATCTGAAATAAGTTTTTGTTGGTGGTTTAAAATATTTATGGACTAAATGAATAAGCTTTCTAAAAAATAGTGTACACACCTGTTATAGGTGAAATATGATAAGTCCAAATCAGTAATCGAGAGAGACAAATTAAAATAGAAGAAAAAGAATTTATTTCGCAAATCAAAATAAAATTTCCAATAGCCACAATCAAAAAGGCAGCGTCAACCCTGGGATCTCTGGGTGAACCTCGTTCCGACCTCTATCACATGGGAACCCCCAATGTTCACGAAGTCCGGGAGCCTAGGTTATATACTGTTTTCGTGCCCGGGGCGAAGTTCCACTTGTTCTTTTCTTCTCCTTCGCATATTCATGTAGTCTTCCTTCTCTGTCCGGAGTTGGAAGAAGCCTGGCTCCAGATGGACAAAGCAGTTTCTGGGTGTACAAAAGCAGTCTCCGGTAAAAGAAGACTGTTAATTCCAAGTTACGGAATGAGGCATTGGGATGTGGTTCTGGGTTATATCGATCTTGAGTCATTATCGATTGTTGATGGCTTGGGTGTTCCTGAAATTGCCCAACATTTCCGCAGTGGCTAGCTCCTGCACTTGCTAATTTGAGATTCTATCAGAGACCACCTGCGGTTTCACAAGGTAGTGAGGTAATCTTCTCTCGAGCCCCACTGTGCAATTGCTAAACCTCAGAACTACTTCTGACAGGCATCCCACAGATATATTTTATTTCATACATACCCTTTTTAAAGCACAAATTTCTTCCTCTATTTATTACACACCTATATACATTGTAAGGATAATGTGGTCTTTTTGAGGTACTGCCACAGGGATGATGTGAAAACATCTGATGAAACCTGTAGGGTTCTCAAGCACATCTTAAAAGGGAATTGCATGGTAACTAAAAGTGCAAGAGATTTGACACTACACACCACATCTTAGTGGAGAAGAAATTATGAAAGTTCAATTTTAATGACAGATAATTGAAATTTACTATTCAGCTTCATAAGACTAAAGAGTAAGTTATCACAGATGCATTAAATCTCATTCTTTTTGTGGCTCAGAAAGGAACCAGCACACAATGAGTACACAACCTTTTAATTAAGCAGAGAATTCTTGGGGTGTTTTGAGAATTCAGCTGTGGCTTGTCACATGATCTGCACTGAAGTCATATAGAAGTGTTCTGTGAAAGGCATTGTTTCTTTTCTCTTTTATTCTGTGGCAGAAATAAAGGACATAAGCAGCAATTTGATGCTCTGTCACAAACAGCTTGTGGTAAGCCTTTTTTGTATCACAACTCCAGTACCACGTCTTCCATCTGCACTGAGATACATCCAAAGACATGGTTATTCCTGCATGAAGGGTCTGCATTTACTAACCATTAGCTACTTGTTCCTTTCAAAATCCCTGTAAGAAAATGCGAAGGAAAACTGCCTGGTTCTTGAGCATTGCTGTTTTCAGTGTTTATGAATACAGTGAGTATTTTGAATTTTTTTCCCTCTGGGAAACCATTTTGGTTTGTAACTGTAGCATGGTTTTGCTGGACAGTCCCCCTCTGTAAGAAGCTAGTAAAATCAGTGGAAGGCTCTGACATAACCTTGACTCACTTACTCTACTTCAGCTTGATGCTACAAATTAGCTTGCAAACTCCAGGGAGGCACTGCAGTCCACGATGGAGGCTTACTCCCCACTACTGATCTCAATCCTCATTCTACAAAAGACTGCTGACTAATTAGTGATTGGGCATGAACATCAAACAGCCCACTCTTTTTGGTGTTAATTTACAAACAATAGCTATTAAAGAGAAACACAAACACAGTTTCTGAGAGGCTTTTGAAATTATACCAAAATTGACCAGACAGAAAGTGTCTAACATTTCTGAGTATTAGAAAGACAACATACTTTATTGCAACATACTGGTCACTGAGAGGATCCTTCCTCTGGTCAAGTACCGCAAGCATCAGGTAAGTAGATCTTTTATAATAAATAGTGATTACACACTCATCAGCTATCCCTGATTACTTGATGTACATGTATTACTTTATTTTACATGGTTGTACTTAATGGAAGTCCTTACGGGGTTCTTTGGCGTCTGTCTTTAACGCCCAGTGTCCTTTTTATATGGTTGTTCCTCAGCCCCTGCTTGTGAGTAAGTGCAATATAATTGTTTTGCAAAACTTCTGCTTTGTCAGCTTTGCAGAGCTGAGCTGGCATCCTGCTTGTGTTTGTGTGAATTTGCAAAACTCCTGTTTGCCTAAGTTACGTCCTTTATCTGTTTCTCCAATGTTGTGCTGTTCTGTTCCACTGCTCTTATCCAGTCCTCCCTTTTCTCGAGACCAAGTTCCTTATGGGAACTATTAGTATCCGTATTTCATTTTTAAGCAAAAGGCACTATATCAGCTATAACACTGAATCATGATGCAAGATAAAACATAAGCAATTATTAATGGAGATTATTATAAACACATGTTTTAACCAAGTCCAGCTGGGTAACCATGAAGAAAGTTTGGTACTCCTGAGCTGTCTTCAAGAGCTCACACAGTGGCTTTACTTGCAGCCCATAACTGCTGAGCCACAGGTGACATCATCAGACCATCCCAAGAAATGCACACAACTCTCTTACCATTTGTGGCTGTGGAAGTTGGCCAATTGCTTCTTTTGTTCCTGTCCAGTCTCCTTTGTCCTTGGAGGATTTTGAATCCCAAGTAGGTTTATGTCCAGTCTCCTTTGTCCTTGGAGGATTTTGAATCCCAAGTAGGTTTATGTGGTCTGGACTATTTGTGCTTTGTCTTTGAATACTCTGGATCCACTTAGTCCCAGAAAATTCAACGATGCCACACTCTGATCCCAACACTGCTGTTTAGTTTCAGTGGCTATCAGAATGTCATCTGCATACTGTAACAAAACTCCAGGAGGGTTCTGATTTTTCCATTCCTCCAGTTCTTTTGCTAAGTGATTTCCGAACATAGTGGGGCTATTTTTAAATACTATTCCTGTGGTAGTACTGTCCAAGTTGGATTCTTCTCCCTCTGTTTGAATTTTCCCATTCAAAAACAAAAAGCTCTTGACTTTCAGGACTCAAAGGGACACAAAGAAAAGCTTTCAAATCTAATGCTGTAAACTATTTTTATTTTTCACTCAAGCTTGTTAGCAAGGTATAAGGACTTGCTACTGCCAGGTGTCTATCTTCTACTATCTGATTTAAAGACCTAACATCCTATACCGGCTGGTAATCCTCCCTGTTTACCTTCTTAACTGGAAAATAGGGGTATTAATTTTGGATTCACAGGTCCTCAACAGACCATATTTTGTAAATTTTTCCACAAGGGAAAATAATCCCTTATGACTTTCTATTTTCAAAGGAGATTTCTTTTGCCTTACCAGTACCGCTCCAGGTTTCAACTTCATTCTTCCACGCTCTGCTCTTCTGGATTGCCCAGTCACCTCACCAGCCCAGACTATGGGAATCACTGCATCCTCAAGTGATACTGGCAGACAGATGATATCCAATTTCGGAGACTAGTACAAAAATAGAGGCTTCCACATAATGAGATTCAGAAATAATAACCTGTATTTTGCCATTTTAAATTTGATTTCAGCATTTAGTTTTTCCAATAAGTCTCTCCCAAGGAGATGCTCTGGTGAATTGAGTAGATACTAGAACGGTGAGTTTGTTTTTCCAATTCAAAATCAATGGCCTTGAAAAACAGCTGAGATTTGCAATTCCCTGTTGCACCAATGATTATTATAGAATCATTATTCAAGTTTCCTTTTATTGTATCTAGCACAGAGTTACTAGCTCCTGTATCTACTAAAAATTCTACCTCCTCATTTACCTCTTCATTTCCCAGCTCAGCTTTAAGCAGTGGTTCTGCTAGGGAAGAATCCTCTGGTCTCCCACAGTCATCATGGGTGATGGCCACAAGAAGGGGGCTTTTATGTTCCAACTGTGGACAATTCTTTTTCCAATGCCCATCTTTATTACAGTATGCGCATTTGATCAATACCTAGTCTCCCAAGAGGGAGATTCAAGGTGCCCCCTTCCTTTCCCCGGGGGCACCATTCCTTTGGAAATCCTTCTATAATTGCAACCTTCTGGGTTTTTTGGGAGGGTTTTTTGAGTATTTGAAGGTAGGTGCCAGCCACTGACTTCCAATCTGTTATTGAAAATGACACTTTTACTGTGATTGGACCATTGGCCCCTACCATCCGATGGATGCAGCTACTGTCATATCCCTGTGTTTAGCTTTAGTTCTCCCTGCAACAAAACTAAAAACCTCTGCTCTTGGATACATCCTCCCTATCTCCTCTATCTTCTCATCTATATGTGCTAAATCTGCCTCTGCGTGACAGCTCCCTCATGATATCAATCTTGGCAGCCTGATTATCTGTTCTTCTCTCTAAGCTGTGATTAGGACTGACCCTAAGATCTAAATCATCCTCCTTACTGGGGAGATGTTCAGAACAAATTTGTTATATGCTGCACATAGAACAACAACATTCTAACCATTTTCCTTGATTCTCCTTTTCAGGACACAGCCCAAAAAGTCTGAGGGAGTTGGATTCAAGCTACAATTTTTCTGCCATTCTGTCTGATTCCACAATGTGAAGAATATATCAGCATGCATAACCTCAACCCATTTCTGTTCCCATCTTAAAAACAATATTAACATTGTTACAATAGTAACAATGTTCAAGGTTCCATTTTGTGGCCACTTTTTTCCTGGAGCGTAGTTTGCACAATGGCCACTATTGATTACAATACTAAACTGAATTCTCCCTGGTAGATGTTTCCACAGGGGACTGACATTTCTCCAATGTCAAAAATGCAACCAAGTGTGTCAGAATGCCCCCTTTAGATTGTCCACTGCCCATTTTCAAATAGTAGACCCAAAATATTAGAGTACAGATACAAATACAAAACAATTATCAGTTGAAAAAAAACAAGTCAGATACCAAATTTCAGAATACCAAATAACCTCCACACTGTGCTGGAAAATCGACATATCTTATTTAGGCAGAATTCCTAAAAGAACGCCTTATTATTGAATGGGATCTTACCCACGTCCCAGACTGATTGGAGGTTCTTCTGGTGCCAGCATGAAGACTCAGAGACTCCTTGGATCCACAGAAGATCAGGGGAAGTGTCTCATCTGAAGTGTCTCATCAAAAAATACCAAAGTCAGCTAGTCTCTCAATTTTTATTAACAAAAAATGAAGGCTGAAAAATTAAATCCATCTGACAATCTTGAGACTTACACAGAGTTTCTAGAGAATTAGAGAATGAAGAACGAAACCCAAGAACTTACCCTATTTCTTAAACACTCAATACTTAACAAAATATGATTTAGGACTAGAGACAGTGGGGCCATGTAGAGTCAAAAAATCTTACTAAGAACACCACTAATCTGCCGTTTCTCTTACAAGATCTGAGGCCAGGTATTTTGGATGACCAAATGTATCAGTAATCAGCCAATAAAACCCCAAGAAGTGGGAGCATCCAGAGGACAGCATAGATGCAGTACAAACAGCAGCAGCCCTAAGTGACAATGAAACCTATAAGCATGCTGATGGGGAAAGAGTTGGTGTCACATAGCCTTCTTCTCTCTTCCAGCTGTGTACAGCTGGTGCACTAGCAACAACTCTGCCACATTTCTGACCCTCTAGGAGCTACATTAGCTCACCGAGCCACAGCTCAGTTATTCATTCTCTAAAAATCTCACAATTCCCAGGCACAAGAGAATGAAAGATCTACCACATCAAATTGGACAAAAAGTTTCTCCAGCATATCCATTCTGTCTTCACATATGGTCATACATGAGTGCCTAGGGAGAAAATACCTGAAATTCAGATTAAGAGTGGCATTCAGTCCACTGATTTATTTTAAGAAAGAAGACATCATTTATCCTCCATTATTTCAGCTAAGCTAATGGATTTGCTTTTAATTCTCCCATTTCTCCTCCCCACAGAAATAAATTTTCCAATTACACAAAATGAAAAAAAAAAAATCTCCCAATATTATACCACTTTTAAGTGTGCCAGTTCAAAAGTAAACCAGCAGGAGAAATGAATCCCACACGAATATCTTGGGAGAGTTTTCAGCTTGGAGCTACAATTTAATAGAAAGATTACAATAAATGCAATGATACAAAAAAACTGGCTTAAACCCACCAAGTCAAGAGTACAACCTGGCACCCTGTTAGCAGTCAACCACCTGCTTAAGCAGAGGTTGCAGTGTTGCTGAAGTAAAAGTTGCAGGCTTGTTGACAGTGGTGGTTCTGTGGAATATCTGGTACTCCTGTGGAAGCTTGGGTCCTCCCATGGGTCCACTGAGTGGTGTCCCAAACCCCCATACCTCAAGAGTATATGCAGTAGAGCTCAGGTGGTACCTACCCCAGGATGGGAGAGTTCACAATGGAATGATGTGGTCCTATGAGTTATGGGGTATTTTTGGAGTGCCTGATGGTCGATGGTCGTTTCAGTGGCCTATTCTCCTGGTGTCTACTCTGTTCATTATGGCCTGCCGTGCTGCTGTCCTGAAATCCTCTACTCCCCCAGCCGTGGGGAGGAGGTGGCACCGGCTAGCTGGAGGCACTTCAGCAGCTAGCGGGGGGGGGGGGGGGGGGGGGGGGGGCACTACCCAGATGCATGCGGGACTTCCGGGCAGTGCCTTCGTCAGGAAGGATCAGCGGTTGGGGGCGGCGAAGGAAAGACGAAGTTATAATGAAAAGAGGGTCTTCACCGAGTGGCGCAGTGCAGAGCCTTTATTGTCTCCAGGGGAGTCCACAGGGGGAGGACCAGGAGAAACAAAATGCAAGGGTATATAAAGGGGGTGGTACACACATATGGATACATTACATTAACCAATGAGGGGAAACTGAGGAGGGGAATTGTAAATAACTGACACGACAAGCAACCAATGGTAGACAAGATGGGGAGGGGCTCTGAGTTCCTGTCCAATCACCCTTCGGGGAAGGGAGAATCTTCTGGAAGAAGGGGAGGGGTTTCGGGTGAAGGACAGGGCCCAGGAGGAGGGGAAAATGTATCAACTTAAACTTATCACCGCGGAAACCGGGGTGGAGACAAGAACTTGGCAACGCTCCCAGACAGGGAAGGGACCAACTGTGGAGGGGGAATCCAGGACTGAACCATTAAACACTGAATAATAAAATGGGGCTGAACAATATAAATGGGAATTGAACGCACACTACAACAATGGCCCATTAGCAGAAGTGATCCCCTCAGGACGGCTGAAGACTACTTCTCCTCATAGGGTTTGCCTCTTCTCATCTAACATCCAGCTAGAAGCTGAGGGATTGGGTGTGCACCGGGCAGGAACAACCCATCATTAACAGTTCACCAGAAATTATGTAGAATGGAGTAGAATACACAGTCTGGTTACACCCATATTGGCACCCTTTTTCCTGTAACCAGTATAGGAGGCCATACATAGATATTCAGGACCACTGAAAAATCTGTGGAGCAATCACCAAGATTGCACACATGCAGCATCGTTCTTTTCAAAGAAAACAAAAGGAAACAGTAAATAGAAGTGGCCTGCCAAGCAAAGCCATGTACCAAGTAGCTGTGGGTGATCTCTATCACCGCAGCTGCTTATCACTGTAATCACTACAAAGCCAGCTCCAGACAAGAAGAGCATGCTGAAAAAACAGAAGTTCTTGCAGAAAATTCAGCCTACGTAGTAAAGATTAGAGCTCAGGCAGTTTATAAAATCTTCCTGAGTTTTCTATAGTGTCTTGTATCATACCTTGGTCTTATTTTGATAAAATAACCTACTTACTCTTTGTCCCCATCCAGTGCTTCCTGCCTTCTTTTACGACTACAAATTCTTTAGGAAAATGTGGGTGACATTTGTAGTAATCATTCAAGGGCTTAAGGTTCTTGCAAAAGATCTGGTTTCATTTCTATTTGGTTTTAATTAGCTATGCACAACAACAAAGAGAGCTTTACAGCCTCCCATCCACAACCTCTGTCTGGCAATTTCAGCCTTTAATGGTACAGTCCACACTGTCACAGCATTCCCTCGAAGCTAAGAAAGTAACATTTTAAAATATACACAATAAAAATACGGACTTATATCAACCTCATTAGCAGACAAACTCTTCTCTCTATAACAGTTGCATGTTCTGGTCAGTCATGCTTACAGTATGGTACACAGTTACTTAGCACCATCTGTGAACTAGCTTATCTGAGAACAAAATATCTGTGACAAACCAAGACCATTTTAAGATGGGCATGTTAATTACTGTGACTGAAAAGTGTCAACCAAGTCAGAGTTTATTTTCTTATTGTCATGGTTTGGGAATGGTACACCCAATTTAGTACTCCAAATAAAACCATCCTGCTGCTCACTCCTCTCTCTCTTTTCCTCCTCCCCACTGCAGGTGGCTGGAGAGAAGAATTGGATGTACAAAAGTTAGAGATCATGTGTTGAGATAGGAACAATTTACTGGAAATGTTAATGAGACAACAAAACAAACAGTAACAGTAACAATGCTAATAAAGAAAGTGTACAAAAGAGAGATGTGATTTTTGATTCCCATGCAAAAAAAATGCTCACCACTGAGCCTGCAACAACAAACAATGCCCGACAGTTCTCCCTCCTGCCCTGCCACTGTTTTCTAGAGGGAACAGAACACCCTTCTTTCAGAAGTGAGAGTCCCCTTCCCTCTGCCCCTCACAGTGATGTGAGGTAATACAGAATAACCTCCATGTCCTAGCCACATCCCTCAGCAATGCTTTTCCTCTGACCACTGAACCAGAATGCCTTTGTCTCTGTATCTTGATAAAATAGGTGCTTTAATTAGTTAAACTACACAACTAAGTTACACAGTTTATTTCAGAATAAGTCAATCGTAATGCCCCAAAAATGGGTCCTGACAACACAAGCTCTTGTGTGGCCCTGCAGTGAAATGGATTGGGAAACTGATCCAAAATTAAATTAAAGTAAGCAAAGTAACAGAGAGAAAGAGACAAAGAAAGTACAGCTTTAACACCTTTAGGAGGAGCAAGAGAAAAACCGAGGAAGAAAGCACAGGCTGGTTTGGGGTGTTCTTGTAAGACTGCCAGTCCATGTTGGCTTAATTTATTTGTTTAATCTTGGAATTAAGATATGAAATACAACATGTTTCATGTCATATTAAATCCACTTTAACTGCGGGATGTCCCCAGGTAGGGCAGCGCTATATTGTTCACTTATATTTGTCCCTTTTCTTTTGCTGGATCTTGCTGATGTGTGGCTACAACATACCACATCTTTAGGAAGGCCAAAGCCTACCTGGAACTGAGTCTGGCAAAAGACAACAAAAAGGGCTTCTAGAAGTGTATCAGCAGCAAAAGGAAAATGTAGGGGCACCAATAAATCAGATGAGTATCCTGGTAACAGAAAACACAGAGAAGACAAAATTATGAGGGTTTTTCTTTGACCCAGTTTTTACTGCTGGCACCCTTTTGAGGATGGTTCTCAAGAGTCCTAGACTTTGGATGTAAGAGAAGAAAGCTGCAGAAAGGAAGACTTCCCCTTCATAGAGGTCAGCTTAGAAACTGGCTAGACAGATCAAACACAGTAAATCCACAGGCCCTGTTGAGATTCACCCATGGGTGCTGAGTAAGCTGGAAGATGATGTTGGTCTGCCACTCTCCATCATCTTTGAAAAAGAATGGGAGAGGTGCCTGACAATTCTAGGAAAGACAAGGTTATCCCCATCTTCAAAAAGGGCAATAAGGAGGACCTGGGAAACTACTGGCCAGTCAGCTGCACCTCCATCTCTCATGATGGGTGCAGGCAATACTGGAAGTCATCAAGACACATATAGTAGAAAAGAGGATCAAAGAGTGAAAATCATGCTAGTCAAAGAGACATGCAAGACAAATCTGAGAGTCTTCTATGATAGCATGGCAGGATGGGTTGACAAGGGGGAGCAGAGGATGTTGGCTACCTTGACTTCAGCAAGGCTTTTGGAAGTGACTCCCATAACATTCTTGTAGATAAGCTTAGGAATTGTGGGCTGGATGAATGGACAGTGAGGTGGATCAAGAGCTGTCTGAATGGCAGAGCTCAGAGGATCATGATCAGCAAAGTGGCATCCAGTGTGAGGCCTGTAGTCAGTGATGTTCCCCGGGGATCAGTACCAGGTCCAGTCTTGCTCGTCTTGTTTTCCTGGATGAAGGGATCAAATGCACCCTCAGTAAGTTTGCTGAGGATACAAAACTGGGGAGGGGGGCTGATACACCTGAAGGCTGTGCTGACATTCAGCAGGATTTTGACAGGCTTGAGGCATGGGCAGAGAGAAACCTAATGAGGTTCAACAAAGGCATGTGCAGGATCCTACACCTGGGGAGGAAGAACCCCAATTACCATTGCAGGTCTTATCTGCTAGAAGGACCAGGGGGTCTTTGTGGACAACGAATTGATAAAAGCCAGCACAGTGCCCTTACGGCCAGGAGAGCAAACCTTGGGGCACATCCGGAAGAATGTGACCAGCAGGTCAAGTGAGGTGATCCTCCCCCTCTACTCAGCTCCAGATGAGGAATATTGTGTCCAGGTCTGGGCTCCCAGTACAAGAAAGAAAAGGAGCTAATGGAGATGGTCCAGTGGAAGCCACAAAGATAATGAGGGATCTGAAGTATCTCTCTTATGAGGGGAGACTGTGGGAGCTGGCCCCCCTTAGTCTCGAGAAGACTAATAGGGGAATCTCATAAACAGATACAAGTATCTCATAGGCTGGTGCCAAAAAGATGGTGCCAGACTCTTTTCAGTGGTGCCCAGCGACAGGACAAGGAGCAACACCCATAAACTAAAATAAAAGAAGTTCCACCTCAATATGAGGGACAATTTCTTTACATTGAAGGTGGCAGAGCACCAGAACAGACTGCCCAGGGAGGTTGTGGAACCTGCTTCTCTGGACATGTGTCCATCCCACATAGACACATTCCTGTGTGCTTTAGATGACCCTGCCTTGGCAGGGGAGCTAGACTAGATGGTCTCCTAAGGCCCCCTTTCAACCCTAAGAATTCTGTGACACTGTGATTTGTCTGACAAGCTTCAGGGAAATCTTTTGCCACAAGTACACTGGCTGTCACCTTTAGGACTCCCATCATGCCCTGCTTCTCCAGGAAGCATCACTTCTGGTTGAATCACTAAAAAACAAAAGCGCAATTACAATTCTGGCAGGGTTTTTTTTTTGGTTTTTTTTTTTTTTTTTTGTTGTTTGTTTGGTTTTTTTTTTTGTTTTCTGGAGTATAACTAGCAGTATAACATGCTGAAAGCATATGCATTTATTCATTTTATCAATTGAACTTAAAAACCTACCCTTACATTGACTTGAGCTTCCTGAAATATATTTAGGACCCTCAGAGTTTCCCTAAAATGCTAGCAATACTTCTGAAAGCATGTATGTGGTTGAGCAAAGCATTGGAGTTCTTAGCATGCGAAATATATTGCCTCTCTGGGAAAACTCTCAAATATGGCATGTCTCCTCTTCTATAAAGGAAGAAAGAGGGCCCCACCTTCCTAGTGGTAATGTGTTACATTCCATTTCCTACATATTTATTTCTTGGTAAATGAAATCTATGCACAAGTGAAGGACATCCACTTTTTTCCCCCACACGCCCTCTTAGCCTCCTGATTCCTCAGCCATATTTTCATGAAAATGGATGGATTAGGGCACATATGCTGGATGCACAGTATTGTGGATTCATAAGAAAAAAATTGTTTGGCTAGTTTAGACTCACTCTGTGGATCCAAATTTGTTCAAAACAAAAGTATTTAAAGGATAACATCGTCCTGGCAGATTTTCTGGCAGATCACATATCACCTGTCCTCCTGCAGTGACCGTGAAGTCAGAATAAATACTGTACTGTGTATTCTAGCTGATTTGACAGAAATGCAGTCATACACTCAGGCCTGAGCCAGTCCAAATCTGTACTAGGAGGTGATCTGGTTGTGTACAGCTCTGGTATTCCTGAACCAGAGCAAATAAAACTAACTAAATCCTCTTTTAATCCTCCACCTAAAGCTGCAGGAGATTTCTAGGAGTACAAATCACACAACACGGCTTGTTTTGTCTTTTTTCAGTTATGGGCAGAGTGTTTTGTATGAGGTCCTCAAATCTGTCTTCAGTTTTTCTGGGGTCTTCTACTGACAAACTCCAGGTTTCAGCATAGAGTACTACAGCAAATTCCTGCCTATCCAAACATTTTATTTCCCTGTGCCTGCAGTGAGGAGAAGCTTAGCAGTGGAAACCTACAGTTTAATTGTTTGCTTTCAGAGGTTTGGCTTCTCTTCAGTGTAAACAAAACAGTTTTTATGTCATTTGTTGCCAGAAACAATGTCCAAAGTAATTTAATAGATATTCTAATCACTGTCAAATTAATAGTCCAATAATTTCCCATATTGCTTAGCAGTCCCAGAGAAAATGCCCTAAATTAATGGTGCTGTTGTAATTTCTAGTGTCTGGTATGCTCCATATGCATAAACTTAAGCACCAAAGCAAATGCTTGCTAAGGCCCAGCTCACACAGCCCATGCTGCTCTGCTGGGCTCTAAATCTGCACTACATGCAATCCTGTGTGTTTCTTTACATTTCTTTTTGTGTAACAGTTTTCATTTTTTCCACTTTACTGGAATACTGACTACCAACCACAAATTTTCATCAGGATATGGGGAAATATCTTCAGTGATTTACAGGTATTTCCTCTGTCTTCTCTGGAGTACCCAATATTCTGGAATGTTTGAAATTTGGCCTCCTCAGGGGACTCAGAATATAAAATTTCTAAATAAATTTTGAGTCTGCCTTACAAGAAGAAATTGTGAAATTTCCTGGTTTTTTACTTCCATTCTGAATGCTCCACACCATCCATATATTTTTTTCAACTTCTAATGGGGTATATAATAGATATATATAGATAGACATATAGACATATAGATATAGAAATATATATTTCAGATATATACAGAGATATATATTTCAGATAGAATTACTATTCTCAATATTCTATTTTGCCCTAATTCTAATTCAGAATTATTATACTCATCCATTCATGAAGATAATGGTAATTTTTTTTCTTCTTTGCTTCTTCCTTTATTTTCAATCTAAAGTAAATGATATCTTCTTTGGCTATCCCCTTTGCTCACAGAATAATTAAGGTGTGAACACTTTCTAAAGTTTGTTCCTTCCACTCAGATGTTTTCCCAGATTTGTTTTCTTTGTGGTACATCCAGGTCTCAGTTTTCCTGAGAGGCAGAAGTTTTTGCATAACATCTGTTTTATTTGGTGCTCAGATTCAACTTAAAGTTCCAAGTGAGGATGGAGACAAGCAGCTACACTGAGCAAAAGAAAGCATGGTAAATGTCATCAGCAGAAACCGAAAAGTAAAATAGAATCAAGCTTTATTCTGACTCAGCCTCTCAAGCCTGCAATTTATGGAGGCTGCAAGGGCACAAAACAACTGCAACCTCATTCCTGAAGCTGGTCTCTCTGCCTGTCTTCCATAACCGCTCATTTATCCAGGAGAACTGAGGAAGGATGTCATAACTAAAGCAAACACCAGTATAAAGCTTTCAGTTTCACAGGTCAGGCTACCATAAGGGTGCATGTTAGTACAACAGGAGGGAAGGAAGTTTAATATCACACACTATAAAACAGTTATTAACTGAGGGAAATAATACCTTATAATAGCTAGCATATTCTACATTCAGTCTGATAGTAACATGACTCTACATCAGTATTCACTACCGAAGGCCACCCTGTTCCATAACTCTGATATCCATGATCACTTGACCAAAAAAAAAAATTTATCCTTTTCAAAGTACACTGTTTCTGTGAAAAGGGACTACACAGGCACCAATATGTACCCTATGGGCTAATAGGGAGCAGGAGCTAAAGGATGTAAAAAGGGATGTGATGACAGGCATGGAACAAGGCAAATTCAGTTGACATTTTGAACATGACTGCTTTTGAATGTATAATCAGGAAAACTGGATGGGAAATGCCATTAGTATAGGCTTTCTTATGCTATTCACAATAATTCCCATCTCCTGACAGTCCAGATATTTCACCACAGCAGTCTCTTTAGCCTTCTGTTATAGAAAGCCTAAGGAAGTACAAACATGCACAAAACTAAAGAGATGTCTTTATGTTGACCTATGAGGTTTTTCTCACATTTGCTTTTCCAATCCACTCCCCCACTCTGATGAATGGGGAGTGAATGAGCAGCTGGTAGGTGCTTAATTGCTGATCAGGGTCAACCAACCACAAAGATTAAAGCATCTAATTTTTCAAAGAGAAGAAAGGAAAATGGAATTATTTCTGTACTATATCTACCAAACAGAAGTAGAAATGAAAGATAAAAAACATTACTCATTTTTCAAACCAGAGTATCTTCAGGGACCATACTCCATGGCCACATAGGTGACAAACATTTCTCTCAGGTGCCTTTTCTTTATTACTATTTGGATAACCTTATTAGGTTTTCTCTCGGTAAAAATAGGCTTCCTAAATATGAACAGAAGTTTTATCATCACAGCTCATGTCTCAAGAACAGATTTTGAAAGAGGCATATAAGTCTTTTGCTCCTCTACACCAAATGCGTTCTCCAGACACTAAGTTTCATAACACAAAATTGGACAGGTAATTGTGTTTTATTATCCCAATTTAAAGAAGTCAGGAAAAAAACATGGAGTTTCCTGTGCAAGGCCATAGTAAACACTAGTCAGGGCTGGCTAGCCTTCCTTTCTCTAAACCCTGTCTTCAGGTCTGTGGATGACAATCTTGCATCTGACAATAGCCAAGATAGGTTTCATTCTCTGTTACTTTGGGAATCCTGAGATAGCAGAACTTTTGGAGTAGTCTGTTTGATAGATGTTTTCCATCTACAATATTTTCTACAATTATGTTAAAAATCCCTTCTGACCACTACCTCTCCCTTGCATGACTGTACACCAATTTGTGTAACTCAGAAAGGACAGAGAGGTGCACAGTTTAATTTTGTTTATTTATTCCTGCCAATTTAACCCTTTCTTCAATAATTAAACAATGAGGCTGTTTACCCTCCCTCTTAATTAGTCACTGGCTCTTTAAACTGAACGGTAATGATCGTAAGAGTTTCTTTATGTCTTTCATGTTATAGTAAAGGACTCAGATATTTTTTTCTCTCAAGTTGTTGTTGAATTTGACATCAGGACTATGCATTGCAGAACTAGCTGCAATTAGAGCAATTATGCAGATTGCATGTCTTTCCAATTTAATAGCTGGCTTTTGTTTTGCTTCCTTTTCTCTCTCTCTTTCTCTCTCTTTTTTTTTTTTTTCCCCTCCTCTCTTACTGCAGCTTCTCTAAACCTGAGAGGAGAATAAGGAAAGACAGACAGACACTGAAGTGGACCACCTACTGACTAGGTCCCACCATGGAACTGGATAATTTGTTAAATACCTTTGTGCTGGAGGAAATTCCTACGGGGTGCTTTGCACCTCAGCTTGCCAAAGGTCATCCTCACAACATCACCCCATGCTCTCTTTCTGCTTCCCAGGCAGGAAGGGGATGGCACACTCTGCAAACACTGATAAATGTCTGCTCTCTGCAAAGCGACTTACAGCGGGTAACTAAACCAAACCATGAACCAGATGGGAAAAAACACACACACAAAAAGCAAATATAAAGCAGCCTGCATTGTAAAAGCTGTATAAGGAAAAGATCTTAATCTTAGGTACCTGTTTATCTAGGCCCTGCCTCACAAAGAAAAAACCCAGATCACTAATAAAGCCATGCAGCATAATATAAGCTTACAGAGCACCTGTCAAAACTGTATCCACAGGCACACTAGATTCCTCTATGCATGTGAGATCCTGATCTTCAAAGAACAGTGTAAACAAATTTTAAAAACTGCAATCCTGCATGGCAATATCACAAGCATAATTCTGCTCCTCTATGTCCAAAAAACCCCACAAACCAAAAAACCAACCAAACCATAAACCATGAAAAAACCTTACAAGCCTGAGTGTTGTCCTCAAATACTTAACAAAGAAGAAAATTAAGAGGCTGTAACATTACTTATTTCCAGTTTTTTCAGAATTGCTTTAAGAAAAGATCTCATACTGCCTGTGAAGCAAACACTAGCATCATGTCCAGGCTTCAAAATTATACAGATAACTTTCCAAACAAATAAGTAACTCTGACACATTTTCTAACCACACTAAAAAAATGGAGTCAGAAAATAGACCACCCCTAAAAAGATCATGCTGTAAAATGACAAAGAATTGTTGGCATGTCAATTGCATTTTATAATTGCATCCAAACTTTCAAATGGACCTAAACATAAATCTGATGGAACATATATTTTATAATCCATTTGAACTACTTGGCTGCCTATCAGAACACAATTAGCAACAAACATTATACATCAGTTGCAAAACATTTTAGACAACAATTCCATACAATAAGAGCAGAAAAATTTGCTATTTACATGTTTGTAATTTTGTCTGTAGACATCAGGTGAAGGTATTTATAAGATTAAACAGGATTGGTTTTATTTTTTTTTAGTTCTTGAGGTTAGATATATAAAAATATATCTAACATGTATGTGCATGTTATGCAGCTGTTTATCGCCTCTGTCCTGCTGCCTGAATAGCTCACACATAGGGGATACAACTACATCCAATGTGAAATGAATATTATAAATAGGAAGTTCTAACAATGAGCTGCTGCACTCACATTCTCAGAACCTCCAGCACAGTCAGTCCTTTTGTATTGTCTTGCTGGAAGAAACAGATTCAAGAAGGTTCAAATTTCACTGCTCAATCTCCTGCTGAGAATGTAGTAATATTAACATAATATTAACAGTTTTACACCTTAACAACTTTAGAACCTACATCTGTCTTTTGAGAGAATTTGGAGCTAGTATAAGATAACACAGCGGAAAAAATTAAGGAGTAAAATCAATGAGGTTTAAAGGTGAGCAGTAAACTATCCTCTGTATGTCTATATATCTTCCTATTTTGTAGCTGTGCAGAACAACCACATGAATAGGACTGAATTTACTGACAAATACATTACACACACACATATACATAGGCTTTTTTAATTTGGCCCGCACTTTTTAATTTGTATATGGCACTGATTTTAATGGCTTTTAATATGACTCACTAATGTCAAATGGCTTTTTAGTCAGATCCCTGATCAAACAGTTTGACACTAATGAGACTCATTACATTAGGGGCTTCCTAAAAGTTTGAGTTAAAATCTTGAGGGGTTTTTTTGTGGTTTTTTTGTGTTTTTTTTTTTAATTGATCAAATCATCAAAATCCCATGTGAAATACATAGAATAATGATACTGCCTCTAGTTAGACTTCAAATAATTCAAGCATTTTTGCTACTGTGACAGCCAATGAAGGACATCAGTTCACCATATATATTTTAAAAAGACAGGGTAAGCTTTTATTTGTCATGTCTAAAGCACAAGATGCTCTTCATCTATTTGTACGTTCTATCTATTCAGGCAAACAAAATTAATAATGTTACATGGAGCTTCCAGTGTTACCAATAAGAAGGTCTGCAGCATAAGGAAAATTTAAGTTATGTTTACAATACAGAGTTTCACATAGGCATGTAAGATGGGCATGAGAGGTGGCTCACAGGTTACAAGATAACCTTAAGTCACCCCTTGTCATTTCCACGGTCTCCTAATGCACACAGGAGGAAAAGGAAAAATGCAATAGCACACATCAAATATGTCTTAGATTTAGCTGCATTGTTGCATTGAGCTACTATATGCTGCAGTTAGTTTAGACCCAGTAAAGTAATCTCTTTCTGTAAGTCACCATTTCCTGATTGCTCCAGGGGCAGCATAGCAGTCTATTTTTCCTAAAAATGAATTCATGGTAAAGCCAGAATTCTTCTCAGATAATGTCAGCAGTTTTTCACAGAACATACAGCCCTGTTTCTGAATATAACTGTTTTCTGATTTTGTCCGAGTTTATGTACTTTTACAGGTAGTTTTCCAACATATTATGCAACTTGTTGTCTCAAAAAAACCCAAAAAGCAAAAAACTTATTTGAACATCTGGAGATTAAAAGCTGAATTAACAGTCACATTTTCATCATGTTTAGGGTCTGTTGGCCTCTGAGTTTTCCTTTCTTTCCTTTCCAAGAATAAATCTGGTAATCTCTTCTGAGTTTTATTAGGTCACTCGTGAATGGGTTTCATTAACTAAGAACACGTTTCCTTGAGACATTTAGTTGCTACAGCTGGCATCCATGTGTTAACTTCTCATCCCCACAGCATCTCCATATGACATTAAGAGATTAAAAGCTTGCCGGTTCTGTTATATTGTTTCCTCTGTTTATGTTTTCTGTTATGTCCTCACCTGTGGTATTCCTGATGCTAAACAAAGTATGTTCTGTTGGAGAAGGAATTATTGTTTTCCTAATGCTTACAGCAGTATTCAAGCATCACTTCCTGTACTTGAGGCAACGGTAAAAATATTATTTAGAAATGCTTGCAGCACCTTTGTCATCTTGAGACCATCTTGCAGCAGTAGCAAAACGTGTCTGTGCATCTAAAGACTCTGAATCAGGAATTAATACATTTGGACCCAACTCCAGAGACAGCCAGCATTGTAGTTATGTGACCTCCTGCAGGTGTGCTGGGAACACATCATCCTGATTCAGTGACCCAGATACTCCTCACTATTATATTCATGGAAAGGTGGATTATTTTTTTCTGATGACAACAGAGTGATATACAGCTGCGGAGTTGATCAGAAAACTGTCCAGAACCGTAGCTGACCAAGCAACTCAGATCATAAAATTGACTAAGTGAGCACATGACACAGTCCATTGGCTGTTGCTGTATTCCTCTGCCACAGTGCAAGTATCAAGACTGAGTTCCTTCTACTTTTTACTAAAGGTCTATCAGAAATTGCAATTTCTTATTCATTATTTTAGTGCCAGGAGCGATTATATACTTTTTTGGTTTGGTTTACTTCATAGATGGATGAATATATAGATAAAGTAGAAAGTGGCACAAGGTATAACAAAAGCTGTATGTGCACAAAATCTAAATGGCACAAAGTATAACAAAATCTATCTGTGCTGGCAAGTTCTAACTGTTCCTGTAAATCAGAGGGTATTGCTTCTCTCTCTGATGGTACAAACACAGCCCTTCTGGTTAGAAGGCTCAGTCTTTATCTCTCAGGCAGAGCTAGCACAGATTTTAAGGTGCTGTCTCTCAGGGTGACACAGACTGTGTCCAAGGCACATTCCCAGAAAACAAATTGATGATTAAAGAGCTCATTTCCTAGGTATGGTGTCAAAATTAGCTTTTAAATGTCACTCTCATAGTGTGTGTATCTGTGAGCATGACTTGGTTGCATTCAGGAAGCACTCATGAAAGGACAAGGGAACTTAATGAACTGGTATATTGGCAGTGGTGATGAAATATATGCTATACATACACTTACATAGTGAATATTCAAGCTGAGAGCTGTGACTGCAAAACAGACAAAAACCCATTCACTTTCCAACAGGCAAACATCACATTCAGGGTGGCTCTCCACAGTTGCTCTTTCCTTTTAATGAAGATTTTTGCAGTGTCTTTTGGAACTGCTAACTATCAAAACTACACATTCTGTATGCTAAACAGGTCTCTGCACCATATTTATTTCATGGAATAATCTGCATTTTGCAGCATTAAGAAAAACAATGTAAATGCAAAGGGTCACAGAAGCATCAGACTTTTAACAAGTATATGTTAGATGTTCTCATTTGCACTGTTTGCTTTTGAGTTGCTCAGTTGCTGAATCAAAATTTAAAAATACAAATATGTGGCTCTGAATTATCTAACTGAGGAATCAACACAGAAGAGACAAAAAAGAACTAAGGCTGATACAGAAGGGAAGAAAGTGAAGTTTGTATGTGTGCAGATGAACTTGATGTAATTTAGAACCACTGTTTTGTATTTCTTCCAGAATGTGTGAAAATTTTCTGGGAGCAATCTAATCTCCTCATGACCTGTGCCAGTTTAATTTTCTAAGGGCACAGAAAGACAGCAAAAACTGTCTTTTCCATCACTCACAATAAAATCCAAAGCAAAAAGGCTTTGTTTTAAAAAAACAGTTACACAGAAAATGTACTTTCTTGTGAATAGCACATCATTTACAAATGTGTGAGCATTTAACAGCAAGAAAATTAATACACAAAGAGATCATAAACAATATATTAGCCTCATAGTAAAGCTGTACAGTATTCTTATCAGTTATTAAAAAAAATATCAATTTCAGTCTTAAGTTTGACCAGGGGCTAAACTTATCTATCTTTTTTTTTTATTAATTACTTAAAAAAAATATTTCCTTACCTCTTCTTTGTCCTCTGCCCCTGTTTCTTACTCTTGTAATAGAACACAATATAACAGAATCAAAAGACCATCTAAAAATTATCTGTAGATAAGCAACTAAGAATTTACCTAAACCTAAGATGCTTTGTGGCTATAGATTTCACTTGCTAGTTACCACCATTCTACAGCCACTACATTTCACAAAATGAATGCACAGGTGAGCAGAATTGGACAGACAGGAGGCTTATGTACAATATAACATTACCAGAACTTCCTGGGAGAAATGAGTTGTCTGAATTAATGAGCAGCAAAACACATCCAGATCCTTTTTCTCCCTCACCAGTTATTTCCTCCAGTGCTGGTTTACACAGACAAATCACTGTGCTGAAGACTCACCAGTGTTGCAACTTCTGATCCAGAGTTACCATTAACCATTATGGCTGGACTCTGAACTTTGAACATGGACTACCACTTATGGAGCACTAAGTTGCTCTCTATCAGGTAGATATGATACCTTAGTAAGCATTTCTCAGCAATGATATATTACATGCCATCACGGTCAATACTATCCTTGAAAATTTTCAGCTGCAATGGCCCTTGTTTTTCATGGTAAACAGAGGTAAGCACAGAGAATAATGTCCCATGAGTAGTATCTACAGAATAAAAGTCTTGGGGGATAATGAAGGGGAAAAATGATGAGCTGGACAAAAAGAGAAGAGAAAAATCTTCCCAGCAGCAGAAAGACAAGCAGAGAAGAAAAGGCAGATTGATTGCAGTTATGCGGGGAAAAAAAGAAAATTGAAGAAAAGGGTATCAGTATATGAAAAAGAAAATTTGGAAAAGGAAAGTGGTCTCATGAACAGATTACTCTGTCCTTTGCATTAAGTCAAAGAACACAGAGAGACCTTGACAGAAACTGTCAGTACACCTCTGCTCTTTAGCAGGCAGAGCAGAGGCATATGCAGAGATGCGCATTTCCTCTATTAATTTTAACAGAAGCACCAGAATTTTAAATTCCTTAGTAAAGTGACACAGTAAAATGAGTTTCTGAGGTATGCAATCAGCATCACCGCCTTGGAAACAAACACCTGCCACTCACAATATCCATCTTCGTAGCTGGCCCATTCTTTCTGGTGTCTCTGTTTCTGCCCTCCATTTCCTTTCAGACTTAAAATCTGAAAGGATATATCAAACATAACTAAATATTTTCCCATTTTTGTTTAAAACTAATAAAAATGAATGAGAACTTCCATTTTTGTGGTCTTGGCATTGGTTTAATTACTACCACAACAGGGTAGAGCGCATAGAGGTTTCCCTACTCTTCTGATTGGTAAACCCTTTAAATTCTTCACTATTCAGGAGCAAGTAAACTGGTGAATGGTATCTTAGGAGAAAAGGCTATGCCAAAGGTCTTGCCTTGACCTCTCTGAAGAGAGAATTATGACTGAATTATAAGAGAATTAATTATTATTCAATCACCTAAAAACAGAGGATGTATGTCCTAACGCACCCTTTCCCAACGTGTTCCTTGCCTAGGACACAGAGTATAAAAACTGGCCATAATTCCTAAATGACAGGCTGATGTTCTTACAGCATCCTTTCCCATTAACAAACTCACCACTTCCAGGTCACATCTTCTGTTAGACACTGGCTGTAGTAAACAAGCTCTTTTTCAATTCAAGGATCACCAAATTACACTGAGCAAGTTTCATGCAAAGAAATGCAGGCATATAATACAAAGGAATTATCCTGTGTGGACAGCAGAATCCCAAGTTAAAAGGGATTACTTTTTTTACTATTATTTCTATTATTTCTACATGTTTTTCTGTGCAAAAGGTCCTCAGGTTTTCTTACAGATTAAAGACATGACCTCTGCTTCCTCTCACAGAAGAGGATAAAGAAGACTAAATGTAATCCCACTGTCATCATGAAGTTAGTTACTTCATGAACATACCATGACAATAGGAGCTTCATGGAGCACCTGAACCTAAAGATAAGGGAACAAGGACTCAGAAGATAATTGCATGTCTAAAGAAGCAGAATACCAGCTATACTTGTGAAGGGTCTACAGTAGTCTCTGAGAAGGATTGGGGCACAATTGGAACCCGTCCAACCAGAGCTCATGAAATGAGAGCAGGGCATGACAGAACATGTGAGATGAATTTTTTTCCTTCAGGTAAGGACATTTAGCTACTATTCTTTAATTATGTTTTTGAAACTGAGTTGGATTCTCACTTGCCACTGGTCACTCTTTTTAGCAAGAATATTATCTGAGCCGTATGCTACCAACAACATATCAGTATAAGAAAAGAACAGTAATATTTGATGGCTTCTATGATACTATGACAGGAAAGGAAAATCCTACAGATTCTTGCAGTACAGCTGAGTCAATTTTACAGAATAGGGTAGCTACAATAATTCTGACTCAGGGGACAATTTAGGAACAAGTTAGCTGGAATGTTAACTCCAGTGAACTTGGGTGAAAAAATGCCTCATCTTCCACATGAATCAATTCATTCAGATAAGTAATTTCAGAAAAAAACCCCCAAAAAACCCCAAGACTTCCCACCACCATATCAAAGGGCCCTGTGGTATTTTCCATAGCTGAAATTCATAGCTAAACACTGGAAATGTCATTTTTATTCTTACTTTTTCCCACGTATTTGAGATTCTATGATTGAAACTTTACAAGCCAATGAGAAGCTGGAGGGGGAAAATGTGCAGTTCTTCTGAAAAGAACTCAGGGTTCACTGTTACAGGATGCTGTGTCAGGTACTGAAGACAGCTGAAAGAGATTCCTGCTTCCACCATCCTTCTTTCCTCTCCATGCCTTAGCCATTCATTCTAGCTATGCACTGTGTGTTACCAGTAAAGTTAGTATGTCTATTGGCACTGTCAACTAGATCTCTGGAAAAAAAAAAAGAAAAAAAAAAGAAAAAAAAAAGGAAAAAAAAAGAAAAAAAAAGAGAGAAAAAAAATATACAGGAAAAATAATAATGATGGTTTAGATTAAAGTCCAAAGAGATGCATTTGCACAAATGGGAAGATAGCAAATAAGTATGCTGGCACAGGCATCAGTACAAGAAGTCTGTTCAGATGGTGTAACTAACACTAGCATTGTTTCAAATTATGCCTGCCAGTATGGTCATAACTATAATGAGGGGAGAGACATTCTTTCAAATAATTACAATAAACACAATTAAAGATGTAAAGGTAAGAGTGACATTCTGTTCACAGGGTGAAAAATAGACAATGCATCCTTATCTATAAAACTAAAAGGAAATCCACATAGTGCCTGAATAAGGCAGTATCAGTCCAATTATCAGTGACCAGGAAAAGCCCAGACACACACCTATTCCTAGATCCAGACATAAATGCTACTGCTTTACTACCAACAGACAAGAAATAAAGGATCATTCCCTTTGATTCCTAACATGAATCACTGAGCTTCTGACACTGAGCTCAGGGAAAAATTGAGGCTTGGCCTGGAGCACACCCTGACAGAGGCCAAACACCCATCCCAATTTCCTTCTGTTCATTGCTTTGTGCTGCCCCAGCTTCCTTAGCCCAGTTTAGTACTTTTACCTGTCCTGTCTCTCATCTCCTCTACATTCAGGACAAAAGGCTTTCCTCCTTGGCATTCCCAGAAAGTTCATTAAAGTCTGCTGTCAATTATGATGTTCACTCCCATAGAGGCTAACAAGAACTGGGAAGAGAAACAAGAGGTCATGCTTTGCTGTGGACTACACACAGGGTTAGGTATACAGATGCTATATTCTACACACTGGGAACAGTGAGAGGTATCCCAGTGAGGGGGGGGTAAGAAATCTCAACTATTTGGCTGCTGAATGTAAAAAAAGTGTCTAATGTACAGGTGAAAACTCTCACTCAAAATTTGGACCTAGAAAGGTGGCTTTTCATGATAACAGTGAAGCACTCAAAATATTTACCCTGCTTCAAAGGATAAAGAGACAGGTATTTGTGAGGAAAAAAACCTGTTAATATACTTGATTATCTGTAAAACCAGTGTTTTATTAAACCAAATTAAAAACCCCAAAACTTAGTTCAATTCAAAAGCATATGATGTTAATATCAGAATGTTAATATGATGTTAAAATCAGAAGCAAGCTTGAAGCATGGAAAACTGGAGATCAAAGTACTGTGTACGAGCAAATTGGATCATATGGTGGCTGGTGTCAAGTGACCTAGCTGTACTGTTTATAAAAACCAGTGAAAACAGTTATGCTTGAAACTAAGGAAATCTAAATCCTCCTTTGGATTCCAAAACTATCTATCTTTCTAAAGCAACCTCTAAACATCTCCTTGACATCTCCACTCTTTGGAAGTTTCCCTTCTTTCATCTACTATGGTCCAGACTCTTCCTCTCAAAGGCTGATGAACATATATTCCCAGTTTATTCTTAAAACAGTTCGTGTTCTGGAATGTCTTCAGGGGCCAGCACATCTGCTTGCAGGACTTCTTCCTGGAAGACACTGAGCTGCCACTTTCCTTAAATTTATATATTCTATGTGGTTCCCTCCTTAATTATGACTCTGGGGTGCCTAACACATCTCTGGAGCACTGATCTGCAAAACATAGAGGAGTTCTAGAAAGCTGACATGAAGCACAGCACAGTAGAAAGTCTGCCAGAGCTGGTGGGCCAGAGGGATTTTCAGGCTGAGAATGAACTAGAAAGGAAAGAATAACTTCAGGACTAGGTAGGCAAAACAGCAAAACAAGAGGCAATTTGAGCACATAGGAGAGAAGCAAGAACAGCCACTGAGGTCAGATTCTATATCACTATTGTTTGGGATTAACAACAGAAGAGGGATTCATGGATTAGTATTAATAAGTAAAGGACAAGAGAGACACCTGTGGAAATTTGCATTTTGAGCAGTCAGACAGATACTGACTTTTGCCATAGAAGAGAGGCAAGAAGGGAGTGGAGGGGTATGTGCGTCTGTTAACAAGAGGCACCAGTGTGACAATAATGATGAAATGGAGCAAATTAGTGCCCTTCCCAAGAGGAGATAAAAACTTTTCCTGTAGTGTACAGACAGACAAGCTATCAAGTCTCCCACAGAGTTCAAAAGCAAGCGTAGCTAGTAGCTACATACAGTCCATACACAGCAGGTACACTGAATAAAACTCCCACACTGCTGCCAGTCCCCTCAACTCCCCTGCTATACTTACTGCTTGGCTCTGTCAGGAAGGAACAGAACATGGCACGAAGGAGTTCTCACTTTTTTTTTTTTTTAGGGGGTCTAAGGAGTAAAGTCCCTAGGGATTTTGCTATGATTAGAATTCAGCAAAACTTTGGAGTTCATATTGAACATATTCAAATGTTTCACAACACAACCAATGTCCAAATGCTCTCACACTTGCTATAATTGCCATCTAACACAGTGCCCTCAGCAAAAAGGACTATCATCACTGAAAAAAATGCCTCTGTGGACTACACCCCTCCTCTTCCAGAGACTGTTTTTATGTATAGTACAATTTTCACAACATTTTTGTTATGCTGTGCAATATAATGCAGCCTTACAAAAAGATACTTGGAGACAATGATGTATTTATCATATCAACTGATTCCTAGTGGCTTTGGTGCCTGTGTATAAAACACCATCAAGTGAGACAAGTTGGAAGTAAGTACCTGACAGTATGGCTTTTTCTTTGTAATGCACACCTTTTGTTTATCATCTATAGCAAAAAATATGGCAGTCAAAATAACAGTAAAATGATCCGAGAAAAGACCAGAAAATAAATTTTTAATTTACCGTCTTCAGAAAAACAAGCTGGGGTTGCATAAGGTTCAGGTTTTGTGACCCATGGATTGCTATTTACTTCTATAGGGTGGATATTCATGATTAAGCATAATTTAAGCTCTCTAGATATAGGATAAGAGCTGACTGTGTAATTATCATTGAACCAATGAATAAGGAGGGCTAATTGCTGCAGGATATTTAATGTCATATTCAAGGATTCTGTATTTATGAATATTAGCAACAAGGTGTAACAATCTGGTCCTAACAGCTACAATTCATATGAGGGCCTGCTGAATCCAATGAGAGTGTTGTCTGCAGTAACAATAGAACAATTTACTCAACAGTAAGCCACCATTTGTGAAATCCTAGGGAAGGCAAGCCATGAGGTCTTAAATGTACAAAGAGAACTTAACAGTACATGGGAATATACTGAGAAAATTATCACGCAAACTACAAAAAAAAATACTAAGAGAGAAGAAGCAATCTCTGGCAAATAAGTTCTTAGAGACACCAAACAAACAGGGAAGCAAAGATTGCATTTTCCTCCTTTCTACTCTTTAAAAACTATCAAAATATGTGGGAAGATGTTAATCACCAGTATAATACCCATGGGTGAGGGAAAATTAATGAACCTAAAGCAGAGAATCACCTGAATTGGAAAACATAGCTTTCCGTGTTTTAATATTTCTACTTTTCAAGGGAACAGCTGCTTTAATGGTAGAGATGTTTCCTCCATGTTTTGGTGGAGGAAAAATGGAACTCCATGTTATTCTATGACCTTCTGTAAAGTATGTAATTTCTCATACTTCAGTAAAAAAGAGAGTGACAGCTGCCTGACTGACAAAGTCAGTCTTTGCTGACAGTCACCTTTGCTGACACCTTTTTGTCAGAGAAAAAAAGTCACGAATTTACATTAGTGCGTTGCAATGGTACTTCTAATGTCCAAATTCCTTCAAAACTTGCAAGAGATCCCCACAGTAGGTCCATTGGATCAATTATTTGAACTTTCAAGCACAACGAAGTAGATCTACAGGTAGTCCGAAGTTATTATGGTGGCTCAAATGCTTAGACCATTAAACAAGATTGGGCTGGAGTGGACAGGAGTTTTCTCCCACCCCAGCCAGGCAACAGCCTGAGACAGCTGCTGACGACCAGCAGCATCTTCTCTAAGCCCAGAGGTGCTTTGTTTATGGAAGCAGGTTGCAGATCTGTGGCAACGCTGCATTGGGACATGGACGAGGGAGCAGTGGGAGCTCTGTCTTCTATGTCTGGGTCTGGAACATCAATCCTCCAGCAAGGCGGCAGCGACCCACATTTCTTTTTGAAGGTGGTGACCACGGACAGACAGGCTGCATTAAACGACGATGTATGTGAAGTGTGGCCAGCAAACGGGCACACGGTGGCTACCAGAGAGGCAGCTGTGGGGCTGTTCCTGTCTTGCCTGGTAGCCGGTAGTTTCTCCTGGGGACGGCAGGCCAGGGCAGACCCGGCCTACCAGAGCAGCTTGGGCTCACCCACGGCCCCTCCTCGCCCTGGGCACCCCGCGGGCGCAGGGCCGGGAGGCCGCCGCCGGTGCCGAACACGAGGCCTTGCCGCAGGCCTCGCACCTCGCCGCGTCTCCTGCAGCCCCGCCGGCGGGGCGGCGGCCTCCCGGCCCGGCGGGGGGGCAGAGACAGCGCTCGGGGCGGCGGCTGACGAGAACAGCAGTAGCCCGGGGCCCAGGAGCGCGCAGATCGAGGCAACCCGGCGCCGACTCGGCTGCCATTTCCCCTGGCCTTCGGCGCTGCGGGAGCGAGGGCGGGGAGCGGAGGCGGAGGAGAAGGAGGAGGGAGGGGAGAGGGAGGTGGCCGAGTCGGAGTGCACTGAGGCTCTGAGCTGCCAACACTCACACATCGCCTGCCGCCGCAGCCGCGCTGCTCCTGGATTCCGGAGAGAGGGAGCGAGTAGAGGCGAAGAAAAGCCGGACGCGGGAGAGGAGGCAGAAGACCGCTGGCAGGGGAAAGGAAGTCAGAGAGGAGAGAAACGTAGAGGGAGAGGAATAAGGACCCCTCCTCCCCGCGGAGAGACGACTTCCCACGTAGCTAGGGGTAGAGGGAGAAGCTGGCGCTCAGGAACAGTGAGAGAAGCTCTCACAAGCAAGTTACTTAATCCCAGGAGAGCAGCGGGAAGAGGGCACAGCAGCAATCACTGATCAGAACCACTGTTCCCAGCCCCTCATCATTTAACCCGCGGGCGGTTCAATGCACTACTCCAAGCTCTTCCTAGTTTCTTCCTCGGGCTAACTTCGGAGGGCGTACCGCCGGAGCGGCCCGGAGGGGAGGACAAGGGCCTCGGAACAAGGAAGGAGAAGTTTTGTGGGGGTTGCCTGCAGAGGAGAAGATGGGCTGGAAGCGCCGCTGTTGCTGGGGTGGCGGAGGCGGCGGGGACCTTCTGTGCCGGCTCACCCTTGTGCTGGGGTTCCTGCTGCCCGCCTGCAGGACGCGCCTCTACACCAACCACTGGGCTGTGCGGATAACCGGGGGGCTCCCGGAGGCCAACAGGATAGCGAGCAAATACGGATACGTCAATATAGGACAGGTAACGCTAGTCACAACTACTTCCTAGCGGTCTCCGCCGCTGCGGCCGCCCTGCGCCGCTGGGGCAACAACAACGACGAGGGCAAGGGACAGGCGGCCCCGCTGCCCGAGCACGGCCTCGCCGCAGGCCCCGCTGCCGCCGCGGGGCGGTCAGCGGAGCCGCCCCGGCTTCCCGCCGCGGGCCCCGGGAGGTGATGCGCGGGGACAGGTATGCCGGAGAGCTTGGGGTCGCGGCCCTCCCCTTCGAAGCCAGGTGTGAAACGGGGCGCGGGCCAGGGAGCCGCCCGCGGGGCGGGAAGGGGAGGGCATCGCCGGGGGGCGTCCCGCCGCGGCTCTGGGTGCCGTCTCGCTGCGGCTGAACTTTGCGCTCCGCGGCGAACAGCCTCTTGTGTCCCCTTTCCGAGTTGAAAAGCGCTGGTACAAGACGAGCTCGTCCTGCCGCGAGCGCCGGTCTCGGCGGCAGCCAGGACGTGGCGGCCGCGGCCGCCGGCTCGCCGCGGAGGGCGTCCCGACCCCCGCGCTGGCGGGGCGTGCGGAAGGAGGAGGTGGCAGGGTGTCCCGGAGCGGCTGCCAGGCGTGCGGCTGCCTGCGGCGTTTCGTGGGGAAGGAGAACACAATGGTGGGGCCGGGGCAACACCTGGGCTTGGCTAGATCCAGACATCACCACGTCAGAAAATTCTTGGATACAAGTCAGGTTCAGAAACTGCAAGTTAGCAAACACCTGGTTCTCACTGGATCCCATCACACTGAAAAATTCCCCTCTTCTACAATTAGGCACAGTTATCTTTGAAATGTCCTAACATCACTGCTTCTTAAGGAGTTTATACTCAGTGTTCTAGGCTTTCCTCGCAGTTGCTCTCAAAATCCAAGTTGCATATGTCGGGTTTACAAGGTGAGCGGGTGAGTGCCTGAAAAATAAGCAGTCCTGTTGCATGCTTGGGTGCAAACATTCGAGCACATTCTTTGTAGACAGTAGTTTATTCTACATAAATTGAAATGTTAGAAATGAACATTTACAGGTACAGAAGGCTTCCTTTTGTACATGAGATTTACAGAAACGCAGCTGTGTTTACACTCAAGACATTTCATATCAACCAAATCAAAGTAAGACCTGATTATTATTGGGTTTTAAAATGGGTTCCTGCTTACTACATCATTGAATCAAAAGTTTAAAGTACATCTCAATGTTCCCACTCATTGCAAACCTGGAAAAGACAGCTGTGTGGTCAATTAAGATAAATAATTTACATGAGAAAAGCTGGAGAATGTCACTGGGGTAGCACAAAACATGATGTGTAAGGATGCAGTTTGCTTAGAAAAACTGAGCATCAACTTCTCTCAGGGAGCACTTAAGCAGGCAGGCAGCACTACTTCCAGCTGGAGGCACTAAAATTTGGGAGGAAGATTGTATGTCAAAACTGAAGTACTACTTTGGAACTACAGTTTAGGAATCAAATTTTTTTGCATCAGCTTTCTTTTTAGTCTTACATGTTTTTCTGCTCAAGATGTTTGTATTCCTATCTAGGCCCTTATAGTTCCAAAATTAGCAACTGTCAGTTGCAGGATGTGCCTTTCCTCATTTTTTCTTTTGTCAGGCTGGCTGGTCAGCTCAGAGCCTACCTTTTTGTACTTTGCATATGTAAGCCCCATCTTGAATTAAGGAAAGAGTGTAGAAAGCCTCTGTTGTTTCTTATGTGTCAGTGAAAGTGTCTATATACAGCTATAAAATATTCAACTATGGATAATACAGATTAGGTCTACAGATGAGAATGAGAGAAAATAGAGACTATAAGTAATTGAAAACTGGAAAATACTTTATTAGGTATATGGATGAAAAAAAAAAATGGACTGTGTGTCTAGTTAAAGATGGGTAAATGAAGTAAGGTATTAACTTTTGGAGAAAGGGAATCCGGAACAGTTTGGACAGATGCGGTGGACTTGCCCATAGCGAGCTTTTTTCATAGATCTGGAGAAGCGGGAAGATATTTGACACAAAACAGGAAGTTCAAAAAGAAGATAACAATGGGGCATAATCTTCTGGTTATTACTGAGTGACAATTGCAAGCAATTAAAAAATTTATTTTGTGTGAAATGTTGAAAGATATTTTCTTAGCTGAATATGCTCTGAAAACAAGAGACACCAAGCAGAATTTTCTCATAGAGTTACACAATAGGCGTAATGTTTTGGTTACTTTAAATTTATGAGCTCATCTTTAAAAAGAAAGTGCAAAAATATAAATTGAAATTCCGCTGCAGCTCGTCCAAAGGACCAACTTTACAAATTATCCAGAAAAATAACCTGTTTAAAATATTCAGGATAGAAAGTAGCGAAACTTTATAAAAATGAAAGTTGCAAACCAGGAGCATTCTGACGATGGTAAATTGCATGATTAAAGCTGCAGGAAACGGTGGGAAAGAAAACTTCGGAAGGGCTTATTTCCGCTGGCTATTCTGTTAATTTTGTGTTTGTGGAAAAATGGTGTTGAAAGGTGCATAAAGTTGATCAGTGGAGACAAGATGGTAGACCTAGGAAGGCTCTGAATTGTAAATACTGGCTAACATCCCTTTTCCCAGTTTTTGTTATTTACTGCATTCCTGGTGATGGGAGGACTTTAACTTACTGTTTTTTGATGCTTGTGAGATTTGGAGAATATCCAGTTGAGTCTTGAAATACCTCTTCAGTAATTTTCATTGCCATGACAAACCTGCAGAGGCTTGCTAAGTGACTGGACAAGTCAATCAGAAATAGATGGCAGAAGGGGCTGTTAAAAGAGGCCTTGAGATGACCTGCTAGTGAGCAATTGAGAACGCTTTCTCTCACACCTTCTGGTAAACTTCTGTTGCTCTCAGACTTCTGTGGTCTTCATGTCTTATTATGAAAACTCAAAACTTTAGCTTCTCTATTCATTGAATAGAGGAATTTTCCATTAAGTTTTAGGGAACACAGCACAACAGAGAAAGAATCCTCTTTAACTCTATGTTTTTCCAGGCTACATGTTCTATTTCCTGTTTCCTACAATTTTCTCTGACATACTTCTTGTTTATCTTGTATTTCCTGTATTACCAATGAGAGATATGTCTTCTGTGTTTCACTGGACTTTAAAAATTACACAAACATGTAATATGAGGACTTAAATGCATAGAGTTGACTTCTTTCCCTCTTTTCCAATGACTTACCCTTGAAGGGCAATTAGTAGTTTCTCTAGCATGTAAAAGGGTTGCATTGTTCTTTTTGCACGGGTCTTCCAAGACAGTGGTCTGGACTTGCAAGCCCTCTGGGACCGTGATAAGATAGTGTAACATAAAGCAGCCAGGGAGTTGTTCCAAGTTCCATGCTGGATGGAGCAATTTGGGCTACAGTGCATCCCCCAGCACTTTTTTGTTGGCTTGTTTTCTATTTCACAGTGGCTACGCAAAGCAGATCTTAGGGCAAAGCGTACGTCACTGACATTCAGGAACATTTCTTTCACTGCTGGCATCTGTCAAGGGTTGTAGCATTTTGTACAATTGGTTTAAATAGTGTGGCTATTTGCTGTCATCAGGTGCCAGGAGTTTGTTGTTCAGGCAGTGGATTTTCCTTTAAGGTTGAGGAGCATAGGAAAAACAAACAGTTGGTACCCCAAAGGTGATGGAAGAATGGAAGAGATAAAGATATCTGTGGTTGCAACAAGGGAGAGAAATGCTCCAATAATAAACTTCAGATCCTGTTCTTCCTTTCTTCTTTCTTAATTCTAGGCAAGAGCTGAGGATGGGTGAGCACTTCCCCACATCACATCTTTCTTCTCCTGATAGTGTTCTTCCAGGAATTTTACCTTTCTGATCTCTACGAGAATTGAGTAGCCTATTCCCTGCCCTTTGCAAGTGACTGTCCACCCAATCTGACTGTCCACTACAATTTTCTTTGTGCAAAGAATAGACACTATTAGCCGAAAGGCACCTAAGTGTGCTGAGCTTGAGCTGTGCCTCAGGAATCACAGTAAGATAAACAGATTTGGCTTTTTAAATAATGTAAATGCTGATATCAGTTGCCAGTAAGTGTTTTGTGGTGCAGTTGCCAGTAAGTGTTTTGTGGTGGGGTTTGTTTGTTTGTTTTAATTGGGAGTATTGGTTTGAAGACAGCAGATCACACAAAAGTTTAGTAAATAATATTTCAAACCTGTCCATTTCAACACTTCATTTCAAATCTGACATTCCTTTGGTGTCACAGAGAAGATGTTGTGTAACAAGGTCAGTTGATAGAAAGAATGGGAGGAATGGCTGTTTTTTATTTTCCAGATCTATTCCTGATAGAAGGCAGAAGTAAATTCTGCAAGCTAAGTAGTTCAAATTGCAAGACAAGGAAGCAGTTAAGGAAAAAAGGAACTTAATTTGAGATAAAAAGCCTAAACTAAGGTGGTTGTCTTCAGCAAAGGAAGGAGTTTGGTGCCAAAAGTCTCCGCCACTACAAGGATGCCTCAAAAAAGCAAGATGATAGGCCTTTGTATAAAGTTCAAGTACCCCACAATATAGGTGGATAATAGAAGAATCATACCTCTTAAGAGCCTGTGTGCTCACAGTATTGCAACAGAGTATGCCTTTCTAAAATTTAATACCTGTAATAAGTTTAATGAAGTCCTGAGTACTAAGGATACAAGTATCAGGACAATGGTATTAAAAGAATTAAAGCTAGGTGTACTCCAAGTTGTATGCATATTCAGATATGTAAAGTGGGGTTACACAAATACACCAAGGAAAACAGAATTTTCTCTTACACATAGGAGGAAAAAAGTGCATGAAGGGGTGGTAGAGAATAATCACTGGTAGACAAATATTTGGAAGATGTAAGTTCTGAAAAAAATTTTTTGCAAATGCTCATAATGCCACAGAACTGGTACACCTGAACATATTGGAGTCTACAAAGGGTATACCATGGCTATTTCTTCATATTTAGTAGTAGTTTTCTCATCTCTGCAGTTAAAAATGGGAGGGAGAAGTGAGAGAGGGCAGATCATAGTTCTAGTAAATGTGAGCTTTTCATTAGGAGCTTGATGAAGAAAAGGAATGGTTTCTGATCATAGAGGCAATCTAGTAGTGTTTGTGTGTTGTTATAAAATGAGGGAAGATGATAATCTTGTGTAACAGTATAGTGGTCAAACTACTACTACTATTGTGTGATGATTTTTTTGTTTAAAGCCCTTAGGCAAGCAAAAACGAAATTATATTTTTAGGAATAACAAGTAGTTGCAAGCCCAGTTTACAAATGGCAATGTTTGTGCACACCGCTTCTCTCAATCAAAGTGCAGAAGTGGACCAGACTGGGTTAAATGGAAGAACTGGAAGAAATCTCTAAAACATTTTGATGTAAATCCATGGTGCATGATACCTCTGGTATGACAGCAGTCATGTCTGGTATGACAACCTCTGACTGACAGTGGCTAAAGCTGTAGAAATGAGGGGTGAGAGGGAAATCACTGCAGGTTGATTTGTCCATTGCAGTGCCTTTAAGGAAAACCAGTTATGCCCGCATGTTTCCTGGCAGATATATAACCAATTTTTGAAGGTCTTCAGTAAGGAAGTTCTGCAATGTCAATGGAGCTAGTGGTTTTAGTGGTCTCTTATACTCTTTGTCCTAGTGAAGTCAAAACTGTATTAGTCTTTCTGCAATTCAAAGCTCGTGTTTCTTGTTTCTCTATGAATGTAAAAAGTAGCAACATCAGAGAAGTTGTAGCATTTCCCTCTTCCAGACTTTTATGTTTTCCATCCAAGTTCAGTCCTTTCCTTTGTTTTATGTAAATGAGGTTTTCACTGACTAGTCTTGCTGTTTGACTCTAGTCTTTCTAAGATGATCCTCATATTGAGCGAGGAGCTGCCAGAGCATTACAGATGAGTACAGTATAAGGATTCCTTCAGCTGTCCTCAGGAAAGCGCTCCTATTTATGTAACCCATTACGGCATTTGTCTATCCTGTAGCCATATGACATTCTTGACAGAGTTCAGCCTGTGATCTGCTACGGTTCACAGATTGATTCTGCCAAATTCCTAGCCCATTGTTCTCCAGTCTGAATTTATTCATTAGGTTGCTATTTATTAGGTGTAGTACTTTGCTTATGCCTTTGCTGAATGTTGTCCTGCATTTCCAGACCATGTGTTATGGTGCCAGTTTGTTTTGAATTCTGTTCCTGCCCTGTAACACACTAGCATGTAATCTCTGAGTCTTTATGTATCTTAGTAGGTGTCTTTTCTGTGCCAGTGTTCAGGTTGCTAGTTGAAATATTGACCAAAACAATTTCAAGAGGAATTCTGGCAGGTAATTGTTTGCTGTAATAAATAGATAAATCACTCTTACTTACGAAGTTTTGACCTACTGTTCCATAGTTTAATTCTGTGCCCTGCTTCAGGAATTTGGTACTATTACTCCAGTAGTACTTGAAGATAGAGAAAGTTTTTATTTTACAAGGTATCTACTAAAAATAAACATAAATAATATAATAAATATAAAAAATATGAAGAATATTGGATTGGACAGAATTATGAATGATACGTACCTTAAGGTGTTCATAAATGGATTTTTGACCCCAGTCCTAATTTTTTTTTTCCCCAACTAAATTTAGTCATGGCCAGCGTTATATATCTGCTCTTGTGCTTAAATGGTTCATCTGTCTCTCTATGAAATTTTCAGGGCCAGTCTTTATTTTGCTTCTGTTTCTGGTTTCCTATTTGAAGATAGGAGATAGACTTCCCACTCCTACAGTCATCATAGTTGTTGTGTTTTGATTGACATCTGTTTGCCTTGACCAGAAATTATGTCTTGCTTGTATACAACCTCCCTACTCCTTTGTACTCTTTTGCCATAAATAACGTTTGTTGTCAGGCAAGACATTTCCAGTGTCCTATTTTCTTGTTTTACAGCTGTTCTGTGGTCTGTGATTGACCAGTATACCTTTCTCTTCTCCTCCAAATAATCAATTCTAAAATCAGCAAGTGCGGAAATACATGTCAACCATACCATGTGGTACTCTTTGTCACCTGCCAAACACAGGAAAAGATACGATCAAACAAAATCCTGCTTGCCAAAGATACATACCTTAAGACAGTAAGTGTTTATTTGGCAACATATTTGGCCCAATTTGATTGATATTTGCAGAATGAAAAACTGTTTGGAATGAAACATTGGCAAGTCCAGCAGAGTTTGAGAACTACAGAATGAAGTCCTGCCAGAACAGCTTGTTGTGGACATTCCTGTGGATTACAAGATGTTGCACAATGGAGGTGAGATTGTAAAAAGCATGTTAATCAGGCAAGAGGGAATATACAGTTCTAAACAAATAAATAAAGAAAAATTGTATGCATAGACTCTTCCAAAGAGAAGAAACCTGATCCCAAGGGGGATGGCATACTTTTTAATAAAGGATAGACATCAGGCCCGTCTTTGCTCAAGTTTCTTTTTTTTTCCTTTTTGTTTTTTTCCTTATAGGCTATTTCTGTGCCAGCAGGGAACAGACGTCACTTAGGTTTGTGTTCTGGGGTCAGATTGGAGTTAAGAGATGCTGCAAGCCACTGTTAAAACATGTGCTATATATTTTATTCAAATTAGAACAAAACCAATGGGTTTTGTGTAAGAGTGCTTAGAAGGCAGTGAAGTGTTAGGAGAATAGTGCTGTGTGTCTGAAAGTCAAGCCTAGAATTAGATAATATTGTCCTTTTAGAAATAGAGAGTTTAATCAGTATGTAGTGATACTGAAATCAGCTTGAAAGTAAACTTTCTAACACAATTCAAAGTGTTAGAATGCAAGCATTCTTTATTACAGTGCTGGACACCTTCAGAGGATTTTTCCTCCAATTTAGTGTGTGTTGTGAAATTTGACAACAAGGTCTTTATTCCATCATGATTATACATATTCATTAGAATGTACTTCCTAGCTAATATAAACTTCACTTCTCCTAGAACCAATTTACAGGCCTCCACCCCTTACTAGAAGACGTTTGATGGTCCTCGAGTGTTAAATAAAACGGTCTCTGGTGGTTGTATTCACTGAGTGCCCCCAGTATTGTAAATCTTGCCTGGAACTTCTCTGAGGGCATGTGCAGTTTTGATTGCTTACTTCTGCAAAGACCTTTTGCAATGGGTTCCTAAATTATTAAAACCTGTGGGTGAAGGACATTGCCAAAAGCCTTTTGGAAGTTCAACTAGAGTGTATCTATTTACCCATCTCTATCCATATGCTTGGCCTCTTTTAAGAGCAGCAATAAATTTGTAAGGCAGAATTTTCTTCTGTTTAACTGTTTCCAAAGCAGTGACTTTCTACCCAAGTGTCCCTTAATTATCTTATTTCTTAGTTTCTATTAATTTTTCTAGTAGTGACTTGATCCTCATTTCATATCTCCTTTTAAAAGTTGACATCACATTTGTTACGTAGGTGTTCTGAAAAGTGAAAACTGTTTTTAATATGAGATTTTCAATTACTCTGATTCACTGGGTGTTTTTATTCAGTTATTCCACCCATATTCCTTCAACATTGTGGACTGCAGAATATCAGCTATTGTATCTTGAGTAACTGATCTGACCTGAACTGAGGCAAACAAATCAATCAAACACTAAACTTTGAAAAAAATCGGTTGCTTTTGTGGGTATGCTGCACTCCTATGAGCCAAGCATAAATGAGCAACTTTAAGCTGGGGAAGTGCCCCTATCCCTCTTGGAAATTAGTAGACCCCTTCCCTGCAGGGTTGGGCTGCAGCATAAGCTGTTTTCTCATGAGCAGCTAAGCCCCATCTTGCACAACTGGCAGTTTTACCAATGGGGTGTAGAGTGAAACTAATGCAGATACATACAGAGTAGATGTATGTAGAAGCAGATTACCTTCTTTTGTTTTTAAAGTATTAAGTACTCCATTAAGTATTCAGTAGCAGTTTAATAAAGTCTCAGTAGTCTCTTAGTAAGGACATTGAAAGTGTTTTTGCAGGTACCCAAGTTATATCAGTAAGGTTGACAGACTAGATGTATCCTGTCACCACCACGCAACACAAGCTCCAGCCCCAGCTAGCATGGCAGTATTAATTGTGATATTCTGTACAGTTTTCTTCCTTGCTCCTTTGTAAACAAAATAATTAGCTTTCCATGAATTGAAAGCACAATATCAATTGGATTTTATTCATACCTAATTGAAATAAAAGTTAACTCCCAGAGGATACATGTATGACAATATCTGGACATTTCTGATGTGTGCCCATCACCACATCCTGTCATTACTCCTTTCTGCCTGTCTGATCAGGCTGAATGTTTGCTTCAGCTTGGAGTAGTTTAAATTTCCATTGTCAGTGAACAACACACCCCTACTCCCAGTCAGTTTTAGAGCAGTGCATGATGAGGGTGGCCAACTGATAAATCACAAAACCATCATCTGGTAAAACTGCTAGCTGGAATTAACAGAATTGCAGAGCTTTGTTTTCTATAATTGTTAACTATTCCGTGATCCAAAAGGGCCATGGGCTGTGTTGGCATCAATAAACGGTTCTACCATTGCAACAGACTGCTCTTTTGGAAGCTTTCTTGTACATAAATGCCATTCTAATGGTGTGAAATCTGAGCAATTTCCTTTCTTGCCTGGCAAATAGAAATGTTAATCTGACAAACATACCTGCACAGTGAGCAGTTCTAGTGGTGGTTAAAATTTGTATAGTTCTTCTGATGTTTCTTATCTTGTAGGACTCTGACACAATCTTTCAAAATCCATGTATAAAGAAAATCCATTTATAAAGAAAAATATATAGTTTTATCCAATGCATTGCTGTCATTTTAACTGACTGTCTTTTTCCTATTTCAGTATTTTTGTATCAATATAAGTGTATTAAACAAATGTAGAGTAGAAACTTTTATCCTTTCTCCAAGAACAAAGCACTTTCTGGCATTCTCTCAACCCTGTGGTTGTAAGATTCAGCTCTCCAAATGAGAAGATCACCAAGGAATATTCTTTATATGTGTGAAATAGATAGGGTCTGAGAGCTGTAACTTGTTTATCATTAGTTTTAGTAAATTTAGATGTTTTGTAATGAATTGAGTATCAGATCTCTTTGGCTTGTCTCTGTAGTGTGAAGTAATTTGGAAGCTTAAGTTAGTTCTTAGCTTAATGAGATTAATTACACTCAATCAAAAATATAGGCCTTGCTGGTGTCTAGGTTAAAAAAGGATTAAGTGTAGTTGCCATTAAATACAATAAAAATTACAGTGAATCCAGTGAAAGCTTAATTGAATCTTCCAGCATTTTGAAAAATAGTACAGCAGGAGAGATGTGTATATCTGAATTAATATAAATTTTTGTGTCACTTTTTTTGTCTGTTATTGTTGTGATTGCAAATAGCAACTTTACAGGGAATACTGCAAGACTGTGCCAGACATATGCTGTGCCAGAATAGAGTCCCTTGGTATGCTGTAATACTTCTCAAATCCTTACTAAATATTATGTAGCTGTTTTGTTTCTTAGTTTGAATGCTACATGACGCAAATATTTTTTGGTCTCATTGACTCACTTGTGTTTTGTTTTGGTGTATCTTTAAATGCTGTCAAAGAGAATTTTTTGTTTTCTTACTATTAAACTGTTACATGAACAGATGTTGCTCTAGTTGTCTTATCAAAGTCAGCGGGCTTACATATATAGGGCTAAATATAGAATGCTGACAAAGCTTACTTTTACACAAAAAAGTATAAACTTTTGTACAGCTCTAGCAATAACCAAGTAAAATAGATGAATATATCAGTAGCCTGGGGTTCTGGACCAGTTACATGCTTCTCTATATTTGGTTAAACATGTTGTACAGAGCGGGAGATACCAGATTTTGCTGGAGTACAAAGTTGAGGAAGTGTGATCTGAGTTGACTGTATAAGAGGGTTGGATTTATTGTGTACACACCCCACATAGATGAACGTAACTCAGTCTTAGGTATTCCCATGAGTCACTTCTTTGGTAAATTATATCAGTAATAGAAGAGGAAATTGCCTAAATCGAGTCTCATGAGAAAGTCAGTTCAATGAAAACATTGTACTTCCTATGACCAGTAAGAGCTGAATTCAGATTTGTAAGACAAAGTACAGCATGAAAAGGTTTATTGCTGGCAATATAAATGTTCGCTGTAAACAGTATGACTAGTGTAAGTCACCACATTAGTCATTTTGAACAGTATAAATTCCCTTGCTGTTAATGTGCTTAGGAGTTTTATATTGATGTTTAAATAACTGGATGCAGATATAACAGTATTTCTGCTGTTGCAGAAGAACTTCCTGGTTCTTAAATCTTTTACTCATGCAAGTAACCCCATTTGGTTAGACTGCTCTTGATTTATACCTCTGAAATTCATTAGTTTCAACAGTTATTTCTGACTTGCAGTTTTGTAAGTGAGAACGTACTTGATCCCATGGGACTGGGTAGATGTTTGCAAGTTTCAGGACGGGGATGATGCCTAAAATATTTCAGAATCAAGATGTAAAAGGAAATGAATATGCACATTGTTTCTTGTGACACTTGTCTGGCAGTAGTTTGTTAAAAAAATAAAACCTATAAGCTAATCTTTATGCTGCTCACATGAATAAAATAGCCTGGTCAGAACTTTGTCAAGCCTTGTTCTTGTGCTTTATTATAATTACATATATGACAGCATAGGTGAAGAAATGTTACAAAGAAACCACAGTCTTCAGAGCCTGGTGTAGCTAGTAATGTATGGTATAAGGCAATTCTATTTGTTACTTCAACAAACTTTTATGGCACTGTGTCCTCGTTTTACATTTGTTTTCTGATGGAATATAAAATAGGATTGGAAGTCAATAAAATAGAGGCAAAGCTCACTTCAATTAATGAAGTGTATAATTTAGACATTTTAAATTACAGATTATTGAGTCGGGAAAGGGAGAAAATATTTCAGAAGGCAGTGGCAGTTTAGTTGACTAATTGAATTAATTAAAAATTAAAAAATATTTGTTTCCTTTTTGATGGCTTCATCAAAATGATGACTGTGGCACTGAAACAAGCATGACCATATTGCCTGACGGCTTCTTTGTAGATAAAAAATATGTTTGTTATGACTTGAACTTTCAAATGCACAATGACTACATTGAAGTCACTTTAAATCCTGCAGTGGTTACTTTTGTTTGTTCAGCATATGCTTTGTTGCACTCGTTTTTACTTGCAGAAACAAGGTGGTGACTCACTGGGGTTCACAAAAAGGGGCATAAACTACCAATTTATATTATGTTGGTTTTTGTGTTGAAAAGAAATGATAGAAAAGATGAATGAGAATGAAGGAAGTAATTTATTTCCTTTTGAGCATTTTAATGAAAAATTTAATGTTGCCTGGAACTGAAAGCCCATGGTCACAGGTTTGCTGTGTAACATTGCATTACTTTATTTGACAGGGATGTGAGCTTCCCAGTTACTGCAGTGCTCACAAGGCAAAGCTCACAGTTGCACTTATTAATGCCTGTAATTACTGTACTTGAATTTTAACATTTCACATGACAAATGTGGAAATGGCTTTCTTCACCATCTCCCCCCAAATGTTTTAGGCTCATACATCTGTTGAAGTCTACACTTCATAAAAACCCCTCTACCACTGTCTGTCCAATAGTTAAGGACCTGTGTTCATTAATTTTTAGCTATTTTTTGAACATTGTTCTAATAGTGACAACCTGTTTATCAGTCCTAGAAAAGAGGTGGATGAAACCCTTACCGACCTCCAAAGAAATTTTTCAAGTACTGTAGTGACATTTTTTCAATTTAATGCTTGAACAATCAACACAGTGTGCAATATGTCTTCAGCTTCTCTATTTTTATTCAGTCTTAACATCACTGAGGGCATATTTGTATGCCCTCATCTGTCGGGGAGTGTTCAAAGGGTGCTAAGACGCAGCATAGCTGAGATATTGTCCTCTCATAAAGACTGATGCATGTTCTTCTCAGAGCTGCAGCTGCAACAGAGGAGGGTAGGGGTCAAGCTCAAGCTCTGCTTGTGTCATAACTTTTGCAAAGAATATGTATTTACTGGGGGTTCCTGTTGCCTGAGGCATGTAAGGCTTTGCTGCTCATCCTTGTAGGACTCAAACATCATTTTCACAGGGTCTTTATTCAAGCAGCTTTTCCTTGGCTTTATTTACCTGATGGGTGTCTTTGAGATTTCTCTTTTTATGATTTGGCTTCAGTATTGTTTTTTTACCTGCACTGTTAGAAGTAGCACCATTTTCAATTAAATGTGATCAAAGCATATTTTTATTTAAAAAAAAGATCAGTCAACCACTCCCACTTTACAGAACTCAGTAAGGTAGAGAGTTCATGATTTCAATAACAACCTCGTGTATAGTAGTGCAGATTGAATTAATAAATCTTAGTGTGGTCTAGCATGTATTAGAATTAAGGCTATGATACAGTTTGAATTTATTCTTTCTAATACCTAAATTAATCCTACCTGCTGATTTGTACTGAAACTTGTTTGTGTTAGAAACTTTCTTGGTTTTTTTAATGATATAAAACACTTGATATTGCTATTTAGTTGTTAGGTTTTTTCCTCTTTATTTTTCAAAGTAATTCCATGTGCTAAATAAGGTTACCAAGAGAGCACTAAAGTACTGTAATTTCAAAAAGCAGAATTTCCTTTGACAGTATTGTTTTAAAATACAAATGTACAAAGTAACCTTTATGCAGAAAGTGTGATGTAGGAAGCTTTTTCCAATTCACCTCAACTTTTAAAAGTTACGGATCACATAGGAGTCTCAAGAGGAAACATAATTCGGTTTATGTTGCTAAATCTATTTTATAATATCTTTTCAATACAGCATTTCTCTGTATATAAAAGTAGAACTTTGATTTTCAAAAATAGTTTAGAATAACTCTAACTAGGAATTTAGAATTCCACATTTAAATGTAGCTTTTAGTTTTAATTAAATTTTATTTTAGAATTGAGACTATAAATGTAATTGAGTTATATTCTGTAATGTAGTAGAAAGCCTAGAAAAGTAAAATTATGAGAGTAACTACATTTATAGAGGTAATCCCAAATCAAATTTACCAACTGTCTTGGTTTGAGACAATGGGCACTCTGAAATGAGTTACATCCCCCGCCTTGAGTCCAACCAATCCCTTTCCACCAGTAAGGAACAAGATATGAGTAGATACAAGTGGAAAAAAAAAAAACAAACCTGTTTAGTAACAGAATGCCAACAGGCAAGGGAAAAAAAAGTAAGTAACTTTTTGACAACAAACTGCTGAATCTCACAACCCCCAGGGAAGGAACAAAGAGAGGCCTCCCCATGCTGGAAATGCCCTTTTGCAAGACGTGTCCAGGTGGAGGTGGCCACCTGGCTGGAGGACAAGGGGAAGATGATGTCACACCTTCCCTTCCAAGGTGGCACCCTCCAGACAACCACGTCTTTCCCTCTGGAGCGGGAAGCAAACAGACTTCAGCTGGTTTGACCAGCAAGCACCTGTGGAACTCAACCAAAGTCAGCTCAAAACCACCAAATGCAGCCTCTCAGAGATGAGCAAAACCCCCCAAAAATTAAAAGAGAATCCAAAAAGGGAAGACAAAACCTTTGCCTGAGCAAAGGCCAAACAACCCACGAAGCATATATCGTGCGGCAAAGAACTGGACGCTGCCCCTGAGAGAGGATTTTAAAAATGCCCATGACAGCATTTCCAGGCACACATGCAGCATACCTGCCTTGTGGGGTCTTACAGTAACAATTTTGGTCATAGATAGATATGGACTACAATAACATAACTGTAAAAAATCTTAACTTTGATACTGAATTAGAATGATAAAAAAATTATAACCGACCTCAGATTATCAATGTGTTTTAATCCTACTAGCAAAGGCATATGAAAATTAAAAGGCTGGAGTTCATTTTTCAATTGAAAGAATTAATGTGTCACTTTACTCTTAAAATAAAATACAGCAGCATGTAAGTAACACCAGTGACAGTATCTTGAAGAATGTAAGGCCAAGCTACTTTATTTTAATGGCTGTTAGTAATTTTTGGCATTAGCTATTTGAAAAGCCAAACTAGCTCCAGGCAAGTGCCCAGACAAAATTTCTCCATTCAAATGACTGAAACATAAGTGAAAAATACAAAAGAAGGCTAAAATGGTGTATTTTAATTCAGTAAGGTGATATGCTTTCTCTCTATTTAAACTGAACAAGGAGAAATGCCGGTAGTTAAATAGTAAAGTGTTGTGTTCCTACCATGTTGAAGAGATGCAGTGTGATTCACTTCTATGGAATTGTGATGTTTCTGCTGAAATACCCATGTGGGTTGTTTTTAACTTCACTCTTTTGCAGTTTTCTTTATTTTTCATATGCAGGTGGTTCAGAAGGGAATCTTAATTTTTCCATCTGAACTATCCTGTCCTCCAGACTGAAGATTCAATAAACTGGGCTAGAACTCCTGCTTACAGTGTAGCCTTTTTTCCATCTAAGAGACTCAAAAAATTCTTCAGGAAGAAGGATTGTATGTAAGACCAAGCCCAACTTGTTCAGAGTTTCACTGTTCAGGAGCAGCAACACTCTGCAGACATCATGTCCATTTAAAATGAACCTGAAGGAAAGGGAATATGGGAGAAGTGGATATGAACCTTGAGAACAAGGTTCCTGCCTCTATCATACAGAGGTATCTCTACAGTATGGGCAGTTGAATTTCTGTTAGTTAGCCAATAAAATAGCCTTTCAATTTCATATTATGTTTGGGAGAGACAGAGCCCTCATCTCAGTCTGCAGCTCAGTTGTCTGAGCAGCTCTGCTGCTGTCCTTACGGTAATTGGTCCTCCAGCCTCAGTGTGCTGGAGATCTGTCAGGGCTGACCCAACAGTGAGGTTTTGGAGAAAACAGCTGGAGACAGACTGAGAAAGTGTGGTCACTACTGTAGTATCTTACAGTGAAAAAATCCCATCCCAGTCTGCAAAAAGTCCACTACACAGTTCTGTTTCTTGCAATGTAAGCTGAGTTTAGGTTCCAGGTCTGGAATGAATATGACCTTACCAGATATAGGTGGTTCAATTTGAGTGGATCAGTGAACAGCTTCTGCAGAGCTTTCTTGCCCCTAAATGCTGAACCAGAACACTGGTTTTAAGATGCTTAATACTTGCTTGTGATTCAAGAAGGAAAGGGAATGGCAGTTTTCTGCAATATCATTGAACCCGTTTACACCTATGGATAATGATGACGAGCCAACAGGGGTCAAAATTAAGGACTATGACCTCACCTTGTGAGATTTCAGATTTACATTTGAAGTGCATTTTGTACCTGGTCTTGTTAGACATCATAAGTTCCCTACGGGCTCACTTTTCAAGCTTGTCTTGATCCCTCTTAATGGTATCCCATTCATCTGCTGTGTCAGCTGCACCACTCAGCTTTGTGTCTTCCAGGCCCTTCTTTCATTCTGTTATCTATGTGTGCTGGTTTTGACAACTGACAGGGAACTAAACTCCAAATATGCCACTTGCACCCACTCCTTCTGATAATGGAGGGACAATAAGGAGAGATTATGTGATGAAAATAACAATTTACTAAAATCATAATAACCACAGCAGTATCAATAGTAAAAAAGTATACAAAAAGAAGGTGGCTTACCCACAAAGAACATTCACTACCAAGAACAAAGAAAAACACTTCTCAAAGATACCACCAGGTGTGGTCTCCAAACAAAGGCAATATGGTGAGGAGAGCATCCGCAGCACAATGTTCTCTCCCACTCTTCCACCGTGCCCAAAAAGATTGGAAAGTAGGGACAAAACAAAACCTGGAAGCTAGTTCATCTAGAAAAAGGAATTGTGCAGCTGCTGGCTAAGCTCAGTCCTCTGCACTTGCTTGAACTGCCGCCTCCAATTCTCTGCTACCTGGAGCTGTCCACTTCAACACCGCAACTCCCATAATAGAGCTGCAGAGGAAAAATGGGAGGAGGGAAAAAACCAGATGGGCAGCAGAAGAGACCAAGTCCACCGTGGTTTAAGGGCTCAGTCCACTCTGCTTTTGTGACCAAGGAAAGAGTGGTGAATTCCCAGTTTCTGGCCCTGGCTTTTTTTCTGCTGAAGCTGTCCCCCAGGCATGATGTGGAGGGTAGCAAAAAAACAGTGCTAAAAACTCAATCCCCTTTTCTCTTTAACTGGGACACTATGAAAATGTTTTAAATGCTGTCACATGGTACAGAGTACACCAGAAATTATATTTCGAAAACAAATGAAAATGCTTCAATCAAAAAAAAGTAAAAGTTTGAAATAGAGTTGAAATTATTTTGTTAAAATGAGATTATAAGAGTAAACTTCATAAACTTTCTTCATCTCTCTGTTTTTGATATTTTCTTCTGCCAAAGCCTTTAAAACTTTTGAAATTTTTTGCAGTTCTAAAAAATGGGAAGTGTCATACCTTCATCTCCATGTGAAATATGATCCTGTGCCTATTTATAATGATTTATATTCCAGCTCTGCACAGGGGTAGCTGATTTGCATTTCTTTGGCTCTTTTAGTATGTTACTGAGTTCAGAATCATATCTATACCTGATCTGTCTTCCTTTCCAAATCCATTTAGGAGCAAATTCATTAAATCCTGGGAGAAACAGGGAATCTTACAATATGTCCTCCAATTCGCCAAATCAGTAGTATATTGTTTACTATTCAGCCCTCTGGGAGAAGAGCACTTTGCACCTAGATGTTTAGAAGATTTGCCTCTTAAAAAAAATAATCGTTTACCAGCTAAGAAGCGTTTCTTAGGTTTTTGCCCAGTAGCTGGAATGACTTCCCTACTCTTGTTCAGCTACATGGAAGTTTCAGTGAGTTTAGTTTCAGAGCTTAGTCAGATAGATCAGTTTGGTGACCATATAAATATATTTAAAGTATGTTTAACAGTTATCTTTAGCATTTGTGTTTCCTTACAGAGTTCATGAGGACACAATGCACATGTAGATTAATTCATTCAGCAATTATGTTATTAATTATTTTACTATTGCCCTGGACTATAAAACAGCATATGGAAGAAATAGTTTTCAAGAGTAAGCTTAGAAAGTTTGGTTCTTGTTTCATGTTGTCTTTAAAATTAGCACATTTTCTCAACTTTAAATAGAAAATAAGACTGATAAATATAAATTGAATGTAAATATGTGGATGCTTTGTTTTTCAGGAACGCCACAGTGATATTTAGGATTATTAGTTCCTGGAAACAGAAATAATTCCTGGGAATTATTTTGTCCTTGAATAAACATAGTATAGTACAACTAAAATGTATGTATAGGTCTGTTAAAAATGTTTACCTACAAACACTACTTCTAAAGAGATTAGGACTTGTCTATACCCACTGTCAATTCTTTTTCCTTTGGCCAGGCAATATTTCCCTATTTCTTTTTTAAAGAAGTCATGCCCTCTGTGTAAAAAAAAAAAAAAAAAAAAAAAAAAAAAAAAAAAAAAAAAAAAAAAAAAAAAACCAACAAAACAGGTTACAAGGATTTCTCAAGGATATATGAGTGAAACTGCCAGCAGTCTGTAGCAGTAGTAGAGCCCTTAGCTCTGGTGTTTCTGTCTTCACATTGCTTTTCTCTGAGAGTGCCTCTAGGACCTGGGAGTTAGAAGTATAAAAATCAATTTTAACCAGAACATACACAATGAGAAGTTTTATTGTGCTATAGTTACATGATTTAATTCTTCCTAGTGGTCCAAGGTATTGGAAGGTCTAAGTAAATTCCCATTGAGGTAAGGGAAGGCAAAAAAGCTTTTAGTAATTCTAGTGTTACTTTGCTGTGATAGGCACTGGCATTTAGTGTATATGAATTTAATTACACTTAAAAGATTTGGGCTTGTTTTAATTCCCTGTCAATTATGAACTAAAGCTGTAGATCTCACAATTCTAAATGATCACTATTATTGTCAGAAAACTAATGGTGTTTGGAAGACATTGCATTGCAGTTACCATACATAATTCCAAAGGCTTGATTCTGTCTCCTCAGCCCAAGTTCTCAGTGGGAGTAGATCTGAACAAGGATTACAAATCCTCATGCTGTCCCTCATGCTGGGATGGAAGCATGCAGATGCCTCCAGTATGTTCCATGGATGGTTAGTTCTGCTAAACTGTAGAACCTCCAGGAGTGCAGTTAGGTAATCTCCTAAATTTGCTGGTTTGGATGCCCTCAGAATGGTGAGCTAGAGTTAATCTTTAGTAAATAACTAAATAAATAAGCACCTTAAACTAGTGCAAGACAAAACACTGAGGACTGGCTGATATTGAGACCTTTGTAGCGCAAAACAGGATGGATACTTATTTTTGTTGTAATATGGCCTTTCTATTTAAACAGCTCTGTGAAGTTATAAAATCCAGTTACCTGTCTGAGCTGAGTCTTTTCAGTGTGCTTTTGTGGACACACAGACAAAGTAGTGGGTTTCTAACACACTTTGAAGGCAGCAAGGTCTATAAAAGTTCAGTTATAAAGTTCAGGGGTGAGTATGCACTTTACAGGTCTCTGAAGACTTACGAAGCAAGACTAACATCACTTCAATCTTAGCTAGCACTAGCGCTTCAATCTTATTTGAGACTAATGATAAGTCCAGGAAACATCCAGAAAGTAACTGCTTACATTCCTCTGTCTGAGGGAAGCATGCCATCACTTGCACTAAGCTTGGCACCAAATTTCAGTGATTGCTATAAATAATGGTAATGTAGAAGGAGTGCAACAGTAACCTGATGCTACTGGACTGTGCTACAAGCTCTTAAAATCAGAATAAATTTTAGTTGCTGTAGTCAAAAGTAATGGAGTTGAACAGAATAGAAGAGAATAGGATTGGATAGAATAGAATTGGAAGGGATCTACAATGGTCATCTAGTTGACAAATTCAGTGCTGACGAACAGTTCCAGCACATTATTAAGGGCTGTCCAAATGCCTTATAAATGCTGAGGGGCTTGGGGCATTCACAGCCTCCCCAAAAAGCCTGTTTGACTATCCTCTTGGTAAAGAAAGACATTCCGAAGTTCAGTGTGAACCACCTTTGATGCCATTCTGAACCATTCCAACACATCACTGAATCCTAGTGTGAAGAGATCAGCACCTTCATCTCCTTGTCCCCTCCTCATGAAGCTGTAGAGAGCAATGAGGTTACATACACTTCAGCCTACTATTCTCCAAGCCAAAGTGCTCAGCCCCACTTCACAAGCTATGCCTTCCAGGCTGTCCCCCAGCTTTGTTGGCCTCCTCTGGATGCCTTCAAGGACCTTTACATCCTTCTTAAATTGTGGGGCCCAGACCTGCAGAGAGTACTCTAAATGGGGCTTACCAAAGCTGAGTATGGCGAGATAACTACCTCCTTTGTCTGGCTGGTTATGCAGTATTTGAGGTACTCCAGGATGCATTTTGGCCTCAAGGTTGCCCAGATACATGGCTGACACACACTTAGCTTAATGTCAGCCAGCACCCACGGGTTGCTGTCTGCAGGGCTGCACTCCAGCCACTTCGCTCCCATTTTACACTTGTGCCTGGTGTTACTTAATCCCCAGTGCAGAATCCATCATTTCAGCTTTAAATTTCATCCCATTAATCATGGTTCTGATCTATCCAGATGCATCTGCAAGGCCTTTGGTCTCTCAAAAGGATCAACAGCAGCTCCCAGTTTGGTATCAGCAAACATGCTAACGGAGCTTTTAAATCCTATATCCAGATTGTTGTTGAATATATTGAACAGGGCAGTTCCTAGGACTGAGCCCTGAGGAACAGGACTGTTGACTGGCCACCAGCCAGATGTAACCCAGTTCACTACAACTGAGCTCACCTGTGATGTGGAAGTGTGCCACTTCAGCTGGAATTGCCTTTCAGTGAAAAGGCAGCATGAAAATTACTCTACTACTGATTATACTCATTAGTCTTAGACAAACAAATTCCTATTTAATTTATGATAAACTAAATTGATTTAACTGAATGTTTTGGTATTTTTGTTATGCTAGACATAAGTTACTCTTCCCAAAATAAAGATACTGATGGACCACCCACACAGACTGATCTTAATATCCTAGATCCAGTTTTCCCTGTTAGGTGATTAATTTAAATTGTTGCTGTTTTCTATCAATATCAGTATTTTCTTTGTAGTCTACTTTCAAGTTTTCCGAAGATTTTTGTTTTCTAATATTCTAAATATTCTTGGAATTTGTGAGTGACTTACTTCCAGTTCTCTTCAAGTCTTTACTGCTGAGCTCTCAAATTTCCTGCATGTGTATTCTTATAGATGCAAATTAAGAAATCTGAAGGGTTTTGTTAAAGTGAAAGTTTTCAAGTGTTGCTCTATCCTATTTGGTGATATCATTTAGCTCTATTTGAAAAGCCAAGCCTGTTTCATGAGGTCACTTTTGAGTTTTAACTTGAAATGACAGTAGTCTCAATTGCGCCTTTTTTGCTCATCATTGAGAAACTTGAAACTAAATTATGAAGTATCTTACAAGATTTGCAGTGCACTAGTAGGTAAAATTCTAAGTGAGCTGGAGGGGCATTCTCCCAAAGACAAGGAGACTGAATGTTAGTTTGTAGATGAGTGAAACTGAAGTTTCAAGTTAAAGACAAAAAATGAAAGCAGACATATTGATGACTCTGGAAAGGAAGATTTATTTTTCAAATTTTGAAGGCCATGTCACTTCAGTATTTGTATTTCTATTGTGTACTGAAGGGATGAGTAAGAAGCATTTTTATTGCACCATTGTGAAATTTGCATATTATCCTGTGAAGTCACCATTTCCATCTTTCTTTCTTGTACTTTTTGCTCTCATTTGACAGAAGAGGAAAACTATTCCTGTTGTATAGTCCAATGCTGTGAATGTCCTCTTGATAATTTAATTATATAAGTAACCAAATCTAGTGTGTTTTACAGTACATTTCCTTAAGCAAACTAAATTGAATGCCATTTAATGATTTTTATACTTGCTGTTTGAGGACAAGCTTGGCTATAGATTGATATAGAATTACCTAAAGTACTGCATATAAATGAAACATTAAAAAGGTAGATATAGCCAGACTAAGCAGCTCAGTTATAATCTTTGGTTATGCAGTTACTGCCTCAAGGATACTTCATCTACTTCATATCATATGTCCTTCTTTTGAAAGACGATCAGTGGGTTCAAGTAACATTTCAGCACAGAGGAAATTGTATAATTTATAGACTTTCCAAAATGAAAAACAGGAAACCAGTTTCATTAAATTAAGTCTTCCACTCCTTTTTTTTCTTTTCTGCTCTTACAGATTGGAACACTGAAGGACTACTACCACTTCTACCATAGTAAAACAATTAAAAGGTCAGTTCTCTCAAGTAGAGGTACCCACAGCTTCATTTCAATGGAACCAAAGGTAAGAAAATCCATGCATGTGTCTGAGGAAAAAGCCTTTGCATTTTTTATATGAAATACTATACCAGAGGACATTCACCTGAAGGGCATATAGCATTACAAGAATTACCCTATCTGTTTTCTAAGGTTCTACTTCTCATTAAAACAAAGTGAAGAAGATACCATGCTATTAAGTATATGCTATTCTTGGAACATAAGGTGCACGATTATTCATAGATGAGTACTTGGATTTTGATGCACTAATTACTGTGCTTCTCTGCAAAGCCACACACGTAAGATTTATGTCTGCAGATTCCTTCTGTGAAGCAACCAGCTTTAAAAATAAAAATGAGCAATGTGGGATGATACACTGTTCAGAAGAAAGTTTCTCTTGTTTTTTTTTCTTGTCTTCTTCTTGACTTGGTCTACAAGGGATTAAAAAGAGTACTCTTTTCTGTGGTCCTTCTGGTAGTTTAACTGATCTTAATTTTAAATCGGCATGAAAAAATGGTGTCATTTTTTGTAGCATACACTATAATAGGTAACTGTCAACATACTTTACTGGTTTATAAATAAGTCTTATATCTTCACGTATCCTACCCACAACACACTTTCGTTTGTATTCTTTCATTTCAATGATTAGTAGCTTATTCAATGACTGCAGAATTGGATTGTCTCTGGTTTTCTTTTAGAAAAAAAAGTTTGGTGAGAATCCCATTAGCTTTTTTATGCTGTTCATGCAATGAAGTCTTGCCAACAAACCCCCAGGCCCCTGGTGTGGTAATAACAGAGTCAAGCTTTTTTAAATTATTGGATGATGAATGTTCTCTGTGAAGGGTTTGTCAGGTTTTACTTAAAAAATAATTTATGAGAAGTAAAAGTTACTGGTGAAAGAGTTTGAACACTGTACAAATTGAGCATCATATAGGAATACTTCTGCCATCTGGAAAACTGTGTTTAGGTCTGAAGTTCCTCTTGAGGATGGGACAAGACTAGAAATGTACACAAAAAACTGTGCTCAATCCTCTGTTGATAAGCCTGAACTGCTTAACCCTTGGAGAGCACCAGCAGCTCTGCTGAGCAGTGTATACTGGAGGTTAGTGTAAAAGCAGTCAGGGCCCAAATCTCTGTTCCCTTGAGTACTGAGACCTACCACTCAAACAGCAAGCATGTAGAATAGGTAAAAATGCAAAAGGAAGGGTAAGTGTTCACATCTGCATTAGTCCATGCTCTTTCCGTATGCACTGAAGTGGAGTGATTAACACATCAATGCAGAAGTTTGAGTGCGTGTACCACCGTAAACTGTGGTGTTATACCCAGCTTTCAGATACCCCATCTGCATGTCTGGTGTGCAGTCCAGACTACTTTGGCTAGAATAGTGAGAGACTCTGAGGCAGAACACAGCAGAAAATCAAAATTATAATTTCTTTGTTATGCTGTGCTGCTTTTGGTATAGATTTTCTAAATTTCAGAACCATTATGTATCACTTCAATATTGACAAGTTCTAGTGAGGGTTGTACAAGGTACCCAACCCTGGTTATGATTCTGTACCCAAGGAGAAGCTGATGTTCTAATACCTAGATGTGGCCAGAAGCATTTGTATGATTCACTTTGTGACGGCTTCACTGAATCTGGGTTTGGGAACTCTTATGTGGCTGCAGACGTGTCAATAAATGGGCATGTATTTGTAGCATAAAGACAACTTAGTCCTCAATGTGTATAACATTTAATGATTATTTAAGCAGACTGGCAATTTAATTATTTTATATAAGCTAGTTCTTTTAAAACAAAAGGTTTAATATTATATAAGGCACATTGTATTGCTGTGAGAATTTGAAAGTACTGCACACTACTGTATTTATGCCAATATTTGCAGCAGATTAGTCAGCATGGTTATTTGGGAACAAAGAAACACTGAGGTTTGTTTACTTTCCAAATAATTTAATGGGAGTTCACTTAATGCTGAAAAAGCTGTCCCTGTTACATGCACATGGAATTAGCCTGTTCTGTGTTGCTTTAAACATGGATCACTAATTTGCCCCTGTACAAAATTTTTAAGGATGGAATTCTGATTGAGTGGCAATTTATTATATAAATATCCTGCATATAATGGAAGAAATGATGAAATTCAGTATTTCTGAATTATTTTCATGGATAGTGTTTGATTTCATTGTGTGAATGCACAATGAAAGATGTAGAACTAATAGAAAATCTTGTTATTGTGGATTTAAATTAATGAATTATTTTGAAAATCTTTTGTTTGATTTTCTTCTGGAAAAGCTTCTTGACACTGTTATAAACAATATGAATAGACGCAACAGGGAACATAATAACTGGGTGTGGCACTTAGTGCTGTGGCCTAGTTGACAAGATGGGGGTTGATCAAAGGTTGGACTTGATGATCTTTGAGTTGTTTGTCAGCCTTTTGTGATTCAATGATAAACTGAATACATGTGGATTGCACATTTTGACACTTTCCCCAACGTTAGCCTGTATTAACCTCCTATCATCTGTATTTAGATGAAAAGGTAAAGGATATGCAGTATAACACAGTTTTGTCAATGGTCATCCACATCCTTACCTAGCAATGCTACATGTTGTCATTTAGCGAAGAAAAAGATAAACAGTTTTAGGAAAAAATGCACAAGAAAGGCTGTAATTTCCTTAACATAGGTTGTAATGGAGAAAATTTGAAACATAGCTTTATTTGCATCATCTTTCTCAGCTAGTGAATAGTTATGTGGTGTTTTGCATGTCCTAATAGGAAAACACAGAAGTGGAAGAAGTCTGTGGATTTAAAGGAGAGACCAAAGCCAACTGAATGAAATCTATTAACAGAGGTTTCTGGTCTCCCCAGCTGATGTGCTGTTTGAAGTTGGCCTTTGGCAGGGGTCAATGAGAGCACCACACCACGGATCAAGAGCTATTTTAGCTTCAGAATTTGCTCTGCAAAGTTATTTTGGTGATACCACAATGCATGAAACAATGGGAGTAGGAGCAAAAAATAAGTGGGAAGATGTACAGAATGAGTCCATAGTTGAAAGGTATAATGAAGCTGTAATTCAGCTATTAAATAGTTGAGTGTATTGATGGTAGATAATCTGCTGAAACCAGACTATTACAGCATTTCCAGGGCTGAGAAGAAAGAGCTGAGGTATATGCCCCTGGGTTTGGTGCAGTAATGAAATGAAGAGTCACAAAGTGGAAAACATTGCAAGCAAAGATTGAAACTGCAGTCTGAAGGCCAGACTTTTCATCAATAAAAACGATAAGGGAAACCAGGTGGAGCTTTTCTATTAGTAAGGAGATTGCAATTCCACTGAAATGTGAGAGTTGAAGTGTCTGTGCATGACAATAGTACATGCAAATTAAATGGACAGCACAGCTGGAATTTTTATTTTATTTATCTTTTTATTCTGAACTGTTACATAAAATGAAGAGTTTTTAGTGAAGAGCTGTGATAATCAAATTTGTGATTAATATGATAAAAAAATATTCTGGGTATATCCCACAGAATAGGTAGCATAAATAATCCTAGAAGATAACTGTTCTTAAGGTAATAGAGGGCAGATAAAAGATTGATAATACACTCAAATAGATGTACTAAAGTTTGTTCTGTTTTCTCATGGGGTCCCCAGAGTCTCCTATCACAACAGAGATCTGAAAAAGACATCAGGCCCACAGTGACGCTAAAAACCATGGAATTAATAATTTGTTTTCCTGTAAAGTGTGACATCAGCCAACTTTGGAGCATAGTGCATCTTTATCAATCTCTACTAAGACGGCATCTCATATTTTTCTAATTTTGATAAATTTTGAGTAGGTTTATTTGGGGTTTGAATCCTGTTTTGATGGGTCATAAAAACATAAAGACTACATAAGATAGAAACAGAAAGATTTACAGTCTTACTGCAATAAGAAGTAAGGCTACCTTTCAATAAGGAAGATACTCTGCTTGAGCACAATTTTGCAGTAGTGTCATGCCTTTGTCAACTCTACCCCAGGATCAGAATACCTGGAAAAACATTACTCGCAGACACTTATATTTTACGCAGCCTGATCTAACCACACACAGAGTGTAGCAGTATGATGGAGGAGAAAGTCTTATCTTTGCTGTATCAAGATAAACAGAACTCATGGTATCAGCATGTAAAACGCTGGCAAGCATTTCTTCGATGACACCAAATTATATGGGCTGTTTTCAGAGGATAAGAAAGTAATGCCAGCAGCCTGTTGTTATTACTGGTAGAACAGTTGTGTTCATAAGAGTGCAAAGGGGAGCAGAACTGTAGTAGCTGTGAGTAACCTGGATTTTTAAAGCCATCACCATGGACTTAATGCTTAGAGAAATTAGATGAGAATGCTATTATGGATAAGGTGGTATTTAGTTGTTAAATCTTAGTGAACAAAAAGATTTTGTTAGATATACAGGATAACACAACAGTTACACAGTGGGCCCGGGTAAGTTACTGATGTCTGCATGGTTAGCTATAAAATGTACAAACACACAGGGAGCAAGAATCAGTATGATGCTACTTTGTTGCAAAATAATAGGAACCGTCATGCTCTTTTCATGTTCAGAGTTTGACTGGAAGTGTAAGTTAGTTCTTAAATAATCCAATATTTACCACTGTGGTCCTTGTAATTAATTACCTGAAAAAGCTTTTACATGAGCAATCCTTACTAAAAATCAAGAATAGGTTTTGCTATTTTCAAGGAGCCTGTTATTGGGTGAGTTAAAGCATGAACTGAATCACAATGAATGAGAGGGAATAGCAATATCTCTCTATGTCACCTGCTTCTGGAGTATTAATTAGTTTCATGTAAACATGAGCAAATAGTCCTACAACTTGGATTTTTTTTCAGGGCTTTTTGAAATATGAAGTTGCTGTTCACTGATAAGAATACTAGTTATTTTAACTGTTCATTATGCTGTAAATTTTGTATGAGTTGGTTGGTTGGTAGGCTGGTTGTTTTCTCTATGGTAATTGAAACCTGTACTTATAGGGGTGAATGTCATGTTAGTTTTCGTTTAAACTATATTAATCAGCCGCAAAAATCCCTGGGAAATAGGTGTTGCTTCAGCAGGAATCAAGAATATGTTTTGTGTGATGAGGCTGCATCACACTTACTTTCATTCATCACTCACTAATGACTATTCAGCAGTTCAGAATGCACCTAGACCTAGAATAAAGACAGAGATAAAGCCCAGTGAGTATACCAATAAAGTAGCTCCATCTCCATTTAGTAGCAGGTTTTTCCCTTACCGCAGAATTCTATAATGGTTCGAGTTGGAAGAAACTTTTTGGAAGTCATGTAGTCCAACCTGCCTGTAATGAGCAGGGACATCTTCAACTAGATCAGGTTGCTCAGAGCTCTGTTTGTCCTGATCTTGAATGTTTCAAGGGATGGGGCATCTACCTGTCCTCTCTAGACAACTTGGTCCAGGGTTTCACCACTCTCGTTGTAAACAATTTCCTCCTTATATCTAATCTTGATTCCCTCTTTCTGTTTAAAACCATTCTCCTTGTCCTGTAGCAACTCCTAAAAAGTTTGTCCCCATCTTACTTGTCCCCTACACATACTGAAAAGCCTCAGTAAGGTCTCCCTGGAGCCTTCTTTTCCTGAGGATAAACTACCTCACCTCTCTGAGCCTTTCCAAATAGAAGAGGTACCTCAGCTCACGAACCATTTTGCAGCCCTTCTCTGGACTCACTGCCAGCAAGTCTTCCTGTACTGAAGATTTGAGTTAAATGCAGCACTCCAGGTGGGTTCTGCAGCAACCCAATATGTTCAGTGCCCCACCCTTTTTATCCAGTTTTTGCAATATCACAGAAACCCAGTGTCGGACCAGAGTGTTGTTTCTTTCTCAAAAAGAACTCTGGTAAAAATCTTGAGCCTTCTCCTTGCCATCTTGAGGTTTATCAGGTTCCTTCCTCATCTCTTTACCATCTTAAGAAAATAATGATATGAAAATAGTTTAAGAATATAATCCTGCAAAATAATGTTTTCACTTTTTCCCGTGTGTGGGAGAGGAGGAATTAATTCCTCATTTGCTGCATTAATTAGGAAGTCAGCCAGTTAAAACCCCTCAACTAATCTGCAGTTCTTTTCCTGAAGTTAGCTATGAGATTGTCATTGCCAAGGAGTTCTGTAAAATGACTTGGCACAAGTGAAAAAATGGAATCTAATCAAATACTTCTTTTTAATATACTTGAAATTAGATATATTGAGGGGACAAAGCTCCTTTGTGGTAGATGCCAACACCTGATGAAATCGTGATGAAATCATGTGTAATCATGACGAAAGGGAAATCTAAATGTAGGTAACTGAATACACTAATCTATTTCAATAAAAACTTCCATATTTCCCAACAGTGAATATTTTCCCTTTCTAAAACTATTACACTGAATTCCTACTGGCCATTTTTGTGCTTCTAGTAGAAAGCATCAAAAGGTTATTTCACTAGGAAGCTTCAATGAGTACTTTTTGTTTCTTTAAGTACAAATAGCAAATCAGCTATTAATTAGACATTAATAAACCTTTTGTTCTTCAGAAATAAACCTGTCTCACTAGTGCTACAATTAACTTCATTAAATGTTTCTACCTATTGTAAATAAGGAGAAATTACCATTTTGTGACAAAATTTGTTGACTGAAGAACAGATACTTCCTCTTATAGAAGCAATGGATTTGGCCAGTAGAGTAAAAAGGGAAGGCCCTATATATTCATGTGATACTGGCTTTTCATTTTTAGATTACAGTCACCCAAGGTTCATCCTTCCCCTGGTTTTGTATCCTCCATAGGTAGAATGCTGTTCCCTGTGCAGAAAATGAACACCAAATTTTAGGTTTCTCTTCTTCCTAATGAAGTGTTGGACTAGCTGTCAGTTATCCCATTCCACTGCTCAGCAGTCTTTATGGATTGTGGTAGCGCTGCTATTAAAGTCTCTAGACTTTATGGTCAATGAGAAAGATGTTGGCTGACTCTAAAGTTGCAGGCAAGCACTCAGCAATCTCTCACAGAAGTAACTAAAACTCTCTGGATAACGAATAGTGGAAATGATGCAGATTTCATTTGTCTCTGACTTTGATGTAATTGAAGCCTTCTGGTTTCAGAGAGGCAAAAGCAAAAGTCTCCACGTATATGCAATGACCTGGGCCTTTGCAAGGGACTCATGCTAGTAAGAGAAGGAAAAAATATATAAATAGTCTGTTCTGAATTTTGCAGACCAACATATGTCTTGAGCATGGTAAGTCTCAAAGATTTAAAAACATTGGCTGAATTGTAGCTGGGTTTTACCTTAGAACTGTTCATACCATGGGGGATTTTTCATTTGAGAAATCATGTTCTTTGACCTCTCTGCACTTGGTGAATTTGGGGCTTGTGGCAATAGGACTCCTTGGCTTTTGTTTTGTAGAGTGTGTTCTGCTTTTAAAATTATTTCTAACAAACATGTTGAGCAGAGGTTAGTATCAGTGACAGTATTTCCAGCTGTAGCCTAGATCTTGTTACAGAAATTTGCTTGGGAATCTTAAAAATATGTAGAAATATTCTTTAGGAATAACTGGGGAGAAAAGTCCCTTCACGGCATGCTTTTGCTGTGTAGGGAGCAAATATTTTTGAAAGTTGGTGTTATGCAATGCTACGTTGACATAGTAAGATGAAGATTCTAAATGCAACATACCTTTTGAGTTTCTAGGGTTTGGGGGCAAAGTGGGGAAAAAAGTCTTGTACTTTTTCCATCACTGTCTCTATGTTTCCCTTCACTGCCTCTAGAGGAACCTCAACAAAAACATATTTATGTGTCTTAGGAACTAAATGTAGGGTTCATACGTGATAATAGTTACAATTTTCTTGTGCAGACTGCTGGAGCTGCAGTGCTAATCCCAGCAATGGATAAATTCAGAAAAACATCTTACTAGACCTGACTGCATTTAGCACTTGATATCTTATTTTACAAACTAAAAGTACTTAAGATACAGATAACTAGTTATCAATACTTCTTTTGGTTCTTTCCGTCTTTATATTTTATAAGTGTTAAAACAGTCCAGAATATCATAAGTGCACAGTTGACTGTACATCAATGAAATAAGAAAAACAAGGAGGAAAAAACCCTTTGTCTAGCCCTTGCTTTACCAGAGGATATGTTAGCATCATGATCATGGAGTTAAAGTTTGGAGAAGTTTTTTGAGCAGCATGCACACCAGTGCGGTGCAGCACACTGTGAGAGTCTTCAGCTAGCAGCTGATTTGAGCAGGGACTAGTAGAGGTTGCAGTTGCTTTTACTGAGAGTGCAAAAGGTATATGCAGCGTGCAGAATAGCTAACTTAATTAGACATCGAGTTGTTGATTTGGTTTGGTTGGAAGGGACCTTAAAAATCATCTCGTTCCATCTCCAGTTTAGATGCTTTCTGAAGTCTTTCCATTCTGGGATAAGATTTTCTCTCACTACTCTGTCAGAATGCTTTCTTGCTTAATGTCTGCATCTTTCTTGCATCTGTCATATTTGCTCTCCTGTGCAAGCTGGGAACGCTCATCCTCACTCAAATTGAGACCATTAATGGAGGGGCATACAGTGTGTGTGAAAGCAGATCACAGACTTGTGCAGCGTTATTTTATAAGTGCAAATGCAGTTTGGAAACAAACTCATGAACAAGAAACACAAGGAAAGTCCATTTGGAACCTAAAAAGGAAAAGGGTGTTGCATTCCTCACACAATTCCAGAAGCACTACAGGATTTTACTCAGCCTTAATGATGGCAAAAGCACTTTAGGTAAATATATATGTGGGAAATTTAAAGCCTTAAGAAGACAATTTCATCATAGCAGTTATAAACATGTAAAAGCAGAGGGTTGTAAAGAGAAGATATTTGCAATCCATAGTCCTTAGATGCTAGTAGGTGCTAATATTTGAGTTTCTTTACAGTTCCAGTAAAGTAATACTTGCTCCTATGTTTTTTAGCAGCAAAGTGCATTTATAGGTGAAAAATGATAGGACAACTAATTTTTTTTTTAAAAACGGGGACTTAGTCCTCTAATTTTTAATCTGTATTCTAAGACCTTGTTAGTGAAGAGAACAGCTCTGACAGCTTCAGTGGTCTTGTGTTCCACTAAGTGTGCTTAAGCTGTTGTTAAAAGTCAGTTTGCATTGAGAGTATTAAGAAAGACAGCAAATTGGTGGTTTGGCTACTGGACTGTAAAATTGCTGGATGTCAGGAAGGGTCAGAAGAAGAGGAACTGAGGAGATCCTAGTTTTGAACTGTAGAAAGATGCAGCACTCCGGAAGCAGCTGATTCCGCTAGGCCAAATGCCAAAATATCAGCAGGGAGAGAGGGAGAAATTGAAACAAAACACATTTTTGGAAAGGCACATCTCAGAACTGACTGTATAGAAATGTAACAGAACAGCTTCTACACACCATTTCTGAAGGATATCCAGCTTCTTCTGATGTTGATGATACAGGTTGTATTGCAGAGCATTCATAAAAAAATAAAAGTTTTTTTTCTCTCTCTCTTGTGTTTGGAATACATTCTGGCAGCAATGTGTACTCCTGGCATAATGGATCAAGGTTTTAATGCAACTGTCTTCCTGCTTTTGACAGGCAAGACCATCGTGTTTAATTCCAGTGGTTGTTATTTCACCCAACTATTCTAAATGGTGGACAGCAAGAAATCATGAGACACATAGATAATTTGTCATATCTGGAATTATTGACAGGTTCTTGACAGATTATTGAAGGCAGGAAAAAGGAGCGGGAAAGACATCCTCCCCAAAACAAAGCAAAATAATTTCCCCACTACCCAACTTTTTTGTAATCCTTTCTTTTAGTATTATTTTGAAAAGCCAATGTCACTGAAAAGCCACTCATCATCCTTGGCTGATCTGCTTTACTCTTAGCAGATCCTCGCCAGTTTTAATGGTTCAGAGGAGGTGCCAGGCAGCTATGTCCAGTTCACAGCTGTGCTGCTTGAATGTGTGCAGCCTTCATCAGACAACTTTGCTCCTTCCTGCTTCTGACTCAAAACATGGACAAGGCTGGAAGTTAAATAAAAATTTCTGCAAGTGGCAAATGCACACGAAGTGCTATGTATTTTATTCTGTGGAATTGTATTTCTCTTGGTGTCATACCAAGGAGGCTGTAGGAAACTGAGGGTTGGTCTTTTCTGCCAGGTAGCAAATAACAGGATGAGAGGAAATGGTCTCAAGTTGTGCCAAGGGAGGTTTAGATTACATATTTTAAAAAAAGAAAATATGGAAAGGTTTGTAAAGCATTGGAGCAGACGGCCCAGGGAAGTGGAGTCATCTTCCCTGGATACACCATATCCCAGAGTCATAACCCCTCTGGATATGACACTAAAGGACATGATTTAATGTTGAACGCAGTGGTAGTGCTGGGTTGATGGTTGGACTTGATTATTCCAAGAGTCTCTTCCAACATTATGATTCTATGATTCTAAATAAGAGTAATAATCAAGTTGTACTGCAAAGGCATCTGAAATGCCAAGGAACTAGGAAAATGGGATGCTCTATAATATGCCACTGATACTTCCATTAAGTGTAAAACTCAAAAAAACCTATAAAACCAAAGCTTAGTATAAGCACTTTGGCTCAATTTTGAATTTTATATACTACTTCTAAGTATATGCTATAAACAGAGTCAGCTTGGAAGAAAATACTTTATCCTTTTCCTATGATTAAGGATAGAAAATAGCAAGACAGGCACAATCAAATAAACCCAAATGGGATCAAGTTTTTCTGTGGTTTAAAGTAATCTGATCAGAAAACTGCTTAATTTGATATTTAGTATATGTTCTGTGACTGAATTTTTCCATATCAGACTTATGTGATAAAACAACATTAAGCGAAAGTGCTGGAAATAGGCTGAGTTATTTGTGATGATTTCTTACATTCTGTTAAGGGGGTTTTGGTTCTGGGAAGTCCAGTATACCACTGATGGATATTACATATCACTTGACTATGGAATACTTTTACTGTCTTGCTAATTCTCAGTGGATTTTCTAAATGACAGTTGAAACCATGGGAAACTCTTGACTGAATCAACACTTTTGGAATTACACTGGTATTTTTGACATTTGAATTTAACCCTGTGGTAGAGATTTGTCTTCCTAAGATGTCACGAAATGAGTTAAGGCCACCTTAAAGCAGCACATGTAGATGTCTGAAGGACTTACATGATTTATGACATAAGTTGAAGGACTAATCTAATAAAAATATCACATCAGAAATTTCAACAGGTTTTTTAATATATAGAATAATTGCTACAGTAATACAGACATGGAATCCAAGATCAGCTGTCTGGGATGCCAGATGTTAGACTCCAAAGCTAATGAAGTTTAGAGAGCTCAAAGTTTTATCCTCTAGTGGGTGCTGGATCAGCCTTTTGGTTTATTAAGAATATGAAGTTTTAGGGAGTTGTGAGGTGAAAGTTTACGTTCAGAGTGATACAAATACTAATCCTCCCACTGTATTGCAATGATGAAAAGACGATTACATTGTCCCAAGACCAGGTATTTCTAGATACTAACATTGTATTCAATGATGTAAGCTGCTTTATTGTCAGCTGTGGTACAGTACACTAGATGGGCCGAGGTTGGGCAGTGGCCGTAGCCATGTTCATCATCAGTTACTACAACTGTGTCTGTGAGTAGAAAACCTGTCATGACTTCCCCAATGAGAGAAAATGTAAATCCTTTTGCCTTGGATTGTCCCCTGGTTTTCCAGTCGTACAGAGATCCTGGCCAGCAATAGATATGCTGAGCTTCTCCAGAATTTCAGTGTGATGCTTTTGTCTTTCCCAGCAGCTCTGGCTGCTATTAAACTACCTTGGTACAGAGACTGTCTTCCTTCATCACTAGCCAGGTTGTTCCCTTTTCTCTTCACAATTTATGCCTCTGCAGTCTTGTTCATAAAGGAAGAAGACTTTTTTCCACATAGTTTTAGGCTGATATGTATGGATTTAAGGACACTTCAGTTCCATTAAAATCCATAGCTGTGGATTCTTGTACCTCATGGATGTGGAACTATGGCTGTATTGCTACAATTGATCACAAATACATAGCAAAGCAGATAGAAACATTTAAGTCATACCAGGACTGACTGGCTTTTCTAGGCTATGAGATGGAAAAATGTGCACTGAATTTCAGCTTTGGTGCATGGGAGACACTGCAGTAGCTTGGCCTTAGTATTGTGCAAGATGTGTTTCTTTGGAGTTAAGTGGTAATTTCCAGGATTATCTGCTGTCTTCTCTGTTTTTTTTTGTTTCTGCTCAGCCTGTATTAACATCTGTTTCTTGTTTTATCTTGGTTTTTTTTCAGAATCTGTAACGTAATTTTGACAGCTGCTTTGATTGTGGATTGTCATTGACCCTTGCTGAAGAAACACTTTATCAGCAAGAATGCATCATATAGCACTGCTGGAGTCAATAACTTTTTATCTAACTTTAGACCCCTACATTTGTGAAATGGTATCTGCAGTAATTTTCCATGGTCTTATCGTATGTCAACATCTACTTTACTAATTATCTTCATGTATGTTTATGGTGAAAACAGGCTGTTGCTATTGTGAATCAAAGAATAATAGGTTAAGAAAATAGCTGGGGTTTTAATTATGCTCAAAAAAAGGACACAAAATTCTTCTTAAGATGAGAGGTCAAATTTTTGGGGGTCTCACTTTTGTGACTTGCACATAGTTAGCAAGTGTCAATAGTCTTCATCATCTCTCCTGCACTCCTGAGTAATGGCTTGGGTCTCTTCTTCACTAATCTAGGTATGGCCCTTGGATATTAATATGTCCTCCTCACTTTACCCTAAATCATTGTCCTTTTGGTTTCATTACAAGGTGAATGCAAAAACAGAATGTTGTCAAATGATACACTTAAGTAGAGCTGGTGGCACAGAAAACATAATGACAAGACAACTAAGATGCTTGCTTGTTTTGTTAGAAACATAGAATCATAGAATCATTTGGGCTGGAAAATCATCTTGTTCCAACTCTCCTGCCATAGGCAGAAAGACCTTCCACTTGACCAGGCTACTCAGAGTCCAATGCAACATGGGCTTGAACACTTCCACGGATGGGATCATCCACAGCTTCTCTGGGTAACCTGTTCAGTGTCTCACCATCCTCAGAGTAAAGAACATTCACCTTACCTAATATCCAATCTAAACCTACTCTCTTTCTGTTTAAACCATTACCCCACATCCTATCACTAGACTGATTTCCTGGTTATGAGACCTTCCCCATCCTTCCCATAGGTCCCCCCCAAGAACAGGAAGGTTGCCATAAGATCTCCCCAAACACCTTTTCTAGGCTAAACAATCCTAGCTGTCTCAGCTCTTCCTGATATCAGAGGTTCTCCAGCCATCTGACCATCTTCATGGCCTTCCTCTGCCTGTCTTATGCTGGCGACCCCAGAGGTGGATGCAGCACTCCAGAGGGTAAAGCAGAGAAGTGTCTTTTGATATAGCCCAGCATGCAGTTGGCTTTTTGGGATGTGAATGTGAGTTGGGTCATCTCCAGTTTTTCATCTACCCATATGCAAAGCTGCTCTCAATCTACTCATTAAACCAGTACTGAGGTTTAGGATTACTCTGACCCAAGTGCAGGACCTCACACTTGGTCTTGCTCACCTCACAAGTCTGTCAATGTCCTACTGGTTGGCATCCGGCTAAGACAGAAACTGTTGGTGCAATTTTTTTCCTATGGCCTATTCTGGGACAGAATAGCACAGTCTCATATTTTATCTCAGAGTGTGCTATCCTCACTTCTGTCCTTTTGTAGAGGGTCTTTCAGAACTCACATGTACGAGTGTTGAGGGTTCTTAGGCAAGAAAAGAATGAAGTGTAGGAGATGCAGCATGAGACTGTCTAACAGGGAGGGAGGGTGCTTGCCCAGAGCAATCCGTCTGCAGGCAAACTCTGAGTAACAGTGCTGCATTGCTGTTCAGTGCCTGTTTTCCATGAGATGACGTAGCTCGTTTTGCTGGTCTGTTTACTGGGTGTTACCTTCCATGTGCTGTGTGGGTTTTCTCTCTCTTTTTCTCTTCAATCTATAGTGTTCCTGTGACACCTCCTCCCTTGTTACCTGAGAAGGAATTTACAGTTTCTTCTTACAGGTGTAGGACAGATGGAGGTGAAGGAGACAGTAGAAGGGTTACAGTTACAGTTTCAATTAGGAGTGGCACCTGAAGGATCTCTTTTTCACAGACTCCAGATCCACACCTTCACATTGAATTTTGTCATAAAAGTCACATAGATTCTGGTATGAAATTTGTAACTTACTTCAGAATTAAAAAAATTTTTTTACCCCAATCATGATATTCCTCAAAATGGAAAGGATTACACCTTCAGCTTGCCTGTAACTTCTGCTGTGTAGTAATGGTATTTTCACATATTGGAGTTGACACATTTTTAATAATTCTGAAATATTTATTCTAGCAGACCCTGTCATGGTATATTTGAAAAAAATTATCTTTCGCAACAAAGTTTGTATGTTAAAAATCATGCTGCTTTGATAAATTGGTGGATTTTTTCCCCAGCATGTAAGGTTTTTTTTTTCATTTATCAAATTTTATTTTGTTAGTAACTCTGGGTGAGGGAGGTCTTACTGCAGCATACCGACATGGGTTTTTTTTCCCAAGAATTCTATTGAATCAATGAAGCTAAAAATGGTAGAAAGTAGTTTTGATTCATTTCATTTCAAATTCTATCACTTAAATAGAAAAAGAGTGGTTGAATTAGCTCAGAGAGTTTTATTGCCATAGCAGTATTCCATGCAGGTCTGTGAAGAAGAGCTGAATCATGCGCAAAACAATGCTGTGAATCCTGAATTGAGGAGACTGAAAAGGGTGATTTTTAAAAATAGTTTGTTCTCCAGTCTGGCTCGGCTTTGATTTCTAGACACTTAGGAAATGGAACTTTTGAGGCTGAGGTCAATGGGAAAATGTCTTTTGTTACCTCTCAGTAAGTGTGACTTTATGGAAATGTTAAAATGAACTTCATTGTTTGCATAGACTCACCTTTTGGCAAGAAATGAGACTCTGTATAATTAATTACTCCAGAAATATAATTTTTATACAAATGTGCTCCTTTTATACAGAATCAAACAAATCCAAAATACACCAGGCATTCTAGAGTAATGTATGGATGAATACCCATAAAATACTCAAAGGTAGTATGTGTTACAGTACTAATATAACTTCCGAGTGTTGATCTTGTTTTCATTAATATAACCTAATGATTGTACAATGTAGAGTAAACTATTCCATTTAAGTGGCACTGATATTTTCTGTAAACAAAATTGTATGCATTGACTTGTCAGATGAGTATATTGTTTTCCAGTGATGTTTAAATGAAGTTCTAAAAGGTTGTATCAATATACCTCAGAATAAAAACAATTCATCAGCAGATCTCAACATAAGAGATTTGCTAAACACCTTCCAGGCAAAGCTGTAAGTAGGACTGTGATCAGGCATGTCAGGATGTTTCAGATTACTCTAACATCCTGCAATGTCTCACTCTTAACAGTGCGTGGTCACTGACTGAGAGTGGTTAGTTTGACTTCCCCCTTTAACTGATGTGGTTACCTGTGCTATACAGGATGAGTCCTAATGTTTTACACCAGGTTTGTTTAGTTTGAAGAAAAGGAGACTGAGAAGCAACCTCATTGCCCTGTACAGCTTCCTGAGGAGGGGGTGGAGAGAGGGAGATGCTGATCTCTTCTTTCTGGTATCCAGTGACAGGGCATGTGGGAACAGTTCAGAGTTGCATTATAGGGGATGTTCACTCTGGACTTCAGGCAGCAGTTTTTTACCAAGAGGTTGGTCAAAGACATAGTCTTCCTAGAGACGTGCATGATGCCCCAGGCCTGTCAGTGTTAAAAACACATTTGGACAAGTCCCTCAATATTATGCTTTAATTTTTGTTGATCCCTGAATTGATCAGACAGTTGGACTAGATGGTCACTGTAGCTCCATTACAACTGAAATATTCTGTATGCTTCTAGTCTATTCCATCTAGATGCTTGCCTTCCATCATTAAAGTGCTACCTGCGCTGTCTTTCCATATGCATACTTAGGCAAATGTGCTGTTTGCCCACATCTTTATTTGTATGAAATTAAGCTATTTTACTTAGAGCAATTCTATGCATACATAAAATTATCATTAAGTCTTGTGGGAAGACATGTTTCTTTTACTGGTTTTGAGTCTGATCATTCAAGCTGCACAGCCCTTCTGTAAAATTACTGTTTCATATGTTTTCTCTAATTTTGCTGGGAGCTGAGGAAATAGGAACTATGGGCAACATCCGGCATGTAACAGGGGCATGCCCTGCAACAGAGAGTCTTTTGTTAAAGAGTGGTAGATAAGATACAAAAAAATATTTACCTGCATCTCACTAAAATATACTGCAGGCTTGCAGATTAACTCAGTTGATACAAAGTCTCATACAAACACATGCATATACATATATTGAAAATTCTTTATGTGTCAAATGATGTATATTCCAGTTTATATATGTACATATAAACTAGAAGTGTGCAGTGCTGTAGTGTTTATGATTGCTTGGACTAAATAACTGATACTATTCTCCATAATATTGTCTGAAATAAAGGAAATGGAGAAAAGAAATGATTTGGGCTTTTTTTGAGGCAGCAAGGTATGCATGCGCCAGTCTCCACCAATACTATGCTGTCTTTATATTCAAATATTTGTATTGATGAGCACATATTTGTCACTGAATAGGCAATAATCAATGGAGACAATATGTCACTGTGAATGAGTAGAGCGTTTGGCTAAGAGTTTGTCTAGTCAGGAAAACTCCTTTCATTTTATCCATATAGAAATGGTATTAGGTTGCTGAAGTTCTTCTTTAACTTGTATGTTTCACAGGTTCCAGGAAAATGTTTACTTCTTTGGCTCCATTAAAAAGGAAGGGTGTTTTTCCAAAACTTCTCACAGTTGCTCATTGTAGTTCCTATAGAAGCCTTGGTGCATGGGAGTCCCTAATGCCAAATTAGATGCCCGGGTCTCTGATTTATGGCTCCTCTAGGCAATAGTAGTGTTGGTGAGTTCTTTCGTTAATGTTCATGCATCTAAACTAGAGGTAGCAGTGGCAGAGGTTTAATCCCCTTCAGCTGAGTCTGTGTCATTGGTTTGTCTTTGTGGACACTTCTGCAGCACTGTCAGATCTTTAGATTCTGTTGGTGGTAGGTTTAATTCCTCCCTGCAGACTCAAGATAGGAGTTACCAAGGGTGTGCTCTGTGTGGTTTTGGTCTGTGAAGTGTTGAAATTTGTTGACTTACAATTTTCTCAGCATGGTTAACATACTCATGTGGTTAATCTCTTCAGCAAAGGGTGAGTCAAGATAACAGTAAATATTCTTGCAGCACAGAAACTTTAGACTCCTCAGTCAGCTGAACATGTTTCTAGCACTGAGATCCAAATCTCATAATAAGACTTGGAAAGTGGATCTGTATAAGCCCTGAAAGCCATGGTTGCTTTTTCAGACTTGTTGAAGCTTTTTTGTTAATGACTGCTAAATAGTAGTAATAGAAGTGGGGCCCGTGGTCTGTGGCAGTCCAGGCAGGTGGGGAGTCAGAGACAAAACAGTACATAGGATGCCAGTCTCTTGGTTTGTGCTGTGTTGGGAGGCATGGGCTACCTGAAAAAAAGAGAAGCTTTGAAGAATAACAAGCTTCTGTTGTGAGGGTCTGAAAAAGAAGGCATATATTAGCAGCAAAGGTCAGGACAATAAGGTTCATTATTCAGTTAAAAATCAATCTTTTTCATGGGGGAGAGAGCTAGTTAGAGAGGCTTGTTATTCCCAGTTTAAAGCAGCCATTAGGCTTAGTGCCTACCATAGTCTTTTGATTTTACTTTCTTTGGCCTTTGCCCAGACATGCTTTGTGTATCCTACAGGCCTCCAGACTTTGTTACATCAAACAGCCTGAGCCCGATTAGCTGTCACCTCTTGCAGAGGACACCTGGATCCAGTCAGATCTGAAGGGAGCAGTTGGCTCTTGTTGTGTCATGGGGAATTTCAAATGGTACTGGAAGAGGGGACAATAAGCAAGAGAGAAACACTCTGAAATTTCTCCATTCTCATAGAATCAGAAAGCAACTAACAATTGTTCCTAGAAGATTTAACAGAGAAATGAGTTTCAGTGCCAGCTCTACCCAATAGTCTGTGTTCTTAGACTGCATAATTTAGCCTCTAGAAGAATACTTTTGATCCGGAACTTAGTTCTTGGAAAGGGAAAATTTCATTTCTTCTTTATGAAGAAAACCAAGAAAACCATCCAGCCTCTATAAGGACTGTCCTAAGCATCCTCTCTGGACAAATTCAGACATGTCTTTCTCCATTTTTTTCTGACCAAGAAGTAGAGGCCAGATGCTATGGTGTGTCTACCTAAGAATTTGAAGTTGTGTTGTGAATGCACAGTGGAGAGATTAGCCTGCTAAAGATAAATATTAATAGTGTCTCTGACGAGTGGCAAACAAATATGCGACCTGAAAGTAACGTCTTTGATATATTTGTAAGTTTGTGGGCATACATAGATATTCAGACATCACAAATAAAAGGTGCAGAGTTGGCTGCTAGGAGAAGATGAATGTCTTGCTTGGAGAGATGTGAATTAATTTTTGTATTTATATCCCTTGAAACAATTCAGCATAAATATATAAGCTGCTAGATGTGTGTGAATATACCATGGGCTTTTTCTGTGGTTAGTTCATATTATTTATATTTCTTGAAACTAGCTCCCTTTTAGAATGGCTGATACAGAAATAGGTGCAGAGTCCCCTCTGATCTAAGGTTGATGTCACTTTTGGGGTCACCTTCCTTTGGATGTGTCAAGAATCTTTGAAGAGGTGTCAGGCAGACAAAAATAACTTTCGGAATTAAATTTTTAACACTTACATTTCTTTTCCTGTTTCAAGCTCATTTTTGTGTTTGTTTTAATTAGAGCTGTTGCTCAGTATCCAGCTATTTCTCACAGGGGAGTGCTTAGTGTAAAATAAAATTCCAGAGTGCCTCTCTGAGTCAATCTTGACGCTTTACTTGAAATGAAGTTTAGTTTTGGGGTTTTTGTTTCTCTCTTGAGTGGTGAAAGTGATTTAAATACTGGTCTAAAAGCAAAACTTTTGAATATATTTTTTTACTATTTTTGTTTATGGAAGAGAAAGATAAAAATAAAAACATACTCACCCTTTTAGAATTTCACTTAATTACTCATTGTAATATGCTGTTACATTTTGTGTGAGAGGTTTTATAAATTCAAGAGAAGAGTAAATCTGGTAAAGAGAAATCGGAAAAAATGATAGTATTTAAAAGGTAGTACCCAATGAAGTCCTTCTAGCAGGGTATTTAAGCAATTGTTCGGGTAGATTTGTAATGCTAGCTAAATTGAATGTATTCCTTAGTGAACAGTATGTCAAGATGATCTGCATGATTTCTACTGCCAAAATGAACTCTTTAATATGAAATATGCCGTGGAGTGTGGTAATAAGAACAATCCCAAGTTTTTGCACATTTCTTGATAATCTCCGCAGAACCGTAACGTTCTCTGTATGTTTTCCTGGTTGGCAGGTGGAGTGGATACAACAGCAGGTGGTTAAAAGAAGGATAAAGAGGGATTATAAACCTGGTGGTACCCAATCCACTTATTTCAATGATCCCAAGTGGCCAAGCATGTGGTACATGGTAAGTACATGTAGGGTCATTGACTCTGTTTCATGCTAATGTTTAGTTTCTGGTTTGATATTATGAGAAGGGGAGGAAGAGTATCTTTAGAAAAAGCAGATTCGGGGATTATTATGTAGCTAATAAAAGTCTGTTAACTCCTTAGAAGTATTACAAAGAATTTGTGGTGAGCTGTGCAGTAGGAAGCATTTACTGATGTGCTTATGCATTAATATTTCTATTGCAAGATATCTTACTTACATGAGGATAAATAAGCAATGAGAATGGAAGGAACTTAGCCACAACATGTGAGAACACATTAGTATTTAATACCTAATTCACTGTCCCCAACATAAATTTATTTTATCCTGAAACAGAAGAAGAAAGCCACTAGCATTGACCATTCATTTCCTGTCTGACAGAAGTTGTATTTTTTTAATACATTTTTTGGTCCTAATAATCACTTTGTACTTATGATGTTTTAAAAAATATCCTCATTTTTGCCAGGTAAAATCTTAGGATTACAGAATGGTTTAGGATGAAAGAGTCCTTTAAAGGCCTTCTAGTCCAACCTACCTTTCAATGAGCAGGAGCATCTTAAACTAGGTCAAGTTGCTCAGAGCCACATTTGACCTGATCTTAAATGTTTCCAGGGATAGGGCACTTACCACATCTCTGGGTAACCCAGTCCAGCATTTTACAGCTCTTCTTGTAAACAATTTCTGCCTTATATCTAACCTTGAATCAACCCTCTTTTAGTTTAAAACCATTGCCTCTTGCCCTATAGCAATAGGCGCTGCTGAAAAGTCTGTCCTCATTTTTCTTAATGATCCCCCTACAAATATTGAAAGGCTGCAGTAAGGTCTCCCCGGAACCTTCTCCAGGATAAAAAACCTCAATTCTCTCAGTCTTTCTTCATACGACAGGTGCTCTGATAATAGATAGTTACAGCAGTTGCCTCTAATTTTATCAGGAAGATAGCAGTCCCAGCTGTTAAAAAACAGTTGTGTTGTCTAGCCACACTACCTCACAGCTGTGCCACAATTGCCAGTCTTAACACTGAACAGACTCTAGAGCATCAAATGGACTTCATTGGGGTTTTTTTCAGTTTACAACTGAAAGTTTACAACTTTCATAATTCCTCATTTCTGTCCCAGTGGAAAAAAATCTGCACTTTCAAACCCTCTGGGAAGGGACCATTCCTGACTGATTGCATTTACATCCACTCATTAACTCCATGTATTTGCAACATCATTAGTGATAGTGGTTTGATGACATTTTGTTGAAGGAGATCAGTAAGGTATTAGTGACCATGCTGTCTCATCAGGGAGAATAGCTAAAATTATGTGAGTGGGTTGACTTCAGGACTGACTTGAAACATAAAAGATATACTCATATAACTGTGTTTATGATTGTTACCATAGGTGCTTTTGTTAATCTTTCTTAGCTTTGTAAGATGAAGGGGAAAAAAATGAGTTCAAGGTTGGTTAATGGTTTCAGACTTTGCTATATGTGAAGAGGTTTTTAGGTTACTGACTGCAGACGTTGTTGAAAAAGTAGTAAGAGTAACAAGAAATTACTCCAGAGTAATTTCTTGAGAAAGTAATAAGTAAACTATCATATAGAGGTTTGATTTTGGTTAATAAGTAACTTTGTTGTGGGCTAAGACTGATACCTTTGCCCATTGAACGGGCACAATTTCTAACAAGGCCGTAAGTGCAGTTCAGATTTGTTGGCAGAAGTCCTGTTATTCAAAGACTTTGTCAAGCCATATCTGATTAATGTTTTTCCTCTCCAAGGTTTTTCTTCACAAGTACCACTTCTTGTAATTTTAATTTTCTAGGCTAGAAATAATACATTTATTTTTGTGTGATATCCATGGCAAGAAGTTACAAGAGAGAATCAGGCATTTTTTCTCTTTTGAGCCATCACAGCACTTGAAAGAAAGAAAAGATTATTTTCTTCTGACTTCCCTCCTTCAAAGCAAGGAAAGTTGAACAAAACCCAACTTATTTAGCATAACTTCTGAATCTTCAGGCATCTGTGCTTAAGAGTAAAATAGAATATTTTTTATAGACTAATTAGCATGTGAAACTTTACCAATCCAGCTGTTACTCAAAAGTGCCCTACAGAATCAGGTCTACTTTGCTCAGAACTAACTGATATCAAAGGAAAAAAAAATCCCTACTTAACATCCTCTTCAAAATTTTTGCCATTCCCAGAGCTCAGCTACCTTTGTACCATCATGTTAAATCTAATTTCTTCTCTTTCCTGGTGTTGACAAAATAATGTGTTAACCAATAACTGAATGAACTATATACAGTCAGTTTGGTGATTTTGGCTGAAAGAGGTTAAAGTCAGCTGTTCTGTATTTTTTTAACTTGAAACTAACAATAAACTGCGTCTTCAGAATGACTGAGGAGACTTTGTGCCTAATCAATTTCACTATACATGCCAGTTGATTAAATGAATTTCGGTATCTTATCTGCATAGGAAACTATAGAAAGTAAATATATTAATATATATTAAAAAAGAGAGGAAATAAATATATTAAAAAATATAAATACATGCAAAGTTGTGGTTAATATGACTAACTTTGGTAGACTTCAGTCAGAGTACTGTTGTTGTTGACCATTTCTTTCTGTTCCCCACTTCAAGAAGAGCTTCATAGTGGTAGGCTGAAACTGGAATCACACAGGCATAGAGACACAGATTTCTGCAGTTGTAATTTACCTCTGCTATGATGATGGGCTCCACTGGATGGGTTTTTTACATTTTTTAAAAATAAGAAAAACATTTTGGATAAGCATAGTGAAAACACTAGTTTTTTTAAACTTCTGAAAACATACTCGAATAGAAGTTGGTAAACCGAAGATAACATATAGTGCCTGGTTATGCTGTTTCTCCAACAGGTTAGGAGAACTAGTTCTGTGGGGTTTTCACAGAACTGGAGTAAAAGGAGAAGTAGATCAACAAATGCGAGGTGTTTTAAGGCGTTCAAGGTGAAAGAGGATTACAGCAACAAGGCACAGTAAAACCATGTGACTGAGCCATAGTGGAAATAGACATTTACCAGTTGCTTGATGAATAATAATAATAAAGTAATTTCTTGAACCAAACAGCTATTGTTGCACAATTATAGATGTAGAGTGATATACTGGGGTTTTTAGAAAGCTGTTGAAGGTAAAAGATTTGCTGAGAAGCCTCATCAGTCAGTACTTATTGGTCATCAATCAACACATTTATTGGTCTATAAGATTTCTGATGTTAACAGGTGAAATGTAATTTATACTGCTATTGAGAGCAAGCCACACAAGCTGGTGTGTAATGAATTACTTGCATGTAGGGCTTGCTGCCTTGAGCTCTGATGCTGAAACCAGAACCTGGGGAAGATTGCTTACTTTTCACTTTCAGTGAGGACTATGAAGCATGCATTGCTTTGAGCTTCAGTGAAGTGTCTGGTGAAGCCAGTTACCTCATTTCTTCAGAAAATTCCTCCAGTATGCTACATAGAGCTCTCCAGTTATAGTTGTGAGTTCCCAGGTGAGCTGTTCATTCACAGGGAAGGACAGACCCTTCTGCTCTGATACAGTGTAGTTGACTCTGGATGGCAGCCAGTATGAGACTAATAAACCTTTATCAGCAGTGAGTAATGTGAGTTTCCGAAGGTCCTGTAGACATGAAATAAGGTGGAGGTGACAAGTTAGACAGGTGAGTTGCCTCCCTTATGCCACTCATGAGATCCTTGTGCCTCTCCTCCAAACTCAAGCAAGTGGCAGAGCAGATGAAAAGATTTTACTTCCCTGGCCTTGCCATTTATGAGGACAGCTATGGTGGATGGGACTGTGAAAGGAGACAGAGGGACAAAGGAAGGAGTGACAGAAGCCTGACGAGATGAGCTGGAGAGAGACGAAGGGAGAAGGAGAGGTCACGGTGGATCTGAGTGCTGGCCCAGGTACAGGGGGGCAGAAGTCAAGGAAGAATTTCCTTGAGTTTTCCTTGAATTTTACCTGCCATATGCTAACACCACAGCAAATGAATAGATGTCACTCTCCTTTATGACCTCCTAAAAGTTTGTTTGAGAGCTAAGGAAAAACGTCACTCTTTTTATTGTCCTCCCAAGAACTGTTCTCTCCTTTCATCTGTGCAGTGGAAGCTAAATGGTTGTTCTTTCTGAGGTAGCATGGCATGCTTGAAATTGTTTTGCATACTTTCTAACTTGGTTTGATTGTTGTATGCACTTTAGTATTTTTGGGTTTTATTGCATGAGAAGATCAAGCTTTTAGCATTCTGTAAAGTTAAGAAGATTATCTGTGACTTAACTTTAGCAGAAGTGCTGCTAGAGAGAACCGCTCTGCCTGCCACACATTACCTTGCAAATCTGCCTGTGGAAACACGTATTTTGTTGTTCTGTGTGGACAAGGCAGAACAATAACATGAGGTCAAATAATATACAATTTGACCTAAATTAATTTCCTTTTGGAAGACAACAGCACACTTTAGGTAATCAAAAAGCCTATAGAAGTGGATTTATGCATGCCTGCTGAAAAGAGATTATTAATGCAGATAGTTGAGCAAGATTAGCAAACAGTTTGAAGGCAGAACAGACTAAATAGGCTTCTTGGTCTGTTCTTTTGGGATATTCAGTTCTTCTAGACAAGCACACCTGGAAGTGCCCAGAAAACACAAAATGGAAGCCAGCACCATCTGGGGGTTGTGCCAGCATTTTCACTGAAGTAAGAAGAAGCAATAAAAAAATTATTTCTATGCTTGCTTTGGGAGAGCTTTTCCTGTGTGTTAAGGATTTGGTAATAAATGATGTAGCAAAAGCACATTCTTCTGCCTACTAACCACTGTCATTGTATCTTTGGAGGCAGAGCATCCACTCTTGTCTTTACAGAATTTATTTAACATGTTTTTTTTTTATGGGCAGCAACTGAGTTACATTAAGAAACTGTGGGTACTTGTTTGTATAATGTTCTTTGAGAAATATCACTTGTGTATAATACTGTGTTTTCCTGCACTGCCTTTTTCTGAGTAGTTTTTGCAGTTAGTAAAGAACTTATAATGCCTCAAAATCTTTGCTGAATTTCTAATGATGTCTGATAAATATCTGATTTTAGTTTTTGTATGTCATTCTGGGGCACATTCTGCTATATTTCAGTTTTTATCTTGCATTGCTCTTCTGCAGGAAAACCATTGATGTAAACAGACATACGTAATTACCTGGAAGCACATTTTTCCTCTTTATCAAAGGAGAAGGTATCATTGCTTTCTAAGAGCAGTTTTCAGGAGCAGCTGCTTAGTTAACTATCCGCTTTTCAAATTTTTAAAAATCAAAATCAAGTAATGTCAAATAGCAAAACCATTTCTTATGCCACACAGTACTGAATACTCTATTAATTTACTGGAAAAAAAAGGAGAGGTAATTTAATTAGTAGAAAAAATACTGATTTGTTTCAAATTTTATATCTTGTTTTGCTGTTGTTTGCATACTAAAAATGCAGAAACTTCTGGAAGGGTGTATCTATTTAACTAATATTTTATGCATTATTTCACCTAAAGAACAAGCATCAGGAATGCCAAAATTACCAAAAATGCACAACCACAGTGCAGAATCAATTTGAGGCTTGCCTGTCTTGTGGTCCGATTGATAAAAAATGAAATAGCGTGACATGGTAATTTTGCCCTTATCAGAAACATACTGATAAATCTATGAGACTTCTAGGAATTTCTGACGCAAACACTTACTATACTACTTCCCAGTCAGGAGGCAAAAATTAAGTATTATGCAAGTGTAAGGGGATTTCCTAACCATTCAGTACATAGGATCAAGGAAAGTCTGGATAATGCTTTTAGTAAAATGATTTGTGAGGGCCAGGAAGTTGAATTTAATAGTCCTTGTGGGTTCCTTCCAACCTGAGATATTCCATGATTCTTTGAGGAGAGCTTGATCTGTGTCAAAGATGAAACTGGAGAACAGTATTTGTCTTTTACTGGTTGTTAAAAAATCATTTTAACTGAAGACAGATTCCATATAGACCCCATGGAATGAGGTCATCAAACTCTAGCTTTCCAGATTCCAGTGTCTGTGTTCAATTGTGTCCTCCTGTATATCACGTGAGCAAATATTGTGACTTAAATTACCAGTTTGCAGGGCACCTTAGTTCTGGCTGAGCCTTTTTGAACATTAATTCATGCTCCTTTTTTGTCCATGTTTAAAAAAAAAACAAACCACAAAGCAGATGCAAACAGCTCCCCCTCCCCCCAACAATGACAGGAAGCAAATGCACTGAGGACAGACACTTCAATAAAGTGCATTCTGCACTACTTCATTAAATGTAGGTCATCCTTGGCATTACTTTTAGATAATTCTGATGGAGTGAAATCTCTGCTGTGCATTACATCTGCTACTCAAGCCCTGTGGATAGGATTTTCTTCCTAACCAGCAAGGAGCAGACAGGAGGGGAGACCACCAGTACAGCAAATTCTATTAGCACCATTTTGGAAAGAAGTCCAGCAGCTGTTTGCACATCTGCATTACTTCTAATAAGTTTTGATGAAAATTAACATGAATAAATTAAGTGAGCATTTTGAACAGGAAACTCTGACAGAGCCAGACCTCAAGTCTCCTCAAGGAGAGGCAGTTAGAGCTCTTTGAAAAATAATCCGATTCTAGTGTCTAGAGCAATATAGGCAGTATCTGTGTTTGCTCTTTTGCTGAGATTATAAATTCTGCAGAACTGGCTGTTTCAAAATTAACTCATTTCCAGCTAACAGCAGAAAAGAATATGGTCAGGGAGGGGAAATGTGCAGGAATGAAGAGCCTGAGATATCCCCGAGAGATGAAAGTGTGAATTGTTTAAGGTATTAACACTACTTTTGTCTTACTCTTTCTGTAGTGATGAAGTTCACTAAATCATGAGTAGCATGCCATCTGAGCATTTTTCCTGTCTTCGTTGCTTTTTATGTGAATTTCTAACAGAAAAACTAAGTTACCTTCAGTTTTCAAAACAGTTTGAAACAATATTAAACCCATGTAGTATAAGCACAGTGGCTTAATAGGTGGCAGATATATGATAGACTAAATGTGAGGTGTGATATATGTGTGATATATGATAGACTAAATATGAGAGGTTTTTCCCTCTCCTGTGTCCTTTGGACAAGACAGTTTATTAATAAACAGTAAACTACTGTTTGGCAGTAAAAAACTCCTGGTTTGGGTTTTATGAATACCAGTTCCTAGTCATATAATTGTATTTGGAGCCAGAAATCCCATTTAGAAAAAAAAAAAAAAAAGAGAAGTTAAGCAAAGAAAAAGCATTTCTGAAGTTACGAAAAACTCTTCCATAGCCTGGTTGAAGTTTGAATCACTTTTTCTTATTATAAGTCTCCTGGTCTGTCTGAAAATAAGCTGTTGAGGAATGTTTGGTAAATGCAAGCTTTCACATGTCATGTTTGGATGAGCTTTGTATGATACCAGCTGCTGAAGCACTGAAATCCATATACCCTTTATTAACTAGGACCTCATCATTAGGAAATGAGTATAGCCTACTTATGTAGGCTAAGTGTTACAGCCCTTATATCTTGCTAGGGAGTCAATCTACTTACAGAAAGCATGATTCTGAAAAAAAAAATCATAATTCTTGTAAACCACTGAATTTGTGTTGAAGAATCAACTCTTTTCTGATGATGAAATTTCCCAAGACAGCACACAAGCTTGAGGCTCTGTGTTCACATCCTACCACCTATATCTTTGCCCCTAGCTCCTCAATCCTGTCCCCATCCTTTGCATCATCTCTTATGAACGACAGAAAAAAAACAAAATAACAAATAAGCAAACAAAAAACCCCCAACCAACTAAAGAAAAAACACCAACAAAAACCTCAAAAGAAACTAAATGAGGATAGATCAAAATTTTCACTAACAACACTGAGGAGTTGGATTGGTCCAGCTTTCTTGAGGATCTTGACCCTCAGTTTATGATAGCTGTCTTGTTAGTTTTGATTTAATTATTATTAACTCCTGTTAATTTAATTATTATTAACTCCTATGTGGTTGTCCTTTTTAAAACATTTCCTCCTGCAATTTCCATCTGCTCCCACTCCAGACTGCTGATGGCACACTAAATGAGGATAAAAGTATTATTCTGATATTGAAAGCATTATTCTACTTTGCGTCTGTCCTTTGAAAATGTTTGCCCAAACACACCATAACATTGACCCATTGTCATTGATACTGACCAGTGAGGAAAAACTAAGTTCTGAAAGGTTCCTGCCTTTTAAAGCCGCTCACACTGGGCATGAGGTGTGGTCTGCTTTCACTGGCTGCTGCTGCTCCACCAGTATTCAAAAATTTAAAATACTGACTTCACCATGTGAAGCAGCTTTGATCTTGTTTGGGACTTCAAATACAGTGATACCCGAAGACCACATTGTGCGTTATGTAAACTATAACCACTAACACATTCTGAGGACTAATTTGGCATTTATCCTTCTGAATTAATCTACATGGGTGGCCAAATGCACTTTTTAAGCTTGGTTTGTTGCTATACCAAGGCCTAGAAAATATCTTCAGTGGTCTCAATATTTGAATGATTCACACACAAGATTTGTCCCATGGTCTAACAGGAAAAATCAAATGATGCCTGAACCATGCATCTCTTCTAATCTCCTGGCATGCAGAAGTTCTGTATACGAGTGTGAGCGTGAAGGGAACGGAGGTTATGACCCATGTTGCCTCCAGGCAGGCACCAAGCAGCAGAGGTCTCCTGATGCAGTCACGTTCTGTGGGGAAGGACAGGGACAATTTACATGTCAGTATATGTGTTTAGATTAAAAAATAATAATAATTTTAAAATTCTGACTTATCAGTCATTCCAAATTATTTTTCTTGTAGGCATTTGTCAGTAGGGGTACTAGTAGGAAATGGATTCATACAGGAAAATTCAATTAGAAGGAACACATGCAATGACAGTATGAGGCAGATTTTCCCCATTTCTCCTTTTGGTGGCAAGGAGATTCTAACCATGCTGCATGCAGTTGTCCATTTGATTAATGTGTTATGTTGAGAGAGGCAAGAAGAAAAGTAGTTATTGCGTATTGAAAAGTTCTCACTTAGAATACTGTATTCATGTTAAATCCTGGCATCCATAAGTCAAAGGATGAAAGGTTAAGGTGGCTAAACAGGGGAAAAGTGGCTAAATAGAGAGAAAAGAACAGCTGTTTTGACTGTTCATAAGAATAAAAGGAGAGATCTTTAATAATAAATGCTACTTGTAATGATATTGTTACTGAGAATATGTGCAACAAAGTATACAGGCACAGGATCAGATCCCATACACCTCACTGGCAATAGACATTCACTTAAATGCATTGCAGATCAAGAACAAATTTAAACATATTCCTAAACTTAATGTATATTTCAAAGTTCTGTTGATTTTTCCCAGTGTCCTCCAAGCCAACATTAATTGGCTGCTAATTGGCCCAAATTTTGTGTTTTAATAAGCCTGTTATTACATTAGTTGGTTTTGCGGATTGTTTTATGTCAAGTCCTCCATCTCTGAGGAATTAATGAGGGTGTCTGTAACAAGACTGAAATGATTCTTCAGTTGAATTAATGGGAAAAAAAATATGTTATTATTTTTATTTTTATTTATTTTATTGTTGTGTAATATTTATATTATACAACATCAATGTTAAAAAATGAAAATTTTTTCTTGTTTTTTTAAGAAATCTTTTTTCCTTGAAAACTCATATCAGTAGCAGAGCAACCACACAAACCCATATTTATCTGCTTTAATACAATCAATATCTATGTAATGATGCTTATTAACTTAAATTTAAAAAATTTTGCTCCAGAGATAATTAAAAATATTTTTTTAAATTTTATTCAACTTCTTTTCAAAAATGTTGTCACTCACTCTTAAATGTAGGTGTGTTGCATTAACTTCAGCATAAAATAAACTCCATTGCTTTCCAATTAGTTTTCAGAAATAAGAGAGGCTGGGTGTGGGTGGGCCTCATTTCTGATTAAAATCAATTTAACAGCATAATTCTGATTGAGTTCAATAAGAACTTTCATGAGCAGATTTACAAACAGTGAAATTAATCATTGCAGTGCTGTAAGTCTGCTGGACTTCAATAGGATCTTTCACAAACATAGAGTCACCAACAGTGCAGTTTATTGGAGCAACAAATTATAGACTCTTTTTAGATTGCTGGTGATAAATTCACTAGACCTGCAAAATATAAGTGTACTTTTTACATGTACTATGTATACTGTACTCGGTATAAGTATTCCTGAGTATATTCCTACTCAGTTGGAGGTGCAGAACTCAGCCAAGGAGGTGTTCCTGCTTTTGGGAGATGAGCAAGCCCATTTACTTGTCTATAAAGTAGGTTGTATTCTCATCCTCTGCCCTAGAGGATTTCAAATGCCATTTTATACTTTTGGCAATAGTAAAAGTGAGACTGTATATTCTGTAATTTACATCATAAATGGTGGTTATGGGCAGCCACTTTATATGTAAATGAGATTTAAAGAGTAGCTCAGAGATTACAGACTATTGGTCTTGTGCAAAGGTGGAGCAGAACAGGTGATGATTTAGCATCAGTCCCTCTTCCACCTGGCTGATGGCAGCATTAGGGGTCATTCTCCACCTGATAACTCAACACTCCATCAGCAGGCCATCATGACCTTAGCAACACATCTCACATCTGTAGCCCTCTTTCCTGCAAGATGTCAAAAGGGGGGAAAGTACAAATCAACTCATTTGGATGTCTCATGTCAATTCTGTGTTTAAATTCCCGCAGCTACTCATCCGTGAACTGACAGGTGCATTTGAGTAGCCTACCCCCTCTCCGAAGACACGGTGAATAGATTCCTGCTCACTGCGAAACAGTTTGACTAGATGACCTTTAAAATCATCTATTTGACTTTAGACATTCTTGATTGGTATATCTAATTGAGATTTAGTCATAGTAATTTATGTTTCTGTGTGTATTTAGAGTGGAGTTATTCATGATATGCTTATATTTAAGCCCACACCCAACTGCATAAACTGAAGCTTCCTCTTAAATTATTTGAAGGTAGTTAAATAGCAGAAAAAAGCTTAGTTCTCCAATATCATACTTCTTACTGAGGCTTCAGTGGAGTTCCTTACATTGAGCTATGTTAGTCTCACAGAAATCAGCATCAGGATCTCAACTCCTTTGGTTAATTCTCCTTTGGTTTGATTGAGCCTTTTCTTGATACTTAAAAATCTTACACATCTTAGTTGCGTGTTTATCTTGGTCTGTACTTACCTTGTTAGGCCATTCTTTACTAGATTAAATAAATATTCCCCCTTCAAAAATATAATCGTGTTATTTGCATGCTGCAGTCATGTCTTTACCCTCTCAGATAACATGTGTTCTTTAAGCTTGTTAAGAATCACTGTAAATTGTGTTCATGCCACTTTTTTCAGACAAGAAGCATCAAGAAAACAAGCAACAACTCAGTGTTCATTCTCCAGTCACATACTCTGTAAAACTTCAATACTGGGCACATGCATGCATCATTCCAAAAATAGTGTCATTGCTGTCGTTAAGAAAAATGTCTTAACCCCCTTTTTGCTACCCCACTGCTTAACTATCAAAGAATAATATGTAGCTTCGTAGAGCATCTTTTTGAAGGTGTAAGTGACTATCTACCTTAGATCTTAAATCCTTTTAATTATTACTGGCTTTCTGTAGACTCACATTTTATTCCTTGCACTCTTAATTCTATAGGCATATTTTTTTGCATGATTTTATATAAAATTATATTACAAACACTCTGCTTAAATAGATTCACCTTCATAAGTGATCCACATTACTGTCTCTGTTGCTCTCTGTACTTTCTGCCCCACCAACTTTTCTGTCATCAGATTTGAGAGTGTGCTGTATAAGAACACTGTTTCAACTTTCTCTTTGCTGTTTTAATTTTCCTGGGCTACAAGTAAACAGTGGAGCCTCTTAAGATTTGAGACTTAGCAATTGCACATGCTAAGTATTGTTTCCTCAAACAAACTGTATATTAAGGAGTCATAATGGATTCAAAGCGCAAACTGATATTCCAAATCTTCTGCTAGTTTCCTTATGAGTGGGTATGTTAAGTGCTTACAGATTCATGCCACATCTCTAATGGACCCAAAGACCTCACTACAGTTTTTAAGGAAGCAAAAACATTTTTGTAGCATGGTTGTTTTCATGGTAGAACATGGGAAAAATGTAGTTTACTGGAGGTACATTGTATTTCCCCAATAATCCCCCCTTTTACTTGGAAGAACCTTTCTAACTTTGTAACATATTTTTGCACATTCATTTAAAATCATACTTGCAGTTAAACAGCAGACTCTTTGTAGGAGAAACAAAGAGGGAAAAGATGATCAGTTCATATTTGAAAGTAGAGTAAGCTAAGAAAGGTAACTGACAGGAATTATAGAAGATAATGATGGTAGGGAAGACAAAGGAGAATGCAGAAAGTGTTATAAAAAGTACAAAGAATATTTCATAGCTGTAGTACCAGAAAAAGTGGTGGACACAGAAGAATTGTCAACAATCATAAAATTAAACTCATACCTTTAATTTACTTATGATGGTATATATATTTTTTCTTCTGACAATGCTTTAATTATAGCTTTCTTTGGTTCTTTCTTTGAGTGTTTTCTCTGCAGACTTACTGGATTGCAAAGATACCTGCAAATTCTGAAAGTTATCATGAATGGGTATTACTTCAGTGCAAAGACTGCATTATGCACAGTATAAGCTATTAGTCATGAATGTGATTTTCCTCAGTTTGTTGTTAGACAAATTACATTTGATATGCGTAAAAGGTGCATACACTAAGGTTGTATATTTTCTCTGTCTAAAGGAATACATTCCTGTAATATTAGTTCAAAACTGTGTTCTCAGATTAGCTCCATATATTCAATTACTTTATTTGCAGCTGGGAGAAGTTCCTTCATAGCACTGCTGAGATCAGTGGAATCTGTGTGTCTTTAATGCTAAAGTCAGGATTTAGATTAGCAGCAGCTCCCCAAGACCCTTAAAACTCAATAGACATCAGTCTGTGTCCACTTCTCCACAAAAAACAGTGTTTTCAAATACACTGGACTTCTCCAGAACCTTTCCCAGTATCTGTGTTTTCTGATATAGCTAGAATCCTTACACTGTGCTGAGATTTCTGTAAGATCCTTTGCAGTTTTGACAACATTTTTGCATTCATGGTCCATTTTGCACAGTCTTGCACAGCTGTGTCATAAATCTCTGGACTAACCTTGCTCAACATTGCAAAATTTGATCATCTGAGTCAAATTTCCTGAGACAATAACAATTATAATTGTGTGATGCTTCTTTAGCTTAGGCAAAACTTTTTGGTGTTTCTTTGTTGGGTTTTTGTTGATGTTCTTGAGTAATCTTTCCTTTTTCTTCTCTGGCCTCCTTAGCTTTTCTGGGCTAGTTCTCTCATTTAGACCTGATGATCTCAACTGCAAATTATAACTATCCACCCTCTCTAGTGGTTTGGCCTTATCTTCCCAGGTTTCACTTATACTACACAATGGGCCTTGCGTTTATCAACCCTAGCACACTCAAATGGTGAAAAGCCTATAGATGCCTACAGCACTTACTTCCCTGTAGGCAAGCTGAAATAGCAGACATTCAGCTTAGTCTTCATCTCTACTATTAATTAATTTTCACAGCATGCATTTCCAGTGTTAGATGAAACACTTTTATAAGGCTGTCTAAGGAGGGCATGAAGTGATGTCTGCACTTGTGTCTCAAGAGAGTGTTTTCATGATCCTAAAGTTTGTCCTCTGGCAAGTTATAATCACCTCTGATATACTGGACAAATAATGGACCAAGGCTACAATAACCTGATGTCTGTGGTTCTTAGGGAAAAGTTTGCTAGGTATCAAGTAGCATAGATGTTTATTCCTGTACTGAATGCACTGTGAAACAGTTTCTGCCTGAGAAACACCACATGCATTCTCCATTTCTAGCAGTGGAATATGGGGTTCTCTTCATATTCTGACCTTCAAGTGCCCTGTATTTCCTACCTGCTTTTGTTCCTTGAGAAAGAGTAGGACATGTATCTTTCCTTCAGCCTCCTGAATGTGTCCTGTTGTCTCATATGCCTCCCTCTCATTGTCCCTCTGTCGCTCCTTCTCCTCCCACCAGGACATCCAGCCATTGAGACCAGATGTCAGCAGGGTATTGCCTCATGGACCAGAGGGAGCAGATCACAACATAAAATAGAGAAAAAAGGGCTGCAGCATTGCAAGAGTCCTTAAAAGTTGCATACAAGCATTCAGAATCAGCATCTCTTTATCTTTTTCCATGCAAGTCCTCTTATTCCTATAAGTTCATAACATTCTTAAAAAAAGAGTTTCCTGCTCCATCCCATATCAGTTCCCTGCCCACCCCCAGCATCCCAAAATAGTATATTCTTCTTAAGCACCACTCTTCCTTTTTCACTGTAAAATGAAAAAAGAGGGGAAAGAGAAGGAAGTGGATTTGTGTAAGCCCCAGGCTCCTCCCACTCATCAATCAGTCTCTTGGAAGGTTAGTGCTTAATTGAAGCCATCTGCTCAGGGCCTTCTTTCCATGCAGTTTTTTCAATTCTGTAACATATGTTTACTCAAGATCTAAATAAAACCACCTTCCTCTTCCAAGCTCCTTAACAAATGGATGTAGAACTAGTGGTTTTTACTTGAAAACATCTTAAAAAGTAAATTGTGAAGAGTCTGTCTTCAGTAGTGTGACAACAATCTGTGGAAACTTATGAAAACTATTTTAAAGCAAAATTGCCATTTCTCTCTTTAATTGTTTTTTTTAGAAATAATGAAAATATCCAGCCTATCTTGAGAGAGAGAGGGAGAAATTTGTTCTTACTAGAGAACTGCAACTGCATGAACTGATGCATAAATAAAAAAGCATCTTTGAACTCCCTGTAAAACTGCCATATTTTTCTTTTTTTTTTTTTGTGATTTAGAAGGGATCAAATAAAAATGGGTCAAAGGCTACATCAAATAGCAAAATAGAAAGCATTGTCTCTCTGAGGAGTCATTTGTCCTTTGTGAATCCTTCGTGAATACTGAATCCCCAAGCTTGGTGGTGCACTGCTGAAGCTGTTCTTCCCACATAGTTCCAAATTTTTTTTTTGTACGCAGGACTTTGGACAAGGAAAAATGCATTTTCATGCTAAGTAGGCTATTTATATGGTATTGATGGTATCAATAGTAGCAGCAGTAGCAGTAAATCATTGTACAGTGATCTTGAGAGAATATGGCCACATACATACCTTTCAATACATGCTTCTTTCCTTCTGGCATGTTTAGGCAGTAACCACAGGAAATTGATTATTTTTCTCTCTCTCTCTGCCCAAAATGTTCTACATACTGTTCTTATATTTATCCCAGTACTTCTCAAGGAGAGTCCATACACTGACACATACCTTTCAGCATATGACCTTTGACACATGAGCAGTGACACAAGGACGTACAAAGTGCACCAGGTCTAATATGCCGTTTATTATCATCACTGTTGTTGTTGTTGTTGTTGTTGTCATCGTTATTATATTGTAGTTAACCTTTCACAGTAGTTTTAAAAAGTTTTTAAATGAAACTTTTGATATTTGCCGTTTATTATCATCACTGTTGTTGTTGTTGTTGTCATCGTTATTATATTGTAGTTAACCTTTCACAGTAGTTTTAAAAAGTTTTTAAATGAAACTTTTGATATTTGCCTCTTAGTGGAGGTGGCAGTACATGTGCAATAATCATAAGGCATTTTTAGCTGCTTTTCTTTCTCAGCCTTGAAGGAATCTCTCCTGTTGCCACCACATGGGAAAGAAACAGGCTAGAGTCAGATGTCCTATTGGAGATACAGGTTATGGCTCATGTCGTAGGAGGTGATGTTGGAGGCAGTTGCAGCTGGGAGAGAAACTTTGCTGTCTAAAGTCCTAGAAGCAGGAGAGCTTCCCACCCCTAAAAAGAGTCATCAGCCTGTGTGAAATGGACATAAAGGGCTTCCCTAAATTAGCTCCTCCTTAAGCCAGCATACAGTTTACAGAAAAAAATGCAAATACTGATTTTAAAAAGTGCCAGTGATGAAAAAGTGATGGACTTGTCTTGAACACAAATTAAGCAAGTTATGAATTATTCTGTTTTTGTTAAGAATAGCAGTTTGATCAGCGCCAAAAAAAAAAAATTAAACATACATTTTTCACTGTGAAAACCCATATATGTAGGTGTGTAAGTTACTCTTTTCTCTCTGTAGTCATCAGACACTCTTATGAAGTAAGAAGCCCTTTCATAGTGATTTTCTCTTCTTCATTGCTTAAAGAGGCAAAAGAAATGCATGTCTGTGATTGTTTTATTGGCCTCTAAGTGTATTCTTTGTTAATGAATCAGTGAAACTTGAGAACCAAATTCATCTCTAAAGTAAATTACCTAAACTCTCTGAAACTGCATAAGCAGTAAATTGGAATTAAATATTTAATATCATGCGGTCTTGAAATATTCTCTTGATACAGGTACAGATTAAAAAAAGTGGCAATTCAGCAAAGTATGACTCCAGAAGTCAGATGATATTTCATGCAAAAGAATCTTGTATTTGAGATTAATCAGGCTCTACATTATCTGCCTGCTCCTACTAGATCTTAAACATATAGTGTACAGTCTTTTAAAAAGAAACATTGTTTTAATAGTCTGTTTAGATAATGTAGCTTTCAAGTGCTTACTCTTGGCTTTTTGGAGAAGCCAAAAAGTCATTTCAGTAGATCACATTATCTTTTGCCCATTTAAATAAGGACCCCAGCTTTCCAACTGCCTTGATTACTACCTTACTTGCTTCTTTCATTCCCCTTTAAAATTGCGTCACCTGAAAAGCATAATAAAAAATATGTTATTTGGTGGCTTGTTGTTTTTGGTTTTTTTTTTGTTTTTTTTTTGTTTTTTTTTTTTTCCAGGAAAAGAGGGAATAATTGGCAAGTTTTAACTTAAAACACTGCACAAACCTGTACCTCAGAAAGCTGAAGGTAGCATTAGGATGTCCCCTCTATTATAAAGCATGCTGCCTGTGCATTTGCCTGGACCAAGCTAGGAGTGCCAAATGCCCCACATTACATTCCCTTCACAGAAGAGGGAGATAGTAGTTTCTTTAACTGCACAGAATTTCAGAATCAGCCCTGTGTGTCCCCTTTCTCTCTGCTTGTGTTGCTCAAGGTAAAGCCATAGGTCCTTGACTGTCCTTCCTCTACGAGCGATCTTGTGCTTCTGTCTTCTCCATGCTTGCAGGTTAGTAGCTGCTCTCTGATGCAGAGAAGATGACTACAGCATTTTTGTTTCTGTCTATGTCAAAGACCATTTCACTACTATTCTAAGGAAGCCAGACTTTGTTGTTGTTGCTGCTGTTGTTCTTCTCAATACCCAGAATTTAGCTTTTCTAATCCCTAGCTGGGATCTAGTATTTCAGAGCTTTCCTATGATCAGAAGTATAGGTACTCTAACACTAAATGAGATCCAGGACTTGTCAAACTCACAATTGGTCATTCTGATTATTATGTTGTGTTTCTTTATATTCCCATAGAGAGGGACTGGATCTTGCCGTAGAATTCCTTGTAACTAAAAAACTGCAAGAAAGCAGTGCAGTGAAGTCATGCATATTTACAGAGGGCACAGTATGCCATTCCTGAGAAGCTGCATGTCACAGAATTAGAAACTTCTGTTTCTACTCTGGTTTTGTAGACTAATAGGTATTGCTAAGCAAGACAGAACAGAATTTTACAGTTATTATTCTTGTAATTTGATTTTAATCTCTGTAATTCCAAAATATTGTAATCATTGATATGTTCCTGATTCTTCAGTTTAAATGTTCAGTTTGTTCCTGATCCCTAACTTGATATACCAAGACTCCAACTACAAAAATTAGTGCAGCAGACACATTAAGATAATGACAATCACCATAAGGTAGTTTTTACAGACATTTCACAAAATAAGTGTGTCTTGGTTTGAAAAGACAGGTGTCTGCTAAGGAAGGCAGGAGCCTCTCCTGAAATGGAAAATGTAAAACCCTTCCCCCTGAATAGTTATAATTTTGAAATTAAGGGGACCTCTCAGGCAAAGGTATAGTAGAAGGAATAACAGTTCTTTATTATGGGAGAAAATAAAAATAAAATAAACAATGCAGTAATAGAAAACAACACTGACAGATTCAGAATACAACTTAAAACCCTTTGGGTAAGGTGTTGGTAGCAGTCCAACTGAAATAGTCGCTGTAATCCACCTGGAATGGCAGATGTAGTTCTGTTGAAGCAGTGAACCTGTAGAAAGGTGTAGTCTTCTTCTGAAGATCCAGTGGAGAAGACAGCTGCTCCTCTGGGAATCCAGGGGGAAAAGGCTGCCTGTGGTGTTCCAAATCTCAGATTAGGAATTACAGATCTCCAGGTAGGAATGCTTGGCTCCTCCCTCTGGGCAGAGCATCTCACAATGGGATGATGTGACTTTATCAATCATGCAGTGAGATTCAATGGCCCAGTAACAGAAGATATCTCCCCTGAGGGAGGATGGGTCCAGGAAGAGATAAAGAAAACTGCCCAGTTAATGGAAGATAACTGCCCCATCAGATAGGAATACAATACACCTCCCATTTCCAACCAAAGAAAAAGTGTGAGAGTCCATGCCCATATCTGATACTGACTGAAACATGCAAACTTCAGAAAATCCTTCTAAAGTTATGTCTGTTCGTAATTGTGAAAAGGCAGGCTTCCAAAATGTCTGCCCAAAGGTATCAGAGATATATCTAAAACAAGATATATTTTGTCTTTATGCTCATAAATGTTGAATTTCTGAAATAAATTGGGCAGGAGATATTTCTCCTTTTTAATGCCTTTATTAAAAAGAAATCAGCTCGGGTGGGGAGAACTGATGCTCGGGTCGAGCATATCGAGCATACGCCACCGCTGCTCCCAGGATCGGCACGGAGGAGGAGGAATATGATTGCAGCTTTGTCCCCTGGTATGCAGGCAGAGCTGGAGACTCCGTTCTCACAAGAGCATCAGGAGATTCCAATTTTACAGTCTGGCATTCGAGGTCCTCTTCCTAGCTGACATCCTTTTAGGTTAGGGTTGAGGGGTAAAAAGGATCTTAACAGACACTGGATTCAGTTGCTCACCTTCAGACATCACTTAGATCTCTTAATTCCATGTCTTAGATCTCTTAATTCCATGTTGGCTTGTTGTTTTACGGTTTTTTTGCAGGATTTGGTATGGTGTTTACACCTTTGCATGCTGGTTCCTCACATTTGCACGTCAGCTCCGATTTCACCTTTTCAGTCTCAGGTGCCATCTTCCAGGAAACAGCGGGGGGGGGGGGGGGGGGGGGGTACTAGATGGGAGAGGGATTTCTAACCATCAACAACAGGTAATTAAAGAAAAACTATTAACAACAGGTGATTACAACATGAAATTATTAACAACAAATAGTTAAAACTACAACTTAGCTGCAGCAAAAATATGAACAACTTTTCTACTCATAACATTTCAATTATGGAAAAAGTTCAATACTTGAAATTTTTCATGCAATATTTTGCAATATTTCGTCTTCTATGTGTACTTCAGAGGTTTTTCCACCTTGTACGTGGTTTTTTTTGGTATACTATTGGTTGAATCGTTAGCATTTTCAAATTAAACATTCCAGAGAAAAACTTCATGCTTTGAATGCCCTTTTAAAATCTTAGTGAAATCTTTAAAATCTTAGTAAAATTACTCTAAATGACTGGGCAAGAATTTGTTTATTCCTTTTGGTGGTACTCTCTGGGCTATGGATGAAAGCAATGCATGTTGAAGTGGTGCTGATTTAATGCAGTTGTCTATTCATAGTACAAATGCAGGAAATTTCTGAATTACCTTGATTGCTTCAAGAGGCAGAAAATACAGTAGAATAGTCTATTTTATACGGTTTCCTTTAAAATTCAGAAAACAACAGTTCAAAGATTGACACATCTAATAAAATCTTCCAGCCACTTTATTTGTACATGATCATGGCAAAATTTGTTTTTGTTCTAACAAATAAAATTCGTAATTCAAGTAAAATTTCTAAAAAGAAAGAATATGGAAAATAGATTGAAAATAAACCATAAAATTCAGTATTTGCTCAATGATACAAAACTAAGTCACTCTGGATCCTGTAACATTTATTATCATGACAGATGTCTAATAGTTCTTTATTTGGGTAACACTGTAAATTGAAAAATACTTCCAAATTAAAATCACCCCTCTGCTAACAACCTAACACCTTTGGATTGGTGGTAGAGAAGGAGCAGGTGCTTCAATAAAAATTATAGAATGGAAGCCAGGAAATTTCCTTGCAGGAATTGTTTTTTGAAGGAAAGAGGAATTTTAACCCAGTCCAGCAGCTAAGCACCACACAACTGCTTATACACTCCCCCAGCAGTGGGACCAGGGAGAGAATCAGAAGGGTAAAAGCAAGAAAACGTATGCATTGAGATAAAAAGAGCTTAATAGGGAAAGCTAAAGCTGCACACACTAGCAAAATAAAACAGAGAATTCATTCACTATTTCCCAGGTTTTTGACCATCTCCAGGAAGCAGGGCTCCATTGTGTAAAAATTACTTGGGAAGGCAAATGCCATCAGTTGGAACATTTTCTCCTTCCTTCTCCCCCTCCCCAGCTCTAAGTAGTGAGCATGACATCCTATGATATGGTCAGTTGACGTCACCTGTATCCCAACTGTGTCCCCTCCCAACTTCTTGTCCACCCCCAGCCTCCTCACTGAGCGAGTGATGTGAAGAGAAAAAAAGGCTTTGGCTCTGGTAACCACTTCTAAGCAATAACAAAAACATCCCTGTTTTATCCAAACTATGTTCATCAGAAATCCTAAACAGCCCTATACTAGCCACTGTGAAGAGAATTAACTCGATCTCAGCCAAAACTAGTCCAAGGGAACAGAAAAGAGTGCAAATGAAGCCAAGTAATAGCTGGCATATTAGATGCTGTTGTATGTGGAGTGGCATATCTATACCATATACCATAAAAGATAGTACTTGAGGAGTAATTCTGCTCTAAGATTCAAAGTGTTCTTGATTAAAGACAAATCAGACTGCTTCAAGAGGAAAATGCCCATTCTGATTTGTCTGGAGAAATACAGACACAAAAATGAGGGGAAGTCTAATTTGTGATTAAAGTACAGAAATCTTGGATCAGATGTTGAATGAAACAAACCTGGTGTCAGTGGTAAAGGACAGTACTGGAAGAGAAAAATAAGGCTAGAAACAGGGCAGAAATTAAAAAATGCATAAATAAATAATTGAATAGAAGAAAAAAACAGTAGGGAGTAGAGGTGAAAAAACCCAGATACTCTTCTAAATAGGGCATGAGAGAAGTTATTTTTTATTGTAATGATAATAACTGAACACTTTATCTGGTTTGAAGTACTTGCATTTGGATGCTTCTTTGTTGCCTTTACATTTTGTATCCTATGTTAAAAACATACACTGTGTACTTAAGTTAGAAGTGGGCTCACAGTTACAACTGCTTTACCCTTCCTTAATCAATTTGACCTCATGTGTCTCTTGAGAGAATCATCAGAGCACACAGTAAGGCAAGAGATGTCTTTCATGGTTGTCTCTATGTATGTAGCAAAGGCCCCTTCAGTCACTGCCACAAAAGAAAATATTCAAGTAAGACAAGTGAGAGCAATGGACTCATTAAGGGAAGTACTGGTGACCTTCTGGTAGAGATCCAAAGAGTTTCCAAAGGAATAGGGATTGAAATACCCATATGCTTGCTCAGCCTGTGTGGTTTGGCTGGCATGAAAGCAAAATAACAAGCTCATCCCCTAGGAAGAGAGGACAAGACATTAAGCAAAGCAGCTGAGGGTCATTTGGCATTCCAGAAAGAGGGATAAGGGCACATGTAATGGTCCAGTAAATCTGGCTGGAGGCCAGAGCCAGGAATCCTGATTGGCGGTTGTAGTTCACCCTGTGACTAAAGGCTAGTGATTCCATCTTCCTGTCTCTTTGTCTTCACATCAGAAAATGTGGGGGATGATATTAAAAATTTTTGCAGGTATTTTCTGATACTTAATTTAGTAACATTTTGTAAAAGACAAATGTACCTCGGAACATTAATTTTGTTTAACCATCTTGTTTGTATATTAGAAATCCTCGTATGTACAACTATTACTTCAGACAGTAAGTTTACACTGTAATTAATTTCATAAAGCCAGCAGCATAAGCATTTCCAAGCAATACAGAGAACAAAAGCTACACATTCTTTGGAACTGGTCCCTGAAGTCCTTTGTGTGGGGATGGATAGACAGAGACCAATATTTGTGGGCACAATGGAAAAACCCTGAGAGAGACTTTATATTATGTATAATAATATAACCTTGCTCTAGTAATAACAAATGACCACTCTTAAATCCTCTGATTTGAGTGGTAAAGTGGAGAAAAAGGAGGAGGAAAAATATGATTTAATGGGAATCAGTTTGCACATAGGTTTGCTAATGGAGACTGAGAAAGTTTTGCTGACTGGAGAAGAGTCAAGGTGGAGTACACCCCTCCAAATCTATTTATTCCTTAGAAGTAGTAGACTAACACACGAGGCTGAAGTGGCGACATGAGGTGAAGGGACAGGGATTGAGATGGAGCATGCTCTACAGCCACTGTTATTATCATACAAATTTCTTCTTTAATTTCTTTTTTCTTCCTCCTACCCTTGCTTTTATTCTTCCCTGTACCCCCTCTTTTTTCTGTTTTTGCTTATTGCTCTCTCTGAGCCTGGCAGAGCCGCAGGCAAGCAGTACTCATGAGAGAGGCTCATTGCAGTAATTTCACAGGGGAGGGCTGTGCATGTGGATTAGAGAGTGGCTAATGGGGCATTACAAATACCTGAGGGTCATGTCTCATTGCCATGGCAAGCCAGATTTCTTCACATGAACTGTGTGCATTTGTGCCTAGGAAGAGGCTTTCAGCTTTAATATACGCTAAACCTTTTCCCTCCATGATACTAGACTTGGTTGCTCTGAAAGCTGTACCCCAGGCTGCTGTCAATCAGCACTATCTACAATTCATCCAACCCCCTAAGATGCAAGTTTTTCAGGGTGGTGTTTTCATTACAGGTTCTTAACTGCGGCTCATCTCCTGCTGATACTGCACAAAACCTGCCAAAAGCCTTCTTTTGTAGATAGAAATGAATCTTGATTGGTTTCCAAACATTCTGTCAAGAAATTGTACACAGCATATAAGCTCTAAAAAGCAAGTTTTTTTGTTTTTTTTTTTCTGTTAGCATTTCAGTACAGGCATTTGTCTACTTTTATCCACATATGGTTTGGTTTTTTGAAAAAAAAATTCAAATATTTCAAATTCAATGCAGCTGAATACTTCCTTTTCTATTGCTTAGCATGAAGAGTAATCAGAAAGAGAAATAAGCTGGACTAGCAGCTTTTATACAATTTGCATTTTTTAAAAATTGTTTTCTGTCTAAATAAAGGTGTTCATGTTGTATAGCTCCTATTCAAATCAATATGTTCATGTGCGATCTTAAATAGTAATGCTAATGTAAGTAGGATAGTATCTCAATCCCTCACTGCTCAATAATCTCCAATATACAACGTCTTTATCTCCTCTTCTTTCCCCAGCACTGCAGTGACAACACCCACCACTGCCAATCAGATATGAATATAGTAGGTGCTTGGAAGAGAGGTTACACTGGAAAGAATGTTGTGGTCACCATCCTGGATGACGGCATTGAAAGAAACCACCCAGACTTGATGCAGAATTATGTGAGTGTCCTCAGAAGCCCAGATTTCCTGCTTCGTTATTAGTCAAAAATAACTTGCTGCTTCTAGAAAGGTGGAGAAAAAGAGGAGGGAAGGAGGAGGAATCATACAAGTGTTTCCTCAAATGTTAACACCAATGGGAGGAATAATTTGTATTGTTTTAGTTAAGACTGTGTTTCATCTGAATGCATTTAATAACTGGATGCCTCTTGTAGCTGAGTCCTGGATTTCTGAAGAACTGGAACCAATTACTGGATATTTTTTGTCTCTTCTGCAATTTTTTTTTACTTATTATGTTCATACTCTTAGAACTTAGAAATGGAATATACGGCTTTTCAGTTAAGACATGCAGCTGAATTCTATATTTGGCCAATACATTTAGTCAGTGAGATAGAAGCTTTTCTCAAAGACAGTAATTTTACAGTAATCCTTACATGCATTAATTTTTAAAGCTGTTTATCATACTGCTAGAAACAATATGAAAGGAAAAGTATATGACCTTTCATGATTCACTCAGTTAAGAACAGGTTTAGAATATTCTGTTGTAGAATATTCTTTCTAATAAATCTCTTTTAACTCTACTGAGTCCCCTCACAATTTGTGATAGAGCTGCATCCATTGTTTTCTGTTTTGTGTCTCACTTTGGCTAAGGAGGTTTCTGTTTGCTTGTGGTTCACCATATTTAGATGACTGATTTAATATGTCTTGGAAGCTGATAACATAAGGAGAATCTTCTTCTCTAGTGGGTTGCTTCCTGTGTTGATGTCAAAGTTTGAAGCTGTTCAGAGCATTAGGTCCATATTTTGCTGGAGTGATTTGTCCTGTCTTTTGGAAGTAGGCATTAGTTAAAGACATGTAACTTTGAGAACCTTATGATTTGTCTGAAATAAATTGTGCAAGGTGTACTTCTACACAGTGTAATAAAAGAAGCAAATATATTTGGATTGAGCTGGACTGGTGAAGATGACCAGTGCAAGGCATGCACATACCTTCTTTCCCATTACAAATGTAGATCTTGTTAAGAGTCCTAAACACAAGCTTCTTGCCAGCAAACTTACTCCTTGGTAGAGCATTAAGAGATTGTGACAAAAACATCTTTAACAACCCATTAAATGCAATGGTGTCCACAGTTTAAAGCCATTTATTTTATATTAGCCGTATTTACATTTGTGTCCTTCCTTATGATACACATGGAGCTCAGCTTGGAGGATGTGAAAACAAGTGGGGCCAATTGCCCAGTTTGTCAGTATATGTTTGATCCTATCACATGACACATCTTTCATTTTAATATCTTAAATTATTTAAATAAAGCAGATAAAATTTTACCTCCTCAGTGAATGACCCAGATTGTATCATGTCACCTCATTCCAGTACTGCCCTACCACTGAATTGAAAGCAACTAATTATATCCTTACCACTCCTGTCTCCCTTTCCTGATGCCAGCAAGGAATTCCCCAAATTCACAAGCAATACGCATTGCTTGTTTGATCACAAATGCCTGCTATATCTCAGATTATAGGTGATGGGGCTGAAATAGGAATATTTGAGGTGGATGTGTAACTAGTTTTGAACAAACAAGAGTTTAAAAATTGCTGCTTGCCGTGTCAACACACCACATGCCACTGCATCAATTAAAGAGAGCCGTACAAACCAGAAGCTGTTCACTCTATGAACTCTTTTTAGCTGTAAGAACCGTGATAAATATAGAACAAAAAGACAGATATCTTGCAGATATTTGAACCAGTTATACTCCCAAGGAAATGGGGAAGCACTTTGTGTTGCTTTCCAGGATGTAATTTTATAACAATATTCTTAAGGAAATTATATTATTCTTATTTCTTGAAACAATGTCTGAAATTTCAGTTATAGTCATGAAGATAATTTTTTGAATATTAAAACATTCAGCAAAATCTCAATTTTGAGAATGAACTCTCTTAACTTCCTAAGGGTTCATAGAAGAGAAGTAGTCATCTGGTTAAATGAAAGACCATTTCCTATTTCCTCCCTAGTGCTGGACCTGTACTTTTTCAGAGCATTTTTTATCCTTATGTGTTTTCCAAAATTAAAATAAAATATATAATTCCTGTGTATAATGCTTTCCTAAAAGACAGTCACCATAAAACCTACAGGAATATTAAGTTAGCTTATTTACTCTTTTGTAGGAACCTGCTAATGAATGTATAGGTCACAGGAGTAGATGGCTAACTAATTAGCAACTGGTTTTCTTTCTTCTGTTGGATACAGGATTCGCAAGCCAGTTTTGATGTAAATGGAAATGATTTTGACCCTATGCCTCGATATGATGCCAGCAACGAGAACAAGTAAGGCACTATGACACCCTTCACATTTCCAATCTGAGCCATCAGATAGAAAGTACCAATTAGTCTATGAAACTCTACAAAACTTTATTCTTCATAAAACAGAATGATCTGCATTAAAATCTTTGTGAAATACATGTTTTTGTCTTTTCCATGCACACATATGACTCCTTGAAATCATTTGAAACTATCTGAAAACACATAAAAATTATTCTGAGATTTCTGGTCATGTGAAAAGAACCATTTTCAATCCCTTTGGGAGGCAGAATATATGGTATGACTTGCTTTTCTTTAAATACCATTTCACTGAGTTATTAGGGTGCTATTATGTGTTACAACTGTCCTAGTTTCTGAGTCTCTTGAACTTTGTAGAATTTTTTTATTGAAGTAGGCAAATTAGGCAGGTTGTTGCTTCTTTCCCCCTGCAACAATGTGATGGAGATAAAGTGATGGAGATTTTTTCATTTGGAGTTAGATAAAAACACAGAAGTGGAAATTCTGGCAAGTTATATCTGTGTCAGATGACTAGTTGGAGATATCTCAATTAATGACATATTTCCCCTTCAGAGTTCTGCTTTCTGATATTTCTCATTCCAGCTTGCTCTTTGGATGTGCTCTAGTTAAGGATTGGAGAAAATCAGGCAGGACACTTCACCTCAGGAAGTGGGCCACCTTTTTGCTCAATGGACATTTGAGGGCAGTTATTTGTTGGTAATATATTCTTAGCTTGGTACTTGGCAGAAAGAAACACCCTTCTGTGGAATTGCATCTTTTGAAGGAAGGAGGATCCTCTTGTTGTCAATATGTTAACTGTACATTTTGTTTTCTTGAGGTTTGGGTTCTTGGATTTTTTTGGTTTTTTTTTTAATTGTGAAAAGCGTTTAATGCCTTCTGCCCACAGGAAAGAAACTACAAAGGTTGAAACCTTGTCCTTTACACAACTAATATGCTTTGAGTGTTGTGTTGTTTCTTTCCTACAAACTAATTTTGTCCAGAAGAATGCAGCAGGTCAAAGCTGGGAGTCAGCTACAAAACTTAATATTGATTTAGCTTGAGAAACAAGTTGGAGCAACCTTGGATCACACTTAGATAGAAGAATCCTCTCCTGGTCAAAACCTTTTTCATAAAGGCAGGAAAGGCTGTTTCATCATAATAGGACAGGCTGAAGAACAGGGCCTTGTTACTTGCCCTCTGCAAATACTCTTCAGCTAAGCTGCCGTATTTCATCACAGCTCATCCCTCTCTTCTGCAGTCCAGCACACACCTATCCCTGCACACTTCACGGATACATCCTCGCTCATCTGTGAGAAGATATTACTCTTCCTGGACTTGGGGTATAACAAGGGTACACTTGGAGACTTCGAAATGTCATAGACTTCTGGGTGCAGCAAGAAGCCACATACCTTTACCTGTGAAGTTGAATCTTTTTCTTTGGCCGAATACTGAAGTTACTTTCTTACAAAGCATGTCCAGAAAAGGGAGTCTGCTTTCTGTTTTATTAGTAGTTAAAGTTTTATACATTATATAAATTTGAACTGCTTCTTTTATGTCCTAGAGCCTAGGGGATTTTAGTTTTCATACCCTGCCTCCCCCTTAAGTACTTTCACTGCCCAGCTTCCAAGATTCTGCAGTGAAATGTGGTGATAGGAGGGCAGAAGCTGTGCTGTACTGAGCTCTGTCAGTGTTATCAGGAGATGCAGTGTCAGTGTAGAGTCAGCTTTTGGACGCCAAGGATACATGAAGCATGTTTTCAATGTAAGATTACTTGGCAGCTAACCTCTACTAAGGACTTAGAGGCTCAATGTTTCCAATTAGCAGACACACAAAGCATGATAATCAGCAGCTAACCACCTTCAGTTTTTGCAGCTCTTGCCCTTTTTTCCTAGTTGCCCCTAGACTAAACAGAGAGTTAAACCACTGCACGGGTACTGAAAAGCACTACTAATAGCCTGTCCATTTTTTTGTGTCAAAAATACCTTCAGAAATTGGGACTGGAATTCAGATTGTCCAGCATACATGGCCATTTGGCAGTAGATACTCAAGTTGTGTCAGAAGTTGAGCTAAACACAGGCAGGGAACATTCTGAAAGCCATGCATTACAAAGACTTCATAATGTGTAGATCAGTTTGGTTGATTCCTGCTTCCTGCGGTAACAGCTGGACAGACAAAATTGCTTTGTAGTGATTTGTGTTTTTCAGTGAAGGTGGGATGTAGAAATGCACTGACGTTTTCATGATGATCTAGTTTATTCTGCCTCATTTTATAATCCAACTTTAGGGATGGAATGATAAAGAGCAAAAATAATTGCTATAAAAATAAACAGGTTTCATGGCAGCTCTGCATGCAGCTGTGAAACATCAGAGTATTGGATCTGTGTGCTAGCTTTTTCACTTTTAGTTAGAGTGAAGACTTTCTGTTGCTGAGACTTATTGGTGAGTGAAAAGGGGCAAGAAAAAATTAACTGTAGGTTATTTGAATGTAAGCACCAGAGTTGCACTTTCCAAAATTATATTTTGGAAGTTCTACGCTAAATCTTCTATTAGCTAAGGAAAACAGGAGGGTAGGAAGAAATATTAGACTAGTCTTTCAAGGCTTGTAGTCAAAATGGGTGGGATAATAGTTTCTTTAACTACTATGGTATGTAGGCATACTGCCAAAAGTTTCCTTTGGTTTCTACAAATTGCCAGCAAATTGCAAAGCTTCTAAATGGTAGACTTACACTACAGTTTCCTTTTGCTCAGAGGCAGTCAGCTGTGGATGAAGTAATTTGTGCTATGCAAGGCATCTTGTTTTGGTTTACTGCTTTATTCTTTTTTTCTGTTATTCCACTGCTATTTGTTAACATCTGTGTTTATAAAACTAGGCATTAGCAGTCTCAGGTCCATAACAGAATGCAAATGGGATCACTGAAATGGTACTGTGCTTATTGTATAGCCTCAGGAATAAAACAAAAATGTTCATAGTATTTTTTGATTTTGACCAGGCAAAAATTACTTCTTCAGTTTCGTATAAAATTTCTTAGGGATCATATTTCAAAGCTTAGGTTTTACTATGGTGATGGGTACTTTTATAAAACAGAGGGACTTCTAAAAAATTTGTTTAAATAATATCAGTTGACTTTAATGCAGTTCTTATTAAACTTACTTAAGAAAAAGTAAAAGTGAGCTGTTATTTCTGTTTTGGAGATACTGAGTCACTCTTTGGATGCCTCTTCAACATTTTTCAATGATGCATCCCACTACATAAATAATTTATTTCAATAACCTCCTAAATTGCTTTTTAATGAGTGTAAGATTTTTGAGAGACAACAATTCTTGTCATTCAAAAGTTATTAGAAACAGAATCTCTTATGTCTAAACTTTGCGATATGGGGAGAACGTCACAGCATTTCTCACAAACGAAAAATTAGTGAGTTGGTGAGTTTCAGTCCTGTTTGATCCAACACACTGGCATTGTTTTGCCATGGCATCCATTATGATTCATTATTACTTCCATTTGCCAATCACATTAACATAGATGCCCAATAAAACGCCAAAGTCTTAATTTTCTTCACAGAGTGACAAACTGTTAGTTTATACTCACTGCTTATGGTGAAGGCCTGTAGTACATCCAAAGTCATTTAATCATATTGGATACAAGATACTTGACAGGCAGATCACCTTCTGCTTCTGTCTGGATAGTCAATAGAAGGAAATTGAAAAGCTTTATTGCCTGCTGTGACACTCTTCAGTGCAGATACCTGAAGAACGGAGCACAGCAAATGCAGAGAGCCTCAATTCTCTCACTGGAGGCTTGAAAGAGCATTTCTAAAGGTTCCCACAGCAGCAGTGTGACAGAAAGGAATGATGACAACTGGGAGTATCTTTCTATGTAGTTTGAGGGCTGGTATGCACCCGTTGCTATTGATTTTAAATTTGCTGTATTGTGTGCTGCAGACAAAGCGGAAGGGAAGATAAACTGTACAGAGAAGCACTGCTGCATCTTGTGCTTTCAGTTGGAGTAAGGTATCAGCTCTTAGGTAAAGGCTTTTTTTTCAGAGGGAATCTCAATTGTGTTTGGTATTCTTCTGTACCCTGACTTTTCAACATGATGTTCTCCTGCCTCTGGAGGCTGAAAAACCAAAAGCATGAAGTGGTGTTGTCAACTGGCTATGTGCGGTCTGTTTGATGCCAGAAAAGTGTCTCTGATAGCACAGAAATACTCCTTAAGTAGGAGGTAATTTAGGCTAGAAAATTCATTTAATGTGTATATGTGTTTCAGATCAACAGAATTAAAAGCATACACCAAGTGTGGTATTGTTGATTCCAGGTACCAATGACTAAATGTCAGATGTCTAGTGTATCTCCGTGTCACTGCAAATTTCATGGACTTCAGCTAGGATTCTTAGGAAACTGCAGATTTTGGATTGTTTTCTCTAACTGGTGACATGTTCATTTGTGAAAATCAGGATCTGAACCAAGCAGTCAGAGGTCATTGGAATAGAAGCTGCAGTCCGTGACTGCAATCCTGATTTGTTGTGTTTTGGTTGCATTCTGATTCTAAACTCATTGCTGTTATGGCCACATCCTGCTGTGCTGCAATTTTAGCAGATGTTAGTAGTGAAGTTCAGTCTGTTTCAGCTTACAGACTGAGATGCCACTTTTTACAAGGAACATTATTAGTGATTTATCAGCTAATCTACAAGTTACAGTCTAGTGAGCTGTCATGGTTTAGAAATGGTATTCCACAGTTTACTGTTCCCACTAAATACTAAAGACCTTGTGTCGCTCCTTTCACTTCTTCCTGCTCCCTTACAGTGGGGCTGGAGAGGAGAATTGGAGACACAGAAGGTGAAGATTGTTGGCTGAGATCAGAACAGTTTACTGGGAACAGCAAAGAAATAGCAATGCCAATAAGAATGTGTGCAAGATATGTGAACAATCCACATGTGATTGCTCACCATAGAACACAGCACCAGACCTCACAGTCCTGCAAACCAGCAGTTCCACACACAACACCCCTCTGAACAACACTCCTCTCCCCTTCATGGCTCAAGGTGGTATCAAATAACCCGTGGCCTCATCCCTTCAGGCTGCTGCAAAAATTAACCCTCTCCTGGCCAGAACCAAGTCATGACCCTACCAAGTTCCATGGGGCATGATGGTGCATGGAGAATATCTTACAGCATGACATACTAGATCTTGTCCAGTAGTTGTTGCTTGCTTGCCAGTAGTTAAAGGTTCCAGGGTAAATTGTAAAAATAAGGAAGATAAACTTTGCTGCTTGCATAATTGTACTGTGATGAAGTATAATAATTTTACAGGTTCATTTGGAGCAATTTTTTCTTCATTTTCTGTTTTAACTCTAAGTAAGAGTCTTTGGATGGTTGTACAACAGGCTTATCCTTCAGATTGCTATATGCCGGGGGCAATCATCGTGCATGCTTCATTTCTTTGCTGTCAGGGTAGAACTGAAAACATGTGGGTAGAATCTTTAAGCAGAAGACTTTATCTTCTTGAAAAGAAATTGTTGTAAAAACATGGAGCACAAATCCTTACTGTTATAGGTAAAACCCAAAGTCAGCCAAATCAATAATTTACAAGAGCCAAATTAAAAGTTAACAAAAAAGAAATAGGTTTTATTTTCCGTATCGGATCACAATCTATGCCAGCCACGAATCAAAGGAACAGGGCCGAGCCTGGGACTTGACTCTGAGTGAACGCAGTTCTGACCCCCTTTCACATTGTTATAAATGTAATTGCCAATTAAGCCGGATCAGTAATTTGCGAGAGTCAAATTATTATAAAATTACAAAGTATAAAATTTATTTCACGTTCGAATTCTCAATTTAAGCCAGCCACGAATTGAAAAAGACAGAGTCAAGCCCGGGACACTGGCTCTGGGTGAAAGCACACAGCTCTGACCCCCTTCCTTGCCATCAGAGTGGTGAGTTCATGATTTGCTCAAGTTTGAGTGCAGTTCTTATACTCTTTTTCTTGCCCAGAGCTATGACTTTTCTTTGTTCTTTTCTTGATCCAATGGTTGCTCGATATTTCTCTGGTCCACGGATAATTCTATCAGATGTGCAAACAGCACAGTCTCCAATGCCTTCATCTATATTCATCTCCTTTTCCTGTTCCTCGCAGAACCTCGAAGAACCTCGTCTCCTTTGAAACAAAGGCTGCTTTGCAATACACACACCGAGTCTGGGAATACATACAGCTTTTACTGGTAGTCTTTTTACATGTTAGTGGATTCTCCCGGAACAGACTGCGTTAGGTTGATGATCATAAAATATGCTATCTTCTGGCTATCAGTAGCCAGATGGGACACTGATGTCCTGTTCCCTGATTTAGTTACATTTTACAGGAACTCTTTTTACACCTTAGTAAATTTACGGGGAACTCGGCCTTCACACAAGGTAGATTACGGGAGCTACATTGACTTTTGGTTATCTAAGATCACTAAGACCCGGTGAGGGCTAGGATGTTCCAAGTTTCACTCAGAATCTCTATAGAAGAAGTTTTTCCCTTTTACTTGCAAATTACACCTTCTATTCAGGGACACCTGTAGAAGCTGCTGAAGAAACTGATGTCTCAATTCCTGTATAGGATTTTTAGGATTCCAGGTGTCCTTTTGTGGTAATCCCCAAAACATGATTTTAGGTCAGTGTAGCTATAAACCTTTAATACCCTTATAACAGAGCTATGTTTAGTATATTCATAATACTATATTTATAATAACACTGCATTTGATATATTTATAACATGATAACGTTTTTATCTGTCTATGAATTTTGACACATCTATAACAACATCAGATCTGGTGAGTTCACAAAGTCCGTCCTTGTGAGTCCAGGTTTTATACGACTTTTCTTGCTCAGAGCTAAGTTTCTTTTGTTCCTTTCTCTGTCTGCAAATATTCATACGGTCCTAGTCTGCTGTCCGGGGTTAGAAGAATCCTATCTTTCGAGGAGGCAGAAAAGGGTCTGGAGAACCATTAGAATATTCATGTACTTCCTTGTCCTCCATCTGGTGTTTGAAGAATCCTGTCTCCTACTTGGACAAAGTTGCATTGGAATACACAACATGCATCTGGGAATACATACATGTAAAATAAGGGTTATGGGAACCACATATTCACATGCTAGTCGGGTTATGGGAACTGGGTGCCGTCTTAGGTTATCTATGGTTGTTATTGGCCAATTGGAGACCTAGAATTTCCATAGGAGCTATTCCCCCTTCACTTGCTAATTTGGGTTTCTATTAGTGAACACCTGTGGATGCTACATTCTAATGAGGTAACCGGTTTCCCAACTCCTGTGAAAGATTTTTAAAGGTCTGGGTGCTTTTTGTATCAAACCCTGAAGTGTGAGTGAACATATATTTTTATATATCTATTTCCCTAGGTACAAATACATTTATTTGAGCATGAATTTTATTACATTTATTACATTACTATATATTGCATTTGATAATGTTTTTTTTTAAATGCAAAACAGATGTTTAGCCTATGGGACGAGATAGGGTGTGCAATAAAACAGAAGAGACAACAAACTAACAGTTGGTGTTTGAGGTTCTCATGCTTTGCTGTTTCAGAAGAAAATGTTCGTTCATTTGAAGTTTTCTGAAAGTAAGTGGGATCTTAGACTTGCTGGAAGCTGAGGACAGTTAGCCAGGCTAGAGAAGGGGCAGTCTCTGTTAAGTCAATTCACCTACCCATGGTAGGCACCCCTAATCACTGGTGTTTATGATCAGTCCTTGAAGACAGCATTTCATATTCACAAGACACTAAAATATTCATTGGACTACAAGCCTTGGTTAAGTAGCCTTTTGATCCAGGTTCCAGCTTCAATAGTGGAAAATCTCATTATGAAGGTTTTGTCAGACTGCCAAAAATTGTCTTTTTGTTAAACCCTTCTAATCTGCTCATTATGTTATCACATTGTGTTACATAGTCCTGTCTTACAACTGTAAGTGGTATAATTTATCATTTTTGAGAGCCATAGGAAAGAAAATTCTTTGAGTAGTCATTGGAAGTGAGAGGAGTGAAACAGAGGAATAAACAAAACCCAAATTCCGCTGGAATTTCAGTTGAAACATGAAAAAATATACCCTTTTTTCTATACCCTGGTATCAGTCACTGAGCAGTGTTGTTTACTGCTTAACTGGTGTTTAAGGAACAGTGCTCTTCCTTTTTATGATGTATAAGACTCTCATGGTCTCAAAACATTTAACCACAACACTTAAGGAAAGCCTTCTTTCTGTTTCTAATTACTGAAGTACCAGACAATGAGCTCACAAGTAAAATTAGGTTCTGAAGCATTATGCAACTGCTTCTAGTGCTTTTATGTAAATTACTGATCGAAATGAGTCAGATATTCCCTTACAATTCAAAGTCAACAATAGGAGGGATACAAACTTTTCTGAATTCTTTTCTATCAAGAGTTAGATGTGAAAGGTTTTTTTTCAGATGTTCTTTTTCCCAGAGTAGTTATTTTTTCAAAGTATGTGTCTGTATTTTGAAGTTCTGAACTTAGCAGGGGAGAATTTGCAGCTACAGTAGGCTAGTCTTTATGTGGTAAAATGATAAACCAGTTTCAAGTTGCATGCATGTACACATATTCAGCTGAATAAAATTTGAGAGCACAAATGCATTTTTTTCTGTGTTTTCCACTTTTTCCACTTTTCAAACATTATAGGTATGGGAGAAAGTTAAAGAGTGGATCCATGTTGATCCATGGTCCTTGCTTTTGCCAAATGATTTCACAGTTAGCACAGTCAAAGGTAGTGCAAAATGTGGTTCGTTGAGATTTTTCAGCTGGCACAAGTATAGCATTGATTACCCTTCTGATGTTTGTGGCATCAAGACTGACCTCTAGTTATAGGTTTGATAAAACAATTGTGAATCCAATGTCAAAAGCTTTTAAATGGAAGCATTTTTATAAATATACTATTAATGGTTGAACTTTGCAAAATTATGATAGAAATTTATGTCTTAATAGCATTATTAGGGATTTTTTATAAGATATTTTCAGATGCTACTTTTTTTACAAATTAAAATATGTGCATTTATAAGATTATTGCTGCTGGCAGGTTTATTTTTATAGCCTTAATTTACATTTCTGTGATTCTGTAATTTTTCTTAATGATATGGTCAGATTATTACCTCAGACATTTTTATCAAAGTCAGATTTCTCTCTTGAAGGCAAATTGTCTTTTTTCCTTTTCCTGAAGGAAAATATTCAAGATTGAGAAATTCAGATATAGGAATGGATATCACAGATGTAGATTGCACTGATGAATATAACCTGGTTTAAAAATTACTTGTACTGCTATACAGACTCAAAGCAATCATCAAATATCTGGTTTTAGAAAACTGAGGAGGAGACTATGGCTTCTTTACTTAGCCAAAATGGTTGATGGTGAGGCTGTTGGCTAGGTTTGGAATGGTAAAGACAGTGTAGTGAGAACATATGTTTTACTTCTCCTTTCAGCCCAGACTTATGTCCCTGCACTTCTCTTCTTAAGACTCCATGAACATCAAATGAACAGCTGCTAACTTGTTCTGCACTGAAGTGAGTGTATGAGAATTAGACTTCCAATGCTGAAACCTTTATTCCAACTAAAAGGAAACTTTGCTCCTGCTGAATCAATTCCATAAGTTTCATTAAAAGGCAATTGTCAACACAGGTAAAAGTAGGACTTGAATTTATTTCAACAATTTCCTCATTCATCTTTGAAATGCATCTTTAAAGAGAAATAGAAGGTCTGTTTAATGCAGAACAGCATCAATTGAAATTTAGGATTAAGCACAGTACATATCTTGCACAGCGCAGTTGAATTTGCATGGAGAATTTAAGATGGGTGGGAAGTGTGTCTCTGAGCTGCAATATGTTGCGGATCCAGAGTTACATAATCTTAACTTTTTAAAAATGATTTCACAGCAGTCATTCACTATGAAAAATGGATTATGCAGACTAGGTGAAGATCCATCCATGACCTGTGTGCAAATCACTATATTGCTCCTCCTTTTTGTGTTGTGACTTTAGTGTCCTTGCATCTGTCAGTATCTTCCTTGCATGAAAGAAAATTTTCTGTAAGAGAGTTCCCCTAAACTGTTCTTGGGATCTCCAGAGGCTTCCAGGACTTCTTTTCTTGCCGAGGACATCTAATCATGAAACTCCAGATTTGCATTCTTGTATTCATAAGATATTTTTCATTTCTGCTTAGGTCTGATTTCAGTAGAGCTGATGCAAAATATTTTTGAGAAGTATTTTTTTCTGTGTCGTTGGGACTTCCATTACACAGAAGTGTGGAGACTTTGAGTAAAATGAGGTTGTTCAAGCACCTGAGATATCTTCAGATTATACAGATTGGTGTCAGTGTGGATGAAAAACATGAATTAGAATATACAGTGACTGATAATATACTATCATGCAAATCTTGTGAAGCAGAAATATAGATTGGAAGATATCAAAGTACAGAATGTATCTGTGACAGAGCAGGCTCATGGCCATGAATTTAAGGTGATCAGTTCTTCATAATAAAGGAATCCAGAAAGACTGGATATACTTTAAGATGGAAATCTTAAAGGCAGAGGAGCAGACCACCCTATTATGTGAGCCATCAGAGAAGAAAATTGGTGTTACAAGGGAGCTTTTGCAGGAACTCAGATAAAAATGTGGTTTTATGGCCCTTAGAAGAAGGGGCACACAACTCAAGAAGAATATGGTGGTGTTAGGTCATGAAGAAAGAAAACTAGAAAGGTGAAATCTCAACTAGAGCTCAATCTGGCTGCTGCTGTAAAAGGTAATAGAAAATGTTTTTATAAATACATTAAGAACAGAAAGAAGGCCAAGGAAAATCTCCATTCATTATTGGACCTGGCGGGGAATATCACCAACTATGAGGAAGAGGTTGAGATAACTTAATGCTTTCTTTGCCTCAGTCTTTAACAATAAAGACAACCAACCTAAAAGACCCTAAACTGGTGGACAGGGACAAAAAGCAGAGTAGACCCACTTCAGTCTGGAACAAAGTCGTGAGAGACTGCCCATGCCACTTGGAAACTCACAAGTCTATGGGACAGAGTGGGATTCATCCAAATGTACTGAGGAAGCTGTTGAAAGAGCTTGCTAAGCTGATCTCCATTATTTGTCATCAGTCCTGGCTTACCAGGAAAATCACAGATAAATGGAAGTTGGCCACTGTGACAGTGATCCCTAAGAAGGGCTGTAAGGAAGTTCCAAGGAACTACAGGCCTTTAAGCCTGACCTTGGTGCCCAGCGCACTTATAAACAGATTATCTTGCATGTAACCACATGGCACATACAGGACAACCAAGGGATCAGGCCTTGGCATCAGGGATTTAGGAAAGATAAGTCTTGCTTGACGAACCTGATCTCCTTTTATGACCGACTGACCTGCCTAAGGGATGATGGAAAGGCTGTGGATGTTGTCTGCCTGGAGTGCAACAAAGCCTTTAATACTGTCTCCCATATTATTCTCCTGTAAAAGCTGACAGGTCACAGCTTGGACAAGTGCACTCTTCCCTGGGTTGAAAACCTGACTGGCAGTCTAGGCCCAGAATGTGGTGGTGAATGATGCTGCATCCAGTTGGCATCTAGTCACTAGTGGTGCTCTAAGGGCGCTGTGTTAAGCCCAGTCCTGTTCAATATCTTGATTGATGATTTGGGTGAGGTATTTGAGTGTGAAGTGGGTACATTTGTGGATGATGCCAGGATGGGTACGTTTTGGTCTGCTGGAGGGTAGGCAGGCTCTGCAGAGGAATCTGGACAAGATGGGTTGATAATTTGAGGCCAACTGCATGAGGTTCAACCAGGCCAAGTGCCAAGTCCTGCACTTCAGTTACAGCACCCTCATGCACCACCACAGGCTGGGGACAGAGTGGCTGGAAAGTGTCCCAGAGAAAAGGACCTAGGAGTGCTGGTTGACAGCTAGCTAAACACGAGCCAGAGTGTGGTCAGGTGGCCAAGAAGGCCAATGACATCCTGGCCTGTGTCAAGAATAGTGGCCAGCAGGACCAGGGAAGTGATTGTCCCCCTGTACTTGGCCCTGGTGAGACTGCTTCTGGAGTTCTATTTCCAATCTGGGCCCCTCACTTGAAGAAAGACAGTGAGGTGCTGGAATGTATCCAGAAAAGGGCAACAGAGCTTATGAAGGGTCTAGAGGGTAAGTCCCATGAGGAGCTGCTGAGGGTAGGGGTATTTAGCTTGGAGGAAAGGAGGCTCAGGGGAGGCCTTATTGCTCTCTACTATTGCCAGAAAGGAGGTCATAGTAAGGTGGGGGTCGGCTTCTTCTCTGAGGCAGCCAGTAGCAGGATGAGAAGATAGTCCCAAACTGCACTAGGGGAGCTTCAGTGTGGACATCAGAAAGAATCTCTTCACTGAAGGGGTTGTTTAGGCACTGGGGCAGACTGCCTAGAGGGATGGTAGAGTCAGTTTCCCCAGAGGAATTCAAGAAAAAGCTGGATGTGGCACATAATGCCATGATCTAGTTTGCGTAGTGGTGATCAAAGGTTGACTTCACTTGCCCTGAAAGTCTTTTCCAACTTAAATTGTTCTGTGATTCTGTGAAAGAACATGGACATTAGTTCAAGTCATGGTTCTATGTTTTGTATTTGTGACCAGAACAGTGTTGATAATGCATAGTTTAGCTACTGCTGAGCTGCACTTGCAGAACACCAAGGCGTTCTCAGTTACTCACACTGCCCTCTCATTCAAGGAGGCTTATCAGGGACAAGAAGCTCAAAAGTGGCACAGCTGGGACAACGGATTCCAGCTGGTCAGAGATAACCCATGACATTCAGCAGTGTGCTCCGAACTAAAGCTGGGGGGATTATTGCCAAAGTGTTGATTGGAGAGTGGGTGGGCATTAAGTCTGCTTGTGGGACATGCTGAGTAATTGCCTATGGCTCACTTGATTGTGTTTTACTTCTTTTCTTTTCCTTTATTTATTGAACTGTTTTTTTCTCAAATGATAAGTTTTTCTCTTATCTGCTCTTTCAATTCTCCCACCAATCCCAATGGGAAGGAGGCAGCAAGTGACTGGGTGGGAGCTAGCTGTCTGCCAGGGTCAATATCTCAGCCTTTTAAAAATGTACTTGTTCTCAGGAGTTTAGTAACTAATAGCTTTTGAAGCCTTCTTTATGGCAACAGATATCTGAAGCATTATTCCTGCAAGCTCCGTTTCACTGTTAAGTTGACCATGGTATGACCAGACCCCTTTAGTTGTATAAGCTACTTTGCATATGTAGTAGACACATTCTGGTATAAGGGTCCTGCAGTCCAGGGAAGTATTCAAACATGGAACTGTTGCAGAGTTGCTAACCCTGCAGTTGCTGTGCTGGTCCATTTGTCTTTGTAAAGCGTCACATAACTGGCAGGGCAATGGAGATGGAAAAAAAAAAAAAAAGAAGAAAAGTAGAAAACCAACTTTACTCCTTTGATTCCTTTAACTCCTATAATTTCAGGTATTACATGTAACAACAGCAGATACCTTTGTAAGAGAAAATTGTGATACCTACAGATATACAGGACACTTCAAATGCATAGGAAACTATCTATCTCCAAAGCAGGTCAAGGACCCCTGAAACCTTAGAAATCAGCTTGGCAGCTATAAGAACAAATAGATGAAAATCTTAAACCAAATAAATTAACATCACTTGGTTTCTTCATGCTCAATTAGGTTGCAGTATCAAGGCTTTTAATTCGCAAAGCAAACATCTACCTTAGGCAAGCAGTAATGTGGAAGAAAACATTCTTACTTCTCATTGAAATATTCCTGCCTCTCACTGGCTTAAATGTATTTAAATAGCTTGTGCAGGGTTGCTAAGAAATTGCAGTCCAAAGTTTTACTCCTGGCTTTGTTTACAGATGTTACATGGTGATTTGCTTACAGAACAAAGAAAAGTGTGTAGAACTTAAATACTTGTTCTGAAAGTTTTTATTAAGATGTGGCTATTCTAGTAGAGGTGTTTCCTTTAGTCTCAGATTTGCAGTTCCAGCTTTTGGTACCTCTTCAGTAGAATGAGAATGGAAGTCTCTTCTTACATCCAAAAAGTATTACTTTTTAAATACTTTGGATATTATAGTATAAGTGATGCAATGCATGCAAATGCAAAATCAAATTTGTCTGGTTTAATCACTTTTTCAAAAAACAGATGACAAACTGCTTCACCTGTATCCATCTCAACCAAAGCTCTTCTTACTGCACAGATATCATAGTGCAGCCAGTATATAGTAACCTTTCCCAAGTATAAAAGTGTTCACTGTAGGTGGTACCTTTGGAATTTTCAGCAGCAACTTTCTAACAAGCTTTATTCATTGTGTCCAAGACTTTGTTTTCTAAGGATATCTTGAGTAAATATGGGTGGACATTCCTTGGAATAGCAAATACGTGGCATAGCCAAAATAATAATTCTGTTGTGTTCCAGTTCATACTCTACAGCTTTTAAAGACTATTGAAAATTGTAATAGGTGATTGACTTTGGATAGCCACACATTCGGAAACACTGATAACAGTTCATTAGTAAAAGAAGATATAAACCAGAAGATTAAATTAATAGGAACCATTCATAAAGCATACCAAGAGTTTCTGATTTGTGTAAATTAACATTGGGAGTGACACTAACTTGGTTTGCAATCTGAGGCCTTGTTCCCAAATTAGGATTAATTTTAGTCTCAAAAGACAAAACCTGAAACTATGCTCATTATCCATAATTTTATGTGAAGAATTACTATGGGGCATCATTTTTCGAATCTCATCCAGAACATAGTTATGTCAGATATATTAATTTTTCATATTTAATTTTCATTTTTCATATTTCATTTTTGAGATGAACAAGGGTAAATTAAAGTTAAGTAAAATATTGGTAAAATAGTATAAGAAGCTGTCTGTGAAGATTTTTGCTCATTTAAATACACTTTTATTTTTCTTTACTTACATGAGAGTTTGTGTCAAACTCTCATGTAAGTAAACTCTCAAACTTCTTTGAAGAAGACTATAGAGGGGCAGCCGTATACCCACCTTTATACCGTCTTCTCCCCAAAGAAGCAAGGTATTTCTTTTTTGTGGAAATACTGTGGATTTCAGCCAGAGATACCTGAAGTCCTGAATGACCCAATATAGGGTCCTTTACTGTGTCATCTTCTGGCAGTATTAATATGTGAGAGAGGGCCAGTATCCCAAAGAAGGAGGAGATGTCCTGGGAAAGTGGTTTATTCTGTTTGTTATTTTTAGCAGTTGCCTTGGGAAGTTTCGAGGATACCTTTATTGGGTAAGAGAACAGTGTCATCCTACTGCTATTCAAAGTTAAGCAAGTAATGTTATTAGGATACTGCAAAATCTTAAGTTCTAGGACTGTGTTCTAGTCACTGAGACTGTTGTAGACTCAGAGAATTAGGAACAGAGAATTTAAATTTTGTGTTGAACCAGTAATCCGAAGTGTAAAGAATTAGCTAAATTAACTATTTTTAAAAAGTACTTCCATTTTTTTCTTGTATAAAAACACATTCCTGATTTTGTCCTTTTTCCCTCTTTACGATGCGTAACGTAGTTGTTTCCCTTACCATTTTGCTAGCTAAGATTTGAACTTGGGCTTTTGTTTGTCTTTTTTTCTGTGTGTCATGAGCAAAGGGATAAAGCTATCTGATCTCAGAGATTAGGAATGAGAAAAGTGTGGACAGGTATTCAGTTCTTACCAAGAGTTTGTGCTACAGAATCACAGGATTAACTAAGTTAAAAGACCATCAAGTCCAACCTATGATCCATCACCAGCTTGTCATGGTGGCACTGAGTGCCACATCCAGTCTTTTCTTAAACACTTCCAGGGACAGTGACTCTACCACCTCCCTGGGCAGCCTATTCCAATGCCCCATCACACCTTCTGTGAAGAAATTCTTGCTAATGTCCAGCCTAAACCCTTCCTGGTACATCTTAAGACTGTGTCATCTTGCTGTTGGCTGGGAGAGGAAACCAACCCAGTCTGCTACATCCTCCTTTCAGGGAGTTGTAGAGAGTGATAAGGTCTCCCCTGAGCCTCCTTTTCTTCTCTATTCTTTAAGCTGTACAAAAAGAGACTGCCACAATTGCTTGTAACCTCCTTGTTCTAGGATTTTCCACCCTTTCTGCAGCCTCTCAACTAATATAGTTGGGAGGTTATAAAAAGAATTGGCATTTGGTTATAAAAATAACTTTTTGCTTATGTGGCACGGGAGTCTTGAAGTCTAAGGAGCCTCATACGCTTCAGTTTCAAAAGGAGACAAAGTAGTGCTTTTTGTTAGGTATGTCAAGGTAGTCATACACTCTTGCAAGGTAATACTAGCCTTGATGTTACTGTTGAACAGGTTTAATTCCAGAGCACAGGAGTGGATCTGTATAGGTTTTACTTGCGATTTGCTCTAGTGACTCAAGAACAAGAGTTGGATTGCCCACCTTGAGAATTGTAATACTGTACAAGTAGTATGAAAGGCAATCTGAGAAAAAAAGCTCATCTGAAAGTTTTGCTGTCCTGGTGAATGAACTGTTGTATTGCTTCTTACCAGTGTTTTTTTCCCTCCTGAAGAGAGGCTGAATAAAAATTTTCCCTTGGATTAAAGCATATTAAGACATCAGTAATTTTTTTTAATACATTAGACTATATACTTGGCTAAATATATTATTTACTGATTTTATTTGATATTTTTATTCTACATCTTATTTCATTGGCTCAGACCATCTATTCATTGTTTGTTTCAAAAATAAAGAAAAAAGGCTTATTTGTTTTACATGTTCAGTTAATTTTCCCACTCACAAAAACAACACTGTAAAATGCTAATGAAATTGTAGACGCATATTCCTTTCCGAGGCTTGCATCAGAACTTCACACTTGTGACAAATTAACTGCTAATAGCTAACAAATGCTAGAGAATGGCAAGTCAGCATTGCTGCTACCCATGCTATTAAGTTTAAAATTTGCGTGTCTGACGTGTGAAGTATTCCATGTGTTTGTTTTAATGCTGTCATCTTTCATTTTGTGAGAAATAGATGAGATATTTTCAAGTTGTTCTAAAAGCAACTTCCCACAATAATGCAAAAAGTCATTAGCCCCAGGGACGTTGACTGGAGATCTTCCAGTCCTGTGCTGTAACCACATTACATCCCTGTGATGCGGAGAAACAGTATCCTGCGTGTGATGACACCCAGGTCTTTGGCATTTTTCTTGAGATCTCAAATCGAAGATTTGTGTAACTTGTTTTTCATATTTACTCTGCATTCTTTCTCCACTGTTGATGATCTCCAAATCACTGATCTCCAAATAGCTCTCCTTTGGGGAGTAGCTTTATTATTGCTGTTTTTCAGCTGTAGCAGATTATGTTTTAAAGGCAAAAGAATGATATTTTGCTTGCCTATGCTGTTAATGTGGGACAGTTCCTTTTTATGTCATTATTCAGATGTACCTAGAAAATCATCTCAACTTAGTGTCAATTTGGAAAGTGTTTTCCACCCTCGAGATTATTAAAAAATATTTATAGATGAACAACTCTAAAATAATATTTTTTCAGTGCTATATAAGACATTAGTCTGGAATGCAATAAAGTGCATTTCTAATGATTGCTGTTAAAATATGTTTTTTCTCCAGCTGTTATTGCATTGTAACCCTTCAGATACCACACTTCCTTTTGAGGATTATATTGCAGTTTAAGAGACAACTTTGAAAACATTTGAAAGTTTAAGTAAAGAAGAGTTGGGCAAAAAATAAATTCCAACTCAGGTATTTTGTTACAAATACCAGTAGATACCCAAATTTCCATTCTTTCTCTTTCCATGGAATTGAAATTGTTATAACATTTAAAATTCCTTTATTCCTATAACTTTCAATCTCCACTGACCACATAGTTTAGTTCATGTTACAGGTTACATCCCTGGGATTCTGCTCTAATTTATAATAATCACTAAGTTGGATTTTTATTTCTTAGTACTAATGCATTGTCTTTATGCATAGGAAGTTTCCCTCTCTGAGAAAAAGGGCATCCCAAGAGGGCACATCAAAGCAGATACAACTATACTTTAGAAATGTAAAATACCTGCTGACATCAGCTTAGTGCGTATAATTTGTTAATAAATCATTCCCTGCCTGGTGAAAGGCATGTGGCTGAACTGCCACTTCCCAGGCAGAGACTCCATTGCCAAGAATTCCCTCATAGGTACTAAGTTTGGGAAGATGTGATGGTAGGAAGGTCTTTCAGTAGAGAAAGTAAGCAGAACTGATGTTGCGCACATTACTTGGCTGTGGGGTAACCAGCATGTTTGATGATACCGTGGAAATGTAATCTTTTTGACAGAGCCTGTTGAATGTAGCTACCAAAGTAGCAGGTATCCATATATTCCATTTGGAGCCAAGGAGAAATTTGAACTATTTGTTCCATTCTTCTCCAGACAGCCTCTCATCTCCATGTATGGCTTCTATCCATTCACTTTCTCTACCAAATACCTTCCTCCCATCACATCTTCTCAAACTTGGTACCTGTGAGGGATTTTTTGGCAACGCAGTCTCTGTCTGCGTTCAACTGGAAGTTGCAGTTTCGCCACATACCTTTTACCAGGCAGGGAATGATTTATTAATGAATTTTATGCACTAAGCTGATGTCTGCAGGTCTGTCTATATTTCTGAAGTATAGTTGTATGTGCTTTGATGTTTGAGTGATAACACTTCAAAACTTGCATGGGACACCTAACAAAACCATAATTAAAAGAAGGGATGTTTGGATATAATGTCTTCTAAAACTTTTTAAGACCGGTCTTTTCATTTGAATATTAAGACATTTTTAAAAGGCATTACTTCAAACACAGAGCCAGAAGACTATTTGGAAATACTTTAAAATAAAGAGGGATCTTTTTAAAACTTGTTTTCGTCTGTGATTTTTGAATTATTTACTTCAGGCTTTTCAAATTAATTCTATAAATGGGTAAGACATTTATTTGCAGATTACAGTAAACAGGCTTTTTTCAAATTAAGAAGAATTAGGCTTTAAAATCAGTCTTCATATGAAAAATAAACTCCAAATTTAGTCTTGAAAAATTCTCTGGTAAAGTTTGGTAACCAAATAATAAATTGTGACAGATCAATAGGAAATTAATTAAGATAAGATAATTGTGAAATCTTGAGCAAGCTTTAGAATTAATCAGTTTCCAACTTGTCAGTTTGATTCAGTTAATAAAGGTTACACTTTTCTCATAGGTTATGTATATCTTACTTGTCAAATAAACTGAATTATAGTCTTTGGCATTTTAGCAGTTTAGCGTTGATCATTTATATTGCTTATTTTTTTGTTTCATCTCTTTTTTCCTAGTCCTATTTGTTGTTCTTGTTTTACATTAATCTGTTCCAAACAAGTCATCCTAGTGTGTCCTGTCTATGTGTCTTAAAAGGGTAAGGGGGAAAAATTACTCTAATAATAATGAAATAAGGAATAACTCTACGAAAACAAGCTGTAGCAAGGGAAAGCAGCAGTAATTCTTGTCTGTAATATGAGCATCAACTTTAATTAAAAAGCACCTGTGTTCTCCAAATGTGTGTGCAAGCAAGTCTGTCACCCACTAACAGGAGAAGAGTGTCTGTGTACACAACTGATCTCAGCCTCCTCTGAAGTGCTTGCTATGTTGTTTTTTATTTCTCCCTTGGACTTAAACATCTTTCTTTTTGGCTACTCAAGCCTTATATTATCTTTCTGTCTATGTCTTATCAACTTCCTATCTCTTTTGCTGTCTGGGCTGAAACTCTGTATCTCCCCTTCATAACACCTCTCTAAAGTTCCCTGCCTGATCCATCTTGCTTGTGTCACATTTCTGCAATGGAGCTGCTTAACTGCACAAGGATGAGGGCATGACTTATTAGTAGAAAACACCTTGAGAAATCCATGTTAAAGGCAAAAACTGCAAAACATAGGGGGAGCATTCATACCATGGGGACAATATGGATGGCTACCATCACCTTGTAGCGCACATGGATCAGGGCTAGGCAAAGCATCCCACTGTGGCTTTGCACAGTGGGGAAGGGGGTGAGCAGCCACTGGACATTTCTTGTTTTTCTTCAGCAGCTTCTTGAAATTGAAAACTTGCAGCTTAGCTCTGCTTCCAGGCACAGAGCACACCTCTGATATGACAGGTGCTTCTGACATTTTTACTGCTTCCAGAAAGGCAAGCAGGCTTTCAGGGTTGGCCCAAGGCAGGACCAAGATGTGCCTAAGCTTTGAGCATACCTGGCATACAGTCTCAGCCTCACCTCTAAACAGCAGTGTTAGCATTGGTGCAACCTCATCTTCCTCATGGCATATTGTGCATGGTGGAGGTTGGATGGACATACACATACTAGCAGTAGGAGTTGTTGATAGAGAATTCTGGACAAACATTTTGTTTAAATGTAAGATTTTGTTCAAAATTGAGAACCAATATCTAAGACTCCTTTCTGTTGCTGTGAACTACGTATCATTGCTGTATGTCTTTATTACAAACTGTTTTTACAGTAGGCACAAAGAGTTTAAAGTGATGGTGGTAATATTAAAACATATTCGGAGGAATATTTTAACATGGGTATAAATTACTGTGAGGGGTTGAATAGTGTGATACGCGATGGATAGTTGTTCATTTAGCACCTCAAGATAAGCAAAATCAAAGCCTTTAATCCCAGTGGTTTGTGCTTACTTGGAAAAATGTTTGTCTGACTGCAGGCATGGAACCCGTTGTGCTGGAGAAGTGGCAGCCACGGCAAACAACTCACACTGCACAGTAGGAATCGCCTTTAATGCCAAGATTGGAGGTATGTGAAACAATCTCCCACAGAAAAAAAAATGTAACCAAAGAGCCATTTGTGCTAAATGGTACATTCAGACCTTTCTCAACAAGAGAAGGAGACTTATATGAACAAGCGTCACTGTGTTAGGTAGTAAAGCTCAGTTGTAGAGTGGTGGTTCAATATCACTACTGAAGGAGTTTGTCTGTGGTAGCCCTTCTGCAGTGCTTTCTGGAACACTGCCTCCCAGTACACATCAGAAAAATAGAAAGTCAAACTTCTGATGAAAACATGACCCCAGAATTAGGACACTGGGGTTTACTTACAGATTCAGAGCTCTTAAGCCATGAACTTTGACAAACCATAAGTAAAGGTACACATCAGTTATATTGCCTTGCATATCGATCCCAAGTGAAACACTCTCAAAACATAATGCATTTTTATGGTTTTTGTCTGTGGTTGGTGAGAATTTTCTTTTGATCCCTATGGGTGATAAGATTATTGCCTGAAAATCAATGTTTGATCACATATTTTTGTTCATTCAGCCAAAAAGTTTCAAGTGTTTTCTGTGAATTCTTAGTCGTTGGCTGTTGAATTAATGTCTTTAGCGTAGTTTCATGACAATGATTATCAGGATGTCATCTGCATGTCTCCTGGGATGTAGCCTGCCTGTGACAGATTGTAATACTTATAGTGAAGTTTATTCTGAACTTTCTATGAAATGATGGAATTGGTATATTGGCTTTCAGGTGGAAGTCTCATAGCTCAAACACATTAATTGTTGCCTTTCGAAACAGAGCCTAAAATAGAGCCCATCTGTGAAAACAGAAACATGTTTACCTATTTGTACACCAGAGGACAGTATAAATATATGAGCGGGCAGAATTGAGTCCATCTTTCCATTATTAAAAATACTGCATCTTTTCTCTGCTGAATCAGTACAAGTTTGATCCAAATCTAATGTGAGCACAGATACATTTCAAATTACCCAAAGCACACAACATCATCCTCATGTCAGCTTTCTGTTTTCCTGCTGGGTAAACAAAATTAGGGTAGATAATCCCAGATCCAGGATAAGGTTACAGTGATGCAGAAAAAAAAATTCCCTTGAGGTGAAGAGCCTTCCTGCACAAAACTACCCTGTGAGAGTGGTTTAGAAAATCAGAACTGCTGAAGTGAAGGAGTTTGTGACAGATGAACAGGTTGTCTCATGTGGACACGGTATTTAACTGTGAACCAGCCATTATGATATTAGATCTGTTGAGTTGTCAAACCAGAGTCAGAAGAGAGTTGGTGCACTGATGGAAATAAGAGATGCCTTCTGGAGAAGTTTCATTTTTGAGTGGAATAGTCACACAACCTGCAACAGCTTTAACATGGCTTTGAAAAGTTCTCCAGAAGTAACAGTGGATTCTTAATAGTTTATTAATTATTAAGCATTAGGAGTGTGCAATAATAAATACCCTCCAGGCATGTTAGCCAACTCACAGTCTTTTCTAAATATAGTGTAAAAACTGATTCAGATGGACACAGTATACAGGTAACAGAAACAGTAAAGACTAGATACATGTGCCTTTTTATTATTTATTCCTAAAAGAAAGCTGGAAATTAGTAACAGTGTATAAAACCTCTCTTGAGGTGCCACCTTTTAAAAGAATCAGCATTTGGAAATAAGACTTCAGGAAGCTCAACAAATAATCTGCAGAAAGTCAGAGTTAAGAGGAAGTTCTAGGGAAGATAGGATAAGCTTCCTCTTCCACTAGGTGAATATATTTGAGAGCTTTGCTGCTGCTGACCTCTACTTGGTATGCCTCGTTCCTTTCCTTCAGGGCAGCCATAAGCAGGGCAGCCTACTCATGTGAATATACTGTGGTTGTGTCAGCTCACTTGTTTCCCAGGGATTTAAAGGCCCTCCTGGGGTATTCTTGGAGAAGAAGCTAGAGTTGAAGTAAAGCAATAACATTCTTATATAGAGGAGCACCTGCTGACAATGATGTTGGATTTGCTCCATGAAAATAAGTATCTTTTACTTCAAACCAGAAAGCATTTTTGAACACATAAGGGATACTAATATATCAAGCAGAAGGAGAAAAAAATCTCTTTCATCAATATGCCATAAAATACTGGTAGTTGAACAAATCCAATTAATGATGTTTCTGATGCTAAGTTGTTAACAAGATATCCATTAATAATGCTAATTTTCTTCTAAATGTGTTTGTACTCCTTGTCTCGTTTCCAAATATTTAACAACATCTGATAACCAAGTTTCTAGGAAAGTTGGAGCCTTCTTCTAAAATGGCGTAAGTGGAGCTGTAACTTGTAGAAGAGAAAATTTCAGTAAAAATGCAAGCTGAGTCTTCAGGTTTTTTACAGTTTATGACAAGTTTCTTATAAAAAATGGTACAAATTTCTGTGGAGAAAAGCTACAGGTGCCTCTCACTAAAAGACAAACCAGTGGACCAAAGGGATGGATCTTTTTTTAGATTTAAACTCTGAAATAATCACGCAAAACAAATTACTACGTACAGAACTTGTGAGACTTTATAAAAAGGCTTGGTTAGTTTGCTGTTATTATTGCAAACTGATTGTGGAAGTTGTAAAACATCTGTGGGGATTTGGGTGCTTAGTTACTTGGCTGGGCTCAAGACCTGATGGGAAAACAGTTACACTGAATTATGGCACAACAGATGTATATTGTCTTCAGTTGACGAGGATTAGTTCAGCTGTTTCTTTAAGTTTAAGTCAGATGTTGAATAAAAACAAGCATTTTAAAAGAAAACTTCTTCAAGCTCAGTTTTGGATTTTTCCCATGATTCATTGAAATTTTGTTCTGAGTAAAAAGCCACTTACATTTTGCAATTACTGCAAATGTTAGAACAAGTTTACAGGGCTCTGAAGTCTTGGAACAATCTGCAAACACAGTCTGCTAATTGCCTTTTGGATAGCTTTTGTTGTGCTATCACCACATGCCAAATGCTGTTTGGAGGATGTGTGATCAGCAAACTTAACCACTGCAGACATTGGGAGGGTGGGAATAGAAAGGCAGGGAGGAAGGAAGGAGCATTAGTTTCACTGCAAATATCCAGTGAGATGTCTGTTGTTCAGAGTCATCTTGCAGAGAATTACAGAGTCATTTCGGTTGGATAGGGCCACATTCATCAAGTCCAACCTTTGACTGATCACCACCACCTTGTAAACTAGATCCCAGCACTAAGTGCCGTGTCCTGTTGTTTCTTTAATGCCTCCAGGGATGGTGACTTCGCCAGTTCCCTGAGCAATCTGCCCCACTGCTTAAACAACCCCTTCAGTGAAGAGATTCTTTCTGATGTCCACACTGAAGCTCCCCTAGTGCAGTTTGGGACTATCTTCTCATCCTGCTACTGGCTGCCTCAGAGAAGAAGCCGACCCCCACCTTACTATGACCTCCTTTCTGGCAATAGTAGAGAGCAATAAGGCCTCCCCTGAGCCTCCTTTCCTCCAAGCTAAATACCCCTACCCTCAGCAGCTCCTCATGGGACTTACCCTCTAGACCCTTCATAAGCTCTGTTGCCCTTTTCTGGATACATTCCAGCACCTCACTGTCTTTCTTCAAGTGAGGGGCCCAGATTGGAAATAGAACTCCAGAAGCAGTCTCACCAGGGCCAAGTACAGGGGGACAATCACTTCCCTGGTCCTGCTGGCCACTATTCTTGACACAGGCCAGGATGTCATTGGCCTTCTTGGCCACCTGGCCACACTCTGGCTCGTGTTTAGCTAGCTGTCAACCAGCACTCCTAGGTCCTTTTCTCTGGGACACTTTCCAGCCACTCTGTCCCCAGCCTGTGGTGGTGCATGGGGGTGCTGTAACTGAAGTGCAGGACTTGGCACTTGGCCTGGTTGAACCTCATGCAGTTGGCCTTGGCCAATAGCTTTGCAGCATGTGTGTCCATTGTTGGCTAGACAGATCAGCAATAAGTCACAACCTTGTCCGTGTTGCTTTAAAAGTAGGCTATTCACCATTACAAAAAAAAAAAAATTAAAAATCATGTGATTTACTTTATGTGCCAGTGGCAGCATTTGAGTTGTTATTCATTGGTTGAATATAATATTTAGACTGGCTAACAAAGTCATAAAGGAAAACTTTGTTTTCCTTCTTTCAAAATCAGCGTACCTTCACTGTCATTCAGAACTAGAGAGATACTTTTACATGCTTTAAAGGAATTGAGCACACAACTTTCATCTATCATTACTTTTCTCTGATTATTAAAAGAAAATAAAATCCTGGAATCAAAGAGTTGGTTTAATGATACTTTTTTATAAAGCAAAGTTCATAGTGAGATCACAGTTGGTAGAAGTTTATTATTTCACAAAATATAGGCAACTTTTGTGTGAACTGAGAAATACAATCACTTCTCAGTTTTAAGTCAAACAGAGTAAGGGGAAAAGTATTTTTTCAACAATACAGTCCCTATGCCTCTTGTCAATTGAAAGTTAAAGTCTTGGTAAACACACAGATTTCTTTAATCTGAGTTCATAAGCAAAATGCAGTGTGTCTCTAATTAAAATATGTAAATTTGGCTTATAAATAGGAGTAGCCTTTTAAAGCAGAAAGAACATCCAACTTGTAAATTGTGAGAGTAACCATCCCTCTATTACACAATTTTATTAAATTTTTATTTAATATTTAGTGTCCCTTTGATCACATGTCACACTAGCTGTGTGTAGGTCTTTTTTCTAGTTTAGGTTAAAACTGGCACTGGTAGCTTTCTCAGCTTTAACCACAAAGTATTACAGTTAGAAAAACCCCAACTTCCATATTTTCTCAGTTTTCAGATTTTAGCATGCTATATTCAGTCTGGTAAACTTAAAACATTGTGAAGTGCTGGCACATTGACTTGTCCAAACCCACATGAATGGATTCTTTTAACATAAGAATTCCAGATCATACCTCACAAAAGCTTCTTCTGAAGACAAGGATGTTCACTATATTGTAATTTCAGGTTGAAGAACATTACGTATTTGTTCATAACCTCTTGTAATTGCCGTGCTACAGTGTGTGGTAATCATTCTGTACACACAAGAGTTCTCCCCAGTTTATTCATTGCAGCCTCATACAATGAAGGAATGATGCCAAGGTTACTTGTCTGTAGGAATCCTTTTATTACATCTGTTAACACGATTGAAACTGTGAATGACTCAAGGAAGATAATGCAGTTTCACTGCAGTATAAAAGGAGAAAGAAAATCAATTGTTACCTTTAAGTGACATAAAAGCATTTCAAAATTCAAGTATTATTTAAAATTTTATTTAGCGTAAAACTTTGTTGTTGAAGTTTGAAGGCTGTATAGTGGATAAATTACTTAAAATTTTTAAAACTTGAAGAAGGATGAAAATATTCATATATTTTTATATTTTTCCATCTAGAGACACTGGGAAAACAGATACGCAAACAGATTTTGTTGTTCTTGTTTTTTTTCTCTAATACAGTAGGAATTCTTGTAATTATTCAGTTCAGTGTTATACACAACAATTTTCTCTGTGGAGGGAATAAAAGAAAGGAACATTTAGAGTTTGTCTGTACAGTTCATTGTATTTTTCATTCTGAAGGTGTACGGATGCTGGATGGAGATGTGACAGATATGGTAGAAGCAAAGTCTCTAAGCCTTAATCCCCAGCACATCCACATCTACAGTGCCAGCTGGGGCCCCGATGACGATGGTAAGACTGTGGATGGACCTGCTTCTCTAGCACGTCAAGCCTTTGAGAACGGCATCAGAATGGTAGGTTGGCATAACAGTGCATTGCCTGGATCAGCTTTCATGTGCATGTGTAACGGTATCTGTGCCCACTGCATGCAAGCGCTGAGCATGGGGAAAGGCAAATGACTTGGAAGGAAAGAAGAAAACTCCCTTTGCATAAAACTGAAAATGTATTTTTCTTTTGTAGTGACCTGATGATCACTCTCCCCTGAAGTATTAGCTCTGTTCATTTTCAACTGGAATACATAATCTTCAGTGTCTTTTAAAACTGCTCTGAGGGAGTGATGTAATTAGAAATAAATTGACAGAGAAATGCTACTTTGCACATCATTGCCAACTCATCAAATCAGAAATTTCAAAGCAAAACCTTTGACTGTGGCAAAACTCATTTCTGTTTTGCTTTGTTTCGCATGATTTCTTAATGTAAGTTTGATGATTTTAATAGCAAGTTGGGGGGCAAAAAAAGGTCTATACCCATGGTTCTTTTACCATTTATGTCTGATCTCAAAGAATTTACAATACTGTGATGAAGGGGACACTAATGGAGGGGGTCTTGCTCAAGAAAGTTTTTTGTTAAAACATATAATGTGTTTGTTTAAATGCCATATTTCCTGTAGGGAAGACAACTGTGAAAAGTTCAGCCTGAATTTCTGTACCAGAAGGACTCAGCCATTTTCTCGTTGAAATCTCAAGTTCTCAAACTGGGGATAAATATGTGGAATAACTTGCCAAGAGCGTAGATCTTGCCTACAAACATTATTGTTCCACTGTTATTATTATAGCAGTAATATGAGAAGATACCCTACAGATCCCAGATGAATTTCATTTTACCAGCACATTGTTCTGTACGTGAAATAAGCACCAGTCTGTAGTGAAAACATAGCACTTAATTTTCTGAGCTAGGCTTTTTCTGATAACAATGCAGAAAAAGATTGGTATATTTTTTTGAGAAATAATAGAGGTCATATGTGATACAAGTCAAATTACTGTTTTTTACAATTTAACTTTTATGTCATTTTATCAAACTTCGTTCTGCCTGAAGCTGCCCCATGAGGTCTTGAATAGATCTAAATATTTCCATATATTTGGATATTTTATCTGTCTTTGACTACAAAAGCTTCATTTCTACTCATGGAATAGAAGTACTTTTCAAAACTTACATAAAAATGTACTGATAAAAAATATAAAACATTTAAAGTTAACCTCTAATTTTCATTCTTTAAAATATAATATAGACTAAAAGATTGTAAATGCATGTTGGAATTACCACCTTCCCTGTTAGGCTGTTTCCAGACCAAGAATTACTTCAAGATGAACTGATTCTCTTTCTTTTTAATAAGTAATGTCTTTCTGTATTCAGATAAAGGTACTTTCTCTGTATTTCCTTGTACTGTCATAAGCTGTGTCATTTCGAAAGATGGGACAAATGGAAGAAGAAAAGATGAATTTTCTTTGACAGAATATCCCAGATATGGGCTGATTATTCAAGGTCGTGTTTACGTACTCAGCGAAACATAGACTTCCAAGGAGTCACAATAATTGTGCAATAATAATAGGCAAACAAAAATGTTTATTGTGTTGTATACAGATCCTTACTCTCCTTTTTCAGAAATATTGAACTGAACAGCAACAATATAACATCTAGGATCGCATCTTTGGAGTAAATTGAAGTAACATCATATCTTGGTTTAAGACAATTAAAGGGAGCAGAATGAGTTCAGAATGAGTTACCTTCCCTTTTAGTTTTGACACTCCCCATTCACCAATAAGGAGAGATGAATGCAAGAAGATATAAGTGAAATAGTAACAGTTTAAAACATTCATTAAAAAATTAAACAGGAACAGAAAAAAAAATAACTGTGATAATCAGTAGTTATAATGTTGCTGAATTTCATGGACTCCCCAGAAACAAAGAAAAGCAAAAACAGCAGAGAAACCCTCCCCCAAGATGGCACTTTCCATGGATGACGTGTGGAGAGATAAAGGGAAAATGGCAGACAACTGTTACCCCCAGGATGGCTCCCTCTGCAGACAACCTGGGATGGAGAGAGAGAACAGAGGAGAAGAACAGCACAGCAACCGAACCTCTGCAAGTAAAAATCTCCCTCTTCCCCCCAAATATCAACCAAGAGGGAAAAAAGAATGAAACAGAAAGAAAACCTAGAGTCCCTGGAGGCTGGAACTGGGTCAATAGCTGGAACTCATGGAGGGACTTTGCCTTCTCTTTAGCAAAAATAGTGGCAGGGGCTTGGACAACTTGGATTCCATGCCCTCCTGCTTTGACCAGGCACTGCTGGCAGTCTGGGGCAACCATATGCAGTGGGGGCTGTTATATTTTTCTTGGCTTGGTGGTGAGGCTGCTGTCTGCCTTGTGCTACCTCAGCTCGTCCAGCAGGAACAAAAGAGAAAGAGCACTTTTTCCTGAATGCCCCCAGTCTTAAAAAAGGACTAACACACAGCCTGACCTCACTGTTCCTTTTCTGGCCACTGTGTCTCAAGGAGACAGTAATAGCTTTGGGCACAGATAGATATGGAATACAATAACATATGGGGTTACCCTGGACACATCAGTACAGGAAAATTTGGCAAAACCTTCTTTCAGACCTGCACAAAGTTTGAAGATGAATACTCTTAATTTATTATGCAAGTATCCACACAATTGTATGTTAGAATTTTAAAATGGAACAGCAAAAGGAAATGCCAAGATTTTCTAAAAACGTCTGAAAAGGAAATTATGTCTGGCTGCCTTTATTAGGAAAATCAAAGGTAATGCTGAATAATAACTTTGATTAGAGCATACTCAAGCTCAATTATTATTTTAAATTTATTATAATCGTTGCATAAAAATGAAATGGATGCAAGAACCATCTGTTTTTGAGTTTCCTGACAGACTTGGTTCCATGAAAAAAGCACCTGATTTATCTTAAGCACATATTATTCTAATTAACAGCTTATGTTGTGTGTTTTGCAACTATTATTAATTTTAAATCTGCTGAACTCATATGGTTACACCTTTCAAATCCTGCAGAAAATAATAAAGATGACCTCATAGTTTTCCTGTAGAATTACAGAGAGACAACACATGCCTTAAATTGACAGACAAATCTGTTTAAAGAAAGGCTACTGTCGAATAAATGAATTAATGAAGTGAACATGTAAGTTAAATATACCTAAAAATTCTGCCCAGGACCAAGGTAATGAAAAAGGAAACCAGTTTTTAAACCTGTCACAAGTACTATGATTTTATGTCATCTTTAAGGGTGTTTAGTCTAATTTTATTAAATTTGCATACTTGGGTTCAAAGAGAAACCTTGGATACATTACTATCAAACAATTTCTGTGCAAATATAGAATTGCTTTTAGGTCATGCTTTCAGTTGAGAAGGTCCTTTTCTTGAAAAATAGTGTAGTTGTAAGTGTGGGAAGTTCTAGATGTCTGTGTTTTAAATACTGATGCATTAGAACTTGGAGACCTTATAATATCAAGAAAAATGCATCGTAGTCATGCAGAAATTGCCTGAAAAAAACCTAAAAAAATGGTGGTATATCGAAAAGTAACATACTCAAGGAAAGATTAGGTATGTGATGTCACATTTTACCCTGTGCTCAAGAAAAAATAGTCTTAGCACTGCATAACGTGATTGTGGCCAAATCATGTCATAGACTGCGCTGAATCTGGGACAAAATGGAGAACACAAAAGCCTTCCTTAATTCATAAATATGAAATCTAAGTATGTTTTTAAGATGCCTGTCAGTGTCTCACAGCCAATAAGCACAATGCTATAAGCACTTGATGAAGTTGAGTTTGCTGATTCATGGGTCCACCAGGCAGCGTTTAGGCTAGTTCATTTGTATTCATACAAGTAAGTCTGGTATTCTGCAATGGTGTAAACATTCTTTGGAGAGAAAAGCATTTCAGATATTCAGACTTGTTCTTTGATTGCTGTTTGGCAAAGACATAATGGTCAAGTTTCTGGATATGTGACCACTGTAGATATTTTACACTGAAGGATTCCAGAGAGCTGGTTATCTCACTCTCCAATGTCTCACCAATTGCATGTTTTATGTTGTTTCTGTAGTACACATAAGGAAGTGTATATAAATCAGCAACTGGTCAGGTCATCCTTAATATAAGCTAGAGAGGATGGAGAGGAAGGGCAATCTGCATGGAAACTTTTGGCACAGGCACCTTCATCTTATTGCTGTGACACCACTCTGTTTGGTGAGCTGGACTCAAGCCAAAATATTTGATGGACATTAATTATCAGATGCTGTGTGGCTGAACCTCTTGTGCAAACTCAGCTTCATGCCTTCCCTCCCATCATCATTGCCTCTTCTCATCTCTCTCACTTCAACAGCTTTGGCTGCAGAATGTATGTTCCAAGTGCTTGCTGGGAGCACTTAAAGCATCCTACCCACATGCAAGAGTGAGGGAGCAAAGGGAAGAAAAGGAGAAATCAAGAAGAAGGGTTTAACAGTTAGTATTATTATCATCATCATCATTACTGCATGTTTCTGCTCCGAAAATGGAAGAGATTGCTCATCATTTGCAAGTGTCTAGGCAAAGATATGCTCCCAGTGTTCTACCAGAGATGTTTCTATTAAATTTATTTGTCCTGTCATCATGTCTCTGCATTATTCTGAGGAGGATGTGTTGCCTACATCAAGAGGAATTATTCCCTTTTACTTTGACAGAGAACTGCATTTCAGAAATCAAAGGCAGAAGTTACAGCAGGAAGACATCTAGTCAAACATATCAAAATGGCTGGTTTTTTAATACATTGCAAGTGATACACAGCAGATTTTCAAAATTATTTTTAAACTATGTATTGTGTTTTTTCACCTTGTACAGCTGTTAAGTCTTAATAACACATACCAGCGTTTATGCATGTCTGTGATCATATATGGATATATTTTGCATGCATGAGATCTCCTGCACATTTCCAGTAAGTTGACAAAAAATACTTGTTGGAAATCAATCAGAGGAGTTAGTGCTGTACTTGGGGATGGTCTCAGAAGACATGACTTGCAGTATGCTGATATAATCTAGTGTTAGGTCCTTGCATTTATCTATTCTATAATTTGCATATATACTATGTATCCTGTTTGCATCTATGATATAAAGTGAACATGAACATGTGATGAGAAACATGAAGCATATGTGTATATCTATATCTGTATCTATATCTATATCTATATCAATATCTATCTTATATATATTTAGAATATAGATTTAGATATAGATATAGATATAGATATATTAGATATAGACATATGCTTCAACATACTAAGTTAAACTTTGATTGGCTCTGTACTAGAAGTGGATGCTGATTACATAATAGAACCTGAAAAGTCCTTTGATTTTTTTATCGTTGTATTTTTTCCCTGCTGATGTCACAAGACATAGCACCATTGGCTTGATATTCATAGTTCTAACATCTATCATCTGCACCTGCCTTTTGTCATAAGCCCAATCAGTGAAATTTCATCAAGTTGTTGCTTTATCTGTATGCCTGTTTTCCTGATCCATCTATTATTTTCTGGTTTCTGTAAATCTTTTGAGAGGAGCCAGTCTTAACTGAAATCTCATGTCCATGTCTTTGCAAGGCAGTAGCAATCCTCACTATTGAAAATAATATAGCTTATTACTCATAATTAACTTATTACTAAGTCTCTGACTTTCATTTCCACTGTAGACTGCCTCTTTTGCTATATTTATGGTGCATCTTATGGTGTTATAAAACTCAACATCTAAGTCATTACAGATTTTGAGCAAGTGATCTCTTGGATAAATTGTTTTTTGTTTCTGATCCACTTTTCAATTAGTCTCCTTTCAAACTTCATTTAGATATGATAGACATGCCACACTCACTGATCACTTAAAAACTAGTCTGTCCATCTCCTTGCTCAAGAGAGTAGTGCTTCTCCACGTCTTCCAGCCTGAATTCTTTTCTTGAATGCAGGTGATGGTGATTACTAGACTCACTAAGATGCTCTTTGTCTTTTAGGTCAAAATACCTAATAACTTTGTTTCCCTTTTAGGTCAAAATACCTAATAACTTTGTTTCCCAAGCTCATCCTTGAAATACTCTACTCATAATAACTTCTTTGACCTTTATGTTTTTCCAGCAGAGCCTATATTATTTCCTGTACAATAATTCCCACTCCCACCTTGTTACAATAATGTTCGTTTTTCTTTTGTTTCATTACTGATGTCTTGCAGGGCTCATCACATCTTTGCAGAAGCCTGGCAATCCGGTTTTAATACATTTTTCTGCATAAAATAAGTTACCAGACAGAAACTTCACGGGTTTATCTGAAATTCTGAAGTGTTTGTTGCATTTTGAGCTTTTGTACGGTAACGCAGAGACCACTTACTGACCTTTAAAATCTGTTCTGCAATCTTAAGAGTAACGTTTTGTATATTGAGTTTCTTTCTGTTAGTCAGAATTTACAAATCAGACTTCATTCCTTCTGTTTTCTGGCATTATTATTTCCAGTGTGGATACCAGAATGGGGCATGCAAGTTTAAGCATTTTCTATGTGTGCATGGTATTGCTTCCATATTCCCTGATGGGATCATATAGACCTTACTTAGGTAATCCAATGGACAGACTATTTTAGGGTAGCTCATTCCCAATTGATTATCTTCCATAGCCCTAAACTTCCTAAGCCACAGCTTTGCAAAATTGTTCACCTTCCTTTACTTCTTACCAAGAAGCCTAATTTCTAGGTCTGACTACCTTGCATTTGGCTGATGTATCTCAGATGCCTTAATGACTTTCAGATGTGGTTTAAACTTGATATAATGTCGTTTTCTACAGATGGGGTTTGCCCAGCAAAAAATGAGTTAGGTGATAACACATTATTAAGCTAATAATAGTAATCCTTTGCTCTACTGTTTGCACACAGTTATCAACTTCTTGCATTCAAACAAAGTTGAATTTGGAATATTGCCTTCCAGTAAATGAAATAATATTTAGGCTCAGTGATCCCTGGATGAACTTTCATACAGTACACTTTATTTTGTTTGGGAAATATGTGAACAAAGTGTGTGAATCAAATATATGCAGCTAACACCAAGACAACCACGACCCACATCTGAAGTGCAGAGAATAGATTTAGTCCATCGGCCTACTCCATTGGCCTCACTGGCTGGAGGATTACAAAGAAACAAAGGGATATACATACATTACTAAGCTCATTTTAGCAGGGCCTGACCCCTTCATTACATATCAAAGAGCGGGGACCATGCATAAGTCTTCACCAGGCTGTGTTTTACAATCTCAAAACTTCTTATCTCCCTTCCCCCCTTACAAAGAGGCCCCCAGCCTACAGGAAGAATGCTTTTAGGTCTTTAACAACATTCTGTTACCTACTCTGAGAAAATTTAATTTTTTCTTCAGCAGACAGAAAACAACCCAAGCAGACACAAATATGTGAATTGTCTCACACTGAGTATTTTCTAACATCTCCCAGGTGCAAGGTTGGTCTACGAGCAAAAACAATTCTGAAAAGAACTTACTTTTTTCTCTCCTCACCAATCTCCTTGTTTTCAACTCTTTCCACCCCACACAAAGCTAACCTTAAAGTCGCTCTCATTTGCCTTCTGTGAAAAAATGAACTTTTTCACAGATAATCAGCATGTAGTACAAAAAATGCAGAAAAATAATTAATATATCAGAAATGTTCTTACATTGCATTCATTGAAATAAAAGAATCCTGAAAGATGGGAAAATTTGTAATGAGAGTTACAGGAAAATATAACCAAAATGTCCATTTTCCTTACAATGTCACAAAGTGTACTAGAAACCAGAACTGTTTGGTTACCTCATCCCATCTCACACATGCATGGAAACTGTTGAAACAAGCCAGAATAGCACTGCTGGTTTTGGACTTGACAAAATGCCTCTGGTTTTGGAGGCCCACTCTGAAACAGGTGATATTCTTTTTGTGGACTAAATCTTAATTTGAAAAAACAATACTGAAAATCAGCTTTGACAAATGAATCTCTTTCCATACACTGAAGTATATAGATTTCAGAGTATGCCTTTTTGAAACATGAATCTGGTTTCTGTGTGTGAACAAATCACGTATACACTTCACTTATTTATTTGAACAACAGTAGTATCTATGTATTTCTGTGTGTCACATAGGAAAAAAAAGAGATTTCAGGAATGGAAATCACTGGAATTTGGTGTCAAAAGTTTGCTGTACAGAGAATTTAACAGTTTAAGGCACAAAACTGTGAGGGCAATGACTTTCCACACAGCCTGTACATTGTCTCCTAAATGAATGCTGTGGGAGACAAACTGCACAGAATTGTTCCTGAAGTCCTCAGTCTGCAAAAGCAGAAGTGAAACAGCCATATTTTCATGCTTATTTACTGAATAGAGCTAAATTTGCAGAAAATAAGAGGTTCTTTTTGTTAAACCCAGTGTTCAATAGGCATCTCTAAACCTGAAGTTTTCCACAAGGAAGAGTGTGTTGTAAGTCATGAAAAACAGCTGTGTGGATCTAGTGGCCCTGGGCTCCTTTCTAGAGTGATTAATCAGTTAGTAGTATAAAGGCAATGAGAAGTGCCTGAACCCATCCCATATAATGGGTGTTTGTGTATAACATCAATCGCATACTCAGTTCTCACACTGATAGCTTTCCTGTGCACTGCTTGTTTATTTTGGCTTTGCATGCAGGGACAATTTCACCTCTGATTAACTAGAGACTCTTCGTACAACAAAAATTTCTGCAAAGCAAGCTCTTGTGTTATCACATTGTGTTTGCCATATACAACTTGTTTTATGCTGGTAACAATACTAATGATACTGTAGAGAGAGACCCTCAACCAGAACTTGCAGTCCTTGATTTGGCTCTGTTTTGTTCAGGTAAATGAGAATTTCATTCCAATATTCCACATGTTCATATTTCAGGTTTCAGCCAACAGTTCTTTTGGTTGCATTTTAGGCACTAATTACAGCTCTATGGGGAATATCTTGGAGCTGTTTAAACTGCTTTCCTCGTGAAGAGTAAAGTAAAAAATACACCACATACAATGAAGCTTACATATCGAATTGTTCCACTGATATATAAATACATACATGCTTGTGGTTATTCAATACGGGGTTTTGTTATATGCACATTGGAATGTTTTATAGCTTCAATGTTTCAAAGATGTCATATCCGAAGAGATAACGAAATACGTTTTTTTCCCTTTTTTTTAGCATGGTTAATTATTTTGTCTTTTGTTTTCTTAATTAAGGAGCTAGTTCAGAAGTAGCCAGTAACCTTTCTTAGCAACCACTTCCCTTTCCAACAATATAAGGTAGTCATTGTTTTATGTAGGTAGTGATATATTTTTGCATTGTGTGTATATTATGTGTGTGTATATATTGCTGTGTTCCAGCAACAGGAAAGATTTTCTTTACTTCCTGGTTTTTCTAAGAGTAAAAATGTAACTTCTAATATAAAAACACAGGTGTCTATTTTTGTTCATTCCCCCAAACACGCATCTTTATTTATGCATACCTGTTTGATTCATTACTCATTTCCTCATTACTCATTTCCTCATTACTCATTTCCTCAAATGCACACATGTGGGTGTGCATTTTTAGTAAATTGAGGCACAAACATTATTTTTCTGGAAGTGTGGATACCTCAATAGAATTAATGGCCTGAGAAATGTTTCCTTTTGTCTGTGAATTTTTTGCTTTCATATCTAAGAAGGCTGTTAAAAAAAAAAAAAATCTGTTTGGCTGTTTTCTGGTAGCAATTTAGAATTGCTGACTTGGACTCTCAGCTTACCATTATCTGTTTTTGGAGAGATGCCTACTTTCAAATTCAGTGCTGTGCAGTCTACAAAATAGCTTTTTAAGAATGTTGTGCCAGACTATTTTCCATTCCCAGATAAGAGGTTAAATGGACTGGTAGAAACTCAGCAGGAGCTAGGAGCTGCTACTGGTCAAAAGCAAAATGCTGACAGTGAAGAGTTTGGCAGTGCTGTGTCTCCGCACAGAGCAGGACTGCCCAGATCCTAGAGAGTGCAGAAGTCAGCAGAAACTGGAAGAAAGGGGATGTATCTCACAGGTGCATTTCTCAGGGTGGTGTGATCCTTAGTGCCTGACACTACAGTGATTGTACTATGCTGCAGCTAAAAGCCATGCCTGCATAGTAAGTTTTTTAGGTCTCCAGAATACTGGCCTCTGTTCTGCACATTCAGTTATGAACATTTCCTCTTTAGGAATTAGTTTTTAAGGAAGAGGTCATACCATGGGCTACTTTTTCCAGCTTCCACTTCAGGATCAATTTCACGTTCTGGCAGTAGTTTTTTGTTCCTGGAAACATTAAGTAATTTTAGAACATTATTGGAGAGAATAGAAGAAATTAAATGTTTAGGCTCTGGGTGTGGATAGAGTGTCCCTCCTTCTCTCTCCGTTTTGTATTTTCATGGTTTTTTTTCTGCTCATCAGTGTACAATTTCCAGCATATTGGTGCCAAGTTATCTCTCCCTGGCTGCCATCTCTGTAGCTCTTAATTACTCCAGTTCAGCTGTTCTGTCCTCTGCTTTTCCTGTTCCTTCACATTTTCTTCCTTGTTCCTTTGTAAATTTGATCACACCTCTCAAGACAGTAACTCACTCCACAGGCAGAGAGGGTTATTGGGGCACTTGGGCTGGAAATAATCAGGATTCACAGGCTGGATTAAGGAAACTTGACTGGTAAAGTAGTGAATGAATGTAAAGTCTAAAATTTATAAAATAGTGTGATTAAAATTTGCTCAATTGGCTCTTGCAGATGGAAGCTGGTTTTATTATTTTTAAAGAGTGCTGTAAGCATCTTAAAAGGGTATGGGACTGCTGGTTGTCTTTATTTGAGTGTGTGAAAACCTCTACCTTAAAAAGGTCCCTGCCAGTACTGCTAGTTCGTTCACTCATAAAGATGTGGTGCACACACAAACACACACACTTGGAGCTGGGGATTTTTCTGTACTAGTATAAGGAAATTCTGCAGATGTCATTATGAGCATGTTCGTACTGGCTCTGATTCTTGGCAGACTTAACCTGTCCATGCTGGTGAGCTGGAAAAAACAAAAAGGGGCTTTTGTATCATTTACCTGCTTGTAATTTGCTGACCAAGGAAAAGGAGGCATAAGCAGGGAAAAAGGGGAAAAAAAAAAAAAGACAGAATGCCCCAAGATTCTTCTTTCATGCTTTTAGAAATGCAATTTCTGCCTTGAAGCCTCTTTGAAAAAGACTTGAGTCCATTTTATTTAAGCTGTCTGTTGAGCACACTGGCTTTGTCTAGAAAATGTACTAGAAAATTGGACTGTGGCTGGGTCAATAGCAAGTCACAGGCATCAGTGAAACAATTTTGTATTGCATGATGGGACAGTTGATTTTTTTCTTTTAAATGATATGACATTTTATGCAATTTAAGAAAGTAGACTAGAAAAAGGAGAACCTTTCATAGCAATCTGATTTGGTGCACTGGCAAGCAGAAGTGTGGAATTATGGACACCATGCAGAGTTTATGGGAGGCAGTCCCTAGCTGTCATTGCAAATGGAAGAGCCGAAACAACTTTGTCCCTAGAGGGGAGAGAATGAAATTTTAAAATCATGAGACAGACATCGAGCATACCTTGCTGGACATCCATTCAACACTGGTCTATGCCTCTTCTATAGAAGAGTTACTAATGCTTAGTTTTGCTCAAGTTCTGTCCGTATGATTTGTACATTCACCTTTGGTTTTGGCTAATAAATAACACATGGCTTCTTGGCATCTCATGGCTTGACTTTTTTTCTGATACCCTTGGGCACCTGGCAGATGACAAGTGATAAATTTAGATAAATAATAAGAGCTGCATAGTGCTTTGCGTGTGTGTTTTGCATGTGTGTTTATCTTAATTTTGTAACACAGTCCAATTGTGATTTAACTGTGTTTATTTAGATGATACCAGCTGGGAATAACATTCACATGCAGTAGAACAGCTGACATTCTTGCTCTACTTACTTGGTGGCATAGTTACTAACAAGTTTTTATTTTCCTAAGCATGATTGAGACTGCTGAATTAAAGCAGAGTGTTTGGAAACAAAATGGTAAATCAGTATTTATTTACTTGAAAATTAATTAATTTTAGTCAAGTTCATAGGATCATAGGATTATGGAATCATCAAGATTGGAAGAAGCCTTCAAGATCAGCCAGTCCAACTGTCCACCTACCACTACTTCTGTAGCCCCTCAGCCATCTATATTACACAGCACCAGATCCAGACTTCTCCTGAACACAAGTGTTGAAATTAGTTTGGAGGGTTGCGGTTTTTATTGTTTTTAAGACCACCATTTGCTTTGCCAAATATCTTCTAGAAACAAGATGTCTAGCATGTTTTCTGATCTGAAGGTAATGCTGTTGTTTTCTGTGAACTGCTGGGCTCATGTATATGCACTATTGCAATGCATTAGAGGAATGGCAATTCTCACTTTTTATATAGAAGATACTCTTTTCCACTGGTCAGTGCATCTCGTACTCACTTTTTATTGCAATAACAGAGACATTAATCCTTCACATATTTGCAGGAATCATTAGTTTCAAAGAAATATTTGCCGTAACCTGTTTACAAAAAAAAAAAAACTTAGCATGAAAACGTAAGTCCAGGTGCAAATGGCTATTAGATTTAAAGCCCTGACCTTACTATTTAAAATCTAAATTGATGTTTGTCGTGTTTAAATTATAAATGCAGAATTTCTAAAATCTATTGGCGTGTTTTCACCATTTTGTGGCCAAAAATGATTCAAATACCTTTTTTCTGCAGCTTGTTCATTATTAGCACAGCAGGATAAGTATACATCTAATGAAATAGTTTACACAGAGAATAGATTGCACAGAGAATAAACATTCTCTGTGCAAACAGATTAATAACACAGTCATACCCTGCAGTGAAAAGGTTTCTATTGCATGGGACAAATCGTGTTATACTGCTGTTTCCACGCAGAACTATCTGATGGTAACAGCAGAAAAATTACAGATAGACTGCTACTAGTAGGACATTTTTCTTTATGCATCTTCTTGAGAAGTTCTTTTACATTTTTTTTCTTTCATTTTTTTCTTTTTTAATTGAAAGCTATGGCTTGATTACCCTGAATTGTCATTTCTTCTGTCTTGGTTGTATGGGTGGTTATACCAACTTTCCCATGCGGTTTAGCCATAGTACTGCTTTCAAGACCTGTGTGTGAAGAAGAAGGGTGGAGAAAGAGAGCTATAACACTTCATAAAGCTTGTCTTAAAAAGCAAATAAACAAAAAATAAAAACCAACCAAACAAACCCAATAACCCAAACAAACAACAAAAACCCCACTACACTGAAAATGTTGCTATTTTGCATCTTTTTGTTGGTGCGTTAGCTAAGATTAGCTAAAAGGAAGTGAAAAAATTGTAATATTCAGACGGATCATGTTTGGTGAATGTGGGTTTCATAGTACATTAAACTTGGTACCTTGGGATTTTTCTCTCTGCTTGAAATGTTTCTGAATGAAAATTGGAATTTTAGAGACATAACTTCATGTAGTCATTACAGAAGAATTTGCTATTTAACTTACTTTGCTGAAAGGTAGTACTTACTTACTTACTTTCCAGGTAGTATACTTTTATTAAACTCAAAATTATCTCCATGTTAATTGAGAAGTCATGGCAGTCTGGTGAAGACCCAGGCGACTGGAAAAAGGGAAACATTGTACCCATCCCTAAAAAGGGTAGAGAGAAGAACCCTGGCAACCACCAACTGGTCAGCCTCACCTCTCTGCCTGGGAAGATCATGAAACAGATTCTACTGGAAGCTCTGCTAAGGCACATGGAGGACAGGGACGTGATTTGGGATAGCCAGCACAACCTCACCAAGGACATTGGTATTGTTATCTGGTGTTATTTACTGTCTTCATTAATGACGTGGATGAAGGAATCGAGTGCATTCTCAAGAAATTTGCAGATGACACCAAACTGAGGGGTACAGTTGACACTCTTGAAAGATGTAATGCCATCCAGAGGTACCTGGACAAGCTCAAGAAATGGGCCAGCGGAAGTCTTATGAGGTTTAATAGGACCAAGTACAAGATGGTGCACCTGCATCAGAGCAACCCTCAATATCAATACAAGCTGTGGGATGAACAGATCAAAAGCAGTCTTGCTAAGAACGACTCAAGAAGGACTTGGGGGTGCTGGTGAATGAGAGGCTGACATAAGCCAACAATGTGTGCTTGCAACCCAGAAAGCCAACCCAGTAAGCGAATCCAGTATGATATTTTACTGAGTTTTCAGCATGACTTTGGTCGTACATCTGGGTGGTATAGATGCAGACCAACAAACACTGTATAAAAGTTGTTTCTAAAGCTGTGCTCATACCACTCATTTTCTCAATTTTTCTAATGTCTGATTCTGAAATCTGCTAAATCCTGTTCTTATTTCAAATTCTTCTCAGGGTAGTTGTTTTTTTATTTTCTTCTTCTCATGAGATGTCTTTTTAGGCAAAAAGACCTGGCTATTAAGCAGTTGCAGGAGAAAAGAAGAATGATTAATCAAATCTTTTGTACTGTTTCCAAACAGGGACGAAGAGGCTTAGGTTCAGTCTTTGTTTGGGCGTCTGGAAATGGTGGAAGGAGTCGAGACCACTGCTCCTGTGATGGCTACACCAATAGCATCTACACTATCTCCATAAGCAGCACAGCTGAAAGTGGAAAAAAGCCGTGGTATCTGGAAGAATGTGCATCCACACTAGCTACAACGTACAGCAGTGGAGAATCCTATGACAGGAAAATAGTATGGGTTTTATTTGTTTTTTCGCTATATGTGTTCGTATTTTGCACAGTGACTTTGGGAGATGGAAAGAAAGGGAAATCATTTACACTAATATCTTCCCTTTGTTTTAAATCCAGTTATCAATAGTTATTACATTTTACACACATATAAGCAGTTTACCTAGATGCCTATTTTCTCAGATTTGTTTTGACACAGAATCATTCCTCTTTTACATTCAGTGACTGTCACTTATTACTGGTATTGCTGTCTATTCCCGAAATATATTGTAAGCTCAGTGCTCATCTTTTCTCTATTCTCTTCTCATTCCTAAGTAGCCAGCATCTATTTTCCTTAATGTTCTCATCTTTGCTGGAAAATGACAAGTAGTTTTAATTCTACTGGATAATCAGTTGATATCATTAGTATTTTTACATCCCGTGTGCCTTTGCAAAATGAATGCATTCAGGATACTTTCCAGTATTCAACATTCTACTCCTTTTAACCTTTTAAAACTTTGTTCTCAGGTTGATGAGGTTTGCTAATATTGTCCTCTTCCCTGCTTATTTATTCCAGTGTTTAACTTAGAGAAATTTATTACTTCTGGATCAGAAAATTGAAGGATTTGGAGGGGTTTTTTTTCTTCCGTATGTTTTCTTAAGGACTTATCTAACTTTTCTTTCTGGTCCTTAGCAGATTCTTCTCTTAGTATCAATAAAGAATTACAAATATTTGCCTCAGGTGTTTTTTTAATACTGTCTGCCTTGTCTTTCAAGATTCTAAGATGCTGGCCATCCCTTCTTGGATTCTTCATTATTTTCAGATGGTCTAATTTTTGTTTTAAACTTGTTCTGAGATCCTTCTTAATTCCAATGATATTTCTGTTATTTACTTGCTGCTCTTCACTGAAGTCTTCTCTCTCTCTTCCTGACATGTTTCTTGTTATCTCTGATAAATAATAATACATTTTTAAATTATTGTATCTACTAGGAGTCCTCACTTCTGTGATTAAATTCCCTTCAGCGTCCTTTAGAAGATGCTAACTAACTTCTTCATGTTTAAGTGAGACTAATAAGCTGAGCAGATGTGATTATGGTCCTTCAGCCTCACCTCTTACTTAGCCAAGTCTGTAGGACTTCTGAGTCCTTTGAATCCAGCAGTTGCTGTCAAGTCAACAACAATTATTATAAGTACAATCAGTATTGCTTTCAAAGTTTTCTGTGACAAAAAATTCACTGCAATTTAGTGTAAGTGTTTTTAATTATTCATTGCCATTAAAAGATTTCTCTTGTTCGCTCTCTGGGCCCCTTTAGCTTTGATTTCTAAGGATTTGGTTTTATTGCTAGTGTGAAGACCCCTCCCGTTGTCTTGTCTTCTTTCTGCCCATGTAGCCCATACAGTTAATCCTCTTTGATAATGGAAGGTAAGCTTCTTGTATCATTCTGTCTAAGTCATGTTTTCTTATAAACCCTTTTTAATGTTACAAGCTTCCAGAATCCAAACTAGACACACCAGTCAGCCAGCAGCAGTATTCAGTGACAAAAGCACAGGAAAGTGTGTGTCTGTTTGTGCCAGGTCAGTTTTCGTCTGTTTATATATTGACCTTGACTGAGACTTGTTAGCTTCACTATCATATGATGTGTCTAACTTCACTATCATATAATGTGTCTGTCACTCTGTGATGCCCAGCCCACTTTCAGAGCTGCTGCTTCTCTTTTTCGAAGTTGGTGGTTCAAGGAAATATGTAAGGATTGTTAAAGTCTCCTTATTCCATCTTTAACAACTGGCTGGTTTCGTACTCACCTTTAGACCAGCCCTCATCAGCACTTTGTCATTTTCCAAGTTTCTCCAATACTCATCTGAAGGTGCTGGTGTTTTCTTCCACATCTTTGGTAAAAGCTTTAGGTCATTTAGGTCACTGTGGCCAAGAACCAAATTGTAGAAGACCTGATTAGAAACAGCAATCATTTCTTCTATATGCTATAAGGGTATATATAATTTCTCTGCTTCTAATTTTTTATACTTGGTTACATTTTTGGACCATATAATTATCCCAGTTTAAATCAATGTATTATGCATCATGTACATTTTAAATCTCTTAAACTTAAATACTTTTAAAAAATTGCAGTATTACATGATGTGTCTTGTAAAATCCTGAGTATTTTACTTTCAGCCAAAGTGATGGCCAGAAAAAAATACTGCAGTACTTTGGCAACTTTCTTTTCCAACATCTTATGTTATCTACCATTGAGTATACTACTAGCTAATTATTCTATTAGTAATTCATTTAAATCCTGTATCAGCTGTTTTACACTAGATAAAAAGATGGCAAATAGATGACATTAGAAGGACAATACTGCTTACCCTTTTTAAAATAATAAAAATAAAAAAACATTTTATTTTAAAATAAACCTAGGCAGGCTTTCTGTCAGTATTGTGGAATTTGTGCAGTGTTCAAACATTTGCTAAAAATGACACAGTAGTTCCCTTTCCAGCTCTTGTAAGAGTCTTTGGCACTTCTAATGGTTCTGATATTAACTTGTTATTTAAAATCGAGATAAATAGAAAGATGATTTTTCATATTTCTATGCTCTGAAATTTTAATTTAGACTTTTTTTTCAAAAAGAAACATTCCAGAAATAGCTGTTTACTATAAATTATTGTCTCTGGACAGTTAAAACAGTATTGTTTTGGGGATTGTTTTGCTTCTGATGTATTTGAAAATAAAACATGCATTATTTTTTATGGTTCACCATTTAATCACCATTGTCTTTCCTTATTGCCTCTCTGCATCTTTTATCCTCAAATGTAATTAATTGCTGTTTCTTTATATCCTTGCTCATGTTTTTAATATCGAGTAAAATATCTCTGTATTTCTCAGTCCTTATTTGTGCTTTCCTACATTGCTAATTTAAACTTTGTGCATTCCTCTGATTTCTTAATAGGTGTCATTTTCTTGATGATTGTCATAGTTTCTTTTCAATTAACACACACTTTCTGCTTTTACAGAATTACTATTTCAGTAAGAGAACATTGCTAATTTCTGGCATTTCACTCCCTTATGTCTTGCACTAGGATCAAAAACACCTGGAGGTGATCTCACCTTTGTTGTTAAAGACTTCTCATGGAACACAAGCATGTAATTTTTTAGTTTACTGAAGTATAGTATCCACCACTTCTGGAACTTTGCAGTGTGCTAATACAGGCAGGTTAATATCTCATTAAAAGATTTTTGAAAAGTATACCTTACAAAGGAGATAATAGTTATATGTATAGAATGAACACAAATTATACAATAATTAAAAATTAAGGAAGATAATTTACATAAACATTATTGAAAATAATTTAAAATATATCTCTAAAAATGTTCTTAATTGGTGTCTCCCTTGGGGATCTCACATTGAATATCAGACATAAGTAAAAATAATTTTTAATTGAATTGCATGAATTCTATAAGCACTGATTGTTTTTACTAGTCAGATGGATTTTTTTTACTATTCAGATCAGCAGTTCAGTTCCATATGCCAGTTTTAGTTTAATCCTACAGTGTGCATCATTTTGCACAGTAAATGGCAAAAGTATGAGGAGCCATAAGAATTAACCCAGGTCTGTTGACCATTTGTTTACCAGAATGTAATTTATCCTTGACTACTCTTGTGCAAAGCAGCCTTGGAGTTGCAGTTGCAAGAGTCACAGATACCAAATGCTTCAAAATCAGACTATAAAAATTCCTACAAAGATTCTTTTTCCTGCACTGTATTATCAATTGACTTTTGAAACACACAACTGTTCCATGTTTTACTAGTGGTACTTGGTATTTAAAGCCATGCACGACTTTTCCCTCTCCGGATACTTTCAATGATTAAGTTATACAGCATGGTGGAGATAAATAGCTTCTTTGTGTTGTGTGTAAATAGTTTGTGTTGTGTGTAAACCAGTTGTCTACATAAGGGATAAGTATGTGATCCTATTATGTTACAACCCAGTGAGAAATTCCATGAAATTGTGATGCCAGCTTTTCAAACTGATTGTTGAGAAATGCTTTCAGCGTTCACACCCTCACATGGAGTCAGGAATATTGCTATTACCTGTGTGACTCTCTTGCTTATAGTCTGTTTTAAGATTATATAGTGTATATTAATGATTGTATTGCTGTTCTCCTCTCCAGCTTGTCTACCAAAATTCAGTCCTCCTAAAGTCCTATGAAGTATCGTTTACCTTGAAAGGAAGTCTTATTTGAAACAAAAAGTGAACTCAAGACGGAACCAAATATTTCAAATACTAAGCTTTTTAAACTGCTGTTAAGTGCTAGAAGAGTCTAGAAACTTTATATGTTTTCACTGTTGTACCATGCTTCCTTTTCACTGCATCATATCTCACACTTTTGTTTAAACTGATGCTCCTTTTGAGTCAGAGGTTGTCTTCATATCTTTCCACAAGAAACAGAGAACTTGCAGCAAGTTTAAAGTGGAAAATAACAATACAGGGTTAATAGAAAGATTATTAAATTTAAATTATCCAAATTTTATTATGCATATAAATTTATATTCAGCTGACAAACAATGCAGGGTTCAACTCTATGCCAAAATTTGAAGAGTAACAATACTTGATCAGATCATAAGATGATTTTGTTTGTTGGAGTGAGACTCTGACATTCAAAACACCGCAGCAGTAAACCAGGAGGAAGTGACCTGGCATAGGATTTACAGCCAACATCAAATGAACTAACTTTTTTTTTTTCTTTCTTTCTTTTTTTTTTAATGTAACACAGCACAGATTTCAGTATCATGTGAGATTCTACAGTGTTGTAGTACAGAAATACCTATCCAAGACATAGGAACAGTGAATGGGTTACAGTTGTGTAATGTCATGTTTCACAGTTCCTTCCTGTTTTTCTTGCAATTCTTTAGCTGAATGTCTTTTTAATTTTCTTCTCTGTTTTTCTGTCCAGTAAGTGCAGAATGTATTATAAGGTAAATGAACAAACAGTAACTAAGTATTAGAAACTCACTTTGTGGACTAAAAATTGTTATAAAAATGATTTGATTTCAGTAAGGAGTAATAGAATCACAAATATTTTTATAACTACACAAAACTCTTCTTTTTCTCTTTTAATTACTACCCACTTTTTTACAATTGCTTATTAGAAATACAGGATGTAACATAATTTTAGAAGTTTTTCTAGTCTTGGAGGAGTTTTCTTGTCTTATACAATGACAGCTTAAAATATTTTAAGCTAACATTTACAGGTAGACACACCTTCTTGGAAGAGTTCCTTGCTGTTCAGGAAAGTACACCAAGTGCACTTGACTTTATACTGTACTGAGTTTTATTGCAGTAGTAATTAGCCTCTTATGAACCAAGTTTCCACCCTCTGGATATATTAAAATGCTCAAAGCATGCAAACATTCCAAAGATGCCAATAGATGTATGCCTTTTACATAGACTCCTATGGAAAAGGACTGGAATTACTTTTTGGTGTTTCCAAGTGCAGCTGCCAAGTGCTGGCATACTTACAGGCATAGAAACTCCCACTGTGGGACAGAGACAAATGGACAGTTGGTAAAGACTATAAAAGTTAGTTCTTTATAGATGTTACCTCTCATAGTGAGTACAGAAGCATTGGCTAATAGTATGCAGTTCTCAAGGTACTTTTTTTTGTATTATTCTCTTCTTTGCTACTTTGAATACCATAGGACAAGGCTTAAAGATAGCTTCCCCCTGCCAAACCATGTGGCTAGGAGGTTAAGCACCACATAATAGTTATCTATATGGTTCTTATCAAACATATTGTGCAAATGCATTTCCTTTGAATTTGTTTTTCAAATGATTTCGTAACGCGCTAAGATTTTGATATCAGAAAGTTCCTCATAGGTATGATTTATAAGCCTATTCAATTACTTATCTCCTGCAAAAAACGTATCTATTTCATGTTCCATCTGTTTTGTTGTCTTCTGATAAATAGCAATTCATCTGCTGATTTTCTTTCTCTTCTTGTTGATAAACTTATACTCTAAGCAGAACTTAAAATTGAAACAACAAAAGAAAGCCCATCCTGTCTCCTGCCAGTTCTTAAAACACAAAAGCCTGCTCTCCTTCAGCAACTCACTCAGGTTATCAAGATATGCACCAGATAATCTCAGGACACAATGTGTCATCTTCTCTTCTGGCTACGTGCAGATGCATAGGCTGTGTAGAATGTAGAATAGATTTTTGTTAAAATCTTTTCACTTCTAGGGACACATTGATAGAAATCAATGTGTCTTGAAGAACTGTAGCAGAAGGTAAAAAATTATTCAATCATTTCAGAAAATTCATGTCATGAAATATGAAATTCAGAGAAATGCAGAGGCTTGAGAGAAGGTATGTGAGCTTGTTTTCTTTTAAGAGAAATCCCATTTTTTACTTTATTCATTAATTTCCCACTTGGTAAAACTATGGAAGGATTGATAATTCAGCCTTAATAATAACTGTACAAAATTGGCATCTCCTTCAGAGACAAGTTGCTCTGCTTCTATGAAACTGTTACAGTGTGTCTAGATTTTTTTCCTTTAATAAATGCCTGTTTTTTCTGAAAACTTTGCACCAATGCCTGTGGGAGGTATTACAGTTCATTGCAATGATTTTTATAGCTTCTCTTTGCCTTTCATCATGGTGTCTGTGGCTAATTTCATGTTGATTATACTAGGCAAATACCAGAAACACAGTCATTGTCTTCAATTAAACCTAGTTGATCCAACTTATTTAGAAGTTGTTGTAACTCTTGGCCCTAGCAATACTGCATGGACTTTTCTTGCGAAGTTGAGTCAGCATTTTCACAGATCAACAGCTGTGTTATACTCGATGAAAGTTTTAAAAATTTCTCCTTCTCCCCACCCTAACAACTAGAATGACTGCCTATATATGCTAATGGCAGCTTCGTGGTGCTGTCAAACAACACATCCTTTTATTGTGATTGATGATGTGTTTATGTTGCTCAGGAATTTGGGCATAATTTTTCTTGAAATTTGCTCACCTCTTGATCATGTACTGCTTTTTCTTGGGGTAAATCCAATAGTTCTCTGACAGTGAATCCATAATGCTGAAAAACATGCCTTGGATCTTGGAGGTAATCTACACCTAAACATAGCTCTTGTCAGTAACTTTCGTTTGAATTAGCTCAAATGGCATGCACACATACAAAGCTTTCTCAATACATTTTCGGCTGTAATACCTGCTGAAAGCAAGACAAGGGTTCAAATTGCTACCACAGTATCCACTTAGAGCAAGAGCGACAATGTTGCAAATTAAAGACACGTCGAGTCTTGCTGTGCTTGATATCTGTGGTGACAGGACAGTAAAATCAGTCTGGAAGGATGCTCTTCCAGAGGATGAAAAACAAGGATAGCACAATTCAGTGTGAGTTTCACTGTATTGACAGAGGGTGTCCCATAGGGAAAAACTGCTGTGACAGCACTTTTTTTCCCCGTCTGAGCTCCTGGATGCTTTGTTGCTGTTCATGGTCTTTGCTGCATCATTTGATGCAGGGCATAATGTACCAGGATATGAAAGACATAAGCATGTATTAATCCCTTTTCACTCTCTCTTTTTCCTGGCCTTCCTTCTGGTCCTTACCACAGCACTGACCAGTATTTCCCAAATACCTGCTTCTTATATGGCTCTGGATGCGTGTCATCATCTAGTATTCAGACTTCTTAATTACACCTGGAAAATCCCTACTTGATTTTTTTGCGCGTATCGGCAATGCAGTGTTAGGGCTGTTCCTGCTGCAGTTTCATCTCTTTGTCACAGTTCATTGTCACAGCACTTATGCAATTTCCATGCTTAAAGCTTTTCCCAACACTGGTAATTTTCCTCATCTAAATGAATAGACAGTCATCAGTTAGGAGGCAAGAGAGAAGGAAATCACATGAACATAAGAAATTATTTAACAAGGTGTGCACTAATGAAGAATATTATATAATAGGGGGCAAAAAGTTCTGTTTAGACTTCATTAATCAAGAAACCCAGCCCCTGGTAAGTTTATTCATTTAAGGATCCAACCTTATAAATGCTTTCACATGTCTTTTTCAATTTTTAGAAGCTTCCATATTGTTTCACTTGCTCCCTACTTGTTTTCAACATTTTCTTGGTACTGTTAGCTCCTTTTCTGTTGGAAATCTTGTGTTAAACTTGCATATGCTTACATGTTGTGAGAATTTTCATCAGCCTTGTACAAATCATGTAATATACTGAATATAGCTAATATCAAGTGTGAAACCTATCCTTCCTACATGCATTTGCTTATATTCTGCCCAGATGAGATGCAGCTGGTTTTTTAGATCACATTTCATGTATCTTGAGGTTTCAAAGCTAGACAGGCATTTTTACATGCCCTGTACTTTTTTTGTGATTTTTTCATCATCTGATCCTCTCCTTCTCCCATTTTTGTGCAAATCTGTGTTGGAAATGGAGGTCAATACTGGTGAATTAAAACACAATAATTCCATGTTCTTAGATAAAATGTTATGTAAGCAACTTCTCTGCCCCTCAGGCAGATATTTTATATCTTACTGTGACTGAAATTCTCAGATTAAGTTTTGACATCACAGGTCATGCACCTTCATGGAGGTTTCCCTGCCGTAGACTGCTGTCTTCTGGACTGTTGTCCAGTCTGCATGGGTTTTGCCAGAGCTTCTGCTAGGTAGAAGTGACATCCTACCTCTGCTGCATTGGTCCTGCAAAGAGCCACTTCTTCAGGAAGACAAGCACAGAGTAGAATCACTTTAGATTGACATTGCCTTGAAAGAAGCAAGACTTAGAATAAACACATTTTTGTGTTACATTCTTACAAAAAGCATCTGCCTAAAATTCATTATTGGATAGAAACATCCTAACACTAAGTAGAAGGCTGTATGTCTAGTTGGTATTGCACATTACAGTTTGTACATCCACTTAGATTACATAAGAGATAAGAAATTACATATGTGCAGCATGTAATTATCTATACATAAGACATAACAGTTGAAAGCTGAAAACATCTAATTTGCTGGTGATGGCTGGGCCAAATTTGTGATCACATCAGGATTTTCCAATGAATTACTGCTTAATTGCATGTGATGCATAAGGAGTAAATGAAATATTAAACAGGGTACTTAGCATAAGTAAAACTCTATTCTCTTGTGTCACGTACTTCCACTGTGACTTCAGGTAACCTAATCAAACCCTCCATACCTCTGTATAGTCTGTAAAATGTTCATAAGCAGGCTGTATATAAGATTTAGTTCCTTCCTCTTTGTAAAGCACTTTGAGATTCTTGGAGGGAAAGTCCTCTATAAATCCAAACAGAAAGACAGAATTGCAGTTGTGCAGTTTCAAACTCCTCTGCATGTTTTTCTGGTTTAAAAGTGTCTTTGCTGATCATGCCATGGAGCAATATAGAGAATACTGTCTAAATTCATGAGTGACTTCAAGTTCAGAACATCTAACATCATGTGTCTTACTTTCCTTGCAATTAAAGAAGAAAATACCCTCCACATACATGTGACTCATTCAAGTAAATGAAACATACTCTGATTTCTGAAGTTGTGCTCTAATTTCACACATTCAATTTCTTCCAGATTACTACAGACCTGAGGCAGCGTTGCACAGACAGCCATACTGGAACTTCAGCATCTGCACCTATGGCTGCAGGCATCATTGCCCTGGCACTGGAAGCAAAGTAAGATCTGAGATATATTCTGAAACAAAAATTAAGCATACAGGAAGATGTTTCTCATTCATCCAGCACCTTTATGCAGACTTCACACAGTGGTTTGGAACCTTTCTTTTCACAATACGCAGTAACCTCCTAAGGGGAGTAATGATCTCTATGCTTAATTCACATGAAGGAAAGTTGACACTGTGGAGATGCTGACAGAGTACTCAGTGTTGAAGTAACATGAAACAATGTTGAGCACAGGTGGTTTCCATTAAATTATGCATAGCATCCTCTCAACATCTTAAGAGTTCACTCAGGAGGCTGCCTAGGTCTGCTGTACCCTGCAGGGTACTGTAGGTCACCTCCTCCATTCACCAGGCTCCTCTTAGCAATGTCTGTTCTTGAACACTGAAAGAGGTTTTGGGAGGTGTTAGGTTAACCTGAACATAAGTTAATGTAGTATGCAAAATAAAATCCAATTTCTGCATGCTGACACAAGTGTATTTTTTAACATGAGTCTAGTTCATCAGCTCTAAAAACCATTAATAGTGTAACTCCATAGTCCTTGTACCTTTAGCTCAAAAAATTTCCTGTCTTAAAAGTATTTTCTCAATAGCATGACTTTGTTCTTTATGCCTAATATGTATCTCTAATGTGCTTCATGGAGCAGCAGAAATGTGGGTGATCTTCAGGTAAATCTGTATTTTAGAACCTTTTGCATTACTTTGTACTCTTTTGGATAATACCTGCAGGTCTAAGATGGAATGCTTCACCCCAAATCATACTCAATGTTTTTAAGTTCTAGGAGATTGATTCTATTAAATTCTGAAGAAAACTAGTTTCCTGTGGGGTCAGCCATTTTCTTTGAAGGAAGTAAGAAATTTGCACACAGTAGTAGATTCAAATTGCGTGTCATTCATAACACTAGAATTATGTTTCCATCTTTCATTTTGCTTTCTTTGAAGACAGCTTGACCCAATATTTGGCACAGAATACTTTTTGCCATTGAGTTATAAGCATAAGAGTTTGTAATTGAAGACCTGACATAATCTTAAGTAGTGTGGCACGTGTGGCATTATAATTGTGTTTTCTTAACACAGTTATCAGAGGCAATGGTATTTAGAGAAGTTAATATAGTGTTATTGTGGGAGGTTTTTAACTTTTAAATCTTCTCTTAACCCCAGTTAACTTAAGTTCATTTCAAATAATCTGCAAATGCAGATAAGACTCTCTGTGTGCGTACATTCCAACTTGCTCTAAGTTTTTCTCACTATTCTCACTTAATGAACTGAAATTGGTAGTTGATTATTTCTGTTTTGTTGTAGTTGAAAGTTTCAGAAAAGTTATATCTTACAAGACCTGCAACAAAGCAGGTTGTGACATCTTAAAACACATTGAGAAGCTTACCCTTTTATCTCTGTGACCTTTGGTGACTCTACTGGTGGGAAATCCATACTAGTGCTTATGGACTATCATTTTTTTTCAAAACTAATAGTAGCTATAATAGACATAAAGACAAGACTGTGGTAAACCTTTATATGTGGTGATGGAGACAAAATGTGCCAGTGACTATATATCCTAGTAACTCTTTTGTCTTTGTAGTACTCTGTTGCATGGTACTAAAAAGGGTTTCAGAGTGAAAATGTGTTGACTTTGCCTCTTTTTAGATTCTGTTCCATTTCATTTAATGGAAGGTTCTCTTTCTAGATCTTAGCCTTTATATTTGAGTAGATCCAAAGGAATCATATTAATAATACCATAAATATGGTTTTTATTCATTTGTATTGCGTTCACTAACTTTTCGCTCTTATGTGTACTTAAAATCTGCCACTGCTGCTAACCACAGCCACTAAATAAAACAGGAAAAAAAAAAGTAGTTAACAAGCAGAGAGAAACTAGGGAGAAAAATGGATCTCATGGTGCGGCTTCCTGTGCTGGTTTTCTTCACCAGTTTTGATAAATATTTGGACTTGTGAAATTATAGATTAAGAAGTACAACCTTTAGTATTGTAGGGAGATCATACTGTGATCTATTAAATTTTAATGTCTCAGGTTTGGATGTATGGAATCTCTTCAGTTTATTTTATGCATAGATTTCTAGATTTCTTATTTATGTGATTTGAAATTTCAGGTTATATTTTTCACCTCTCAATTTAGGTGACCCTAAGTAAATGTTAGGAAGTTTTGAAGCCATTGAATTATTTTCTACAATACTTTTAAAATGGGATATAAAGGACACATGATATTGTGTCAGTTAACTGCTTACTGGAACTATTTTGTTTCAAACAGAGTTTGCATTTTTGTAAATTCTTCATTAGATTGCCCATTAGTACTTCTGCTAATGGGAGTGTTTATGTGAGATTTTTTTAAAACTCACATAAAGGGTTTTGCAATGTTAACTACATCCTTTGTACAGCAGGCTGCTTAAAAATTAGAGTGCTTAGTCCTGAACACTTCTTGACTATGTTTGTAATAATGTATAGTTTCATTCCACTGTGATGGAAAACACAGCAGTTTATACCATGGAAGGGTTTTGAGTCTATGGAAGTCAGTTTTGCCCAGTAGGCAAGTTCTATTTGTGGGAGACATCATGAGTTGAGCAGAGCACTAATATGGCCTGGGTGTGGGTTAGAACAGCCAAGAGATTGCTTCAACTCGCACTCAAAGGTATGTTCAACCAAACAAAAAAAAAAAGCAAGACATATGTCTTGCTCACTCTTTCTTTCTTTCTTTGACAAGCCCCATATGGTAGGATTGGCAAATAGCTGATGGAGGATCTCTTACTTGCCTACTGATTTGAACCCTCCACTTAGCCATTTCTTCCAACAGGGATCTGCTTCTTAAATCCTGGTAACAAATTGTTTGAAGATGTTATTATGCGTAATGTGAACACATTTTTATTATTTTCTATCTAGTATTTGAGTATCAAAGTGGCATGTTTTTCCTCAGGAATCAAATAATTGTAACTGTGTTTCAGACTGCTTGTTTGGAATCCCTGAGGTTGCAGTGCATTGTTGTAAATACGCAACAACTATCAGACAGACACCTCTTAGTTTTCTTGTTCTGCAGTTTTCTTATGGTATTTAGGTAGTAAGTTGCTTTTCAGTTGTACCCAGTTGATGTTTCTTAGTGTATCTAGTACCTTGATCAGATCCTATGAATAAATGCTTGCTTGTGTATTGCACTTAGTCATTACATAATGTCAAATTTTTCTAATTGTAAATGACAAAATAAGTATAATCAATTTAGTGCACAGAGACAGCAATTTTCTTGCTAAAAATAAACTATTTTCATTGCATAGTACCATCTGCTGTTGGTAAGAGATACCTTTCTCATTGATAAAAAAGTTGGATTTGGTATTTGAGAAAATCATGGTCAGGAGAGACAATGGCCCTGTATTTGTTCGAGAGACCATTGTGCCATATTCCTTAGAAGAAGCCAAATTCAAATAAAAACCCTTATGTTGCTGAAAGCAGACTACATTATGCATCCCCAATTAAACTGTGTGTTCCTGTCTGTAAGCCAATGGATATTTTCTAGCATGTGGTGTATAAACTAGTTTCATTAGTAAGGAGCAGCAACTGAAATGGAAGTATTAGTCTGCTACCTTTCTACTGTGTGGTATACTCAGTGGTATAGCCTTGGAGAGAGTCTGTTTTCTTCCATGATTCTCTTCGCTTGAGTGATATGGAATCTTAGAATTATTTCATCTGGAAGGGACCTTAAGGATCATCTCATTCCAACCCCCTGCCATCAGCAGAAACACTTTTCACTAGACCAGGTTGCTCAGAGCCCCATCCAGCCGGACCTAGGAACAATTCCAAGGGTAGGGGCACCTTCCACTTCTCTAGCCGCCCTTTGCCAGTGCTTTACCACCCTGCAGCAAAGATGTAATCCAAACCTACTCTCTGAAAGAATCTTCTCCTCTAAGGAGATGTGTTTCATCCCTCTAATCATTTTTGTAGCCCTCCTCTGGACCCACTCCAACAGGTCAATGTCATTCCTTCATTTGTCTTTTTTTACATGAACCAAGGCTAGAACAAGGTAGTGCTGGGAAGAACTGAAGAATTTTAGTGAATTCAGATACTAGTGACAGAGAAGTGACAATGTACCACATTCCTCTAAAAGACAGTACCACCAAGTGTAATCACTGAGATAAAAGGAAAATGGAGTTCCCATTGAAAGGGGTCAACAGTGTCAGAGTTAGATACTTTGGATTTCTGGCAACTGAACAGGTATTTGTATACTTCCCAGACTGATTGATTTTCTTACAAAAGGAGAAAAGCAGTGCACTGTCTAGCAAGGTACAACTTTATATACAGAGAACATATTTCTGTGTTATCAAAGTTATGAGGACTTTGTCATAAATATAGTCAGAGGTTAAAAGTGATGAGAGAGTAGAGGTAAATTGAGGAAATTTTGTGAAGTGTCCTCTGTAGAGTGAATTAGAGTGCAGGAGGAGAGGTTATCATTTAAGTGCTTTAGCTAGGTCTTTGCTCTATTGATTGACTACCTGTTATAGAAGGCAATGCTAGAGTGTGTGAGTTAAAAATCTCCTTCTCAATCCTTCCATTTTTTGAGTAGTTTGCTCTTAATATTAAAGTATTTGAAAAACATAAGCATTAATAAATTCTTACTTTAGATCATGAGGTTTAACCACTTATGCCACTTATGGAATTTCAGTTATTATATTGACATTGATTTGGGCGTACTTTAGTTCTTGTTCCTGTTTTCAGTTACATATAAATTTGCCTAAGAATAACCATTCAGGCTGAAATTTTCCATTTAACTTGCATTTAAAAGGTTTTAAGAAAATTCCATTCACACATTTCTTAAACTCAAACAAGGTTAGAAAGAAGTAAAGTTTGGTTGTGATGATTTTTAACTTCTTCATTGAGTTTTTCTGTGTCTGTGCTTTGGAGCAACAGCTAGAAATAAAACTAGTGGATAGCTGTTGTTCTGGTGCCAGGACAATGCCTTTAATATGTATAAGCTTTTCAGAAATCTCAGTTGGCATTTTCTCAATTGAGACTTCTAAGGTGCATCACCTGTAGTTTCTTGGCTCTCCAAGTGTTTTCCAGCATCAGCTTGTAGAGGCTAGTCTCTGAAGCTGAAGCAACTCTTGAGGTGCTTCTGGCTGTTCACCTTAAGAGCAGGGATCCCAGCTGCTTTTTTCTGTTAGTTCCTTGTGGAAGTAAAAGGAGGAAGGTGGAAGAGGGGCAGTTTGATTGAGTTGCTGTATCCCTGTAGTCAGTCTTTTCAAAAGTGGAAGACAGGTCAAATCAATAGCCTATGTATCATAGCTAATGCTAACCATAGCTTCCTTTATTAACCTAAGACAATGTTAGGTTCTCCATCTTCACAGTCAAGCTGATTCTAAGAGTGGCAATTAACCTAAGGTTTTGTTGCTGTTCTTTCCATATTGTTATTAAGCAGATGGTGAGCATTGTCTTGTGGACAGTCTCATTTTATTGTGCCTTTGGAGATGACACAATAAAAGATGTAATTCAGATGCCTTTCTCTCAGGGGTTTTCTCCTCACAATTTCATCATTATCAGCGTGCATATCAGGCCATTGTTTGTTAGATTTTTGGCACTTACGATTTTTTATCTCTGTGCACTGCAGATTTGACACAGGTACATCAGAACACCATTGCTGGTGGATGTATTGCTGCCTACCTCACTGTTCATCTAAAGGATGAACAACTTGTCTGGATTTTATCTTAAAAACCAATATAAAGATAATGCAAAAGATGGATTTTTTTTTTCTTCCCTTTACAACAAGAGTGGTAAAATGTTGAAACACATTGTCACAGAGGTGGTAGATGCCCCTTGCCTGGAAACATTCAAGGTCAGTTCAGACAGGGTTCTGAGCAACCTGGTCTAGTAGAACATGTCCCTGCTGATTGCTGGGTACGTGCGCTAAATGACTTTTAAAGGTCCCTTCCAGCCCAAACCGTTGTGTGATTCTGTGGCTGTAGATTCTATGGCAAAGGCTTTCAATGCTGCCTCATGAAGAGATCAGGATGCATTGCAGAAACTGTGGAGATGCAGCATGAATATAAACTGCATGTTGTAAAGTAGAGCTAGAAATGGATTAAAATTATGTTGTACAGGACATATGGAAGCATATCCTATCTTACAAACCCTTAATGTGCCTTACTTTTGCCATGACTTTCTTAAATCTTTACTTCAGTAATTTTTACCAGCCCAACTGGATAAATAATTACTGTCATTCTAGTCCAGCAGCCTAGTGTAAGAAACTGAACCATAAGAAAAAAAGGTACCTATAGGCATAGTACTGTTTTTAAAAAATGCTCAGATAGAGAAGGCATCTGCTCTCATTAAATATAACAGAATATTTAAATATGTTAACAGTCTGGTTTAAGGACCAAGGTTTCCCTGGTTTTCAATGACTGCATAGTCCTGGGAAGCATAGACCAAGGTTTCCCTGGTTTTTAATGACTGCATAGTCCTGGGAAGTGTAGGCAGCCAGTTCTGAGTCTTATAAATTTCAATTTGGTCTGTTTTCAGCTGAGGGGAATTGTATGCAATAGGGACAGATAATGATGCTCTGAGAGTGCTACTTAATGCACGGTGTTCTGCGCCACAATACCTTTATCCTCTTCATTGTTTAAGGGCTCAGTTTATCATTCCCTCTACTGCACTGCATTTTTAAAGAGAATACTATTCATCTTCTTGCAGGTAATAGAAAAGCTGAAAAATTGGAAGGAGATAGAAAAGATAGCCAAATGATGGCACCTTTAGGTCACCTTCTAAGAAAAGAAATTCTCCCTGTTGTATATATAGAGGAAACAGGAAAACTGCAATCCCTGAAGATTTGCCCTAGTCCTAGAAGATAAATGTGTATTGATGTCACAGTGAGGATAGAAATGGCATCTTTTTCACCTTTCAAGTGGACAGGTTATTAGGAATCCCTTAATAGAATACTTATCTGTGTAATCAGGCCCTTGCTTTGCAACTCTCCAACTGTCCAAATGTTTGGAATTCTTGCAAAATACTCATAGACTCTCAGTGAATTCCAAGACTGGGGTAGTAGACAAATTAATAAAAACAGAGGCACCTGGAATAGCTTCAATACGAACTGAAAGTTGTGAGGAATTTCCAGTTTGAGCTAGCAGTTAATGAGATTTAGTAGACATTTTCAGCAAGCCAAAAGTTTGATTTCTTCTCCTTTGCACTCATTAGGATACAGTATGCATAAAAATTGCCTCTGTGTGAAATTCATCTTCCCTTAAGTTTCATATAATAGAATATTATCATATGTCGTTATAGTCTGCTTATGGCAAACCTCCCAGCTGTATAAATAATATCATACAGCTTTTCTGTAAAATTGTATTGAACATGTATTTTGAATGGAGCAAAGGAAAGTAGAGAAGATAAATGAAAGTTGTTTTGCTTTGGGTACTTTTCAGATTACATGACCTTGTATCCCTACATCCTGGTGAAATGTTGTATCTATGACTTTGTTTTATCCCTGTTCCATAGTCCATTTTTGACCTGGAGAGACGTACAGCACATTATTGTCAGGACTTCGCGTGCAGGACATCTGAATGCTAATGATTGGAAAACCAATGCAGCTGGTTATAAGGGTAAGAGCTTTCTTTCTTATTTGCTATCACAAGCAATGTAATATTTGATAATTTTGTTTGACACTATGCTTTGCATAGTTTGGAGACCTTTCAGACTTGATCTGAAGGGGCCTATCTTCTCTCATACAAAGAAAACTTTTTAGAATGACGAATGCACAAAACTGTCAGGTACAAAATGCATTGGCCCGATCTTCTTAGTCCCTTTCAGTTCCATATCATATACACTGCTGCCAGAAAACTAAGTAAATGATTGGTGTTTAATTTTTCTTTTTATATCTAGTATTTTGATAAAGTAGTATAGAGTTGAAGATGCAGCAGTTCTGGATTCCAGCCATGTTCTCACTCAGAATTATTGGCAGTTTCAATTTAAAATGATGTAACAGTATTTTCAAATTTTATTTTTATATGATAAATCCTACATTATTTATATGTGAGAATTCTGTCAGATTTTGGATAAAATTGGATTTTGAGCTGTCATGACTATTCCTGGGACACGTAATCATTTTTCAGTGACCTGTCGGGTAGATTTCTAAAATTTTGTATTGTCTTAAAATTTGATAAAAGCTACATCCTAAAAACATTTTTTTTCACTTTTGTAATGCAAGCAGAGGTAAACACTTGTGCCATTACATAGGATATATATTTTCAGGATGGGTTAAAATGGAACCTTGAATCTGTACATTTTATTTCAGCACAGTTTGTCTTCTGATTCCCATTCACTATGTTCTTTCTGCTTTCACTTTGTATTGTATTCTAAACAAAACCCTGGAATTGCTTATTTCTGGCTCTCTTTTCATAAGAATTCCACCCAATACTGACATACCTCTTATAAGATGAGAGTTGATCCGTTTGTGCTAGGATCTCCTGAGAGAAAAATGTAATATACAAGAGTTTTCAAATCTTTGCCCTGGTTTCACTTTAAAACTGAAGCCTATATTTAATCTGTTTTGGATCAAGGCACTGCTACTGTAGAGCATCTTTAATATATAGTTCTGACCTATGACATTTTTCTTGCAATGGTGTAGAAACCAAACCAAAAAAACCCTTCTTATTTTTGGATCCAAACCTGTCTCTAACTACAGAGAATGTGTTTAGAAATAGATATTTGATCAGGACATCCTAATCATGTGAAGGTTCTGATGTTCGAGGGCCTGGTTTTATCCCATTAACAAGTGGATGCCACAGAAAAAATATAAATATATATTTCCTGAATTGCAATAACATTACAGTATTTATTATTGCAAAGCATCTCTCAGGAGAAAAGAAACTTAAAAAGAAAAAAAAACTTAAAAAGTTTTATCAGGAGATGATGACTCTATCATCCGTTTATTGAAGCTATATGAGGGTCAAAGAACACTTTTCAAGTTACATAAAGCAGAGTTACTTTTTTCATATCTTACTTCCAAAATTCTATATTTTTAATGTTTTTCCACTTGTTGCCCAAGAGAGGCAAACACCCTGTGAGTCATTTCACAGCAGCTGTCACTCATTATCAAAAGACAGGTCACACTAAGGTCACACCAGCAGCAGCAGCATTGGCAGCAGGACTTGCACTGTTGAATTACTGTTGAACAACTGCTTATTCTGAATTCTTGGAACCATTTTTCTATGCATTGTAACACCTATATAGTAAGGAAAAGGGAGGAAAAAAAGTTTTGTCTCCACTTACAGAAGGTTAGAAACATAGATAAGCTCAACTTGGTAACTTGAATTCAGGAAAAACAAATTGAACTGGATGAACTCTGCTGAGACTCTATGGTGAAATTAAAAAAGAGGAAGATGAGCTAAATGCTTGACCTCTGCACAGCTCAGGAATCAACCTTAACCCAAATAAAAGCATTAGTTTTAGCTAAATTATTTTGGCAACTTAGGCTGAACACATGGTTCCAATAAAAATACATCTCTCTTTAAACTCCTATTGGTTTTGGAAGAAGGAGAAGCAAAAGATTTAGTTTAAATCACAACATCCGAACCTGAATTCAAAAGGGGATTTGCACACCACTGCTGGCAAGACTGACAGAGTTTTTTTAATTGCACGTGGCAATATTTAGTATAATATTACACTATTATCCTTCACTATTGCCAAGAGTAACAATTAAAGTGTGGTTTTTCATAGATGAACTACTCTGATCAGACTGAGTTTGTTAAGGAATTGTATCATAATCTTGTTGATAACAAGATCCATGGTTCTTCCACAGCATGTTCTTAAGAGAAGGTGGAAGATTTTTTTTTTTAATTATCTACAGCAGAGAGTCAGAAGAAACAATCTACCTTTCTTCAGTGTGTACTCATGGAGAAAGAGGAGAACAAGAATAAAGAGAAAAACAGGTCTGCTGCTTTAAAAATAAGAACTGAAAGGCTGGAAAACAGCAAAAACCTGAAAAAAACCTTTCACTCAACAAAGGGTCAGCAAGAGCTGGTAGTTGAAAGTGGGTCAGCATGCCATTTCAGAAGGCTGTTTTGCTGGTCTGCATGGCAACCCTCTCCCTTGCCACAGTGCCTGGCAGTGTTTTGCCATTGCAGAACACACAGAAAGAGCTCACAGCTGTCATTACTGGTTTCAAGATCTCCTTTTTTTACTCCTTACATTTATACAAAGAAGGATTAATTCATGAAAAACACTTAAGACAGCTAGTGATTTCCTAAAGCAGTGCTTGCTATTTGTTTAATTTTCTGGCTAGTAAACAGTGCTCATTAAATTCACGTCAATAGAATTAACTCAGGAATGAGCAAAGTTTTTTACTTGGTAGGGGCTTTTTTATTATTTTCTTGTCGGACAACGTGCATCTTTTCTCAGGAACTTGTTCTTTTGTAGTCTAAAACGAAAGATTTGAATACTCAGGCTATTCTGTGTTTAGTCAATTGTACATATAATTTGTCAATAGAGGGATTTTTAGCAGTTAATTAGTTGATTTTATGGAAAAAAACTTGCAAGCATCTGTTTTTGTGAAGATGTCAAAACTGTTGATCTGTTTCTGCTATGGCAGATTGGATGCAAATCCTTGTCTGTCAGCTGTTTAGTCAACAACAGAGCAGGCAAGTGCATCCATAAAAAGGAAACTGCCTTGATGCTGACTTGTCTCTGAGTTGAAAGATAGAGAATGAAACACTGCAGTTTTAAGAACAATGATCAAATCATATAAACAATTCTTTGTCTGTATGTGAAGCTCCACATAGTGTGAAATTCTGTCTCTGGAGAAACAGACCATTCATAGGGAGGACTACTGATTTGCAGGGACATTTTTATAGAATGTACTTCACTCTTCCTGGCTCTAAAGCACAGACAATAACACTTCAGTTCACTGAAATAAAATGCTACTGAAAGATAAAATGAAATCAAAATTCTACCCAGTTTTTTCAGTTTCGGGCCATTCCTAGACCCAGAGGAGATACTTTTCACAGAGAAACCAGATTGCCTCAATTTCCAAGGAGTAAAAACAGAGTTATGTCACATCCCTTTAGGTTAGCTAAAGTATGTGCTGCTTCCATTGAAGAGTGACCACTGAAAAGGATTAGTTTCTTAATATTTTTGATCCTTTTAGTATAATTGCTTAATATTTAATAAAACTGGTGATTATATTAGTTGTGAGCAGAGCATTAGTCTGGGAGTGAAAAGAGATGAGTATATATAGACTCCTATTTAGGAGACCTAAACTGGACAGATTTATCTTGGGGTAACCAGTAGCCAGGCAGGAATTCAGAAATGAGCAAGAATATCTTTAAAACCTGTGCATTTCAGAGAAGACAAATAAACTATTCATAAACACCACACTGCATGTTTTCAATAACTTTAAAATGTAAATAAATTTTAAATTATATTTTTAAGACATTGTCAGAAGCTGGCATAAGACTTCTGGAAAACAGCAAGCTCATAACTCATAAATGGTTATGTCAAACAATCAAAGCTGTTTGACATTGTTTCCTTTTAACAAGCCCAACTTAGACATTTATGAAAACTCTGTAAAGGACTGGGGTGCAGGGAGGAAATAGAGGTTTGAAAGTCTTCCCCTGTGGACTCATAACCAAAAGAGTCTGCCACTTAACTGTGAAATGTAAATTTAGTGTTAAGAAAGGAGAACCAGGATCAATAAATTTTAAAAATTATTGATAAACTGATACAATTCTCCAAAGCAAAAGGTTTTAATTGCAGACATTGAACACTGATTTTTAAAAGAAAAGTCCTTGGAAGTTACATGCATTTGCATGACCTCTTTATGTACTAATTCTCAATGTGGTGCACTTGTAAGAATGTTCTAGGCAAATACCTGTTGTGCTTGTATCCATCCATAGCAATGGTGAACATCTTTTGGATGGTATAAGTCTGTCTTTTTAAAAAAACAACAAGCACTTGCCTTTATGAACACCAAAGCTCTTCTCCACTGCTGTTGCATTGCTATAATGCCTTTCAGTAGTTACAAAACTGGCAGTAGTTGCATTATCAGAGTGTGTCCACTTCAATGGAACCAGGATTCAGGCCAGTTAGGAAACAGATCACACTATCTACAATGTAGTATTTTAAGCACTTAATGTATCCTGTCAGGATGTAGAATTTCATGTAATTACAGGGAAATATAAGGTTCTACATAGGGCAACTCAGCTCAGTTAGATGCCTGGAATTATTTATAGCAGTATTCTTTTTTCTCTCCAGAAAATGGAGGATTTTCAAGGATTTGCTTTTAAGTCAGGGGATGAAGAACCTCACTCACCACTCTGACATTACTGGCCAACTATTTCTGTAGACCTGGCTTATTGTTTAACTTCCTGTTGCTTTAGCTTACTGATCAACATCTACTACATAGCTCCACAGGGATACTGTGAAGTTGGCTGAGTTAATTAATAATTTCTCTAGTTACTCTATTCAGCATCATTATCACTGAACAATTTGCTATACACTTTTTCTGTGATTTACTGCATGTTTGTATATCCTTTTTCTGACGAAATCTGAGGCAGCAGAATGCTCAGTCAGGAATTAGTGTAAATATCCTGCTGGAGTTCCTATACTTCAGGACACACAGAGCCTCAGTGTGGGATGGAGCAAGAGGGATGCCATGTGTCTGATACATCTGACAAGATAGAAATGCTGTCTTTGTATGTCCTGCTAACAATCTGTCAGGATTTCCAATTACAGTGCCTTTGACTCACTTGTCATCATCTGTTCGGAGATGAAGACTAGCATAAACACTCTCACCAAAAGATGTTTTTATTGTTTTATAGAATGGCATTATATTTGTCCACTTTTGATATATCAATGAATCCTAAATATAGTTTTAAATTGAGTGAGGGTAGATTTAGACTAGACATAATGAAGGACATTTTTATTCGTGGTGCTTGGTAACAGTCAACATGGCTTTACAAGGAGGAAATCATGCCTGAAAAATTTGCTGACCTTCTGTGATAGGCCTACAGGATTGATGGATAGGGGCAGAGCAGAGCCAAAAATATAGTAGGGAGAAAATTTTATGCAAGCCTTTTGTCACGTGAGTAAAATAGCTAGGAAGTCTTAGCGTTTAAGTTACTAGTGAGACATCTTGATGACAGGTAATGAAACTAACAAATGCAGCCTAACAAATCAAGTTTAGCTACACTGGAAATGTTGTGTTTTTAGTGTCTGGGCCAAATGTTTCTGAAGTCTGCATGATTCTCTGTTATGATTTATCAACACCAGTTGTTCATACTTCTCATTGTAAGTCAAATGGGATATACGTATTAACTTTAGATTTGAGGATAGCTTTGTATGTAAATGAGAAAGTTACTGAATTTTCAACAGCAATTTCAGACAAAAACAAGAAGATTATGAAAAAGCTGGGGAAGTCTCTCCAGCAGCTCAGAAAGCTTTGTTTTCGTGGTGTACTAATGAAGGAATTGCACCAGGGGTAAATAAATGGACTTTAGCCATGAGAAATGTTGTTTCATCTTTAAGATGAAAACATCTTTAAGAAAGATTAGGGAGATCAGCTAAAACTTAGTATTTACTTTGTGTTGTGGGAGGCAAGTTTTTCTCTGAAACATGCCCTACACCTGTAAGGCTCTGTGTGTGCCTGTGATTTTGCAGAAATAAAAATGATCAATTAGTACTGCTGCCTGACTGGAGAGAGAATTCAAGACAGCTCTAGTGATAGACACCTTGGTCACACAAGGAGATAACATTTTCAACCCTTCAGCTTAATAAAAGCAACAGTGTACTCCTCAGCTACCAACTTACATTGTATCAGCCTCATATTGGTATTTTGTTTGTGAAAGACAAATACCTTTGTACAAAACAGCCCAATACTGCCTTTGACATGTGTAATGAATCCTAGCAACAACTGAGCCCAGTAGCAATTCTCACAGTAGTGATAATGCAGAGCACATAAGTAGGTAGGTGCAAGGTCTGGAGGCATTTTACACTTTGCACTCTGCAATCATAATAACCTTTCAGATAGTGCTTTTGATTAATCTGGGTTAGCAATGTCAACGCAGTATCTTTTGCATACAAATCAGAGGCAGTTCCAGGTGTTTCTTAGAAGACATTTATAGTTCTATGTAGACCACCAGGTTATTGTTAACCTTTGGGGCAGGCATCTTGGCATATAGCTCACGGGAATAAAAGGATGTACACAGATGAAGAAGCACAATTTGAAGGTAGTAGAGAGAAAAATCTGTGTTCTTCTCTATGACACAACTACTTTGTTTAACTCTTTGATTCTCTCTTAAATTGCTGTAGTTTGATCTTTGAAGGTTATGGGCCTCCACTGATACCTTCAGCTGCTAACCAACCCACTGGATCAAAGGCTTTGAATTGGAAATATTTTGGACACCCAAATGTCAGTCCACATTGGAGGATTTAAGAGTAACCCTGTCAGTCAGGAAGTTTTTGTTTCAATGGGAAAGCCTTTCAAGGAAAAATGTATTTCTTTTTCAACTGAAAAAAAAACCCATCAGGTGCAGAACTTATCACTACACTGTTGCTCTCATACAAGAGATTTTAAACATTGAGTCATGGACAAATACCACAACCACGAAACCTTGGGTGGTAATTTTTTCTCCTGGATGAAAATTCCTCCTAAATTCTGTCTTCCAAGTAATTGTTAGAGTAGGAAGGATAGAAAGTTCACTCCATAGATTTAATTTGCATTTTTAATGTGCATGCTAGGGAAGAAATTCTACAGGTAAATAGCTTAAAAGTCACATAAGTTTCCATCTGAAGGTCACTGACTGGTGGTGGCAATATTACATGCTTTTTTGCCCTTATTTCTTGTCAAGAAAAGGTGAGGTGAGGAGAATTTTTGGCTCTTTGAGCTCAGAAGGTGGGTTGAGCACACAGCATTTTAAAACCAGACAGCTTGAGCTCTAATTCAATATAAGTTGCTAACTGTCAGGAATTAAAAATGCATTTTCCATGGGTTAGCTGAAAAAAAAAATCCATTCATGAAAATTTAATCCCTTGCTTTTTGAATGTACTATACAGAGTAACTGTGTGCAGTTAAGCGCCATGTGAGTTAAGACTCTTGTTCCTTCCACTTATCTTCCGAGCAGACAGAAGAATTATTAATTAAAATTCTAGTGTAAGAACAGACTTACGTCTTCACAGAGAAATATACACTCATGATCAGATGCAGTGTTTGCAAGATAACGTCTAAGACTAAGGACATTTCCATCACAGGAATCTTCTTCGCACTGCAAAATGTTCATTTAAGCTCTCCTTGTCTTCCTTCTTTTGTTGGCTCCACCCACATATAGAAATAGGACATCTCTTTCCCTATCCATTTGTTTCTTGAATACATAAAAGAGAATTCAGGAGGCTGAAGGAAGGCTGACTTTATTTATTTTCATATTGGAAATATGTTTCATTTTGGAACCCAGTGCTTGCCTTACATGGCAGAAGAGCTGCATGTAGCTGTCTCCAATGGAAGATTTCCATGCTATGTGCACTTCAGTTTGGGGCTCATGGGGAAAGGAAATGGGAAGAAAACCAGTCTATTACACAGTCACTACACCTTGCTGTATTTTCCATTGAAGAATCCTTTTCAGCTGGCAGTTTTGGACAGTACTAGATATTTGGAAGATGTGATCTTTAAGCTTTGGACTGTATTTGTTTGAGAAGGCTGAGGCTTTTTTTAGATCGAGTCCTTTGAATTTTGGTTTGGCAATGAATACAGCTTGCTTTCACAAACCCTCTAAAACATGCAGTTGGAAGGACCATGCTTTGTTGCATTGCTGGTTGAACTTGCGCTTACAATTTTCTGTGGGTTTCTGTGATAGCAAGAAAAACTGATTTACTAATATTTGCAATCTAAACTCCTCCTGTGGAAGCTTTTTTGTTTCACCTTCTGCGGTCAGACTTTTATCAAGAGCACTAGTTTGTCACAATGGAACATCATGACTAGAAGCTCTTCCAATTCATCAAAACCCTTTTGCAAGTCTCTGTTTCAATTGGAACAGCAATCAAAAACACGCAGCTGATTCAGTAAGTGCTTTTCACCCTCGTCAAGCAGACAGCTTTAGGGAGATGGTCGATCTACCTCGTTGGTTGGCCAGTGACGAAATGAAATTGCTGCATACAGGAACAGAAGCGCATCCACATGCTGCTTACATTCAGGGAAGTTCAGAGAAAATACAGCAGTTACAAAATGGTCTGTTCATTCTCAAATTTGTCTCAGTTGGCTTCCTTGAATACACATGCATATGTTTGGCATTTGAGTAATGGAAGTTACCTTCCTCTCATTCATTCTACTTAGTCCCTTGTCATACAACAGGGCTGAGCTAAATTGAGGCACATGGACAAAGGGCAGCCAGAGGCAATTTTAGTCACTGGCATTCTGTAGTTCTCATGGTAGGCAGTGTAGGTAGTACCACTTCTGTAATAAAGCAGTGAACAGATTTGTTGAACAAATGACATATTGTCATTATTGCTCCTGGCAATCAGATTTTGGAGCTCTGAGTGACAGGAAGGAAGAAGAGAAAATAAGTAACTGCAGTTAGGATGTGACACTCTGGAGTTAGTCTGTGATGAAACCCAAGGGTTTATGCTATAACTGTATCCATTCTGTTTGTACTTTGCAGTGAGCCACCTTTATGGATTTGGACTGATGGATGCTGAAGCAATGGTGACAGAAGCAGAAAAGTGGACAACGGTTCCTCCACAGCATGTGTGTGTGGAGAACACAGATCGGCAAATCAAGTAATACCTGCTCGCAAAACTCTTGCTGGCATAAACTTATGGAAAGAAATTGGGTATAATTTACCCCTCCCTTGCATGGTGTATAATGTATTATTTTTAAAGCCATACCGGCAGTCTGTCACATTTACAGATGTAGTGCACGGGAAAAGGCCCTAGTTTAAAGAACATTGCAAAAGGTGAAGGTGTAAAACAGTCCAGTCTGGGTAATGATGGATTTTTATATAGAGGATACATCAAAGAAGAATATTTGGTTGAATGTATTTCAGTCAGCTTTGCAAGAAGAGACAGATTTGGCAGTCCAGGATGTAAAAAGCATCAGAGGCCAAAACTGAACAGCTTTTCACTTGCGAAAATAGGCTTAAGAGCAAAATTCTGTTATGTGTACTCCATGGATATAGAGACAGCATCAAGTATGAGGCACACTTCCAAAGCATTAAGAATATTGTTTGATAATTATATTTAACGGGCTTGATCCATAACTGGTATAGTCTGCAAGGATGTCATGCCAATCTAAACCAGCTGAGTCAGTACAAAACTGTACTTTTGGTACAGTTAACATGTAATACTTGCTGTTACGTAAGCTAGGATTAGCTATGCTAGGCATTTCCTGGGGTTGAGCAACCAGCTGTGATCCCATGACAATCTCAGCATTTCTCAGCTGGCCACTAATCCACAGTAATGCTTTGACCCAAATGTTTATTCTTATTTTACCTTGTGTATGTGTTTAACAGAAACCCAGGCAGTTGCCATTAGCCATTATCTGCAGTGAAATAATTACCCCATAGTAGTATTTTCAGCTAGGAAACACATGTCAAAACTAGTGATTATAGGCTACTGACTTTTGAATTGTCCAACACTGTCATTCTCTACTAAGCAAAAAAGATGGGGTTGTGTACGTTATACAAAAAGCGAGAAATGTTGTTTGCTATGCTTCTGTTATAGAACAATACGACCTGACAGCATTGTCCGTTCAATTTACAAAGCCACTGGCTGTTCAGATAATCCTAACCACCATGTGATCTACTTGGAGCATGTTGTTGTACGTATCACTATTACTCACCCTCGACGTGGAGACTTGGCAATTTACCTAACCTCTCCTTCTGGAACTAGGTCACAGCTCTTGGCCAACAGGTATAGTATGACAACCCAATTTCACAGTACAATCAGCATGTAGAGCTTGCATAGACATGTCAGTGTCAGTAAAGAGCAGTCAAGTCATTACAGCAGGGATTCTAGAAGACACAGGCTAATTATTTTTTCCTAGAGAGATGGGCAGAGTCAAGTACAAATGGACTCAGAGATGACAATCTCAGTAGAAGAGTAATGTTTTAACTGTTGAACTCCAAGACAAATATTAGTCAATTTGAATAGTTCTTGTGTGGCTCACCATTTATTAGATGGCTGGAAAATGTGAAGAAACAGACTCAGTGTTCATAAGGAAGCTGAATCAAAATGTTTCTACATATTGCCACTTATTTTTTGTTTTTCTCTTTTCTTGTCCTTTTTTTTATTGCAATGAAAATCAGATAGAATAGTGTATATTTACTACTATTTTTTAAACTCTTGATATTACCAAATCCTTTTTTCAAAGTAAACATACTCAATCCATTAAATGCTCTTAGTAGGCCAACACTGAAAAGTAGCACTACCACTTGAAATTAAAGGGTTCATTTATAAATTGCAGATTAAAGCTTTTAAAAGTTAGACATCACCTTCAAAAATTTCTGAAAGTTATACATCAGTTCAGTGATGGATACTTGCTTTCAAATGTCCAGCCATTTTTACAACAGCTACTAAGAAAGATCAATCTTCTTCCTCATGCTGTCACCTCTTCGCTGTGTTTTTGGAGAAATTGTCACAGTGCATCAAATTGTCTTTTTTATTCTTCTTACTGAACTCAGACTTGTATCTCTTTGTCCAGTGTATCATTGGACAGATGGTAAGTGGAGGGAATCATCAAACTAAAAGACTTCTCAGTGATGATTCTGTTTCTCTGATCTACTAGCAGAAATTTTCTTCAAAGAAAACATTGGCAGTCTTTCCCATGTAAATCTCACTAAATCCATGGTCACCTCCTACCAGACATGGTTAAGGCATTAAGAAACATCAGAAAACTTTCCAAATTTTACCCCAGTTACAAATATGCCAATAAGTACATTTACAGTAAGAAATGCTTGTATACTTCTCTGACTAGCTAGAAATCTTCTTCCTGATGGGACCATAGTAATGAAAGATAATTCTTTTTCCTTGATGACTTGATGTCTGCCATTCTGCTAGACATAGAGCATAGCTCCCACAGAAAAGCTGATGTTTACTGATGTTATGTATCAGAAACTGCAAAAAATGCCATCTATCAAACCTGTGTTGTGAGAACTCTTCTGCCATCATGCTTAAATCTTCACAAAATTAATATCCCTAGTCCTACTCTTCAGGGCTTTTAATGGATTGAGAGTGACCTGCTTTCCAGACTGCTTTTCATCCATGCTTCCTCAGCCAGAAGTGCTGATTATCTAGCTCTGGAGACTTGCATGTCCTCCTGTATCTCAATGGAGAAGGACTTACATTTCCTCTTGAAACAAAGAGCCTGTTTTGGAGACAAGTGGAGGTCAAATGGACTTGGTTCTGAACTGTGAATATACATTTTCATTAGAGATTATGTTAAATTAAAAGGAAAGGTAAACTGAAAATATTCTTCAAGCTGTAGACATTGATTCACCAAATGGAGAGGAAGTTGTTCTGGAAGTTTGGGATCCTCTAGAATATCTCCTGTGTTCCATCGTGAATGCTGTCATAGGTTGCTGATAAAGCACATAGGCACATGTATCTGTACCTTCCTGCTGCACTACTGCACTGAACAAAGAATTTGTCTTCTGCTAACCAGTGTGAGACAGGTTTCTCTTATAAGTTATGAAACAGGCTTTTGTTTTTCTGTTTGAAGAAATCCTTCTTTAGGTTTCTTTTCCATTTTCATGCAGTAGTTCGTCCTCAGTTCAAAATAAAAAAACATGAAAGCCATCCAACGAGGTATCCAAACAAAACAATCTTGTGTAAACCCAGTGGTCTTAACACAGCTAACTTTTGGCTCTAGGCTTTCATGTGCTGCAGCTGACTTACAGCAAGTGGGAAATACATTCCAGGATTCACAGTTCTCCTCTGGTGGTGATTGGTGTGTGGAATAGGAACAAAATTTAATTCAATCAGTGTCTTTGTAATCCTTGCACCTTAAAAGTAATTCTTTTCTGTACGTGCAGTAGAGAAAGGGAATGCAAGTAGATGTAATGAAATAAGAGGATCTTCAGCTCTTTCTTATATTATAGTATCAGAAGACTAAAGAGAAAACAAAGAAACCTGAAAGACCTTTTCATGTTTTGTCACTTCCCAGGAAACAAATTATTCATGACAGAGCTCCTGGAGTCTCACCAGAAATTCCCTTCCCATGGAAACTTCAGAAATATATGGACTTGCCATCACGTTGGGCTGATGGGTTACTAAACAACTCTGAGCTACTAATATTAGAGATAAATATATATTGCAAATTCTAGGTTTGAAGTACCTAGAGCCTTCATGAGGCATTTCTTAGGGTAAAGTGAGGGATATGAACACAATACTTTCTGAAATGTTTTGAGGTGTTTCAAGGCTTACTTTATTTGGCCTTGCTGTAAGATGTCATACAGCTTAGAGGTAGTAATTTCTTGATTTTAGGAGTACGCTGTGTGTTGTCAATGTATATGTTTGAGCATCATGTTATGAAATAAAACTTGAAATAAGATGTTATTTTCTAGTATGAAAAATTTTAGTTACGAGGCATTTGATTTCTAACGTATCAATAATACTGAATATCAATGAATAAATGCATTCAGTTGTAAGCATGCATGCAGAGATACTTTGGCTATTGATACTATTTAATAAATAGCCTGTTTTTTCTGCTATAGGCAAAGGCCCCAGAGGCTGTTGTACATTGCTACTACCTGACTGAGATGTTTTTCTCAGATATACAAGACTTTTTAATGTACATGTGCAGGATTTATAGCAGCAATACCAGCTGTTTTTACTGAAACCCAGGAAAACCCCATTGCTTTACAGTTACTCATCTGGGTTTAATTTGAAACAGTTTGCTTGGTAAAATGTTTTTAAGTGGAAAAGGTATATTTTACATGTGCACTTCTCCACCACTTCTGGAAGAAAAGTCATTTTGTGTAATTTCTGGTGCATTGACAAGTAGGTCCCTCAAGGCAATATTTGGCCTTTTTTCTGCATATTTTATCCTTTATGTTGGCACCCCCTAAAATGACTTCAGTAAGAAAACTTGTTAGTCTGAGACAATGTGGATTCCTTTGCAGGCATTTGGTGGATAACAATGTCACTGGTTTAAGCCTTATGTGCATTCTTCAAAATCTGCATTACAGGGAACATCTGCTTTGTTGTTTGGAAAGTACTAAATATGATTACATTGGATGTGCTGCACCAGAGGAAAATACAGGCTGGAAGTGTATTGGCTGGTGTGAGGATGAGGCTAGAGTTAAGTCCGAAGGGGAACAGTATCCCCTTTCCAAAAACAATTGGCCAGTGGATTTGGCAGCGTGGATTTCTAAGTATTTTTTGAAACATACCAAGGTCAGTTCTAACAAACATTCACTACAGGCAGGCTGTGGAGGAGAAACTAGATACAAAGGGAGTAGGAGAAACAAACTTAGGGCTCATTTGTCTCCCACTGAAGTCATGGCTTATTTAATTCTTGCCCTTTGAATTTAAAGCAGCTGTAGCCATTTGAACTGCCTAACTGAAATATTTCAGCCACATAGTGGCAACTTTCCAGGCCATTAGCTTCATAAGCTTGTATGGCCCTGGTATTAATAATATTTCTCTTCAGTAACAAAAGAATCTATCTTCATGACCATCTTTTTCCTATCATGAAACCTTAGACAATCAGTATATTTTAATGATATTCTCCTCTGCAGAACTCTTAGACCAAATCCAAGTTATTCTTATCTAATCTTACTCAATTGTTTGCTTCACAAAATGCCTTGGTGATCTGAAATAGAGGAAAACTTTCTTTATAAGTATGCATCTTTTTTCCACCTTACATGTTATACTTTTATATTAAAGGAAACTAACATTTTAATCCTAATAGGATGAAACATAAGGGCCAGCCTTCATGCTGAATGTCACTGAAAAGGTCTCTGAGGTGGTAGTAATCTAAGTCCGCAATGAGCTAACAATAATCCTGTGCTGGTACTGTGTCTACAGGGTGAAACAGTTATTGGAAAACCATTTCTCCCAACTCATACTTGCTATGTTTTATTTCATTCATGTTAGCTATTTTTTTTTAATTATTATTATTTTTTACCTTTGGTGGGTTGATGAATAGATGTTTGCAAGTAACGATGGATCATTTATTGTGGATATGTGTAGTTCCTGGGGACAAGCACTCCGCCTTTAAAGATGGTGTTTGCCATACTAGCCACTATTTCAGGCTGGCAGGCATTGTACACTATCATTCATGTCACTCCAAACAGCTTTATCATGATAGTTCAGCGATACCCATTGTTTCATAAAACTAACTTTGATAATCAGATGTAACATGGAAATTAAAAAAAAGGTGTGTATGCAAATATTTTAAATATGTTTTCTTTAGCTCCACATCCAGAAATTTTGGGTGATCTCCCATATGTAGGTAAGAAAGCTTCTGAAATGCCTAGTGTGTTCTCTGACCATCTCTGTTTTTCGAATACTTCAGTGCAGGTGGTCAGTAGGGTCTGGCCGAAGTTTTGATTAAGTCAGTTTGAGCTGTCTGCAGTTTCTCAGGGCTACATGTCACAGGGAGCTGGTGATTTGACCCTGTGGAGAAGAGCTGCTTTAAGGACAATAGTTGACCTTCCCAAGCTGCGTACACTTTCAGGTACGCAGCTTGGGAAGGCACTACATAGTCTCTTCAAACTATAATCACACCTGAAGTCTTGTGGCTGTGCAGACTTCTGTGCAAGGACCACTTGCCCTTGAGGCTGCCAGTTTGTATGCTGGAGTATATCATAACAAAGACAGCTCCTATAGGAGAAGAAAATTCTTACCTCTTTCCAGCTACTCCACTGCAGCCACAACCACTAGCTAGTGCAGGGTTTCCAAGCTGTTGATGCATTGAGTTCAGTATACAACCATTGCTGTCAGTCAGGTGCAGCTGCACCTTCTCAGCTGAAACAAACAATGTTGATAAATGGCAAAAAGCTGCTTTTATGTATTTACTTCTTAGTGTTCATGGCGGCTGATGCTGGTGTTGCTAAACAATTCCGCTACCTTCACTGCCTTTTCTCACCTGAAATTAAAAATTGAAACAAATTCTTCCAAGCATTTAGGAATTTAAAGATTCTTTCCTGAAAAGCTGAGACGTTTGTTTGTTGGGTTTTTTAATTAGCTATTAGAAAGTTGCTAATTGCCTTCCTCTGGGTCTAAAGTTTAAGTACAGATTAATATTTCTGCTTTAAATTATGTTCTTGAAGAGAAAGATTATGCAATTTTTAGGCAGAAGTAGTGGCATTGGGAGAGATGAAGACTCTTGAATTTGTTTTAAGAAAAATAAGCATTTTATCCTACATTGTGTAGCATATATTCTTATCTAGGCATGCGTATGGTATGTGATGAGTATGGCATAAAACTCCTCAGAAAGAGAAGAGCAAGGTTTTTTTTTTTTAAATTTAATGCTGTTATTCATTGTAGGCAGCAGCTTATAATTATGTAGTCAGTCAAGCCATAACATCCATTCCATGTTGAGTGTTCTGTTTCTAAGAAAGGTCCCCTGAGTAATTAAGTAATAGAATTGGCATTCTGTTGTGGTTATGTAAGCAAATAAGTTTTGAAAATTCAAATGTTGTTAATCACTTTGGTCTTTAAAAGCATGTTGCATTCACAAGTACAGGTATATGATCATGGTCATAAAAAACTATCAGATTTTTCCAGTAATCTTGTTTAAATATTTTAGTCTATTATAATCTGTAATAGTCAATTACCAGTTCATCAGACCATGTACTAAATTTTATTAATCCAAGATAATCTGTGTCATAAGTGTGTTTGTGATAGGAATTTTGACAAATTACATAATTAAATACTGGACTGGCTGCATGCTCCTTAGAAGATCCTATGCATTTCTTTCTGAATAAGGAAAGCACAGCTGAACATTTGATAATTTCATTCATCTCTTTAACACCACTGAAAGTCAAATTCCTGCATTGTCTCATAGGTTCTTTGATTTGAGAGTTTAGTGCATAAACAAAGCAAAGCAAAAGTACTTGGACAATTTTGTATGTCCAAAATACATACATAGAGTCAGAGTCAGTATTTTTCTACTTTGTTTTTCACTATTCTTTTGACCTGTCTGTAGCTTTTTGACTTATTTGTAGAATCCTTTGTGGAAACACAGTTCATACATTCAAAGATTCCAATTTAGACCTTATTTTATAAAATTCAAATCTTTCTCAAAGAGGTATCCTTTAAAAAAAAAGTCAATTTTCTCAGAAATAATATTACCCGATTTTCCCCATTTCCATGGATGGAAGCTCACAGTTCCAGTCACAGCATATTTTAGGTAACAGTGTTTTTAAAAACAAGACATGTGGAATTTTTGTCTCTTCCACCCAAAATTACTTAAAAGGATTATTAAAATGGATATCTGACAACTCTTTAAAATTTCAAAATGAGACACACCTAGTTATCCAAAAGTACTATGGAAAATATTAGACTAATTACAGTAAAAATAAAGAGAAACTCATGCTTCTAATGTGTATGAACTGGAGCTCAGTGAATACAAATTTGTAATTCCACAGTACTTGCATAATATTATATAATTTAGTTGCTACAATAGCGAAGAGAAATACTGGTGTCTTGTTGCATTGACCACATGTTTCGAAAGTAATACATAAGCTATCAGAAAACAACAGTATGGCAATTTGAGTAACAGTTGGAAATAGCCCACATGACTTAAATTGAACATACTTGCATGCAAATTCTGGATAATGACTGTAATAATTTCTACCGTTTCAGTAAATGATGTGTGCCATACCTCTGTGAGATTTGCTGTATTCACACAACTGATTTAACAGTGACGTGAAACAGACCCATTCTGCTGCTAAAATATGTCTACATATACACTTACAGGCACATACACAGAAGCTCAGAACTGCATCAGAAGAAAATCTCACACAATTATCTGTGTAGATGAATCCCAATGTATATTTTAATTTAATTTTATAAGTGCTAATAAATTAGACTACTGTTATAGGAATTCATTTAAAATGGGAAAAGGTAGCCCAAAGTGAATGGCGAGTTGAACATGAGCCAGCAGTGCCCTGGCAGCCAGGAGGGCCGAGCATGTCCTAGGGCATCAGGCACAGCATCACCAGCTGGGCAAGGCAAGGGATTGTCCCACTCTGTTCTGCGCTCGGGCAGCCTCACCTCGAGTGCTGGGAGCAGTTTTGGGCGCCAGAATGTAAGAAGGTTATAAAGCTATTAGAGAGTGTCCAAAGGAGGCTGCAAAGACGGTTAAGGGTTTGAAGGGAAAACCATACATGGAGCGGCTGAGGTCACTTGTCGTGCTCAGCCTGGAGAACACTAAGGGGAGACCTCATCACAGTCTGCATCTTCCTTTAGAGGGGAGCCAAGGGGCACATACCAATCTCCTCTGTAGTGACCAGTGGCAGGATCTGAGGGAATGGCCTGAAGTTGTGTCAGGGGAGTTAGGCTGTGTATTAGGAAAAGGTTCTTCATCCAGGAGTGGTTGTGCACTGGAGCAGGCTCTCAGAGACATGGTGTAATTCTTAGGGCTGTCCTGTGTAGCGCCAGGAGTTGGATTTTGATGATCCTTCCCAACTCAGGATAATCTATGATTCTGTGATTTTACATTGAAAATGAGACCATGCAAATCAGGTTTTGGGTGAGCGTTATGAGGTGCAACAATCCTGTAGGTCCATACAGTTTCTATTGCAAGAAGTGTCAGATGCACAGTACCTGACCCCATGCCTCTGACTGACCAAAGCTTCCAGCAAGAACTATGACATTTTATTCCTATCCAGTGTGGCAGTTTTCACCAGGAATGTACCTACACAAGCATCCTGTTTTCCTGTTTGCTGAATTTCACAACCTTTTGAGAATAAAACTTGAAATTAGCTTAGAAAAGAACAGATTCACATGAATTCAAATATAATATGTATGTTGTCTAATGTTAGGGTTTTACCTGTTTTATGGAAAAGCATCTTCAATCCATTGGATTTTCTACTGTAAAGATTCTTGTATTTTAAAAATATTTAATCGCAGCTATTACCAGTGGAGCTCTCACACAAAGATATCAAATTTAAACAGTGATAGGTATTACACACATATATGTGTACATGCATGTATAAATTGACATGCATACATATCCCTGTGTGTATATATACACAAATATATATATATATATATAAATACATGTGAATGTATAGCTACATATGTATTTTTTAAGTTGAGCCATGTGATTTTATTGGAGGCAACAGTTCTACTTAGAGTGCTCTTCTCATCAGTAGTTTTGGGGTACCAAGCAACACACTGTGAACACTAAATAAAAGTGCAAATTCTCTTGTGTCTAATCTGCCAGGAAGGGTCCTACTTCCCCATCTCACAAGGGATCACAATCACATTGCAGTTTCTGAAACTTATCCCCCTATACTAGAAAGTATCATAATCCAGGCCTAGGTTCTAATGTCTTCACCCACAACCTAAGTAATTAAATTATGGTAATGGTATTAGTTTGATTAAACCATCAGATGCCATTAGTCTCTCAGTTTTACCCAAACTGAATTCTGTGAAGTGTTTGAAGAGAGTGATACCTTGTTTGTTCGAGAATTGAGGCCAATGTCTTAGTTGCATATTTCTTCTTCACAAGAAGTTATGTATTGAATCACTGTTGTCTTGAACTTAGTGTTTTTATTGGGTTTAAACCCCTTTTAACTATTCCAATCCAAAAGTAAATGTTGCTAGGATTTTCCAGGTTACAAGTTATTTGTAATTACATCATGCTGCTAAAGCAATGGAATTCTGTATTACATGCAGTTTTTCCAAGACCCACAGATCATATTAAAGAATATTAACAATTATGGTGTTATTGCAATGAATTTGCTTGCCATTCTCTTTTTCATTATAAAAACATGATGACATAAAAAGACTCTCTTCCATCAAACAACAAAGAACTGTTAAAGGTGCTTGCAACACCTGTGAGAAAACCATCATGAATAATGTTATGTGAAGGTACAGATGAACAAACTGGCTGATTATTCAGAGTTATTATTCAAGAGTTTGCACTCTTGGAAGCATAGTTCTCCAGGAAAAAAAAATGTTTGTCTTGAAGTGATGTCATCATTTGTTTTAGGTTGTTTGATCATTCCATGGAAGGATTCAAAAACTGGGAGTTTATGACTACTCACTGCTGGAGTGAAAAAGCAGCAGGTGATTGGATCTTGGAAATCTGTGACACTCCATCTCAGCTGAGAAATTTCAAGACTCCAGGTAGGACTCTTAACATTTATGTGGGCTGTGTGAATTCTGAAAAGTGCTTGCTGTTTTCCGCCTTTTATTAACAGCTGGAAAATGTCACAGCTGGTTTTAGTGTAAAGCCATAGCTGGAAAGAGCATTATTCTAAATTTAAGTTATCAATGCACTTTTCATTTTTATGTTACTGTTATTTACCTTTTAGGATACATGGTTCACTTTTATTCTGAACTTACTTCTGTGGTTTTTTTAGATGATCTGTTAAAAAAAATTAACATACAGATCAGTCTCACTCAATCACTGTTCATAGAATTGAATGAGAATTTTGATTATTTATTTCTACTCTACTTTAGCAGTGTCATGTTCCAATAGTCTGTCTCAACTTTTAAAAAAAGGTTTTTTGTCCAGCCATCAAATCTATTGTCTTATTGCCTGACTCACTAGTCTACATAACCTGAGTTTAGTTTTTAGGATAGTAAACCAGCAATCATAAGCCAAAATTTGAAAAGCTTTTACACAATATGTGGTTGATACAGTCTTCTAAACCAAGATAAAGTATGATTTTCAAAATTTCTGAGCAGTAAATGTCTTCAAGTAACTTTTTACACCATGGCCAGTGTTATTTAAATGTTAGCTGTATAGTCATGTGGTTAACTTTAAGCACAGCATTTTGAGAATCTTGATTATCTTACTCTAGAGCTCTGAAAGGAAATACCAACATTGCCAGTGTTTTAAATTTCACTTTATCACCATTGATGGCTTCTCACCATAGCTTTCCAGCTATGGTTTAACCAAATGATGTTAAATGCACCACTAAATGAAAAGCAAGGTTTCCAGTACACTAAAAAGAGGTAATTGTCACTAATTGCGTTTGGAAAAGCAGCCACAGAGTATGAGCAAAAGTGGTCAGAGATTCAGGAGGAGATTTTGTGTCTGGGATTTTTTTTTAATTTTCAGTGCTTTATAATTTGATAGACAAGGAAGTATTAAGCAGTAAATAAGTCATTTAATTTTAATCAAATTACTGAAAAGAGACAAAAATCAAGTATTTTCAACTCCATTTTACACTTGTCATTCCTGACACATCAAGGAACATCTCTGGTGCAAAGGACAATTTAGAGTAGTTCTTCACCTTTGTGTGTACTGGAACCCATTGGTTCATCCAACAGGCATGAAGGACAACCACAGAGCAACACATTTCAGCTATTTCCCTCTTCCCTGACACACTAAAAAAGTGGTAGCCATGGAGCCATTTTGCAAACTTTTAATCTGGGCAATTCTCTGGCTATATTGTACAGGCCTTTTACATCACCAGGATGATATCAAGGTGGCCTGCTACATTTCCAGCTTTACACTTCAAGGCCTGTTCCTACGCACTTCTACACACTACAACTACATATATAGTTGTATAGGTTTATTGATTTCAATACACTATATATACTCTCTCAGTGCTACAGTAGCTAACCTAATGGAACTGATTGCCTTTCCTCCATCAGAACTAAGGCCTAAAGATGCAACTCTGGAAAAAGCACAGTAAGGCGAGGGGATTGGGAGAAAGTAGGTCTGTAAAACCTAGGGGTGGGGAGGATGCTGATCTACTGAAAAAATCCTGCTGGAGACCTTATCCTCTACTTTGTTCTAACCACAATGTGAAACACTGCTTGAGACTAGTTTGATTTTCATGTGCATTTGGTTTTCACAAGATGCAGTGTGGTTGTGAATTTGGTTCCTGGTTCATTGTATACTGTCTAGTAATGTATCCCCCATCTTTCTAGAGCAGTGGTTGCCCTCTGATGAAAGCTGTCCAGTAACTCTTCTGTTCAAAAAGATTTGGAAGTGCCTGCCATATATTAGTGGTGGATAAATTCAGCTGTTTGGGCATATCGGGATTAGTCTCTGCACTGAAGAGAACATGAAGTAAACAAAAGGTGCTTAAACGTAATTTATGCCTAGTGCCTCTCCAGTTCATGGTGCCTCTCCAGTTTATCACCATAGCCTGCAGTTTATCACACTGATATCATCATCATGCCTGTTTCTTGTTTGTGTTCTGTGCATGTGTTTACTCAGCTCTTGAAAGGTCTTACAATTAAGAGTTGCCATTTTTCTGTAATCAAATTACAAAGAAAGACCCAATGTGTCACCGTATCCCTACATTGGCAAGGTAATGCCACACCTATTACTTGAAAAGAAATTAAGAGTCCAGTTCATAAAAGTAATGCATGATTTCTACATTTAATTCTGTAGAGTTTATGGAGGTGGATATATGTTTGCTCTGAAACATTGCAGTATACCCTTTCTTCTGTAGATACAATATGGGACCCTAGTTGCACATTCTAAATACAAGCAGGGAAAGGGTTATTCTAGCCATATTAAATGATGGAATCAGCCAGAAATGGAGAAAGAAAGATTTTGGCTTAAATGTGAATACTTTGTTTATTCATTATAAAAGTATATGTGTATGTATATATACTTAGTTATTGAAATATTTTCATTGTGCAAATTAAACCCACCTTGAGGCAGTCTTCATTTATTTGCTGGCAAGTCACATGAATTTTTCTCCTCCTTATTTACTGAACCATTCTTAAAAGACAACTAATCCCCTGAGAAACCCTACATTATTCCCCTTGCTGCTCTTTTGCGTTATATATGCATTCAGAGTAGTAATCCTTCCTGCAGTGATGTTAGTACAAGATCTTCTGTATGTGTAAAATCCGAGTGCAATATGCTGTGCCTTAGGAGCATCTTTACCTGTGGTTATTTGTAGTAGGTTCTTGCAAATACTTTTACCAGTTCTGAGAAAAATAGAAAAAAAAATTCTGTTTGAATGCATTTTGGCTCATGATAAATGGGTATAAAATAATCTGAATAACTTAGCAAAACACACTTTTTTTTTTTAATTGCGTCCAATGTATTATGATTCGTATGCTCTGGAGGTGGTTTAGAACACAAAAAAAGGCACGGACTGGACATGAAGAAGATGTATCTTTGAAAGGGTTGTAGACATGACTGCATAGCTGGTTGAAAATTATTTTCCTATGTGACTTCATTTTAAAAAGAAAAGTGCCATTAAGGACACAGTTGGATCAGTCTAAGGAACATCGAGATGTATCTTGATTCCTACATGTCTTTAGAGGAAGAAAATGCATTATTTGGATCTTCTTAATCCAATGGGTCTTTAGGAGTTACATGTCTGTGGGTAGGAAAAGAAATTGAAAACAAAGTGTATCCAGTTTTACAGCCAAGGTAATTAGCCAGTAGTTTGGCAGCAGGTGTCATAGATTCATCAGTTAATTTTTTTAATCAAGATCAAATATCTCTTTAAAGAAAGTAATAATTCAGATGTGAAAAGTTGAAAGCTACTCTGTGACACAACTATAGTCTCTGGTTTGCAGTTTCTACTGAAAAACTGAGTATAAGCAGAGAAGGTTTCATATGAAGTGTAGAAATTTTTGTGTCAAAAAGATTAAATTGGATTGGCAAGACACATAGAGATAACAGAGATTTCCATCCTCAGCCCTAGTATAAATTACTTAAAAGAATTTGCTCATGATCTGTCAGGTAGTGTATTTGGTTATTGTTTCTTACTGCTAGAAGTATGCATGTACAAGCAGGGAGATACTTGTCTTTGTCATGTGAGTGGAGGCTACCAGATGACATTGGGAAAAATACAGAAAATCACTTGTAAAGGTCAAATTAATTTGATTGTACGGATTGAAAAGTCCAAATGAACAATATTTCAAGTTATATTATTAAAATAAAAGAAGAGGATGATTGGTTGAATTTAATTTTAATGAAGCATACTACCTTATTTTCTTGAGAAGTGTCATGCCTGGATTACATTTCTCATTAAATAAAAAGTTCTCCTTGTGAGGAGTTTTAACCACGAAACAGTCTCCAAAACAGGATCATTCAAATTCTCCCTGCTTCTCTGATTTCTCTTTGTTTTAATGAAAATTTGACATTTACAACTAGCTCTTCCAGGACAGATAAACATAACCAAGACTATGGGCTGATACCAAACTTTGATTGCGCCTTTTCAAGCAGGGATGTGGTTTTTATGCGTCTTTTCCCTAGGCATTATTTCAGGCCTGAGTGTTTTTGCTCTTTCTCCAAATTTTTTCACCTAGTAGTAAAGAGAGAAAGGTGGGGACTGAAAGTTCACCCTTTATGTTCTATTACCATGAACTGATGACTTGATACACCTTTACTTTTTTATTCTTCCCCCAAAAAACTTACCAGAAAGTCAGAACATGCTTCAGATGGCCAGATTTTTTTTCCTGTCTTCAGTCAAATATTAAGAGGATAAAATATTACTGATGATTGCAGACAGTGGAGTGATATATCTGCCAAATAATTGGCACAAATAACTTAGAAATTATGCTGATTTGAGGAGGACAGTGATATTCGTCCATTTAGATTTTAAGATAAGGTGTTTCTTGTTCATCAAGTTGTGTCCTAAAAGTCAGTGAAAGGTTCTTTTATGTAATCCCTTTCTTAAATCAGGATTCTGAATACAGCTACTTAACTAAAAGATCTCAAGTAATAATTACTGGACAATTAATAGGGTTCTGAGGGGAAATGGAAATCCAGAACAAAACTACCTTATGCAGTACCAAATACATAGCCCAAAAACTGTGTGCCCGGATGTTTTGTTTATTGTTTATATTGAGTTCAGCCCATGGTGCAAACCTTTGCTAGATACACAAGAGGTTGTAGTACAATGAAAATACAGTGTAAAGATCTGATTGAAGAAAATATACTTTCTCAGCTTACATTAAAACAACTATTGCACTTAGTTGAAAAGCAATGTCTTCCATACCTACTCATAATAACATACTTAAAAGTTACATACTTTCGTAAGACACAGAGAAGAGAAGTAGTTCTGAAAACAGTTTTATAATACTTAACTTCCAGGTAAATTGAAAGAGTGGTCCTTAGTACTGTATGGAACATCCATCCAGCCTTACTCACCAAGAAATGATTTTTCCAAAGTGGAAAAAGTGCGCTCCAGTCCAGTTGAAGACCCTACAGAAGATTATGCAACAGATGACTATTCAGGTGTGTACATTCATTTACTCTGTTTGTGCATAACGGCTTTAAGGATGACCTGAGAATCTGCATATATAAAATGTTCAGTGAATTGGATTCTTCACTAAAGATGAGAAGTACTTGTTTCATAACTGAAAGTTGGGCGCTTGAGTTTGCATGCATAGAGTTATATACTTTTGAGCTACACTTCACATGCTATGAAGAATGCACTGTTTTGCATATAAGTATATGAAGCTATATATACTTATGCATATATATATACATATATATATATATATATTTATGAGAAGAACATTATCTTCTACATGTGTGTTGTTTCTCACTGATCCCTATAGAAGTTTTTCAACCTTGTCATTAGACTTTAGTAGAGTTAGATTTTTAGCACTGCAAAATAAGTCAAGTTGGCAGTTTCTTACATGTAATCCAGCATTAGCAGTACCATGTGATGAATCTGAAGTATATCTCTGTCCAGAAAACAGGAGGAGAAAGTTCAACTTAGTATTTTCTGTTATTCCATTCTCCTTTCATAGCATGTCAGTCGCACAGTCTCTATTTTAGATGGACAGCTATGGAACTCCTTGTTTTGGTAGGTAATGAAACACTACTATCTCTACTGTAAAGGTCACTAGCTTAAAACTTCTTAAGTTTTTATATGAAGCAAACTCAACACATTTAATTCAGAAGAGATCAGTGATCCTGAAAGTTGTAACTTCAACCATTGTTCATCTGCATAAAAGCAAGACTTGACGGTTCTCTCCTCCCATAGAAGGAAAGATCTATTTGAAAACTGTACAAAGTAAATAATAGAAAATACTAAGTTGGAACAGATCTAAAGCATAATCAAGCCTAATATTAGTGCAGGTGAAACGGAGGACTTGGGAATCAGCAAGTACTAGCTGAGGCTTTTGTGACGTGTAGCAGCACAGAGCATCAGGGCCCTGGTGTCTGGTTCATTGGGTCATAGTAGCCACTTGGACCAGCTGATATTCACTCAGGAACCAGAGTATCTACTGATCATGGTACTCATAGTTTATGTTGTCCTTCTTTTTAGAAGGTATTTTGCTAATCATTCCTAATTATGAATTACAGAGGTTCTTTACACATTTCCAAATAAAATGAGGGTGTCATGCTTGTTTAAAATCTTGCCATTTTTTCTGGATTTTTGAAGTCAAATCATGCAAGTATTCAGGAAACCTCCTTGTCCAACCATCCAGGAGCCACTCTGGTAGTCATACTCTCAATACCTGAGCTAGGACCAAGGCCCCTTCACAGCTGTACACCCCACACTCACATAATCAGGCCAAGTTTCCTCACTAGCTCAACTCTAGTTTTCCCATAGCAGAGTCTGAGACTTCCCAATCCTTAGAATAACTTAATCTTGGTGCAATAACTAAATAAAAAAATAACAGCTTGAGCTGAGCACCTCTGAGGAGGGACTCTGAACAAAGGAAACCTTGGGGTTTTGTACCCTTAGAGTTTTAGTGCATGAAAGTCTCAGGGTGTTTGGCTCTTGCTGTGCCTCTACCTGCCTGGTCACCTGACTGGTGACATAGGTCCCCATGTCATCTTTTATGTGAAGGGTCTGCACAGCCTCTTGCTTGGAGCTTCTGTCACCCAGAGCTCAATCTTGAGCTCACAGTGCAAGTAGCAAACCAAGCTGCCTATGGTAAGTGTAGTCCTCAACAGAGGGAAACAGAGTAATTGCATTCTGCAATAAAATACTGTGTTTTAAGGTGTCCCTTAAATGAGAAGTTTTAATCCCCTTGTCCCTCTGTATTCTGTTTTTGTTACAGGTCCCTGCAATGCAGAATGCAGTAAAGTAGGGTGTGATGGGCCAGGACCAGATCATTGTACTGACTGTCTGCACTATTACTACAAATCTAAAAACAACACAAGGTAAGAGAAAGAGAAAAAAACTTCATTGATTTCTTAGTATATGTATCTTTACTTTCTTTCCTCTTCATTGCAGTCATGGGTAATTAATTTTCCCCTGATTTTGAAAAATTTTCTTTGGAGTTAAAAAAACCCCAAATCCTAGCTAATCAGAATTTAAAATGCAGCTTTGGGAAATCCTTCTCTGATTATATCCCCACCCACCTCTTTTTCTTTTCCATAAGAAGCTTTCTCTGTATATATATGTATTCATAGACTCTCATAGCTACTACAGCTGATGTGATTAGGTGAACAAGATAGGAAGAAATATAAATGGTTGAAAATTATACTGTAGACTATATGTAAATATATGTAGACTATACGTAGTAAACATGTATATAGTCTACTGTATGTAGACTATACAGTAAATTATACTGTATACTATGTCTGACAAGACATATGCTGGTGAGATGACGTGTGTAGGGACATAAATGCAAGAGAATCAGCTTGATGCAGTGCTTTGAAGGGTTATATCTTAATAAGTGCATGATTATTAGAAAAGCAACAATACTGATAAATACTTCTGCTTTGCAGTCATGGTCCAGAAATGCGGTGGCAGGTTATTTCATTAACAATTCTGCCTTCTCTTCACGGCTGTCTGCAGGATCTGTGTTTCAACCTGCCCACCTGGTCACTACAATGCAGACAAGAAACGATGTAAAAAATGCTCACCCAATTGTGAAACCTGTGTTGGAGGCCATCATGACCAGTGCATGACCTGTAAATCTGGCTACTACCTGAATGAAGTAACCAATAGCTGTATTACCAACTGCCCTGATGGGTTTTACCTGGACAAGAGTTAGTATTTCTTGATGGTTTTGTATTGCGGGCTAAACAATTTAATCTGGGAAGGTTGCTGGAATGCTTATGAGCAGGAAAAGTGTTTGTTGATCTCTTATCCTATTCCTTTTATTAAATTGTTGCCAAGTGTGATCAAGAACTTCCTGAATAATCTTCCTTTATTTTAAAAGCCATGCTTATTGCAGGATGTCTTTTCAGCTGGGGGTACCTGGGAGTAACAGTAGCAGAACCAGGGCAGTTCAAGAGCAAGTCACCTGAAGGACAGCAGAGGTTATCACTGCTTGGGAAAGGGACAGACAGCACCCATTCTGACCATGATTCCCCATTCAGCCAGATTATATGGCACCAGAAGTAAGAGCTGAGACACTGGCCATGGCCAGTGAAGCAGGGCTCTACCAAAAACAGGCTCTTCAAGATGTAACATAGTTGCAAATAATGTTTCTGACAGACCTAAGCACTTCCAGAGTGATGTAACTGCCCAAGAGCAGTAATCCTCAGGCTTGATAGGTACCTGCCTTCAGCTTCTTCCTGTGATTGCCAAATAGACTGTCCATGTTTCCAGCTTGGCTAACAAAAATACTTAGACATATGTTCAAATGAGCTTAAAACTGCAGTAACATTTGTTATTTTTAGACACTCCTTAGAAGATAAATATGTTCTCAGGAGCTTTGTTCATCTAGGTACCTAACATTCTGCCTTCTCCAGCATGAAGCTGTGTGCTTGTTTTTGAGAATTAGTAAAAACAGGTCCTACCTTAATTCCAGTATTTTTACTGTGTGAGAACTACAGTAAAGAGAGCTCCTTACTGTACAAATTAAGATGGATAGATGAAAATTTAGGATTAAATGGGGAAATTGAATTTTTCTTCTCAAAATGGTATGTGTCACTCACTGCATGTCAAAAGACAGCAGGGCTGAAGAGAGAGAAGGGAAATCCAGAGATAAAAAAACAGTTGTTAAGTAATTTATATATTTTCTTTGTTAAGATCAGATCTGTTTATGCAGGTGTGTCTTTTAGCACCAAATCAGGAAGACAGGACAGACTGCTGGCATGGAAGGTGCACGATTACAGGACAGTCTCCAGAACACATGGCAATTATTAGTGCATTTTACTACTATATGAGAAGGTGACTTAAGTCCATATTATAAATAGTGAATGTAAATTTTAAGTGTTTATGAAAAATTTAAAATGGCCTCAAAGCATTTTTTTTTTCACAGGGTGCAACTATAACTTCAAATGTATGGAAATATTGTAAACCATTTGATATTTGATGGAAAAAGCTAATGATAGGCAGAATTGTGCTGGTTTAGTCTAGCTTGATGTTGATGTCAAACTAGAAAGTATTAAGTCATGTAATAATATATTCATATAATTTTATCAAACAAAACTGACCAAGGTTTTCTGGGTTATTTTCTTTTTTTCTCTTGTAGATAAGATTGTCTGTCGTAAGTGTAGTGAAAACTGCAAGACTTGTGTTGAATTCCAAATCTGCACAGAATGCAAACATGGCCTAAGGTAAGAAAATTATGTATGTCTCTAAACATAGTGTCTGAAGAGGTAGACAAGGCTGTAGATGCACAATGAAGAACATCAGATAGCTAGTTAACCTTGCATGGCCCTCATTTCATCTGGTCCAATGCTGTTTACTCTGTAATAGTGATCCTGTGTGCCTATTTGGCTGACAACAGATTTTTAGAAGGCCTTAGAAAGCCACAGTCATGAGGAAAGCTGGCTTCTTCAGTTTTAGACCTACATTATGTCAGTCAAGCATTATTTTAGAAGTAGAGCTAATGAAATCTTTCAGATTTATTCATGTGGTAGTTAGAAAATATTTTCTTATCTTTATTGAATTTCTTCATGTATCCAGCCATTCACTTACCTCAAGTATCTGAGGATCAATTCTATTACAGTACAGTGATCATATATTTTAAACAGCAGGTGAGATTTTTTTCCTTCCGAGGGGAACTTAATTATTCTTTTAAATGATAGATAAACATACAAAGCAGCAGTACACATTTCAAGCTCCTTTATATAGAATGACCTTCTGGTCCAAGTAGCAAAGGTCAAAAATCATATCATATTCATGACAGAGTGTATGCTGGCTTAGTGCCACAAAAATATGAAGTCAGTATTCAGGATCTGTAGGTATTCTTTTGAATGCAAGTATTGTGTTAATGTTTCAACACTGAGGTTTCCTGTTGCATTAAAGTGGTTTTTCATCTTTTAGTAAAAGCTGAATGTTTGCTTCTAGAACATCGATAGCTGGATTCCTTTACTGAAATTGAATTACTAAAAAAAATTAAAACCTAACCTTCATGTTTTCTTGGGCAATTTTAGCAAATAGAGTCATTTTTGGGAACTTTTTTTTTTTTAAATGTGGTTATATCACATAAATGGAGCCTTTCAGGACATGCATTTGACATTCCATAGTTGTTCCATACTTTCTGCATTTGCTTGGCAGAGGTATCAATAAGCAGGGCATTCCTTGAGTGGGTCTTGTGAGACCTGAATTCCAGATCTACTCCTTTACTGGCCCATTAAATAAACTTGGGCAAATTATTTTCCCATCTGTAAAAACATGATAATGCTATGTGCATTATAAAGCTCTTTGAGGTATGTCGCTGAGGAAAAACAAGAGAAGAGCAGGAGTTGTGAAGTTTTGTTGCACTTCTAGTTTATTTTCTAAACTGGGACTGAACACTCTCTTGAAAATTGTCAGTGGTGCTGAACTTAACCTGGCTGTTGCTGGATCCAGTCTGTAAAAACATGGTTAGCACTCAGAGTAGGAAACCCCAGAGCTGATGAGCATTTTTAGAGAAAGTGTTAAATTGGATGAATACTGAGATTCTGCAGAAAATGGTAAACATGGCAGAGAGGTCCTAGTTTAAAAAAAATTTTATTTTAAACAAACAAAATAACCCAAGCCCCAAGAAACTGCTGTAGGCACCATATAACATGAAAGCAATAAACGGCTACTTCAAGGAATACATAAAAATGTGCCTTGTTACTCACGTTTTTGTGCTTTCTCAAAAGTGCCTGCAGGTAGAATACCTCCATCTGTAATCTCAAAAAATCTCACAAGCCACACAGAACTAGCATTCAGTTAACAAGTCCTTTAGCATTTTTCTTAATGCCGACCCTGTGCCAAATTCCTCATGGATAATTGCATTTTACATGCCTAAATTTTTAATGCTGCTTGTAATTGTTAATTTTTTTTCTGTCCCCTATTACTTGGTACTATTTACAAAGAGTTTGTAAACAGCTTCTTTACTTCACCATGGGCAAAACTGCTTTGCATTCCCTCTTTAAGTGATTGGTGTCTCTAAACTTATGAAATATGAAGGAATTGACCATTGACCATTGAAGGAAGCTGATGAATCATAATATATGGGTTGTTCTTTGATTAAAAGAGAATTACTGGATTGTGCACGATCTTGTTGTCATCTGTTGCCATTATCTACTCTGTGTTTTTTTCCTTTTTATAATAGTTTGCATGGCACCAGATGTGCTATCCGCTGTGAAGAAGGAAAATACCATAATGGCAGAGAATGTGAACCATGCCACCGTTCCTGTGCAACATGTGCAGGTACCCCACCGACATTTGTCTGTACAATTTTCATTCCTATGTGATTTTACCTCTGATTTTATTCCACTATATATCACAGTTACAGTATGGCATCATTGTTTACATGTGAATCCTTCATTCTCTTAGTAGCTTTTATTACATTTTAAATATGGCAAACTTCTTTCAACTAGCATAGAAATCTAGGTTTTTAATTGAAAGATTTCATAAATTCCTCTTTCTTTTTTCTTTTTTTTTCCCTTTTTCTTTTTTTCTTTTTTTAATTTTAGTAGAACTTACTATGATTTCCTGTAATGCCTTCCATTTTCTTCCAGGGATGAAATAATGAGTGGTAGATTTTGTGGGAGCTTTAGAACTGCAGGCTTTTATTTCAGAAAAAGATAGACTGAAGTGATGTAATTGTTTATTTTAACAATGTACCTGCCTTCTAAACATTTCTCTTCGGACTAAGGTGCTGGAGTAGATGCCTGTATAAACTGCACGCAGGGTTACTTTATGGAAGATGGAAGATGTGTGCTGTCCTGTAGTAGTGGTTATTACCTTGATCACTCCACTGAAAGTGGATACAAAAGCTGCAAAAGGTATGATATATCTGATATTTGGCAGTATATTAGCTATTACTGTGTTGGAAATGATCATACTAATTAGAAGATAAAACACTGATGACATCAAAACATAAAAAAATACTTACTGCTAAGTAAATAAGAAAAAATACATTATTTTTGTTCTTATTATTATCATCATTATTATTATTATTATATGATTTATATTCATACAGGTCCTATAAAATTATTTTTTCTGGTCTATGTGTGTGACCTTCACTTTAAAGCAGCCTGTAGTGAGCCTATAAGTAGATTTGCGTAGAAGCATAAAATTTACAAATGACAGGTTTTTTCATTGCTAGTTAGTTAGTGTTTATAAAGACCATTTCAGTTGTTCCACTGCATATTCACAAACACAGCACAGGTAGATTCTAAACTACTCTCCAGAATAGCTTACCTGACTCAAGTGCACAAATGGCTGAATAAATCTTGGGCAAAGTTGTGCTGTGCAAGGAAGGGACATTTTTTCTATTCCATACTTTGTTAAACAAATACCATTTCTTTCCCTTTGGAATCATTTATTGTTGACTCAGATCTAAGTTCAGGGCAGGAAGGAAATCCCTGTGTCTTTCAGTGTGTTCTACATAAAAAGACAATATGTAATGAAAAGACAATGGAGCAAGACGGGTGATGAAGGGATTGGGCATCATGTCAGTCATTTCTCTCCTGTGGCTTTAGTTCATGCCTTTCACATGCACATGTTTGCACCATCAGCTTGATACTTTCGCTGATTATTTATGCACAGTTGCAACACACTAGAATAATACAGCTGTGTAGTAAAAACTCTGGAATAGAAATTTGTTCATGGAAACAAACAGGACTGAGTTTCAGGGGTAGTCAATTATTTATTATCAAAATTAGTAGTAGAAATAATATTATAGTACCTTGTACCTCTAGAAAGAACAAACAAGTCCTTTGCAATACAAAGGAGGTCTCCTAGGAAGCCTTATATTTGGTGAGGCGAGAAGGCCAACTCCTGCCATTGTCTTTCAGATGCGATGCCAGCTGTTTGGATTGCAGTGGCCAAGGAGAGAGAAACTGTACAAGCTGTCCAAGTGGCTATAACCTAGACACTGGTGTCTGTGTCATTGGAACAGTATGCAAGGATGGTGAGTGCAAGTCTCTGAAAAGATCCATTTTATCACTGCCAGCTTTTCTTTTACATGTATCTGGTTGGTTTGGCCTGCTTTTCTTCTTAAGTATGGTCTGCATTACTTTTTGAAATTTTCAGATGGATGAAAAGGAAAAATTTACATTTACATGTGTTAGCAAGATTAGTCACACCCACTTTACCTGAATTTTCCTAAAATAATTTTTTCCCTTGCCAACAACCTACTTTTCCTTCCTTAGCATTTGTTCAAAAGCCGTTGCTTGCAACAGATTTTTATATGAGGACTCTAGAGTACTATTAATAGAATTACATTTATCTATCTCGGGACTTTAAACTGTGAAAATGCTGGTAAGTAAAAACAGTTTAAAACACTCACAGGATTGCTTGACTTGTGTGAAAGGGTAGTGAGAAAAAAAAGGATTCTGAAATAGAGAACATACAATTTAGGGTGGAGATTTGAACTTCCTCCAAATTCTCTGTGGCATCCAAGATAGCCTTCTTATTGCATATGATTGTCTTAATTATTCACTAATAATAATTCCTCTTAAATGTCACAATTACAGAGACACTCAGATAACATTGTACTTCCCTAAAAATGTTACCATGTGAATTACTAACAAGAGCAATCCAACAGGAAAATCGTATCAGAATAAAGTCTGGGAAGATACAGATGTATAAAAGCTAACAGCGACTCTTGGGTCCAGCTTATTTCCACTGGATTTACTAAGAGTTAAAAGAAGACTTTAAAAAGAAAAAAGAAAGACCACAGGTGTGAGTCATGTTCCTGTGGACCTTGACACTTCCTGTTGGAATATTGGCTTCCAAACTTTGAAAAGTATCCTGTTCATTTTAAAGTTACATTGCAGATATTGGTAAACTAGTCATGAGCCCTTTTCACGTCTGGACATTGGAAGAGTTATTGTCTTAAGCAAGTCCAGAAGAGGGCAGATATACGTAGACAAATTAAGATTTGTAATGCTAATATGGTAATGCAATTGATTTCTGCAATGCAAACATTTGAGATACCAGTTTTGTCTTTGTACAGCTGCATAAATCCATCTTCATTTGTACACATGCAGCCTCATTCACATATCCTGTAGTTCCCAAGGGTGAGGACACCTGTCTCAGTACCGTCACCATCATTCCTCCAAATGCAGCTCTCTCATGGAAGGGCAGCACATGGGTGTGCAGGCTTTCAGGCACTTGCAATGCGCCATACTGGGTCACACCACATGGCACATGTTCTCAGCAGTCTAGGGCAAAAAGGAAAGTCCAGGAGAGGAGGGTTTGGGTTTTGTTTTGTTTTTTTCTGTTAAGTTACAAAAGCAGAGAGGATCTCATTTCAGTGCTGTACAATTAACTCACTCTACAGGATTTGCATTTCTGTTGAGAATGTTTTACTCTTTTTCTGTGGTTTGATTGTTTTATTCTTTTAATTCATAAAAATTGAGAGCAAATTCCTTTGCTGTAAATATCACTGTATTCTAATTAGTCTGTTTCTAATCTTTTTTTCCTTTTCATAAATGGATACAAATCATTCCCTGTTGGACCACATAATATCTCTTCCTGAAAAAAAAATGCTGTTGACTGAAATTCCTTTTGATGGACCAAATTTCCTCCTTGCTACCTGCTCCTGAGTGGTCTCTTCAACCAAATCTGCATGTCTGACCAATTAAACCTTCCTCCATTGTACACGCCGTGCTCTCCAAACCTTCAACCTCCCCTCCTTCTCTTGCTGCTACCCTCTGGAAGCCACGGAAGAGTCCTGGGCCGAGGGAGGATTCTGTATGCTGGTGAAAAAGAACAATCTCTGCCAGAGGAAAGTGCTTCAGCAATTGTGTTGCAGAACATGTAAACAAAAGGGGTGAACTGACACCTCCCAGCATCCTCCTCCTCCTCTTGACTTACAGATTAATTCATATTACTGAAAAAGGAAAAAAAAAAAAAAAAAAAGAAAGAAAAAGAAAGCAAGCCACCTTTCTCCCTCTCCCCCCTCTTTGTATGGGGAGATGGCAAACTGTTTGTTGGAACTTAAATGGAAAAACTACAACACGCCTACCTTTCATAACTGGGTGTCTAGAGCTGAGCATCCAGGATCACAGAGTCAGTATTGTGTGACCAAAGCATTTGATGCCAAAATTAACATTTAACTCTTGATTTGATTTCCTGTCAACCTTAGGATTATTCCTGTTTTTTGAAGGTTCCTTTTCTTCCCTTCTTTCCTGCTTCTTTCCACTTCAAGATGTTTAAATAGTGTTTCAAGAATACAAGTTTACATGGATTAAAACTAAACCATGCAAAAAAAATTGCATTAGTCTTTTTTTGTGCTGTATGTATTGACAGGGGGAACTTGAGTTCCTGAGGGGATCAGAAACATCATTAGTGCAGGACTAAGTTCTTCCCCTTTTCTAACACTATTTTAAAAAATGGAAAGTGAACATTTCTGCACACATTTCTTTCTTACTTCTCTGCTGTATGCTATTTTTTGTATCACATGCGGTATGTATATATGTTTGCCCAAAATGTGGTTTTGGTCATATAGATTTCATTTTTAGACAGGTGGCTTGTTAACAGATATGCTAGGATTTTTATTTTATTTTTTTAAATTGTCAAAGCTATTTCAAATAAACATGAGAAACCCATTGTTTCTATAGTGGAAAAATTTAGAATATACTTCTTCTCTTGATCTTCATAAGTGAGAGTAATGTATATGCTCAGAAGTCAGAAAACATTGCTAACATGTAAGAAATATTCATAAATTATTGTTGTCTTGTAATGTTCATTTAAAAAGGGGATATTATCATACAGATATGTGGAACTGTTTCATAGTGCCCATATGTAAATGCCAGTGTGACTATATACAACAGGATGTGTTTACAGGACAGGATTTATAATTGTGCCAAATACACCTCTAGGAAAAATTGCATATAGGGCAATAAATCAGTGGTTCGCTTGGTGCCGTGATGGGCGTGAATCTGCTTTTAACTGCTCACAGTAGAAATTTCAGCCGGTATAGTCCTGCTAAGGCCAATGGAGTTACCTCACTGTAGAATGGTCCTGAGTGAGAAGAGAAGTGGCCCCAGCCTCACTCTTTTTCTACCCAGGCATATGGCTGCAAATTACTGCAGAGTACAAATTTCTGTTTGTCATCTTCAGCTTCACTCAGCATACTGTTCAAAAGATGGTCATTTCACAGAAAACAGCAAATTGAACTTCAAAGATACTGTTTACTGGGGATAATACTTAAAACATGGAAAGTGTCTTTCTCAGTTAGCTTTCCAGGACATACAAGCAGAAAATGGATTTTAGCTGTTTAAGCATGTAAATCCTGGAAAATAAAGGGGATCAAAAATGACTGTGGATGTTTTACAAACTAATTCAAACCTTTAGAGGTAATGTCCTCTTAGCGGAGAGCAGATAAACTATTTCAGCCTGGTTTAGTATGGGAGAATGCAGTCAAGCTCCTTTGGTGCCCATTACAAATTTCCTGATAAACATTCAAATTTGTGCTAGTTTAACTACTAGTCTGTTACTGCCTCATTTCTCACTATAGCGTGTTTAAGTAGAACATAATGCTTTCAAAGTTTAAGTTAATATTATATATGTTATATATAAATATATATTCACTATTGAGATTTAATTATGTAATGGATTGTAAAGAATCTGTTTGAGTACTTACAAATGTTTCTAACACTATTATAGAGAAGAAATTAATAACTGTTTTCTTTTAAAAAAACTGACATTGTTATAACAAAATCCATTTTTACTGAAAAAATACTGTACATGTGTAAAATGTTCAGTTGTTATTTGTAAAATAGGGTAGTTCTGTTGTAATTGATATTGGCCAAAATCAATGTTATTCCATATTTTATTTTTTCTATTAAATTAACCTAAATTCCTGTTCTTTTGGTCTGGAAAAACATGTTGCTCCATATGCTAAACATCTTTGTTGAAGGATGTAGGTAGCTCTGTGGTATAGAGCACTTAGATACCTGGGTGTTTAATTTTATTACAGACTTCTTTAAGTGATGGAATTCATGATTGCAGAAATACCTGGTTTAAGTGGAGATCACTTTTTGTGTAGTAACAGTACAGCCGTATCTGAACCCTGATGGGTGACAATGTTGACTTCCTCTGATCTGTAAGAGTTTGTGATGGATCTAATCTGTGGTGTGTTCAGGATTAAAAAGCAGAATTTGTAACTACCTATTGGCTCAGGCAGTTAAGAAGGAAGGTCTCATCTTTGCAGTCATACAGAGTGGCCACTTGCACAGCATGGTGTTGAAGTCTGTTCTCGTGCTCGCCTGCGGTGCAGCTCAGGTCACAGCCACAGAGTGCCCTTTCAACAGCACCTGACCACAAGGGCTCTGTGCAGCCTCCTTTGTCACCCCTGCAGGAAGAGCTCCTTCACTGGCATGAGCTGGTGCTCATGTTCGTTTACCACTTAGTCCCACAGCCTAAGTGGAGAGCAAAAATGGCAGTTTATCCAAGGGGTCAAATGTTCAGATGGCATTTTAAGCACATTTGAGGCCATGTAAAGAATTTCCAAAAAAAAAGAAAACACTTTTTGGCCTTAGACATCTCGTTGTCACTGACCTGTTTTGACCTGGTTTCCAAACTAGGAGTTGGTTATCATTCTCACGGTTTCCCTGTCAATCCCCAGAAGCACGCATATGTGGGATGGCACATTCTTAGCAGTAATTTGGTGACACCACACCTGGAAAAAAGGCTGCCTATGGTGTTGTACAAAGAACTGCTTGTTTTTAGCTCCCACCTCACCTTCGTCTTCCAAATGAGCAGACAAGTAAGGAAAAAAATCTGGTTTTTAGGCTGAAAACTGGAATTTTCTGGTGTCAGCTCAGACTCTTTGATCATCCTTGTTCGTTTTGCTTTAATAGCTGTTGTCAGAGACATGCAAAATTTGTAAGCAGCCTCAAGCTAGTACTTGTACTAGAGGATCACTGCAGCATCAGGGTTGCAATTGAAAGTAGTTAGTGTGTTCCCAGCTGCAGAGTTTTCTTAGGTGATTGCTCCTCCTTCTCTGATTCAATGATGAGCAAGTAGTTTGGTGTGATCAGTATTTGACACTATTGATGACACACAGAAAGGATACCGACCATTTCAGAAAGATCAGAAGATACTAAGTATGAACATAATAATAATTTCCCATATGTCAGGAAAGACTTGTATGGCATTAGTTTAAATCTGTTCATCAATTTCATTTTATTTATACCTCAAGTCAGAAAGCAATGCAAATTGAAGATGGCACTATAGTTAGAACATGGTATTTCCCAGTTCAGGGAAATACTAGTCTAGGAGAACCCTTGATTTAAGTGCAAATTGGATACACTTCTAGACCTTTTCTTCACTAAAAGTCCCAAAGTTTTTAAATAAAGACAACTATGGTCAAAAAGCAACAAAAAGTAGTCATACATGCTAAAAAACTTTACCATACCCCACACCTACAGAACATCCAGCAGAAGCCTGTTGTGTGGGGGTGTCATGTTATGTTTCCTTTTCTGCAATGGAGTTCCAGCCTTACTCCCTTTTTAGCTGCAGCTCTTCACCTCAGCCACACACCAGTACTGTAGGATCAGATGCCAGAAAAGGTCAATGGAAATCTTATGTTTCTGACCAGCAGCTCCTGGGACATTTGGCTCAGCCCCTGCCTACCCACACGCACCTGTATCCATTGGCATTCCCTGCCTCTTCCTGGAGAGGCTTTGCAAACTTCCCCTCTGTGAAGCACACTGTTTTCTAGTAAAGATTTCCCTGTGAGACCTTACAGACTACCCCAATCTCTGCTGTGATTGCAGCTTTCCAACGTCATGTCAAATTCCTTGCAACTGAATCTATTGTGTAATAGCAGGCTGCTGCTTGTGTCACATGGTCGATCACAAGCGGTTTGATAGAGGTATGAGTAAACCTATATGCAGAAGCACTAGAGCTATCTACAGCAATTTCACCCATCATTAAATGCAAGTTACAACTTGCAGTTGATGACTAAGTTGATGACCAAGTTAATTCTCTTAATAGCCATCTGACACTTTTTAATGAATATATTTCATGAACTGAATGGTTGTAAGAAGACCTATTATAAATTCAAGATTCCCGTAAAGATATTTAAGAGTTTGCTTGTATGAGTCAAAGCTTTTAATTTGCAGTGCAACTTGATGAACAATAACTTGTCTATGATTTGTAACCATGCCTTATATTTATATTACATATGCCATTGTGCTGTCAATGGAACAGAATGAACCAAGAGAAGTTTTGCCATTAGATGTTTGTGCAAGATATTTTAAGCAAGCATTAAAAAAGTTTTACAGAATACAAATAAAAGCCCTAGTCAAGTTTTCATCAAAAAGAAACTGATGCACAACAACAACTTGCATGGCCTTTTCCAGAATATGGAATTCAATAAGTGAAAAAAAAAAAAGTTGAAAATATATTTTTGATTACGATTGTCTTTACTAGGGAAAAAATAATTTCTGTTTAATGTAATTTTAATTACATGCCTTACTTAAACTAATTTGTGAGATTTCTGGGTTTTATTGAAATAGATGATTGTCTTATTACTTACTACCACCTATCATGATGATCTTTTTGGGACTTAAATCCTCCGCAGTAGCAAGAATTAAAGAGTTCAGAGTGTAGTGCCCCTGGGAACAAACTAAGGCTCTGAACCTTAGTATACCATCCAAACAGTAGAAGTGCAACCAAGACCCACATTGCCATCACTGCATCCATACCAATGGGCAAAGAGGATTTGGACCTATCAAAGGCCTGGATATTCTGTGATTTCTCAGAGCACAGTAACATGAAGTCTTACTAGGAAAATTGTTCTGAAGTCCTCAGGATAAAGCCAGAGAGGCTGCAATAATGTTCACCTGCTGTGTGAGTGTACCATATAACACCTCAGAGTTAATGTTTAGTACCTGAGCTATGTTTGAAATTATCCTGAAGAACTTCCTTTCTGGATTAAAAAGCAGTGTTTGCACATAAAAACAGACAATTTTCACTTCTAGAATGGTAGTTATAGTCAAAGGAAAACATATGGGGAGGAATATTTTTAAAAATAATTCCAGTAAGCAACAAATGCAGACTCTTTGTGCTGCACCAAAGGCTGGTCTTTGTTGGGTTTTGGCAGCAAATACATGAGCAGGTCATGTATTTGTTGCCAAAGATGACCAGAGAAGCTTAGAATAATGATCCTCATACAATCGTCTATTGGTTTTTCTGAGCGTTTGGGGGGTGGATTTGTTGAAGGTCTTCTGGGAAACCAGCAATACTTTTCAAAGCAAAAAACCACTCAGCCAACAGAAAACACAGTAGAGAGCAATGAGGTGATTAAGTATCCGTTTTTCCAATCAGCCTGGCGGTGAGAAGCCAGAACACTGACAAGCAGTGAGTACTTGTTTACCCAAGGAGAATTAATGGCTCTATCATGCAAATTTAACAGTAACACTGAGTGTTTACTGGAGCATGACTAATGTGATTTAATTATAATTCAGGTAATACTGCATAACTTTGGCATTTACAATTGTCCTTGGCCTGCCCACTGCCCTCCTCCTGATGCCTGCAGATATTCTTTGAGATGTGGGTTGGAAGGAAAGTCTAGCTTCTGATTGCCAGTCCCCACAGATCAGGTTGCTGTCAGCTGTTGTGCTCATGACTTCACTAATAGACCATTCTGTGCAATGCCACTGGATAAAAATACAAAAATAACTCAAATATTAATTCCCAAATAAAGTAGCCCTTTTTGTACTACAAGAGCAAGGCCATACCAAATGAAGTTGTGTAAATGTTGGTCTTGCTGTGTCTGCCTTTAGCACAGCCTCTCTGAACACTTTCAAGGTTGGAAGGAGGATTCAAAATTAGTTCCCACTGCTGAACAGTGTCACAAAGCCTCTTTGCAGGTGTATCTGAATTAGAAGACCTGTATCATCAACATGGAACAAGTGATTGTTAAAGAGAATGTGATCTATAATCATAAAAAAAAATTATCCAGAGAAGCTTAGCAGAGACCAGGGACCAGGGAAGATTTCAAGCAGGGGAAGATCACCAGTGTAAGTGTATTGAGGAGGCTGAACAGATACAGATGGGAATAAAATTTAGACTTTTATACCACTAATGAAAAGACTTAATTTTATCTGTTCCTTACTTCGAAGGACGTTCTTGTATCTTTATAGAAGGTTTCTTTCAGGCTTTAATATGTCTTCATCTCTGCAAATTAAACAGAAATTGCATTTGATTAATAGTACGCATCTATTTTACTAGTTGTTACATCTTGGGACAATAGTTGTCCTGCTAAAATCTGCCAAATTATCAACAGATCTCTGCTGATATCCTCATTAAGTTGAAGATGTCCAGTATGAGCAGCCTGTGCAGGAGTTTCTTAGCTTAAGATGGGTGACACCACTGAAATACTGCCCCAAAACATCCAGCTCTTCCCACTTCAGGTTTGTGTCTATTCAAATCAGACTACAGAAATCCTGCAGTAGTCAGGGAAGGCTCCGTGTATACAAAATACATACTCCTTGCTTTATAGCAGAGCAGAGAGACATAATGTTGTTACCTTGGTTGCCTCTGTGTTTTCCTCCAGCTCTGAAAGATTCTATCTTTAATGTAGTCCATGTGCTAATAATGTCAGCTTTACTGAAAGCATACTATATTTGGGCTTTGTATTCCATGTGCAACTACCTAGCTTTCCAAAGCAGTACTATCAGCGCTGTGTAATAATTTTCAGTCAGGTTCGTGTTTCTGTTCCACCGTCCTTTAGAAGATTGTCAGCTACTGATTATTATGAAGAATGGGAAGCTTGAAAATACAAAACAGGAAAATTTCCAACTGGAAAGCTCAAGTAATGGAGAGGCTGAGCGTATTTTTTCCATTGTGAATCCGAAACTTTGAGAGTGCTGTAGTATTTCTCCCTCCTTCAACAAGTGAAAAGGGTACAAATCAAAGATTTATTGATATAGATACACAGAGATTGTTTCATTTCCCTTCCCCCTTTCTTTTGGGAGTGTCACATTTAAGGCTGTAGGTGAGCAGCAGAACATCTTGCCAGGCTCTGACATAGGTATTTACACAGGCAAGGGGAGAAACCATGAACCAGCTTATGCTTCTAGGCATCCACATAATTAGTACAAATGCAGTATTAAAGCAAATTCTTTAAATACCTAAAAATTTAGTAGAAATAGAGATTTAAAAGTTAAAGGTGATTTTTTTTTTAAATAGGCTTTTTGGGGTCTGCTTATGTCCACTGAGTACTGCTGAGGGCTCTGGCTCTTCAATGGGTTTCTAACAACAGTTGTATTAATACTACATAGAAATGGGGGTGAGAAGTACACATTGTAAAAGGACAGGAAAATTCCCTTGCATTAGAAATAAATAAGGCAGCTTTGGCTAATGTGAAAGTTTTTATTCTGCAGGGAAAAGCATAGAGGGCTTTTAATACAGCAGAGTCTGATAAAGGCAATTTCCTCACTCCTGACTGTCATGATTACAGCTAACCTGAGTCTCTCTGTGTGATCTCACCTAATCCTGCAACAAAGGGGCCTTTCATCCTAAAATCATTATATCACACTCAGTACACAGCTATTCAGGGAAGAGATGTTCAATCCTTTTCAAGGTTCTGCTTTGCCCCTTGGCACAAGAGGGAGATTTAGTGACTTAGGAATCAATACCCTATTTTCAGCCTTCTCATTTGTCACTGCCTAGAACACTTCTGGAAAGAAGACTTCCAGTCCTGAATCCTTCTCATCACCTCAAATGATAATACCAAAAGTTTTGTCCCTTCTGCACATCTGAATAGAGAGACAGAAATTTGAACATTGTGTAATTAGCAGGACACTGAAAACCGAAGACAAATAATTGGAAACCAGATGCAAATTTTGTACAATGCCCAATCTGAGGGTAAAGGAAATGTCTTCATTTTGAAAATGTTACATTATGGACATTATGGCAAGATTTCTTTCTGGGAGCTGTAATCTCTCAAACACAGAGACCGTAGGCTAAGCAAAGAAGTAACTTTAGAAAGACTCTTCAGGGTGAATTCACATGTATTTTTATATGCAAGTTAGTTTTAGTTATCTACTTAAGCTTTATGAATAAATGTTTTTTTCAAAAAATTCGAGGAGCAAGCCAGACAAAATAAAATGTATCGCAGCACTCTGTAAGACCAACTTATTTCAGTTCTCACAGCTGATGGATGAAAAGCAATCCTGAGCAGTTTTTATCTGCTTTGTCAAACCTTTATAATCCATAAGATTACATAAAAAGAACCCCAGTATGAAATCCATATCCAGATTTTCATGAAAGTAAACAAGAAAAATGGAGGAAATAAGGTCATTTTTTCCATTTATTTTAAGGAAAAGCCCTTGCAGCAATGTTATAGGCAATAAATAACATTTTAAAATTAGATCAAGTGACATTTTGATCAAACAAAGTGGAGAAGTCTCACAAAGGGACTACAAGAGAAAAGGATTTATGACAGCTAGCATATAAAACCTCCATGCATAACTGACAAGGATATTCACACCCTCATCTAATTGATCTCCTGAAATATCATGTGCTGTCAATGAATGGCACAGGTTTTGGAAAGCAAGAGCGGAATAGTGACAAGATGAAGGTATGTGTGATGCTGCTTATGCAAAAACATAGAATGACTTGGCAACTATGACAAGTGCTCCAGACTGGGACTCAGGAAAGACAGGTTCTAGTTTGCTATTGCAAACTAATTTGTTTATATTATTGCAACTCAAGTTTCTACATCCTTAATAGGAGGAATAGTTCTTACCTCACTTTAAAATGCATCATATGAACTGATAGGAACTGAGCATTAAGCATAAAGATTTTGTATGCAGTTAAATGCACAACCTGAAACCTGATGTAGCCCAAATTCGGAGTTAAACATCTCTAACTATGGACACAAAAATTTTATATTAAAATCTTCCTATTATGAGGAATCAAGTCTGTTAACACATCATTATTCCTACAATATCTCCAATTCCTTTTTTTTTCTGAACAATGTGACAAATGTTTTTAAACAAAGTAACAGGGTAGCAGAATTAACACAATAATGAATGATAAATATGAGATGATCCAAAGTAACTGATGATCATTGCCTGGATGAAAGCTACATGAAGATACATTGTTGAGAGTATTTCTCTATTAAGTATGTTAGACAGATACATATTTCTAATACAGAAAAGAAGAAAAGGATTGAGGCTTTCGCAGCCTGTATTTATCTCGGTGAATTGCTCACAAGGAATTCTGGCAGATGGTTGAACTGCCCCGTGGAATAGTTTAAAAGTCTTCTTTTTTGAATTTCAGTGTTAACTATTCAAATATCCACCAAAACCTATTTTGTTAGCATGTCAGATCTACAGTTCTAGATGTGATTTGCAATTCAGACAGCCAAATATGTAAGTGCACATTCTTGTAATAGTATTCATTAAAATGCTTCCGTTCAGAGCCACAGAACTGGTCTTACTGGCACTATTCCAAGCACAGCTGAAATGAATTACACCACTTCCAATGAAAGGCACAACATAGAAAAAACTTTAAAAACTAAAGTACTTCTGCTATATGTGAATCAATAGCTGAGATGTATGAATTAGTAGCTTAGGTCCAGGATAGGCACACAGGATAAGCGTACAGGTAGCGTGGGAAAATAAAGTAAAGGAGAAATAGAAAAGTTTTATAATACATATCACAAATCATCAGGGAAGCAATTATGTAACAATGCCACCCTGACAGATTTCCCAGTGATGTAAATCCTATAGAACGAAAAACTCAAACATCAGACCTGCAACAGAAAATATTTTCAGATGCTGCATTTTTTTTCTCGGCTGTTTTATTGTCCAAATATAGGTGTGTGTGTATCTATATCTATATTATATCTCTAATATATATATAAAATATATACTATATATATTATATGTATATGTATATGTATATGTATATGTATATGTATATGTATATGTATATGTATATGTATATAAGATTTGTCTTCGTTTCAGACAGAGCAAAGTTAATTTTCTGTACTATCTGGGAAGGGGGCATGGCCAGACCCTAATGTTATTGGATACCATCTCACATGACTTTTGAGGAGCAAGCAAAGGGACTTGCTCTTTCCTTCCAGTGGTGAGAGAAAGGGTGGAGGGCCAAACAGTCCAGTATTGATTTATTTTCCATGTAAATAATTTCAACCTTTTGTTATTAACATCGTAGTTGTTACTATTTTATTATCTCATTGCTGTTTCCAGTAAATTGTTCATATCTCAGTCTGTGATTTTCACTTTTTTTGCCTCTAATTTTCAACTCCATCCCTGGAGGGGAAAGGGGGAGGGGAAAGAAAGCAAGTGATATCTGGCTAAGGCAAATCTTAGTGAGGTCAGAGAACTGGGGAGTACTATTCCTAGGCCATGACACAATTATATATTAAAATCTCATAAAACAGTTTAGAATGTGGGATTCCATGTTACGTCCTCTGGCTACATATCAAAAAGGCTCGAGAGGCTTACATTAACCCAATCTATCAATGGTCTGAAGGCCACATTATTTTTTCTAGAAGGTGAGAATTATAAATATTTGGTATTATGATAGATATGCATTAATACAACAATGTTATCTGAGCAACATCTAGAAAAATTTAGAATCCTACTGAATTACGTGTCTAACAGCTTTTCTAATGTTTTTTTTTAGTCCACCATAAAGTAATTACTCAGAAAAGATGCAGTGCTGCAGTTCAGAAATGCTGCACCAGTTCCATGGAACTAGTCAGTTTACACAATTCAAGTTTTGGCCTTTACAGGCATGCAAGGAAGTACATAAATGCATGGAAATAGAGATACAGATATAGATGTATACAAATTGCTCTTTGGATAAGGAGAACTATAAAAATGTCTGAACATGTTCGCATTCAAAGACTCTTGTTTCCCTGATCTCATCAGGAGACTCTCCCAGTCTGAACTTCTTTCCAGCTAGCACTGATCCCAGACCAACCTCTGAGAAGCATTGTCTTCATGGTATATGTGGTTCTATCTCTGGATTTTGGCTTGTCTTTCACTTTTTTCCTCTCTTTAGAAGACATACAAACTATTACAAAACAATTACATCTCTGCCTACATTTTGGGTACCCCAGGTTTCACCCAGAGTTGGCCAGATGTTCCAGTCAGTTTGCCTTTATACTGTTCCCATCCTCTTAGGTATGTAAGTACTATCCTAGCTCATATCTCATACCAGGGGTTTCAACTATTACAAAAGTTTTTATTCCTGTTTAATATATAAAAACACAACTGTTAAAAACACAACAGATAGAGAACAGAATTTGCAGTATTTTAGAAAATTTTTCCTCCCTACATTGTTTTACATTAGTATAAATGTTAGCTTGTATGGTGCCGTTGTTCTTCAAATGTAAAGAACTTACTGGAAGAGAGAGCCAAACCCAAGTCATTCCATATTTGTGTTTTGATTCCTAAAATTCACTATATTTGCCAGACCTGGATTTTCCAGCAGCGAAGCAAGTGGAAAGAGTTGCTTGATATTGAAGTATCCATAGAAACTGCTGGTTTTATGTATTATATAGGACTTTTTGCCCAGCCTCTTCCATTACTCAAGAATGAAGGAACAGCCAATTCCTTAAATATATAGACTCGGTTGTAATAAATTTTCCCAAAACAAACTGACATAAAAGACCCAATGCTGAGCTTTATAAAACTGTATGATAAATTAATTTACTGTCCCCACATGATGCTGCACAGAGATAAAGTATTCATACTGCTTACCAAATCCCTGCCCGAAGAGTTATTAGGCATGCAGCTTTCCAATTTGTACCAGAGTTTTAATTAATATTCAGCAAATAAAGAGGCAAACTTTGCACTTCAGCAGCATGGTAGTACTAGTGTATTCATGATCTGGAAATGTTTATATCTTTATCTTAGTTTTGAGGTAGAAATCCATATAATATAAAATTCTTTTCAAGTCAAAATTGTGCACTTTTGCCCCAAGCTTCAATCCAGCCAAAATTAAAGCCTAGGTCTTTTAGGTAGGGAGTCTAACATCAGCAGCCCAGGACTGAGACAAATTATGCTATAGCTAGAGGTTTGGGAAGCACCAACAGGTCTCTGGCTGATGGAAGCTTGCTGAAGTCCATCTCCTCATGTAACATATCCACACCCATGACAGCAAACTCTTTAACCTGCAGCTTGAAAGTGAGTTCAAAAGACATTACATAATGAATACTCCTCAGTAGCACTAATTTTGATGTAATTCATGAATCTTAAGAGTCTCATTACTTCAACTGATGCAAAATAAATTAACAAAAACATCAAAAATCACTTTTTCTCAAATTCATGTGGAAAAGAATAAACGAACAAACAAACAGGTGTGATTATCCTGGTTCCCCAAGGGAGCCAGTACTTATTTTCCTGATGCCACAGGGAAATTTGCTCATTTCAGTAATTAAAAATAGATCAAATTCCTCTTCATCACTGTGTTTTCCAGCCTGGAAGGATTGGTTCTTTTTTCTCTTCATTTTGTTTTGTTTTGTTTGTTTTTTTTTAATTGTGAGAAGGTTAATCTGAAATAAATAATTTTTTTCTACTAGGGGAATATCTTGATGATTCCCAAGAATGCCAGTTGTGTGAAATATCCTGTCAGAAATGTATTGGACCTGAGCCAGACAACTGCATCAGCTGCCCGCTCACAAGGTAATTGTCTCCCATCACCAGTGCAGTACAAAGATCTCACATTATCATCCGGAGAAGGGCCTGTGCTCTTTTTAGCAGAGAATACAGAAGCAAGAAGTGTCTAGGGCAAAAAATCCATGAGACTTGAGAAAACAATTTTAAAGTACACAAAATAGCTGGCTACACAAGCAATTAATATTTAGCAGCATGATTCCCACAGATAAAGAAAAATTCCTTTCTATATGTAAAATAGAATTTCTTTCATTGTCATCCTTTCTAAATCATAATTGCTGGAATCACAATTGTCCTGGCAATTTTAAGGACAAAGCTTAGGGCATCTGTAGCTCTACACAGCTATAAGGACTGGCTCAAGGCATGAGTTTGGATGCTGAGGCTAATTCTGGGAGATATTCATAGCACCTAAACATCGTTCCCTAACTGAAGTTAGGCTGATACTTCTAACCTGCCATGAGGATTGAAGAGAACAAGAAAGAAGCTTTTCCACAGGGCTTCACAAATCAGAGGTTTATGTTTAGATCATGTCATACCTATTCCAGAAGACTGCTGGTTTTATACACATCCTACCCATAGCTGTGTTCTCACACAAACAACTCTGGTTCTGTTGCACTGGATTGTTTTGTAGCCAGCTGACATTTCCACTGGTATGAAAACAGGATCCGAGCATCTAAGGCAAGGAAAGAAAATCCCTAAGCAATTCTGAGGTTTGCCCTGAAAATATCTTATATGACTATGCCAATGAAAGACATACCAGGAGCAATGGAGTCCAAACAAACTTGTAAGTGAGGAAGCATTATTAAATTCTGTTACATCAGAAATAAGACCAGAGAAAATCTGGACAGAATTCTGGACTGTGGAGCGGATTTCTCCCACTCACAATGGCATTTAAATTAGATTGCCTGTTCATTTCTTGCAACCTATACTGTAAGCCTCACATGCAGATATTTACAAAGCAGAGAAGGAACCAAGCACCACTATCCTGATCCACTGAGGTGTTTGCAGTAATGAGGTCTCAGAGATATTTTGGAAGGATGTAGCTTTAACCACCATAACAAATTCTCTAAAAATTTTGAATTTTGGTATCAAAGCTTTCTGAGATCCTTCCGTGTATTATGAAAGCTGCTAGAAGAAGTCATATTAAATGGAGCAGTTTATAGTAAAATAAATAATAATACAGAGAAACCTTGCCAGAGGTGAGAGCTCCTCATGAAAATTCAGGATAGATATCAATTTATTTTAATAATAAAATTTCCGTCAGATCATTTGATAAATAAAAATGCTGCTGCCTGAGTTTGTTTTGTTTTGTTTTGTTATTTTTGAGATTTTTTTAATAAAAAAAAAAGAAACTGTAGTTTTCTACCCAGACAAACTGATTATCACAAAATTCCTAGTCCATCTGTTTACACTTTGAGCCAAGGTTAGTGACAAGATCTGACCAGGTGTTTCCCATTAGAGGCAACATAACAAAGGGGAAGAAAATGTACTTTACCACTGTGAGAGCTGCTTGTAAGGATGGCTATCATTAGAGCTAGCGCATGTAGTTGAACTAATATTTGCATACCATATAAGCATAGTCCAGCTACCTCCAGTACCTCTGTGACATTTCTCCTTTTCTTTCAGAGTAAGTCTGAAAATGATCATAGCAAATTAAACTTATGAAGACATATTGCAGATATTCTCTAATACCATTTATTGACTCCAAGAAAACATGCCCTATCTTAGTATAATGGAAAGCCTTTTATTGTCTAGGTGTAATCAAAGTCTGTATAAATGGCTCTCAGCTTCTCTAGAAACCAAATCCCAAGTCCTCAGGTAGCAAAGTGGTCAAAGCAGTTAAGAGTAGAAGATTACAGCATTTCCTTTCTTATTTTCTTAGGAGGGAAAACATTGTCAAAATCTAGCCAACTTGTTTTATATTCTTTCTGTAGTCTATGAATGATGCACAAATTCATGGATTTCTATTTTTCTCCCAAACAGATTAAAACAGTAGACATTAGTAAGTAGTGAAAAATGGACCATAAATTTTCATCACATAAAAGGATTCTTTAGCAAATGTTTAATTATCCAGCAAAAGGAAATCATTTAGCAGTCAGACTCCTATGGAAAGATATATGTCCTGGTTCCAGCCAGGATGGAGTTAATTTTTGCAGTAGACAGGAGGGGCATGGCTAGGGCTGGAGGTTATTCAATGCTACCTGATATGATTTCCAAGGGTGGCGGAAGGAGTCCCTTTGGAGTGTGGCATGGTCAGGTATTGTCAGGGGTTCCATGGCATAGAGGCGAGTGCTGGCATGTGAATCATTCTACTGCAGTACATCCCCCTATTGATATTCTTGCTCTTACTCTTAATTTTCTTTTTTCACTGCTGTTTCCAGTAAATAGTTCTTATTTCAACCCATGCTCTTTACCTTTCGTGCCTCCAATTCTCCTCTCCATCCCACCTCAGGGAACAAGGATGGGAGAGTGAGTAAAAAGTATGTGGTTTGGAGTGTGTTGGTGGGAGCACTAGATCTCATTGCTAAATCTCATTGGGAAATTTCATTGCTAAACCACAACAGCCTTGTTTGGCATCCAGTGTGGGGCATGAAGTGTTGAGATAACAACAGACCTGACCATTTGTGTAACTTGTGGATATGGTACCTGATATGGTATGGTGGATATGGTATGTGCCTCCATATATGCTCTATATGCTCCTAACAACATTCTGTTTCAGAGCAGGGAGGACGATCAGGATTGCTCTCTTGCTGTTCTGTGTGATAGCAGCTTATGACATAATAACATCAAGAAAGTGAGGGTTATCTGGGATGTGTATCCAAAGCTGCTCTTCTACCCTTATCTCAGGGAATCTTCTACCCTTATCTACTTTTAGGAATATATTAATAATCATACCCAGCCTGTGGGAGAATAGGAGTGGATTATTTTCCCTGGGTTTTCACCTCCCCTTTCTCCTTCAGACAGCTTGTGAGAATTTTTTATTTCCTTTGGATGTTAAGGAATGCATGTTCTTATTGCTGTGCCTGGTATGTCTCCTCGGTGTGGTCTCCATCATGTTTAGGGTCAAGAAAGCGATTTCTAGGAGGGTCATTCAAAGATTTGCCCTGAGTGTGGGTAGATTTGAGTGGCATAGAATATGGGAGAAAAGGGCACTGTTTGGAGGAAAATTCTCTCTTACAGTGGTTTGGAAGTTCACCCTTGAACAACTACAGGACCCTAATAAACTGACAGAATATTTGCAAGGAAAATGCTGGGACAACTCCATAGACGAGCAACTTATTGCAGTGCGTTGGACCCTGGCTACTCTTTACTGGACACAGGTCAACACTAGACATTGCTCTCAGGGAAAGGAGGAGGAAATCAGACCAACCAGCACCATGGCCACTCAAATAGCGTGAAACAGGGTAACAGCACAGGCAGGTAGCAGCTGCCCCAATACTACACAGAAGTAGAAATCCGAGACCAATTCAGTTTGTTTTGTGATGAATGAAGAGGAATCAGGACTTTATGGAAAGATTGTCCAAGACTTTGGACAGATTTGAAAGTCTCAAGAAAGTTAGAGAGTCCCATGCCCCACCAATACAGACCAGAGGTTCTGCTACCAGGAGGAAGTGCCTCTCTGTGTGGAAGAGACAGTACACACAACGAGGTAAACCTGTGTTTTTTCCGGTGTGACTACAGAGAAGACATGAGGAAGTGGGATGGAAAATCCACCTCTGCCCTGGCAACATGGGAACATGAGCTGAGAGGAAGAACAACCATCACAGGAGAGTCTCCAAGGATAAATGCCATTCCAGTTTCCACTGGACAAGTACGCAGACAATAACAAGAGAGCTGATGTTACTTCCAATTCTCTTGAAGTTCTCCAGTTTATATTTACAAGAAGAAAGCAAGCAATGAGTACTGTGACCAGGCCTGGAAGGCCCTGCCTCCAGTCAGTGTGAGGAAAAGGACTATTGGACTGTGTGGATCCCATGACCTGGCATATGAGACCCACAGGAGTGTAAGGTTTTAGTTGACACTAGTGCACAGTGTACCCTGATGTAATCAAGATATGTAGGGGAAGAATCCATCTCTATTTCTGGAGTGAGAGGGAGATCCCAACACATGACTGTACTGGAAGCTGAAGTGACCATGACTGGGAATGAGTGGCAAACCTACCCCATTGTGACTGGCCTGGAGGTCCCATGAGTCCTTAGCAGAGATTGCCTCAAGAGAGGATATTTCCAGAACTCAAAAGTCATTGTTGGGCTTTTGGGATAGCTGATGTGGAGGCAGAGGAAGTTAAGGAGCTGAACACCTTGCCTCGTCTCTCAGAGGACCCTTCTGCTGTGGGACTGCTGAAGGTAGAATAAAAACATCACTACCACAGCAGTGCACCATTGACAACACCACACCAGCCGGGACTCTGTGAACCCCAGCCACGAGATGGGCCCTGAACTGGAGACTCAGGGAGTGGCCAGCAAGACTCACTTACCCTTTAGTAGTACCACATGGCCAGCCTGAAAGTGCAGTGGAGACTGACAAGTGGACTATCATGGCCTGAAAGAAGTCACACCACAGCCCTGCTGTGCCCGGTGTGCTGGAGCTTCAGTACTCCAAGGCAGCAAACTGATGCCACCATCATTATTGCAAATGTGTTTTTCTCCTTTCCTTCAGCAGCAAAGTGCAGGCCGCAGTTTGCTGGAGGAGCATTTGGTACAGAGGAGCTGCTCACCCCGAGGGTGGAGACACAGCCCTTCTATTTGCCATGGACCAACCCAAACTGCACTAGAAAAGACATAGACTCCTCAATACTTGCAATACATTGATAACATCATTGTCTGGGGAAACACAGCAGAGAATACCAGAGAACCGAGAGAAGATAATAGAGATCATCCCAAAGGTTTTACCACGAAACAAACTGAGGCAAAGGGAAGTCCCAAGAAATTTAATTTTTAGGAGCAAAATAACAAGAGGCACATTGTCAGTTTAAAATGGATGTGGTCAACAACATAGCAACAAAATGTCCACACCAAACAGCTAGAAAACCCTATGAGTTTTCCCTAAGTGCTGTGGTATGCATATTGCAGATTACAGTCAGATTGCACATCCTCTCTATCATGTGGCAGGAAAGAAAATTATTTTTGGAGAGGTCTTGAACAGCTACAAACTTTTGAGCAAATTAAACAGGAGACTGTTTATGCAGTAGCTCCTGGGCCAGACAGGACAGGACAGGTTGTGAAAAATGTGTTCCACACTGCAGCCAGGGAGAATGGTCCTGGAGCTCTGGCAAACAGCTTCAGGGGAGAGTAGAGAGCAACAGCCAGGGTTCTGGAATCAGGGACACAGCAGATCTGAAGCCTGTTACACCCCAACTGGAAAGGACCTGCTGACAGCTTATGAAGAGGTTCCAGCTGTTTCAGAAGAAACACAGCTCCTCTCAGCACTCTGACTGTCAGCAAATGGCTGGATTTCAAAGAGGAAGTCCCTTCTACACCTCATCCACCATGCTACATGAAATAAGTGGATTGCACCGACCACACCATGATCTCAAACAGGAACCACAATTGCCCAGGGATCTTGGAAGCCACTGTGAACTGATCCAAAGTTGAAAATTTCATCATCAGAGGAGGAAGAGGAGGAGAAAGTGAGAGGCTGAAGATGTCCCCCAATATAATTGGCTGAAAGAAAATGAAAAGTAATATACTCTCTCCACTTACTGTTCCTGCCATACTGCAGGGATACATTGAAAGTGGAAAGCTACTGTAGGGAGCTCTACACAGCAAGTCACAGAAGATATTGAGGTAGATCATAGCAAATTGCAGAGCTGAAAGTAATTCAGCTGGCTGTAGATATCGCTGAATGAGAGAAATGGCCAGCACTCTCTTTACCTTTACACTGACTCAATGAACGATAGCAAACTGTCTGTGTAGGTGGGTAGGTGGTTGGACCAATGGAAAAAGACCATTGCCAGCACAGGAAAGGCCATGAAGGTAATTAACACCTGAGGCTCTGCCAGTTGAGCTCACCCTGCCCAAACAAAACCCCATGTACTGTAGAAGGGGATAAAAATCTCTGTGGTACATAAGAGGAATGTTATGGAAGACAGGTTGGATTAGTCCTGCCTCAAGTAAAAGTAAACCCATCTGTGGGACCTGGTGGACTTGGAGGACAGAGGGCCAGGGAAACACAATGCATTACTCAAGGGGATTTGATTTTTTGTGTGAGAACAGTCTGTAGTGTTGAATTGTATAATATTTGTTGCTGAATGACACTACATAACACACACTACATATACATTTCCATAACTACCATGGACAATGAGCATAGCCAGTTCCAGATACACTAATTGTGAGTTCCTGATGCAGCAACCAGCTGACAGCACACCAGCCCTCCTGTCCTGGAAGGTCTAGGATGGGTAGAACCCACAGTCTTGGACTAGATGAATTTAACAGACATGTTGGAGGGACAGCCATTGACTATGGATATTATACCTGTGCTTGTGTGTGTGTACATATATATATGTGTGTGTGTGCGTGTGTGTGTGTGTGTATAACTGGAAGGTGTCAGATGGGCAAGACACAGATGATACAGAGATGAATCATGTCCTGGTTCCAGCCAGGATAGACTTAATTTCTGCAGTAGTCAGGAGATGCAGGGAGTTGGAAGTTTTTCTAAACTGCTGCGCTGTCAGTTGCAGTGGTGGGGGAAGGGGTCCCTTTCCAGGCATGGCATGGCCAGACAGGTGTTGTCAGGGATTCCTTGTGGTATAGTTGTGAGCACTGGCATGAGAATTGCTCAGCTGTTGTGAGCTTTGTGATTGATACTGTTCCTGTTACTGTTCATTTTCTTATTTCTTTGCTGTTTCCTGTACATTGTTCTTATCTTAACTGGTGATCTTTACCTTTTGTCCATCCAATTCTCCTCTCCATACCCAGCAGAGGAGGGGGAGGGAGGACAAGCAGTTGAACATGGTTTGGAGTGTTTCTGTGGGAAAACTAAATTGCTAAATACCATTCGTAAGTCACAACAACATGTAAGTCTGAAAACAAAGCTCCTGAAGGCAAATACTCAGATAGATATTTGACTTCATGTACCAGGTAGTATTACTGAAGCCATAGTACTTTTTAAAGGCTTATAAGTCTTAAAAGTAAAACGGATGGGTTATTACTTCAGAAAGAGTAAAACGGATGGGTTATTACTTCAGGAAGACAAAGTATTGCTTTCCTTTTAGAAGACACATGGGACGACTGTCAGAGATTGTGATGTAAGGACATCTAGGTAAAGGACCAAAAAGTGGTCTTTGAAGTCTAAGATTCATGTTTAAAATGCTTTTTTTATAGTAAATACTATGAATAAGATCAGGGAAAAAAAGGTCTTGAAGTTCAAGGATTTGTAAATAGAGTGAGAGAATAATTTATTGAGTTTATTTTTAGTTTCCTTTAGATTTAAAGAACAAACAGTAGCTAAATTTGTAATTATGCCTCTGTCTTCTTTAAAAGAGTCTTTGATGACGGCCACTGTGTTATGCAATGCCCCAGAGGAAAATTTGAATTCAAACAGCACTGTCACTTGTGCCATCACACCTGCCTGGACTGCAGTGGAAGTGAACCTAACAAATGCACCACTTGTGGAACAGGTAAGCAAGATTTCATTTTGCCAGCTTTTTCCCCTTCCTTGGCCTCCAAATTCCCTTTTCCCTCAGTTCTCAAGGGCCAGTTGTTAGATCCAATAAAGTGAGTAGTGCTTTTACTACCAAGCTCTATCATAATCTTCTTGCGACTCTGAAAGGAATTGGAACTCAATTTTTTTTTTAAAGTACAAGAAAACACAACTCTGTATTGTCCTTTCAACTTAATGCATGTCCCTTGGTGTTTTTTCAATAGGAGCTATGTTAACAGAAACTGAAACAAGGAAAAAAAAAAAAGGAATAGAAAACCTTCATAGCCTGCTTCTGGAAAAGAAAGCTTCATACATGCTTCCCCCACCCACTACACAGGATGTGCTATACTGAAATGGAGCCAGTTTGCTCAAGCAGGCAGGGAGCCAGGCTGCTTTCCTAAGTATTGCTCTGGGAAAGGCTAAAAAATATGTGTGGTAGGTTCCACTGGAGGCTGCTGTGTCCCTAGAGCTGAACAAAGAGTAGCTTATCACCAACACACATTTTTATAGATCTTAGGTTGAGAGGAAGGCTAATGTAGCTAACTTTGTGGAAATTCCAAAAAGCCATTCTTCTCCTTTTGAAATTCTGTTTTAAAAATTATTTCATATTTTCTCTCTAATATCTGATCAGCAAAAACCTGAGGACATTACCTGCAAGGATTTGCAACTAGTCTGAACTGTCCTTGGAAATGAGTATTTAAGATGTCATTTATAATAGAGAGTAATATTTTATGAGCTGTGTTCTGAGGGTTCACAATGGATTCACAGCCTTTTCATTTCAGCTGCTACTTCCATTTCAGCCCTAATTAACAATGGCATGGACTTTATTGAGTAATAAGTGTCTAAACTACAAGCAAACACTAGTATGGCTGCACTAATTAGTCATACTGATGATGAGACTGACTTTCTCACTTTGGGAAATGTGACTCAGTAGATGAAGTCTTCAAAGGGTACTTCAGGTCTAATGTGAGACCAAGTTTATAAAATTTTCCCCAAGTCTCTCCCTTATGGAGGACAACAAGATATATTTCTGTATTTCTGTGAATCAAGATATTAAGATGCTGGTGAGACTCACACCCTAAGGAGACAGGAAAATTAAATATTTGTGCATGAAAAGTAAAATAAATGAAATTTAACTTGTGCTATGGTGCAACATTATTGCCTAGTATAGCTGCTTTCTCTGCATTTTCAAAAATAAATTCTGGTAAGCAAATTCTTGCTCTGCAGTTAAGGTAATGAAATGCACTTAACATAGTTGTACATGTACTTTCTATTGTAGGGTAATTGATTAGAAATCTCTCCATGTTGCAGCACACGGCACATGAAGTTATACGTGTTTTCACAGGCTTGACTCAGCAGGATTTGGAGCAGGGGACCTCCCAGTTTTCATGCATTAGAGAATGCTTGTCCTTTAATAGCTAGTAGCTGCACATCTACTATTTAAATTCAAATCTAGATTATTCCACTAAACTGAGGTTTACAGTTTAATCTTCTAGGGACGTAGATTGACTCTTTCCAAAGGCGAAGTGGGCCATTTTGCTTTACAAATAATAATAGTACATTTGCATGTACAATGCATTGCAAATACTTGCTTGTCCTCTGCAAGAGAATTCAGTGATGGAAAAATCTTGATTTTTTAAAATTAGATTGATGGATGTAAAGAGTAATTGTTCTCTAGCATGACATTTTATATGCCATAAATCCCCATGAATGTGAAAAGTTTGAGGTTCTGAAACTTTTATATATCTCATTTGGTGTAAAACTGTAAAATCTAGCAGTCAGTGTCTCTACTGCAGCACTACATCTTCATAAAACTCCTTCTTACACCCCAAATGCCCTCTGTGGCTGACAACTTTTTCACATTTGTTTGCCACACAGACAGAAGAGGCGTGGAACGCTTCCTGTATCATGGGGAGTGCAGAGACAGCTGTCCTCCAGGTCACTACCACTTGGAGCATTCCTGTGTGCCTTGCCCTGGCCACTGTGAGGTGTGCCTGAACTCCAGCCACTGCAAAAGATGTTTCAGAGGCTACTACCTTGCTCAAAATATGTGTAAGAAGCATAGTTGTAGAGAAGGTAAGTGTCCTTCAGTAGGACATAACAAATACTCTGTTGAAATTGTTACAGATATCTGCCTAAGCATATTAAAAATGTTTTGAAATACACACCTGACCCTGAAGTCCTCAAGTACCAGCTCTGATCCTCTTCTAGTACCATGTTATTGTAAAGTAAGAGTGTTTTCCTCAAATTGAGTGGGTTATGCAAAAACAATTAAGAAAACAAATTTCCATGAGTCTTTCTCCTTTTTTGATTTTAATCAAGTTTATTTCCAGGAACCTTGCTGAGTGCTTCCAAATGTTGCATTATCTAGAATTAAACTGATGATTTGCAAAACACAGGTGAAGTGGAAGATCGTGACTCTGATGACTGCATATCATGTCCAGATGGATGCCAGAACTGCAGACAGGGTAAATAATCCCTTAATCAACCTTACTGTTATTCTTAAGTAGGGAAAATTTAGTTCTCCTCACTCTTGATATTAGCTTCAGTGCATGTTGCTGAGCAACTAGCCATTGGTGCAGGTGGCTTCTCACCAAGTAAATTACATTCCATACTATATTTATTTTTGAAATAAATTTCTAAAATTTATATTCAGCATAAAGAAGAATAATTTTCTAATAATTTAGCTATTAAAATTTACAGAACTTTTATTTTTTCCTGCTTTACTGCCACACTCAGACTGAAAGATTTACTGATTATCCAAAGCAAACTATTATCAGACCCAGAAGTTTCTAAGCCTCAAAACAGATTGCCACCCTGTCTTTTTTCTTCAAGGATATAGACATAATGACGATCTTTAAATTTCATTCAAGAGCAAGTTATTGCAATAACAATGCTGCTGCCCTAAAAAATTCCTTCTATACATTTCAAGGCTGGTGCAGGCTAACTCATCCATGTGCAGTTCATTTGGCATTCCTGTGAAACAGAAAAGAAAGGAAATACACTGAGTTGAAAATGCAACCAGCAGTTAAATAAAAAGAGGGGTTTGGGATTCAGGTGGAATCTCAGCTTCTACATCACGAAGTGCTTGCCATGTGGCTGTTGCAGCTGCCCTACAGTTTCAGAGGGTTCTCCTCCTACCTGAATATCCAGAGAAAGTGAGACTGTTCCTAAGAATTCAGCAAGTGCAGTGGGCACAATAATGGGTGAATGCTTATGGTCTCATGGGAGTCTATTAAAAGGGTATGGCACTCTCCTCCAGGTGAGAACTGGTTCTGTTTTTTCATGTTCCAGAAGTGAAAACCTTGGATGTAAAAACATGCCCTTTTCATAAAAAATATATCCCTCACATTCAGAGCTGCCATCCATGGTGGGGACATTTTCTGGATTTGAGTTATCAGTTCTGCAAAACTTAGAACAGCACGGTATTGGCATGCCATTGTCTGCAACAAACTCTAAACCACAACTGTCTGTCCAGCTCTTTTTCTGGCTACACTAACTGGCTTACCTAACTTACCGTAAGGATTTTCATCACATAATTCCTTCTATCTGCCGGTTGTCCGATCTAGTATGTAATACCATAAAACATTTCCTGTGATGCTGGTGACCAGCCATCCCGTGTGAATTTAACCAAGCCTAAGGATTTCCTCTGTGACTACAACTGCCACTGTAAAAATTGTTAAATGAAGAGATGGTTTTAACATGAATGCAGCTACACTGCGTTCTCCTTTTGTATGTTGTGTTATCCAGATTCATGGCAGCTACCTTCTTGGCAGAGGGGAGGAGAAGTCAAGGGAGGTTTTATGTTTAAATACCTATCTTTGTTGGTGCTATCAGATGTTACTTCCCCATGATAATATTTTTGGTGGTTTTTACAGTGATTTTGACTTCAAATTAATTTTTTTTTCTGAAACTGTGTAGTGGCAATCGGTGTTTTGAATTAGGTAGATATTTAATATGTATGAATAGCAATTTAAAAAAATATGTAATAATTTCAAGTTACTCAGGGGAAGATTTTCTTTGTTATGAACTTAATTGGTCTGCATAAGGGGACTGAAATGCTCTTCATGGTCAGCTGGCATACAGAAAAAGGGGCTGTACTCATTTGCCTTTTTCCTGGGAGGATCACTGATCTCCTAAATATTAATCATCAATAATATTCATCCATAACATTCATTACATACTCTCAACTTCTTGTACTCAAAGTTCTGATTTAAAAGAGGGTTTTTAAGAACTTCAGCAATCAATAGAATGGATGCAGATAAAACAAAGACTGAATTAATTTTCACTGCTGTGTAAAGTCAGAAATATTAAGATGCCAGAGTTTATTTACAGGCATTCTGTTAAGGAAAGTCTTTGGTGCTCATGATGCATATATTACTGAGAGTCAGAGATTGGTTTACTGTTACTTGGAAAAGAATAACAGTAGTGACCTAAAAGCACAGTCTCAAGCAGTTTTTCCGAACTATAATGTGTTCTTGAAATAAATAAGAACCTATAAACTTCCACTTAAGTCCGGTAGCTATGGTAAATACCTATATCTATCTACATGGTATGGTAAATATTTGCTTGTATTTTTACTGTTTACATTCAGTGAGTTTTCAGGCATATCAGCAACTTCATTCATAGATAAGTACAGTAATGGCTTTCTCATGTCTAATCAGAAAGCTGATGTATTTAGAAACTTTCCTTAAAAAACCCTGAAAAGCAAAAACTTTCATGCTTGTCTCCTACAAGAAGTTTATTATTTTGCAAGCTCTAGAAAAATTACACTGCCATAAAAATAACTTAAAATACTAAAATTTCATGGTGAGAAAATAATGAACGTGCTGCATTTATTTTCACATCTTCATAGTCTTTCTAGAGACTCCCTTTTAAAATTAAGTGGATGCTGGATGGTCTTGCAGTCTCTTTGTTTTATCTTCCCTTTAACACAATTGAACAATTTATTCTAGGAACTGTAGAGAAGGTGTGGGAAAAGTTCAATGCTATGAAAATTTCAGGTAAAACTGCAGTGGGGAAAAAATGTAGTAATCATAGCAATTGGAATAAAAATTTACATAGTTCACACACTGAAAAGTAGTTGTTCATATATTTATGCAACTGCAAATATATTTTGTGCATATTTATGGATCCTCAGCTGACTGAAGACCGTTCTCTCATAGAAAATCATTCAGCACCTGCTCCTTCTAAATGCTTTAAATCCTTTAATGTAAACTCCAAGTAAAAATAATTAACTTCTTCAGTTTATACTGAGCACAGGGTCACTTACAGAAGTTTTATTCAATTTAAATTTCAAGCATTCTAAACCAGCAAAATGCAAATTTTTCTCTTACTGTCTACAAATTACAAAGATTATTATATTTTTCTCTTTTCTTGCAGACAGAAGTCTAGTTTTTAGGTGGAATATATGATCATATTAAGGTAACTGAACTGCCTGTTTTCCTACTAGCTTGAAAGACTTTTACTCAAAAAGTAATTTCCACAAGGCACCAAATAATAGATCAAATAACTACCTGGAATCTCTGGCAATGTTGTCCTGATTTGCATAGACAGGAAAATTAATAAGATTTGCTTCCTTCTGGCATGATGCCATATGCCAGCAGAATAGAGCAAGTCTGCATGGGCAATCTCTCTTTTTGATCAGCAGGGACACTACATCCAGACTAAAATACTTTGTATCCTATATCAGGCATTTCAGAGAAGAAAGTAAAACCCATACAGTAAGTAACACTACAGGTTATTCTTCATCAGGTGTGAAGATACTAAAGTAGATAATGTTTGTTTGTAAGACCTCCTGGAATCCCCAAGGAATGTAGTCAAATCTGTTTGGTTTCCTCCAAGTTTGGAGAGGGTTTTGTTTTAAGGCACCAGTGTGGCAATATATCTTCACTGTATCAACACTGAAAGTGTAAGAGCAGAGACAGGAACTCTGAGAGACTTAATCACTGGTAAGTCTATATCATTAAAATACAAATTATACCTCCTTTTAAATTCAGTTAATTATCTTCTTTCTGTTTCACTTCATTAATTCAGAGGCCACTCATATTTTAAGGATGTAAAGAATCTTTATTGTTTGCAGGTACCATTCTGCCTGCAGACACTGACAAGTCCTGAGAAATGCTGATAGGAGCTTTGCCTTAGACAGCACTAATCCCCAGAAAATCTACTGCTTTGTGTACACAGTGTCCAAACAACGGCTGTGCACATTAGAGTTCACCTCCTCTCTTTGTCCTGCCCACATGCTCTGGGGTGCACTTGGCTCTGCTCGATGCCACAGGAACCTAATTGTCATCCTTGTGCACAATTTCCCATGAGACCTGAAGGGCAGACTTTTGTACAGGCACAAGCCAAGGCTTAAGGGTGACCTCAGTACTTATGTTTAAATTTTTAAAAACTTCAAATATATCCCTATTTTGGTGCAAGCAAACACAAGCACAATATTGGACAGACAAAGTGTCTAAGAAAGTGTGCTGGATACACCACAAGTCCACACAGCCAAGATTATCTTTATGTTACCTTATGCCGTTGGTACCTCAGCTCTTATAATCCAATTTTGGACATGATGAGTTTGCTTTTCAGAGCAGCAATGAATGACTGCTCCCTCTGATGCAGAAAGATGCAAACTGCAGCTCTTCATTACCTTTAACCATCAGGTTTTGATTAAATTTTAATGTCTATTTTTTCTGTTGGGTGCCAGTAACCATCACAAAGTCTACAAAATTAAGTCCAGTTTCCTCAACAAAAGCACTTTTGAAAGACAAAATTCTGCTGAAAAAATATTAAGGAAGAGTATTTTCTCTATGCCACTGCAGCATTTACCTTCCACCTCTCAATGTAAGTTCACTTATATATCTAGATAACTGCAGGATAGCATTCATATTTTCTCAAGACTTTTAAAACCATAATGAATTTCAGACACCTTCTTCAAAGCCAAACTTTCCTTTTTAGAAAGCCTGTGGCTGTAAGCCAATACTCAGAACAAGAGAAAAAAATAAGGTAAAACCATAGATTCTGAGCCACTTATAGTAATCAGTCAAAGAGAATTTCAGAGTCAATAAAATGCAAGAACATAAAAATCTTGGCTCCTGTTTCTTATGTTTTAAATACAACATGTGGACTAAAGTGTTTTCTCAAATAACTTTAGTTTTCTCTCTAATCATACAATTTATGTATGCCCCTTTGCACTTACATAATGAACAGACACCAAATTTGATTACCTTTGAAGGTGATAAGTGACAAACTTCTCTGATATGCCATATCTACTGGCTTGCATATATACATTTCACAAGCAGAAATTGCCACACCAGTAACTAATAATGCTAAGTAAATAAACACACCCAGCTTGCTGAGGAGGTAAATATATGGAACTCACACAGATAACTCATAGGAATCAGTGGAGGGAGGTCTTCCTCTCAGAAGTGCTTGTGTGAGTCAGGCATTGTCTCAATTTGTGGTGCCAATCTTCCTGACAGCATGCTCCCAAGGAGCCACACATTCTTGAGCCAGTTCTTAATTTCTTCTGGGTTTTCTTCCACTCACCTCACCCAACCTGTGAAAGTAAAACATATTATGAATAGTTCTTATGGGTTCCTACAGAATACCTCATCTCCATGCAACAAAATACAATATATATCAACTTCTGATCCATTCAAATTTCTACAGTGAGCACCATGACATGGCGTTGCAACCTTCACACTAGGACTGTTTTCAAAGGCTAACACTGAAAGTATAGTACTCCTCATAGGGTGCAGAGTGAAAAATGTCCAGCAAAGTTACAACACTTTTCTTTTTCAAAGATATCTCACAAAAGAAATTAATGAGAAAACCCAAGGAGCCACGTCCCTGAGAATAAAGGCCTGCCAAAGAGGCATTTAGGCCCAAGTGTGGCATTTAGCCTCTTTGATCTAGCAAGGTAAATCCTGAGCCATTCTCAAAAGTCATCCAGAACCTAACTTTAATTTGGTACAGGTTACAAAGACTATGTGAAAAACATAAAGCTGTAAAGGCTGAAAGTGAGAATAAATAATAGACAAATGGTCAACAAGATCCATTATACAGAGTGGAATGGAGGAGCATAGAGTTTATAAGGCTGTGGGAGTGAGAAGAAAAGTATTTGGAGAAGATTTAAGGAAGTGTGAGGCAGCTGAGAGAACAGCTGAAAGAGCACCACAGCACTGTCCACGGACTCAGGCTTACAGATACATGATATCATTACATGATAAAAGAGTGAAAACTGCTCTGGCTCCCACAGCAACCTAAGAAAGAGAAGAAAAAACTTCATTTCTTCAATCCATCCCTGATGATGAATAGACCTTGACTTTCAAGACAAAATTATCATAAGGATAGTTTTTTATCTCAGAGTAAATCTTCCACAAGAGATTATTCTAGCAGAAGGGGTTTTAGATTTTCAGATAGTAAGACTTTTTTCTATAAGCTTTTGCAGCGATAATATGCAATCTGTGCAGAAACAAATGCCCAGCAAGTTTTGGAACTGTTCTCTTGTTTTCAGTCCTGACATTTCAGTGGAGGCAGAACATTACATTGGAGCATATTGTCTTTCCTAGAATGTAGATAAAAGAGAATTTCCTTCCACATTGAAGATACAAGGTGCATGTATTGAAAAAACTTTCTTTCTTTGAATGTTTTCTTTTTCTGAGAAAGAAAAAACTACTTCCTGTGTAAAATCCAGGCTTGGGAAAAATCACTGGAAAAGCTTAAGATATGAGACCTGAGTTCTGCAATATTCTGCAATATCTGCAAGAGAATATCTCAGATTTTAGTTTAAAGTTCTCCATAGAAATAAGAGCATGGAAGAAAACTACTCAGATCAGACCAGAAATTCACCTAGCTCAGAAGCCACTGACCAAACATACTTCTAAAATTACATACGCAAACAAAGTGTGTATTTCTACTCCTTCAACAATTTGCTGTTCAGAAGCTTCATGAATCAAAACAGTCAAGAAATTTTAACAGCTGAATCTTTCTGCTGGAATTACTGAAGAAAATATACATTAAAACAAATCTAATCTAAACCATCTGCAGACCAGATCTTCTTTTTAGGGAAGTTTGCTGCCTCCTTGGGGCCGAAATCAGGGACCTCAGAAAAAAAAAATGAAGGGGTTAATAGAGCCTTTGAAATACTTGCTTTACTATTGCTTTCACAGGGGTACCAGTGATATTTCAACAAGAATCTCAAGGTTAATGAAAAGAGATTTCAAGACACTGGAAGGATCGAGTGCCAGATCCTATGCTTTGGCCACAACAACCCCATGCAGCTGAGAGAGTTGGAATTGTTTAGCATGGAGAAAAGGATGCTCAGGGGAAACTTCTGAACTCTCTACAACATTGTGTTAAAGGAGATTGTAGCCAGGTGTAGGTCAACCTCTTCTCTCAGCCAGCTAGCAACAGGATGAGAAAATGTGGTTTTTGTCTGCACATGGGGAGGTTTAGATTGGATATTAGGAAGAATTTCATCACAGAAATGGTGGTTACACCTAATGGACTACCCAGAGAAGTGGGAAAGTCACTATCCCTGGAAGTGTTTGTGGAAAGACTGGACATGGTATCTACTGTTGACAGTGTGTTTGGTCAAAAGTTGGACTCGTTGGTCTGAGAGGTCTTTTCCAAACTAATTGATTCCATGATTCCTTGATTCAGGAGGGGAGGTAGTGCTCTCTTCAATTATCCCAGAAATGAAGAGCATAGTGTCTCATAATATTCTTCCGGACAAAACTTCCAGCACACACCTGGATAAACACATCATGGGATGGGTGAGCAACAGCCCCATGGGTCAGGCACGAAGGGTGAGGCAGGTGACCTGTCACCAGTGGAGTTCCACAGGGCTCCATTCTTGACCCTGTGCTCTTCAACATTATCATAAAGGACCTAGGTGCAGGACTGGAAGAGATCCTAAGCATGTTTGTAGATGATAAAAAACTGGGAGGAGCTGTTGAATTCATGAAAGGGAGGTCCTGCAGAGAGACCTCAACAGATTAGACAACTGGGAAATGACCAGCCTGTGAAGTTCAACAAGTGAAAGTTCTGCACTAGTGCAGCCCCGCTTAAGGACTGTGTTCAGTTTGGGCACCACAATATAAAAAAGACATTAAGCTATTAGAGAGCATCCAAAGGAGGACCACGAGGATGGTGAAGGATCTAGAGGGGAGGCTTTATGAGGAACAGCTGAAATCACTTTTTTTATTCAGGCTAAAGAAGAGGAGACTGAGGGGACACCTGGCTACAGTCTACAGCTTCTTCATGAGGAGAAGAGGAGGGTCAGACATTGACCTCTTCTCTGTGATGACTAGTAACCAGTGACAGCCCAAGAAAATGGGCTGAAATTGTGTCAGGGAAGGCTTAGGTTTGACATCAGGAAAAGATTCCTCACCGGGAGGTTGTTGGGCCCTGGAACAGGCTCTCCAGGGAAGAGATCAAAGCACCAAGCCTGACAGAGTTCAGGAAGTGCTTGCATAACACTTTCAGGCACATGATGTGACTCTTGGGGATGGTGTTTTGCAGGGCCAGGAGCTGGACTCAATGATCCTTCTGGCTCCCTTCCAACTCAGAATATTCTGTGATTCTGTAATTCTCTTTATAAATACATTCACCCATGTTGTTCCATTTCCTTCCATTCTGCTGCTTCTGGGATATTTATTAAAGGTGAAAGAAATAGTGACTAGAAGATAATAGAAGGAATTTTATTTAAAATATTCTTCATTCTTTGAGTCAAATCTATGGACTTTAAGAGTTTTAAAAGTTGCATAACACTTCCCTGTTAATTCAATAAATTTTTTGAATACAAAAATTAGTTTTCTGGTGGGAAAGTTTACCTGAAAGCCTTGCACTACCACTACTTCTTCTACCATTACCCCCTCTCCAATTACAGAAATGGTCTTGTCTAGCTCAGGATTTTGAAATTTAAACTGATTATTGTGCAGGGCGACCCCAATGTAGGGAGTAATGTGCTCTGACTCCATGATTCAGAAGGCTGAACAATTGCTTTATTAAGCTATACTATATTACACTAATACTATACTAAATTACATACTAAAAAGATACTATACTGAAAGAACACTAAAGAATACCAAAGAAAAACCCATGACTGTCTGAGACAGCCAGGACACAGCTTTGATCCAATTGGCCAAGGAAACAAAACAACCTTCACCAGGCCAATAACCAAATCACTTTCGGTAAACAATTTCCATAACACATACCACGTGTGCAAAACAACAGGAGCTGTAAATAGAGGTAAGAATTGTTTTCTCTCCTTCTCTGAGGTTCTCCCTGCCTTCTCCAGGAAAAATCCTGGGAGACAGAATTATGTCTCTCTCTGTTCAGAGAATGTGAATACTGAGTAGTATGCTTTTAGAGGTGTCAAAAGTTTTAAACTTATCTTTGCAACAAATAAAAAAATAGGATGAAATTATTGTTTCAGATAGGTTGCAGTCTCTTTTCAACAGTTCATTTGACCCAACCTGAGCCCCTGTGAAGGTTCTGCTTTTCAGATCACCACTTCCTAAGGACTTGGCTCCTTCCAGGTGCCTGGGACCTGGATTATGCTGAGGACTAAAAAACCACAGGATACTATGAAAATACAGTCCAGGATCTGTGGAAGATTCCATGTCAAAATAAATGTGAACAGAGATTAAGAGACAACAATGTTCTTTATACAACTGTAATTATTTTAGTGTAAGAAATATTAACATAAATTTAGCATTAAAATTATTTTTGGTATTCTGGTTTTTACTCTGAAAACTATTTACATTATTTTATATCTTTAATTTCAGATGATCCAAGAATCTGTATAACATGCATTCAAAACTATTACATGTAAGTATAGCTGTATATATATATATAGCTCTTCATGACTACACATTTTTCTGAAGCAAAAATATGCACTTTGCTACATAGATCTGTGCTATGTATATTGTCTCATGCTTTAAACTGCTTGTGTGAGAGATAGTAAATGGGAAAAAAGACTTGGGAAATGTCAGAAGACTAGATAGTTAATCAGTTTTGAGACTCGTTAAAACTTACAGACTGGTGGGACCTTCACATATCAGAAGAGAGGAATATGGAACAAAAAGTTGCAAAAAGTTAAACAGTGCATATGGACTTGCAACCAATTTGCTTATAGTATGTTGTGTCTAGTTCTGGTATATCAAGTTCATAAAACTTATAAATGTATGGAGTTTATGTAAATGAATTAATTTAAAACTTAAATGGAGAGAAAAGAACATTACTGCTTTTCAAACACAGCATTTATAAATCTCAGAAAAATTGGAAAAGAAAATATTTATTATGTTGACTCTATAAACAAAGGCACTGGATTATATGTTTTTATAAGCAATCAGCTCTTTACTATCATGATATAATAGTTTTTAATTAAGCATGTATTCAGGTTTCTGCCTACCTTTGAAAAATAAAATAAAATTAATAATACTTAAGAATCCTGGGACTAGGAAACATGACTTTGCTAGCTAAATAAACAACATAACTACAACTACATTTTAAATCCTCATTATTGGAATAATTTCTGTTCATTATGCTAATCATGCTTTATCATTACCATTCCTAGAAACACACAGAAAACTAACTCAATGACCTTCAAAAGAAACTTACTAATGATATTCATCTTTATCTTACAGGTATAAGCAGCATTGCTATAAATACTGTCCAGAAAATACCTACAGAGATGACAGCTCTTGGCAGTGTAGAGATTGTTCTAGCAACTGTGATAGCTGTGACAAGGATGGGTGTGACTCATGTGAGGAAGGCTTCTATCTCTCAAGTAAGTGCAAATAACGGCATAATACACAAGAATATTTTAGACTATTTCTTTAATACTAAAAATAGTCTCGCTCCAAGCTCTCAAATTCATAAATGTTCTATGGGAGACAGTGGAGGCTCTTTGCAAAATCAAGCATTTGCCTTAATGTAAGTGGGTATGTTACCCAATAGTGTAATTTGGTTCAAAGGGTGTATGTACTTAAATTTCAGCTCTTTTAGGTACATAAAAAAATTCGTATTTGATTCAGACTTTGGAGGAGATTTTAAATACAGAAAGACATTTAAATGTTTCCCTACTATTTGCAAGTCCAGTTTTACTTTGACTTTTAAACACTCTGAAAAAAGCTCAGTTAAAACCACTAAATTCCACACCAGATTCACACAAGAGTAGGAATCTCCTAGCTTTTTAAAGAAGCCATAACTTGGGCAAGTCTGGTTCAGACATGGTGCCAAAAATGAATCATAGGAATTCCTGAGGCCATAGTATTTTCTTGCCCTGACTGTTGAAAGTGCCCACTAATGGCAACTTGTTCTGTGGAAAACTCTGTGGTCACAACCAGGGTGAGCTGTGGGTCTATGATTCCTTTAAATTGAAATTAGATGAAACTCAAAAACCTGTAAGTGCTACAGCTTCCAGAGGTTTTGATGAGGTATGCAAAACCTTAATCTGAATCAGCTTTAAACCTGAGCTTAACTTCCTATTCAGCAGAAACTGGAAATCCTATAAATTTGCATATGTCTAAAATTTGTATATATCTAAACATCTTAGGTGCATCTCATCTTTTTATTGAGACAGCTTAATTGTTAGGAGTCAATCATAAAACTTTTACCCAGGCATGGACTTCCATTAGATTTGTATGTACTAATATTTAGTATAAAGCCAAGTTAGAGGTAAATTTAAATGCAGATTGGTTTGAAGTTTGTGAAGTTTCTCTGCAACTGAACTGAATTTAGATTTCATGGTAAAAAAAATGAAGAGTTTTTATAGCTGCAAAATGTTTCATATGTTCTTACATACTGTTTTTTTCTTAAACCATTTCTGCTGGAAACAGAGGGATAGATAGGGGTCATTGCTTCCATGCTCTGTTTCTTCTGTTGCAGATGGCACCTGTGTGAGTGAGTGTGGAGATGGCTTCTTTGCTGATGGCATCTCTAGAGAATGTGAGCCTTGCCACAGGAGCTGTGTAACCTGTGTTGGGCACAGTTACAAGGACTGTACTGGGTGCAAAAACAGTTTCCAACTGTCTCATGGGCAGTGCCTGAACCCAAGAAATTCTTTGCCAGCTGGGAAGTTCTGGAGGGGTAAGTTGAAACAGGTTTTGTAATCTTCTCTGTCTCTCTGAAGACAACTACAAATTTAGAAAGAGTATAGCAATATCTTGCAGATGCTTGAAACTGCACTTTTGTAATTATAAATTGTCATGGTTTGGCGCTGGCGCAATGCAACTGCCCCCATGAAAACATATTCTCCCTGGTATCGGCTGTGAGATGCGATCAGAAACAGAGCAAAGCAGGCCTCTACTTATGAATAAAGGGGGAAAAAAAAAACCAAACCAAAACTTTATTACCTTACAATTATAATAAGATGAACACACAGAGCAAAATGGAAACCTTTCAAACATTTCTCCTCCCCCCACTCAATTTCCCGCAGCATAAAACAAAACCTTAGATTTTTACCAGTCCATCACCCTTCAAATAATCAACTCAGTCCATCTCCACCCTTCCGACAATCACCTCTCATTTCATCAAGGAGAGAGGAGTCCCTCTTGCACCACAGGCTTCCCCTGGAAACACAGCCGAGTCCAGTTGTGTTTCCACGTCACTCAGCAACCACCTTCGTGACTTCTTCCTTCCATGTTCAGTGCTCTCACCACTGCACATGGACCAGAGCTGCTTTTAGGGTTCCCTTTTCAAGGATGCTTCACCCAGTTCCAGGAGAAAACGACAGTCTCTCACCTTTTCGGGACACTAGTCCCCCCCAGTATTTCACCCCCTGGGGCCGAGGGGTCTCGAGAGCACCATCACCTCCTCACCTGTCGTCTCCGCTCACATCACTCCTTTGGCACCAAGCCATCGCCTCCCCCTAAAATGCAGTCTCTGTATTACAGGAAAGGTTCTGTCCATGGCCATACAAGAAAAGTCCAGCCAAAAGCCACTCCATCATCTCCTCCACCTAGGATTCTTCTCAACTTCTCTCAGTCATTCTTCACTTGCACAACTCTGCATCACACTTGTCCATTTCCTCTTACTTTATCCCTGTCTCTCTTCTCCTTCAGCTCCCGGAGGATCAGCATTTGCAAGGTTTCCATCATCCCACAGAAGGGTTAAAATCACAGTCTCTACTCATCCAGAACTCCCACGCTGGCCCTGCCGGGCACTCTTCTCGCCGCCCCCCCTTCTCCTTCTCGGCCAGGCCAGTGCTATCGAATTTCAAGGTAGCACTGGCACCTCTCTCTCTCTCTCTCTCTCTCCCTCCTGGGAAAGGGGGGCTGCCCGATGCCTCTCTGAGTTCTTCCACCCTTCCATCTCTGTGGGAAACTCACTCTTATCCTGCAGGGGCCTTCACCTCCCATCTCTGCCCAAGGCTCCGGCCTACCTCCCTCCGGCCTCGTGGCTTGCCCTCCCCCGCCCAGCCCGCAGCTGGGCAGGGGAGGTCTGACCTCTCCATCCACCGGAACCAAGAGAGAGAGTTCTCCTGGGAGTTCCTTGCTTTTAACCCCTGTGTTCTCAGAGGCGTATCCATATCCTCAGTGGCCAAACCAGGTGCCAATATTCACATCTGAGCACCTATTGGTTTGACCACCACCACCTCCCAAAAACTCACTTCCTCTCAAACCATGACAAAATATAATTTTAAATACTGACCAAACCCATTGGTTCCACAAACTGAAATTCATTTTCCTGCAAATAGTAGAATAGAAAAATAGAACACCTACAATGTAGGTGTTTCTTAGCTATCTTATCTGAATAAAGATTAAAAATATAATTGAGGAAAAAAGAATTAAAAATATGAAAGATGTGTAAGAGATTAAGGTACTGGGAGTTCCTTATCTAAACTACTGGGTGCATTGTAGATTAGGTTTTAGAACAGCTTTGCAGCTATTTGTTCCCTCCAGAGAAGTCAATATAAGTTGGAGGAAATAGAAAATAATATAGTGTGTGACTATTCATGTGTGATGTGAAAAAAAAAATATATCCTCTCTTCTTTCCTTTCTCTCTATAGATCTGCAAAGCTTTCTGAGAGCTGCATTCTGACATTCTGGTCCTATGATGGCCATTTCCACAACCTTGACAAAGTAATTACTTTTTTCTTGGTGGTCTCATCCATAGCATGAGGGAAGCAATTCTCTATTATAAGAAAAGCATCCAAAAATCCAAAAGCTATTTGGAACAAAAATGTCATTATTTAGAGATCTTGAGAGGACCACTGTAATAATTTTAAACATTATTTTCCTTCTTATCTATCTTCAAATGCAGCCTAGTACTGACACAAATTTCTCTATTGAAAAAGTTTTAAATGAAAAGGGCATATATAGACTATTTGTCATTCCCATTATGTCAATATAAAGAACAATTGAATGTTTATGTTACAAAATAAAACTGTGCCACTGGGAAAAAAAGGAGACTTTTGAATTTTATAATGGAAGAGTAGAAGAATTTATTATAAAGTTTAGGTATTTACACAACTGAGAGTCTTTTAAAAGACATGGAATGTATCTGACAGGGATGTTTGCTGCATGGAGCAAAATACCAGATTACTAGCTGTATTTTTGAGTCAAGTAATCATATTCTTCTGGTTCCTATGTTTTCACTTGAATCAGACACATCCAAGAATGAAAATCCTTAAATCAATATGATCTTGTATTAGAAACTAAAATACAGGAATTAATACTTTCAGAAAAAATATTGACCATTTCAATTAATTGCCTATCTGTTGGAGAAATTATTTATTATAGATTATAGGAATAATCTTTCTTCACTTAAAAAAATATCAGAGAGACATAAAAATAAGAATATTAATAGAAAGTTGATTTCCTACTTGTATTTCCTGGTGTTTAATCCACAGAAGCAAGTTTGGGGTTTTTTTCAAGTTAAGACTACATCAGTGCCATGAAAAGATTATATCTGTAGTCTGGTCTATCTATTGACTATCTCTTTCTCACATTGTTGAACATGGTGACTTCTTGCCAACTTTTTTCTTTTGAGCAGATATCTGATGCAGTTCTGCATGAATGAACATTCTTGTCCTGTGAAACTTCTTTCTCTCAGTCTCGCATATCATTCATCTTTCCTTCCAGTAGTAAGAACCGATCTGTCTCAGGGATGTTTCAAACCAAAAGATATGTCTCACTCAGAGCTGTACTGGCTTGGACATTAATGACTGCTCCAAAGACAAAGGATTCCTGCTGCAGCTGGTGATGGGACCCCAGGGAGCATGGTGGGTGGCTGTACAGCTCCTCTTGGACAGACCAGCAGGGATTCCTTCAGTGTGGCAGCTGCTGTGCCATGTAACTTCTGGGAAAGTGATATGAAGCTGGGGATGTCCTGAGCCTTTTTCCTCCAGGCTTCCACGTAAAAGTAATCTTCAAATCAAAACACCCATGAAGTTGCCACTGTGTTTATTGAAGTTACATTCTTTAGTAACTACATTTATTGACAATTTCTGGAGTTTCCTATTCAGATACTGTAGTCTCATCTAGTTCACAGAAAAATAATTGTCATTGTTTAAAAACAATGCAACCTGAATTGTTGATTTTTGTTTCAAATATCGCTCACTCATTTCTTTTGATGGTTTCATTCAAGGTGCAGATGTCAGCTGAGTCCAGATTTCCATCTGTGCTGTCTATACTGAAAATTCTTGTTGTATGCTAAAGGTCCTTAACAAAAATCATAGGATCCAGGAAGGCAGGGCGAAAACACATTTAGCTCTAGCAGTGCTTCACACTGCTAAGGTCATTCCTGGTTAGAGAGTGCAGTGCATTTCACACCCTGATAACATTTTAATATACATGTATCATTTTAAAAGGGAAAAAAGAAAGCAAACCAAACAGCCAAAACCACTCTGTGTTTCACAATCTGTCACAATTCTTTTCTTCATTATGTAAATCTTTCTGAAAACTGATAAAATTTAGGGAATGAAGTCACTATCATTGTCAACACAATTCTGTAGGATTAGTACAAGAATGGATAAAACTAAAATCTATCTCTGCTCCTTGAAATTTACTATCAGTGAGTATTCTGGCTGTCATACCTGTACAGAAAACATCCCTGGATGAAGAACAAATGGTCCCTCTCCAGCTTATTTTAAGTGTATCTGTAGGTCCTCCTTCTCTTCCATTGTGTATTTCTAAGATATACCTAATATATACAAATATACGGAGAAAATCGTTTTTCTTTAATACTTGAGGGCAAAAACAAAGCATCTTTCTAAGTCTTTCACCAGCTACTCTGGACAAATGTACCTGGGAATCTTTTATCCCACTTTACCTTTTGTTGTTATGGTGGTTTTTTAGGTTTTTTATGTACTCTTTGATTTTATCCAGGGTTATTTTTTCTAAACCAAAATACAAGGACCTCCACCTCATCTGTTTTCAAACTCATTTTCTAAGGGTAGCCTGCCATGCAGCATGACAGGCATGATGCAAGTAGATCGTCCAAGCTGAAGGGGTTATTAGAATAGTTTCATGATTTTCACCAGCCCTACATGAGCAAGGTTGTAGCTGAGATTTGGGTTTTGACTTGCATCTTCTCTGGCTGTTCATCAATATAAGCTGAGGACAGTGCGTCCTCAGCATTCTCAACATATTTACCTTAGTGCAGCACCGTGGTAGAGCTGCCTCTAATCTTCAGTGGCCTGAATTAAAGTATCTGATTTAAACATATAAGCCGGATGATTTCTAGTCCTACCGTTTTGGGGAATTGAGCTGGGTCTGGAGAGCTTGTTATTAAATAAACAACCTTGCCCTTGCCATGGCAGTGAAAGTAGGAGAGCACCAAATGCATCCCCATTACATGGCCTGCTCCAGACTGTTGCAAGAAGACAACTCAACTAGGAAGACAGACAAAATTTCTGCATCTAATAGTTTACATCAGCTTTTATGATGTTACTCTTCCATTTACTCTCTTTCTTTAGGAATTTACTAATTCAGAGTTGAGGTATTAGACCTTGAATTGTATTACAAACAATGAAACAATTTCTCTTTGGCCCTTCCACCCACATAAATTCAGTGGGCTCCACTGTGGTTTTAGTGAGTACGTTGACATACCGTGGGGAACAATGTGACTTTTGGAAAATCTTTTGCTGGTTACAAGGCTAACATAATTTAAAGGGCAGTACATCAGAACCTTCCATGGAGAAAACAACTCAGGGTGTGACTTTCTTTGCAAGCTGAGAGACTAGTCCATTTAGGTTAGAATTAAAACCATTGTAAATGTGGAATACACTTGTATTTTCTATCATATTCAAGGTTTCACTTCTATTTTTTAATGGAAGGATAAATCAAAGACCATCCCACAATTTTTTTTCAGCATCCAAAACACTCTATTTGAAAAATCTATTTAAATTTCTGTTTACTTTGCTGGTATATTCTGCTGAGCAAACTGGTCTATTCTGCTGAATTCCCAAAAGGTCATATTCAGGTCTGAAATAATGCAACATAATTATGTCTTTTACTCAGGTTTTTAAAAAGACTTGCATAGCCAAGAATAGTAGAAAGGGAAAAAACCCAACTACCGAACTCTAGGCTTCTAGCATGAAATTTGTCATGTATTTTGTCTCATGTACCAGATGATCAATTTGGAAGCCAGGAAACACACTAGTATAAACTTAATTTACCAAGACAGTACATGGCCCCTTTTAACTGGATTAAATATTTTGCAAATTATGATGAGGTCTTTGTTTTGCCATATCACTAAAAGGCTGCACCCCTAAAAACAGTAATTCCTTGGTTTAATATGCTACATTGCAATGAAAATTAAAAATGAGAAAAAATAGGTATGGAATGAAATCAATTTCTAATGATGGAATGTGTGTTTCTTTACATACAGATAAATAGCAGCAGTTTACTATTATGTACAATCCCCAATAATAAGAGCAACCTCCCACAAGCAACACTAACCAACTGCATTTTCCTTTTCCTGAATAGAAACCAAAATAAAATCAGTAAAAATGTACTGGTTGTGAGAAAACAATGACTACATCTGTAAAAGGACCTTAATGCAGCCCTGCATATATACACATAAAGGTTTCAGAATTTGAGAAGGAAAAAAAAAACAAACAATGGGCTATGCAGAAGACAGGAGAGAAATCAGAAGTAGGAGGGAACAGGTCACAGTCTTTTAAACATGAACACTTTTTGCCATTTATAGTGCAGAATTACAACATCATTGGAAGAGGTAGAAGGTCATTTTAATCACCATCCAAATGTGAAGTTTCAGGTTGCAATAAGCAAACAAAAATGATACATTATCACATATGTTCTTATGCATGACAATTTCATATTCTGGTTATTTGTTTGCACGTTTTATTTATACCAATAAATTCTGGTATTTATTTGTAAAATAATATAGTTGTTACAAGATAACTAAATTGATAACTAATGGTTATTGGGGAGTGTCATTTACTTTCCAGCACTCCTATAATTGTTTTAAATTTACAGTTCATGTACAGTTCACTTCATAATAGAAGAAGTTGAGCATTTTATTACACATGTTTATCATTTTCAGTATATTTTACTATATTTATGTAATTGCTATTACCTCATGGAGATATGTAAACTGTTTCAGTTTCTTTATTCATGATTGTATTAGTTTTGCTAGAACAGTGCCATGCACAGAATAAATTCTAACAAACTAAGCCACACTTAACTGGATCACATTCAAACCACATATTACTACACAGCATAAAAGCTAGACAGGTCATCTTCTAAAAGGAATACTATCCCAGTAAGAAATAGTACTTCATTCTCTTCTGCATCCCTCACTAGAGTAATTGTACTATGGTCCAATTACAAGATATATTGTAAATATACAATCCTTTCAGAAAATAATATCTAGGCGTTACAAATATTACAAATGTACACAGAGACCTACTGCGATAGCAACTGAAAATACAAGGTTTTAAACCCTCTCTTTACTCATAGAAAAGCAAGGATACATGAGATTTAAATTGAAGGAAATAAACCATCTTTTTGCTGGTTTGAGTACTTCCTGATTGCACTACCTGGCCTAATGATCCATTTTCCAAAAGAACAGGTAGGAAGAGTAAGGTGGACAGCACAAAGGAAATAAGAAACTAGAAAGAACTCTTATAACACCTGTGGTTCTGAAAGAAATTAAGGAGGGACTATTCAAATGCTTTTATACTTCCAAGGCATACTTCTTTATATATGCCATATCTCTGCTCACATGCCTTGGGTTTTGTAGAGGGTTTCAGCTGTTTTGGTTTTTTTTTTAAATAAACTTCACATTTTCCAGAACAAGTGGTGAGCATGTGAAGAGGACCACACTTGTTTCCATATGAATCCATGATTTTCAGCCTAAATATTTTGGAGGACTCATTTGATTTTTCTTTAAAATCAGATTTTAAAATGTTGGGAGTTCAAAGGAACATGACTGAAGCAAAAAAAAAAAAAAAAAAAAAAAGGAAATATGGGGACATTGGGTTAGTTGGAAATAAAATTTCACTCCTTTTTTCCTTGATTAATTTTGGGGTCACAGTTAACATCTTACAGTGATGTTTCAAGAAAATCTGCCATTGTCTTACTCATGATGCATAAGCCCAAATGAGAAAAGAGCATAGGGAAAAATATTTTGCAGTCTTTCTGCAGCCTTCCAGTTTTAAAATCCCTTGAGTAGACTGAATGGACAAGAGCACTGTGGGAGCTTGAAAGCTACAGTAAAATTTAGCTCAAGAAATAATGAGATTCAGTTTTTCAGATTCTATAAAAGAATAAGAGAGACTTAGCTGGGCCAAAGATATTACTCATTCCATCAAAGACACCAGTATAAAGATGGTCTTGACTCAGATTCGGACCCAAGTTTAAATAGAGGGCTTTTGCTTTTGAAAATAAAAAATGGATATTGATTTTTCTAAAAAAAAAAAAATAAAAACAACTCAGTAGGTCTCCAAAGATCATTCATTTTGTTGAATAATCAGTTCTTTTAAGGGAAAGGAAAATATAACCCAACAGCTTTAACCCAGTAATTTTCAACCTTTCCATTTGCAATCAGTTCAAAGACTGAGGAAGTACATGTTGCATGACCATTTCTTCAGGTGTATGAGGTTATTCTTTGGAAGGATCTTATATTTAAAGTGAAGGAAACTTACATTTAAGAAGTTCCTACTACTCTAAATGTGTGATTTATTTCAGGATTTTTTGGTAAATGAAAACCACTGTCAGAAGAAAGACTCATTTTACCTATCCAGATTTTTTTTTAATAATTTTTACAAATTTCTTCTGTCAATATTTAAATTGGGAAATTCAAATACTTATATTTGACTGGAAGCTAAATGTTGTTTCTGTTGTCCACAGAAGCCTAATTGCTTGTGTACATTCCCCTCTGGTGGCAACTAGTAACTATTACAAAAAAGGGGACATAAAAGGGGACATACTGCAGAAGGTAAAGAGAAATAAAAACTAGTTCACAAAAAAAAATCTTTATTTTGCATTGTAAGGCTTCAAACATTTAGAAAGAACGAGCTTCTTTAAATATTCTTCAGCATAGTTAACAACTTCTCTGCTTAACTTCACCTCATCTTCACTCAGAAACAGCGAAAGAGAGAATGTCTGCAAAAATAAAGTTAGGATAATAGAAAACCTTATAACAGCCAACTTTTCTGGAGTATTTCTTACATTCTTACAGTCAACATTAAGGACACTTCTTACTGTTTTGTTAAATATTGATGACTAATGAAAAACATGAAGCTAAGGAGTAGTGTCTCCAAAAAACTCTTTGACAGCGAATCTCAAAAAAGTAAACAATTATCTATTTGAGGATTATTTGCATAAGAGAAGTCAAAATGCTTTTTAAAAAAAAGATATTCAGCAGGGGCAAAACAGCTGGTGAAATTACATCAGCAAGAGTCAGGGTTAGTATGGGAAGATTTACTGGACCCTTAGTATTTGATTTGTCTGTCAGCATCCCAGGAAAGCCAAGACCCTTGTGCACTCTGCCAGTGTCCCACTGGGGGACCTTCACTGAGCAGTCCTGCTGGGTGGGAGCATGGTTCCACTGACTCAGTCAGGGAAACCAGCAGTGTAACGGAGACCCCTCAGCAGATCTTCCTCTCTTGGAGCGTGTTACCCACTGCCAACCACTGCTAGTTCCCTTGAAGGACACACACCGACAGTTTATAGAATAACACTCTTTATTCATGTAAAATTGTGACAGCTTAAGGTTCAAAGGCAGTTGGTGATAGTGCCTGACTGGAAAAAATGTATTCAAAGTAATCCACAGACAAGCTCTAATCCCCGGTAAAATGTTCTGCCAGCAGAGAACATGCTTCTTGCGCAACAGGTATCACTGTGGGGGAGAAGACAGGTTCAGCCCATTGACTGATCCCAGCAGTTATGATGGACTCTTCCCTACCTTTTCCCCCATTCTCGACTTACTTTTGTACTATTTCTCTTAGATGCAGCTTGAATGACTCTAGTCACGCATACCTTTGTTACTGATTGGTGTAAAGTTCCCTCACTTTGCTATAAAGATACAGCTGTATCTGGAGAAATTTTATATTGTGCCAGTTGCCAGGAAGAGTAACAACATGACAGGCTTTCATTATACTATACAAGCCGTATTCACAAGTAGCCCTGGTAAAGAGTGACTAACCATGTCCTTGCTGAACGACCTACTGTTAAACACCCAGGTTGTGATCAGCTGTGATCAAGACTCTTTTTTTCACTTCAGTGAGTTTTTGAGGCTTCTCATCTAATGGTAGTGTCAGACTGTTGGAACCCAGGACGTTCCTCTGACTGCTCAGGATGGCTTGAGCCCCGGTCAGGGGGCTTGGAGACCCTGGCATGCAGCCGAAGGCACCTGTGACTTTGATTTTGACCCATGGAACAAATTACCAACTTTGTATGAAGAATTACAAGTCATAAAAGTTTATGTAGCATAATAATAGTAGACACAGGGTGAAAAATAGAATTTTGGGATTTTAGAATGGGGTTTTGGGGTCCCAAGATGGAGGAATTTGGGCATGCCCTGTCCTTCTTCTTTCTCTCTCCTAACCCCCATGTTCTGGGTGATGTTGGCACTTTTGGATTGGTTTAGAGTAGAGACAGGCTATCTAACATACGTGATAGGTATTGGAAAATAATTGTAAATATAGTCTATGTAGTTTTTAGTATAAAAAGACAACATAAGCCCGGGGCGGGCAGTGTGCCTTGGACTGACCTGCTGAACAGACCTCAGCAGGTCAGAGAAAGAATGTAAGAGATAAGAGAAAACAAGCAACCTTGAAAAATACAGCTGAAGAGTTTTGACTCCTTCTTCAACTGCCAGGCTGCGAAAAAGAGACTTTTTAACGCCTCTTGGGGTCATCTCGACACCCAGAGTCTCAACATCAGATGAGGTTATTACATACTGCTATGGACCATCCCCAGACACGTTGAATGTGGACCTAACTTCTCTCATTCCTATCTTTATTATTATTCTCTCTTCTTCCCCTGTGGTATAGTACACATATACACACTTTTCATCTGCTTAGTGTAATGCCCATCATTTGTGCTTACAGGAAAGGGCTTTGTATGAGTTTCCTGCTCTCTTCCCTTGTCTTTCTACTTGAAGCATTTGCTTCCATGGTTTTCAGTCAAAATTTCGGTATTCTAAACTCTCTTACCATAACAGGCAGAACAAAAGAATTTTGTGATGTGCTGCATTTGGCTAATTGTTACTGTCATCAATCAACCTACAAAAATCATATATATTTAACTGGCAGGATGAGCTGGGTATGCTAAATGAGGTGCACAGCTCAACCTGCAAGTAACTTTCGGTTTTGTCTTTATTTTGTATTTTCAGCAAAATCACAAAGCTTCTGTGTGTTGTCTGGTTGTCCATAATTATTTTTTCATTAGACCTACATTTAGCCGTTGTTGTAATTTGCTGGTATCAAAATACGGAGCTGAATGCTGGGTATGTGGTCACATTGCACAGCAGACTTTTTTCTGTTAGGTATGATGCTCCAATGTCCTTGTCATTTTGTAGCTGATGGTTCTGCATAGAGTAATCAAAATTTGCTTTTCCACAGTAATGAGAACTCCACTTGACACTCATTGGGCCCCCTTTTGGAGGGAAACAGCAGGCAGAAGTAAGTTTGGGGAGAACTATTTAATAGGCGTTATTCTTAAACCTTGATAAGTTAGAGAGATAGGCAATCACCAACTGTATGAATTTTAATTTGGGCAAGTGTTGGATTCTGCACCAGGGGACAGTGCAACCCCAGTTTCTAATACAGATGACAGAACAAGAGGCTGAAGAGAAGTGCTGTGGAAAGAGACCTGGGTGCTCTGATCAATGGCAAGTTGAATGTGAGTGAATGGTATGTCCCAGCAGGCAGAAGGGCCAAGTGTGTGCTGGGATGCTTTAGGCACAGCACTGACAACTGGTCAAAAAGGAGATTGTCCTGCTCTTCTCCACACTGATGCAGCCTCAGTTTGAGGACTGTGTGCAGATTTGGGCACCACAATATGTAAAAGATAATAAGCTATTAGAGAACATCCAAAGGTGGGCCATGAGGATGGTGAAGGGTCTGGAAGGAAAGCTTTACACTAACAGATTGAGGTCATCTGGGTTTGCTCAGCTTAAAGTAGAGGAGACCTCATTGTGGTTTTCACATTCTCACAAGGAGAAGTGGAGCAGCAGGTACGGATCTTGTGACCAGTGACAAGACACAAGAAAAAGGCCTGAAGCTTAGTCAGAGCAGGTTTACACTGAACACCAGGAAATATTTTTCACCCAGAGGATGATTGAGTACTGGAACATGCTCTCCAGGGAAATGGACACAGCATCAAGTCTGACAAAGTTCAAAGAACCTTTGTCAACGCTCTCAGCTGATCGGATGTCCTGCACGGGGCCAGGAGTTGGACATTGAAGATACTGATGGTCCCTTCCAAAGCAACATATTCTATGATTATATGATTTCTGTCTGCTTCTGACTAAGAACTTTTAGGTTACAGGGTAATGGTGTTCTACAACAATTTCATTCAAAATGTCCAAGAAGTACATCATTAAACCAAGTCCCCATATGTACATACTTTCTATATCTTTCTGTCTGCAATTTATTAGTATAACATATCCACATTTGGGTTTGGAGCACTACATTGAAATTAAGATTATTGGGGTAATTATAAAATTAACAACATTATTATTGTTCTCATTTATGATGGGCAGTCCAGAACAATGCCTTAGTGAACATAAGTAAAATATTAATATTTTCCTTTAATACAACCTGTAACTTATCATTTAGAAGAGAGGACTCAAGCACAATCATTAAGTTCTTCAACTTTGTGAACTCCAAAAATTTGCAGAGGTGCATTTTCAAAACACTTCAGGAAAAGCCATAAAAAGTGTTCCTTCTAAAGGGAAGAAAAATTAGGAAAACCAGATGGTAAAAAAAGGAACTTTTTTCCCTTTCATCCCAGATGGAAATAGAAAATTGCTGTCCTGTGGCTCTTCATGTATGACCTGTGAGAAATCTGCTGATGTGTGTACTTCATGTCCAGAAGGTAACATTTCAGTTTCTGGATAAGTTTGTAAACGACTATAGTATTTCATATCCTACATGCTTCCAGAGAATGTTTTTGTCAGTGGTCACTATAAAGTTTCTCAACAGCTTTAGAGGCAATCAGACAACAAATGATTGAATTCAGGCAACAGGGCATGCTCTTGGCAATACAGGTCAAAATATTGTTGATGGTGTTCCTTTCCTTTCAATTAAAATTTGTACATATCATGCAGGAATTACTAAATAGGGATTTCTTCAGTGAGATATCCTAGATAACCCTGATGATTCCTTCTAACTGTCAATATCAGTGAAGTCTGAGCAAAATATTTTGGGAAATATCTTAAGAAAGCATGTTTTATCCATGCTTTTAAGAACCAAAGTTGAATTTTGAGAAGTTGAAAGTTTTGTTTTGTAGCCATCCAAGGCAGAAGTATATGTCTAATTGATGTCTTTACACCCCTGGGTTGCTTCTTCTGCCAGGAAAATTTCTTAACCATGATACCTGTATTTCTCTGTGCCCTCCAAAATATTTTGGCAACGTTGCAAGTGGAAAGTGTGAGAAGTGCGGGCATGACTGTGAGGTGTGCTCTGACCAGTGGCACTGTCAGAAGTGTCAGGCTGAACAGAACCAGCTGCTCTTCCTCCACAAAGGCAGATGTTTGCAGGAGTGCCCTGAGTAAGTAACCCCTCTTATATAATCCCTGATTTTTTTTTCTCTGTGTTCTTTCTCTTTAAAGTTCAGATCCATTATTAACTTTCAAGGAAGAATTTTATGTAACACATGCTTCCAGAAATTAAGGTAAATGTAGTTTTCAGACTGCCTGAATAAACAGTACTTTCTTTTGGTTAGAGAAAAAATAAAAAAATCAAAAGTGAAGGTAAGACATTAAATCCTATGAAAGATGGAACAGCTCTGAATGACATTAATAGGAACACGGTACTTCATGGCAAATGATAATAAAGGTTCTAGACATCTTCCAGTTGTTCCTTTCTCCAAGTAGTACAGAGGGGAGATATAAACTCAGACAGTGAACACATTAGAGTCCTGATATGTAAATATAGTGCTTAATCATGTGTGTTTCTCTCTTAGGCTTATATTCATTTTAATATATTTTTATACATGAAATTTAAAAATATTCCCATGTGATTGCAATAGGTATTAGATCAGGAATATGAGTAGATCAGGTTCCCTCTTTTCTATATTTTTTAATCAGCATTCATCTTATGTATATACATATAAAACCAATGCCATGCAGAAAAAAAGCCTTGCTTAGTTAACCCTTTTTCTTCAGAAAATTGTGAAGCTCCTGCTTTTCTTGCAATCTCTCTGCCACTGCCTTCCCGGTAATTTTGTCGAATAAGTCAATGAGGGCCAGTGGAACAGGTTGTCTTCATGAAATGTCAGTGAGTGCAAGATAATTGCAATAAAGCCAACTGTAGTCCAGAAACAATTTTTAATATTAGAAACTGAGGCATACAACCATTAATTGTGTTTTGACATTAATATGCCTCTTGTCAGTACCAGTTTCCCAGTTATCCTGCCTAGAGTCAGTATAATATAATTAAAACTTTTTATATACCACTAGTCATTTCAGATGTCATTATCCCCCATTTTTTCCCTAATTCAAGACTGTAAATAATAGCTTCCCATCACTGAGCAAAATTCACAGGGTTTAAACTCGAGTTTCAGACTGAGATAAAGTTCTTGAGACAGAACTACTTTCCACTGGAGCAAAAAATTAGACTATTTATTAAGGGGGTTGGCTTGGGTTTGGGGACATGTTTTTAAGGGATAAAAAAGGGATAAAGGTTTGACTTACCGCATGATTAATTTCTGACAGAGGAATTTTGAAAGACTGGGCTAACTGGGTACTCAATATTGGAACAAGAAAAGATCACAGGACTGTGAGAAGTAGTTGCAGGACATTGATAGAAGTTGGAGGATAAAAAAATATGAGAATAGGTAGCAGGCATGGCTCCTCCTACCTTTTCTCCAACCTTGCTTCTAATGCATCTCCTTAGAATTTCTTTGGAAAAATCATGCCAAAGAACAGAAGGAGAAGCACCCTTCTATAAGGAGTAACAAATTTGTTAATGTAAAGTACATATTGTGGGAATTCTTTCTGTCTCAACTTCTTGTTTAGTTGTCATCAATGGCTCTGTGGATTAGCAATCATCTAAAAATGTCAACTTACCCATCCTTTAACCTTGCAACAATTTGAATCTGAGAGCGTAGACAGATTGAATTCAACATCTCTTCTATGTATCTTCACCTGAAGCAGAGGTGCAGATTTTTTCTGTATTTATGACTAGTACTCCCAGCTGTGGCTCTCCACATTTGCTCTCATACCACAGATACCAGCAAAATGTACTCCCTCTTTGCCATCTCTAGCCTGGTGTCACTAAGGCAAGGTGCTTTTTTTTTTGTTATTTTCAATCCCTGCCCTCATTCTTCCCACCCTTCACATTTCCAGAGTCATCTCTTCTCCTTCTCCTCTCTAGAGCCACTGAGGTTACCCTTCTCTTTCTTTCCTTGATATCAGTATTGCAGGTCAGCTGCACAAGACTAGAGATGGCGTGTTTTCCCAAATGTTATATATATTTCTATCTTATGTAAGAGGGAAATAAAGACATAAAGACAGTTCAACATAACTTAAACAGCAGGTACAAGAAGAAAGGAAAGCCTTTACATAGCATTAACCATATATATTTTCTGCTTTCAGACACAGGGGAAGTTAAGTGGAAGATGGGCAAAAAATTGTGTGAGAAACATGTTCGATCTAGTGAAGTGCATGTGCTGGGAGAGTCTCATTTAGAGTTGTAATTCTCATAGCCTGGAGTGACCAACAGTTTGCTTTGTGGTTTTTTTTTTTTTCATTCCATAGGGGATATTTTAATGATTCTGAGACTTGCAAGGCATGCAGTGGATCCTGTAAGACATGTATGGGAAGCGCCACCCAATGCCTGTCCTGTAAAAGTCCTTTGCTTCTGGAGCACCAGGAATGTAAATCTACTTGTTCAGAGAAGCATTTTGCCTCTGAAGGAATCTGCAAACATTGCCCTGAAATGTGTCAGGAATGTATTCATGATGAAATATGCACAGGTATTACAAAGAACTGCTGTAGTGTAGAATAAAATCCACCTGGATCTGTCTGAAGAGAGACTGGCAGAAAACCAAATCCAAATTCAGTAATGTGGAGAAAAAAAAAAAAAGTGATGTGCATATTATTGTTAATCTCTAAAATAGATTATGATGAGACTAAATGTATAATAATGATCGGTAAAGATTTCTCATTGCTTTGCCTGGTCCTGTGGTTCTTCAGAGATTCCTGCTAGTTTGATTTTATTTTTGATCTAGTGTATCCAATCTTAAAAACTTGGATATGTGCAGCAACGTGAAATACAGAATCTTTCTTAGCTTAGTTGAACTTCACACCTCTTTACCATTTTTGCAAATGACCACTCCTGTTAGAGAAACAAATCCCTCTAAAGAAGGGTGTTAGGAAATTCTTTGGTACCCAAGTGAGGCTAAATGGGCCCCCCCCTCCAAAATTCCCCCCCTCCCCCCAAATATTAAGGATGTTTAATACTGAGCAAGCCATACTAGAAACATAAACATGGATGAAATAACCAACAATCAACAAACCAAACCATAAACAAACATATTAAACCCAATACTCATAATAAAATAGCAACTTAGTCATAGCTCTAGGCAAAGACAACCATTTAGGTCAATACACTCTAGGTAAACTCATATTTCAATAATAAACTGAACAAAACTTCAGATATTCATTCCTGATTTTGCAGGAAGTTCATAATGCAGAAAAATGTCAGAAAAAGCCCGTTTATATGTTAGTCAAATGGTTTGGTTAATATCACCAAAGCTGAGCAAGTGACTTTGGTTAATATCACCAAAGCTGAGCAAGTGACTTTTTTTCAGAGTTTCTTGCTGTAACACAGAAGATACCATTTGAGGGTTGGACCAATGTAGGTCTTTTGGAGGAGAAAGATTTGAAGAAGACCTACCTTCTCAAGGTGTTCTGATGACTTCTGTGATGACACACAATCCGGAATGTAATGTTTCCTAGGACTTACTGACTCTCACACTTAGGTCAGAATTTGCTGCCCATTTGCTTACCGATGTTCTGCTGTCCCCTGCAGAGTGTATGGACGAGTTTTTTCTGCATGACGGGAAGTGCGTGCGGGAATGCCCTTCACACTTCTACCCGGAAGACAAGCACTGCTTTCCCTGCCATGCCGACTGCAAGGACTGCAACGGGCCAGATTCTGATGACTGCACAGCATGCACTTTCAGCTTGTTTGTCCTGTACAATGGCATGTGTTTTGAAGAGTGCCCTGAGGGGAGTTACTATGAAGAAGCCACCCAAGACTGCCAAGGTTGGCAACTGTTGTTTTCCCTAGAAGAGTACTGAGATACAAGTGGGTTCTGTTTAAGGGTCACCCCCTAAGGGCCTGCATGTGACAGCTAATGTTATTACCAGTGTCTTGGATTTGAAGAGGATAGCCAAGGCAGAAAAATAATCTGGCTTATTGTAGGACAGCAAAAATTGAAGAAAGGGGAGAGGGAGGTTGCCAGGATACACATGTTTATTATTCAAGGCAACCCTTGTGGTAAAATGCTGAGAATGGCTACAGAATTGCTGAGAATTGCTAAGCAGTGTTGATGCAAAAGCAAGCCTAAGGAACTCCTTGGATAAGATTGAAAATTATTTACCACAGGCTTTCATCCTGAGATTACAGCTGTTCCTTCAAAAATTAAAGCTGTAGTAAGACTCTGAGACAAATTCAGAAAAGGTGAAATTCCTACTGTTTGTCCTTTTCAGCATGCAACACAACATGCCAGACTTGTTCTTCTTCCACCACCTGCCTAACTTGCAGAAATGGATGGATATTGAACCATGATGGACACTGTATGTTATCTGGATACTGCTCTCCCACTGAGTACTACCTTGAGGAAATTCAGACCTGCAAATCTTGCCACAAGAAATGCTTCCACTGCTCAGGACCTACTGAATATCAGTGTCTTAGCTGTGTAAATAACTGGTATCTTCTCAGTAAGTATCTCTCTACGGCCTCTAGATATCATTCTACACTGAAAGCATATTTGCAAAGCATTTTTGTCATATTTGCAAAGCATTTGGGTTGCATCAACCATTCTAAATACTGTAAGGAGGACATGACAAGTCATTAAATTGTGCAGAGATAATTTCTGCAGCAGGGCTATGCTGAAACTCTGTGAGGCAGGGCTTGCCAGGGCTCACAGCACTAATGCAGGATTTCTAAATAGCAACAAACACCATGACTGAACGAAACTTGCATGCTTCACTTACTTGGTATGTACTCTTCCTATTGTTTCTTACAAGGATTTTAAAAGAGGGCTATCCTTAGGTTTGTTGTTGTTGTTACTGCTGTCAATGTATCTATAAAAGGTGCACATTTTCATGTCGGCTTCTTTAATCCCTGCAGCAATCTGATGAGCAAAGGAATACTTAAACAACTGTTAAAAGGGATCACTAAGTCAGCATCTAATGGGTGGCTAAGGTGCAAAATTACTCTCCTGACTTTGGGGCAGAGAGTAGGTTTAAGACTATACAGTCTCAGAAACAAACAGGAAAAAATTTATAAAATCCCCACAATATAACATTTTTTTTCTACATGTTCTTCTAGAAGCAAACAAAAATTTTAGAAAATCATTGGGAGAAAAAAATATTCAATAATCCTTCATGCAGGAAAGAGCTAAAAAACCAGTGTAAATTAAAAATGAACCTAAACTTTTTGAGTGTAATTCTAACGCAGATTTTACATTCTTATATTTCTGAGACCTTGCATCAGACTTACCTTTTTTATCAACCAACTCAGCTGTTTTGCACCATTACAAATGGTAAAGTTAATGGACAAATGCAGATAAACGTATTGTAACTGAGATAAAAATGCAAAAAAACCTGAACTTGAATCTTCCTTTGCCCAATTGCAACCCAAGCAGCAAAACTATCAAGACAAATATGTAATAAGCACAAGCAACTTGTAATCTACTACTTTAATAGCTTTATGCACTTGCAGCTAATTACAACACTACTAACTTCTCATTCAGGATTCCTACTACAATGACTGAAATTTCACTGAAAAAAAGTGGGACTTATCTAGCTTTGCAGCATTAAAGACATTTAATTCCATACCATAATGTAGAAGTCACAGACAAGGGTAAAGACCAGTAAACAAATGTCATTAAACCTCAAATTTACCATCAGATTCTTCATCTACACAGAATGAAATTAGATTGATGCTTAGAGTGAAATCTAGGGAAAACAGCAATGCAGATAAAAACCTGCCTTACTACATTTGATTATTCAAAGGAAATCACATCTGGTGTTCATTGTTATGCTACTTAATTTTTCACAAAGATAAAAACTTGCCTGTCCTGAAGAGATTACTAATATGCATAAAAGACAGAAATGAGGACTAATGAATTTACAAGAATCAAAAAGTAATTACTGTACACCAACATTGGGTTTTCTTGTTCTGATACATTATCTATCAGCACCTCGAGCTGACAGTTTGCTCTAGTACAGCTGCATGAGATGTTTTATAGTAGAAAATGCTGAATATGATATGCTACTTTGCATTGTTGTCTCTGCAGACAGAACCTGTGTTGAAACATGCCCAGACGGATATTATGCTGACAGCACAGAGAGGCAATGTTCTGCGTGCCATAGCACCTGTGACACTTGCACTGGAAAACATAGCTCGCAGTGCCTTTCCTGCAAACTGGGTTGGTACAGACAAGGAAAAGGATGTGTAACCCAATGTCTAGCAGGGTAAGGCCCAAGATCTTTTGCTAAGAGCTGTATCATAGAGAGAGCTTTGAGAAATTAGATCACTGCAGCATTCCACATCTGAAATAGTTTTCCGGAGTTTTGTTTTCAGGAGAAAATTTCTTGTATTAGCACAGTACTCTAACGGTAGAAAACCTCCTTCCCAGTAGAAAACTCCAAAATTGGTGCCCAGATGGGAACTGCTTAGATGTGGTGTGGACATGCTCAGAGCATGCTCTTGGCTATTTCTATACAGAACAGAGTGAACCAGAACAAGTATACTAAGTTATAGGTCAGTCAGCTGAGCACAGGCAGACGAGCCTCCAAGCTCCACTGTGGCCACCACTTAAGGAGGAGGAGTTTGGATAAGGTTGTATTTTTTTTGCTTTGAGTTAATGCTTATAACAGGTGATAGCAAAAGCAACCATTAAAACAACTTTGAACTGAGCACTCATCATTCTAGAGAGAAGCTTTATAATTCATCCATTTAAGTTCAAAATGTGAATTTGGTGTTCTGGGAAATTCAGTTTTGGGAAATTCAAATTTAGAATGTTAACCTATGATTTCTCTTTCAGGTCCATTTAAATTAAAACTAGAGTTCAATGGATCACACTGGCTGTCCCTCCCATTAAACTGTAAAACTCTAATGATCATATCTCAGCAAAAGCACACAAACTTTCCCTACTTCAATACTTTGTATCTCAATTCAACTCAGATTTTAGAAATTCTTGCTGTAGACACGACACAGTCGTGCTTTGTAGCTGAACTCCAATGGCCGAATAAAATTAATTCTATTTCCACTGAGATTACAAATACCTGTGTTCATTTTAGTATGATTTTTATAAATGGATGTAATCACAACGAAAAGCTAAGGATTAAATAAATATTGGTTTTCCTATCACTGCTGGCCTTTATGCAAAGCTATGCCTATCTGATCTATCTCAGGTATTTTGCACAAAATTCCACTGGAACATGTGAGAGATGCCACAAGAGTTGTAAGGAGTGTATGGGGCCTCGAGCCACAGACTGTCTTTCCTGTAATACATATTTCTACCTGTTGCACTCCACGAACAAATGTGTTAGCTCTTGTCCTCAGTACTACTACGAAAACAAGGACAACAACGTCTGTGAGAGATGCCACTCTTCCTGTTTAACTTGCGAAGGTAAAAGTATATGTTCTGCTTTGAGCAAAAAAAGGGGTCATCAAAACAGCTGGAATCTCAGCTCCATGATCTGGGAACACTTCACAAAGATACTAACCACATATAGTGCTACCAATCTGCCCATGACTTTGGGTATCCATCACCCACAGTGGGTGATGTAGACCTCTCCCAGGGGCTGCTGAGCTTTTCCTGGCTCTTGGTGACTTGTTGCACTCATGTTTCATTGATTTATTTCTACTGCATTAATAATTGCGGTGAAACAAAGTATATGAATTCCTGTCAAGCTTTCTCCAGAACTGCTTCCAGCAGAGAGCACAAACAGAGAGACAGACATTTAATAGGGAGGGCTAGGACCAAGTCACATCTTGCCAAGTCAGTGAATGGAAGAAAATGGAGAACAGTAATGAATTTACCATCAGCCAGGCCTCTCACACAAATACTCATCATAAAAAAAAGGGCTTACAGAGATGGACCCCATTTTTCACATGAATATTAAGAATGACTCACTCTTTGAGCTGTCCTACTGACTGCCACTCCATGAAAGCCAAGGAACTTAATTCCAACTACACATCTTTACAGCCTACGATGGGAAGAGTAAAAACCCATATAGCACATCTCTATGTTTAAAGGAAAACAGAAATCAAAAGCACAGTGATGTTTGTTGCTTTTAATATAGTTTTTGTATTTCACAATGTTAACTTTCAGAGACTGTTTGGCTCTGTGAGACACTGTTTTTGGTTTCTCAATTTTCCTAATTAAGCCACTTCTGAAACCAAAAGCATTAATCCTCTTGGACCCATTTGGTGTCCTTTCTTACCTGAACAACACAAGATTATAGTGAATGGGTTCCATGCTGCAGCTTAGAAGACCATGCATTGTAAAACACAAACTGTTTTGGATAGTGGATATACTGGATAGTACAGATGGCTAGTTGCAACATAATGTGGAAATTACACTTAGAAAAAAGCCACATTCATGAATGTTTAGAATGTATTTGTATAACAATATTATGAAAAGCAGCAGAAATATTTTTGTTTAGATTTGCAACAAAAAAAGATCGGCATTTTAATTTACAGACCACCTCCTGTGTTTTTCACATTATTTGGCATAAATACTACGGGACAGAATTTTTATCATCATTACAAAGACAGAATTATAAAACACAAGACAGTCTGAAATGCATCTGCATTGCTGATATGTCAGCAAAGAGCATGGTGTCTCTTTGTCAAGAGCAGTAAGGAAAACCATGCATTGCACAGTAATTTAGGAAGTTCTCTGCATTATAGAAGATTATTTAGTTCAGCAGTTTAGTATCTGCTAATGTCAGTTCCTTGCATTTTCATTTTCTTCCTTTCTGACAATGGCAGAAAATGTCTAGGTGCAGGGAAATGGATGCATGCATCTTGGCACTTAAGACAAACCCATCCCCTCAGTGTTTCACAGAAATACTGCATGCAGCATCTGTCTTTAAAAAGAGTCTCTGACACACAAGGTAAATATGGTCCTCTGGGTGTACCTAGTGAATAATGGTTTTTTTCTTATGCAACTAATAAAGTTATTTTTCTATTCAAATATAAACATCGCTTAATTAATGGTTCTTTGAAAATAGTTAACAGGTCAAATAAGTATGGATTTTGTGAAGAACAGAATTTGGAGAAGGTTCTCTAAATTTTACTTCAGTGCTCTGATCTAATTTATTTACCTGAATAAGTCAGAGGTTCCCTGTACAACTGATTCTGAAATCATCTTTTCATGACTATAAAAACACGTAAGAAATTAATTTTGTTTGCACATAAAGCCCCAGGACTAGGCACAAGCTTTTTATAATACCAACCTCCTCATGTGGAACTCCTCACAAATGATTGTTGCTACTGACAAACATCCTTTTGCTTCATAGCAGTGGTGAGAATAATTTTTAAAGGAAGTTAGCTGACATTTCCTGCTGTAATATTGTCATTTTGTTTGCCTGTCTAGGGAAGGGAGCATTCAGCTGCACATCTTGTGTATGGAGCTACAGTTTATTAAATGGAATGTGCAACTCAGACTGTTTTGTAGGTGAATACAAAGTCCAGGAGACACCAGGACAAAAGGTACCTACTTGAAGGCTTTTTGTACACAATACAAACAACACATGGCTCTTCTCAGAGTTTTAATGGTGCCTATCTTTAAGTGTGCTTACTTTTTTCCTCTTTTGGCAGGGGAATCCTTGTTTCTCTTTCTGAGGTTACCTTAGAGTCAACAAAGATATCAAAACTATATGAACAAATCAGTTTTATTAATGATACAGTGGTTTTTTTCTTCCAATATAACTGAGATTTCCTCTTGGATTTCTGATGCCTTTTCTGTAGGAAATCCTTTTGCATTTTTGATTTACAGCTTTTCTGGCAGAAACCTCTAGTAGAAGGACAGGCTGAAATTAACACAGCTGTATATTTAATTGAATATGATTAGGTTTGGGTCTGCACCATAAGCCTCAGCACTCCACCTTCCAGATTTCCACACCAATTGCCTTCTAAAGATATTTATTCAACAATATAGTAGCAAGGCATGCCTGGGATGCTACAAACCATGGAGTCTCTGCCCTGGAATATGTTCTTAATAGTCCTACTTCATAGCATTGAATCTGAGAAAATGACCTTATTTGAGGCTGGGGACCACACAGGTGTGCAGGTCTTTGCAAGAGCTTTGACTCTAAGAAATAATGAACAGCTATGATCCTGCAATCTTGCACAGGTTCTTCCATCCAGGATAAACAGCCTTGCCTTGCAATTCTAACAGCAAGTTTGGTGAAAGTTTATTGGAGTTTCCAGATGTTCACGGTGAACATGTACCATGGCCAGGAACTGTGAGCATTGCAAATACTGAAACCACTGACTTCAGAGCATTCTGCAAGGCAGGCGTGATCACAATGACCTCTGGTTGTCTCTGTAAGCAGAGGTTGCCAGAAGCTTGGACTTTAGGAAGAGTATTTGAATCTGTTTCCATAGGAAAAAAAAAAAAAGCCACACAATCAAAGAGAATTTGGTTTTGCTAAAAAACTTTCAACTACCTTTATTCCTTACTTCTGCTTCTTCCCTGGGTAGAGAGAAAATTCATACTCTCAGCTTTTTCCCAGAATATTTCATATTGCTTCTTCCATATCAGTTTTTTTTTGGCCCAAAAAGCTTAAAAGTATGAGTAAATTTTAACATCCTGCCTAGCTAGGTGAGATCTCTAAGCTTTTACAACATGTTACATCCCATAAGCAGATAACTGAGAAATCAGAAAACAGGAAATTTTGAATTTGGTATTGTATCTTCACATTGACACTCATGGTGCCTAGAGATGACAACCACAATGGTGAATGACAGGACAGAACTGCCAGGTCAGGTCCAAATTACACAAAATTAGAGGTGCATTGTTTGTGTTCTACGTTTGAAGGACAACAAACCCAAGTGTGAGAGATGCGACAGCTCATGCATTGAGTGCAAGGGACCTGGTCCTCTGAACTGCACAGTCTGCCCAGCCAGCATGCAGCTCTTCCTGGAGGAAAGCCGCTGCCTGCCCTGCTGCAGCAACACTGACCCAGCAGAAACCCCAGAGTGCTGTGACTGCAGCAAAACACAAGGTAGGACCATGCCGAAAAGCAGGAATAGTGTTAAGTGCTTTATGATTGATTATGCTGACATTATGCTGCCTGAAAACAGGACTAGAGCAAAAATGTGGTATTGATAAACAGTGTGTTTCTACTGCTTCATCAAAAATAGGGAAGGTTTTACTCAAATACCAACCATTATGTCTGGTGCTGGAGATGGCAACTTCTCACACTTTCAACTACTATGTTAAATGCCCTGGCATTTCGTAAATGGACTGGTTTATGAATTAGCTTACTTCAAACAGACATCTAAATCTCACTGCATTCGTGCGCCTGATACCTTTTTGGCTTTTTTCTCATTATTTTAAATCAAATAATGAAAAACAGATATCCCAAAAACCTTATTGATATCCTTGCTGCATAAGAACAACAAAATTATCATCATGGAACCAGAAAAGCTAGGTGTTTTGTTGACTGCTATTACTGCACCAGACGCAGTGTACCAGACTTTTAAGACACACACACACACAAATGCAAGCTCATTTCACCCTTTTTTTTTGTTGATCTTTTGTTTTTAATTGCTGTTGTAGATGACTGCATATTACAGACAACTCTACCCCCTGGACAAAAAGGCAAAACTATTTTCTTTGTTATCACTTGCCTTTTGCTTCTGCTTGTCATTGGAGCCATTGTATTCATCTGGAGAAAGGCACAAACCAAAACCCAGCCTGTCAATAAAGGGCGATATGAGAAGCTGACAAATCACTCCAAAACCTTTCCTTCTTCTGTGAGCAACTATCACAAGAATCCCAGTTACCATGAGGATCAAGTGATTGAATACAGAGACAGAGATTATGAAGATGATGATGAGGAAGATGACATTGTATACATGGGCAAGGATGGCACAATTTATCACAAATTTAAATATGGACTTTTGGAAGATGATGAGGAAGATGAGCTAGAATATGATGATGAAAGTTACTCATTTAGATAACTTTTTACTAGTTTCCTAACAGTTAGTCCTACTCTACTGTTTTTCCTATGAAATGATAGCTATTTAGTTAGTTACTTAATAGCATCCTCGCCTCCAAATTTTTTACTATTAAGTATTGTGAAAGAAGAATAATTTTCAGAAATATTTCTAGAAATTCCCTTTTTCTATATAAATCTTCTCTAGGCTTTTAAGTAGCACTGCAGATATAATCTGGTCAAGAGACCAAGTTTCTATGCATTTGTGTGGAGAATAATCTTTTCCCAATATGTATTTGTGTAACTAACACAAACTTGTCTTCAGACCTTTTTGAAGAACTCTGCCAATCACTACTAGAAATGTGATAAGCAAGATGGGTGCACCTACTTGATGAATGCCACTAGGAGAGGGTGCCAGTAGGTCACTAATTTGTGATGAGAGTTACTCAGCAATTCATAATAGAAGAGGCAACTTGGAGGAATTTACTTAGATTTTCTTCATAATCACCTGGTGCTCCCTGAAGCAAACACATTCCACTTCATAAGCTTCATAGCGTACTTTCCTGTGAATTCATCTATTGCAGGGTATTTTAAGATTTATTATTCTAACTACTTCTCATAACTATTTATTATTCACAGTTTGTATGAAATAGAACAAAAATATTTTATATATCAGCCTCTGATTAATCTTTACTGCAGTGTTTGTCAAAAAATCTTGCATTTTACAGATGAACTTCTTGGTTTACAACAAAGAGCAATATCGTCTATAAGCATGGCACACACACACCAATTCTGTACCATGAGCAGGTGGTGTTTATATTGTACATGGCTAAGGATGCTCAGACAATGGCAAAGGGGATATTTGCAGTTTTCTGGTAATTTTTATTACTATTACAGAAATAAAAAATATAATTCTGAAGAAAAGTATGGCTGTTTGTTGTGAATAAATTCGTTACCCATCTTACACATGCTGTTACTCACTGCATTTCATTAAATCTTAGAGTTTCTCTAGGTTTCCAGTATATATATATATATATATATATATATATATATATATATATATATATATATATATATATATATATATATATACATACATTTACTGTTTACAAGGAATTGTGTAAAAATATCAGCTTTTCATGGCTTAATGCCTCAGTGGAATTTTAAGTATTACATAAGCCTAAAGACCTCAGGATAGTTCCATCTGTAAGAATAAAGATGTTTTATGGAGAGGTTTATTGCTTCCAATTTTAATTTTAACCTTCTAGATCTTTCACCTTCAGTAAGAGAGAGGAATTAAAGGCAATGTGCCTTTACAAAAGCTGAAAGACGTACCTATGTTTTGCAAAAGCTACAAAACAACATTTGACAGCAAGGTACTTCGGAAAGATACATGTTATCTTTCACTTTAAAATCTAAAAAAAACAGAAGAGAAAAAGAAAAGTGAAAAATCAGTTTGAAAGATGATCCTGCTATCCTAGTTTTCTAAAGTTTTTTAAATTAACAATATGCTTTATTCTTGTTGCTAATGGCTCATAACACAACTGTGAGGATGTGCTTTGACACACTTCCTCACATTTCAAACGCTTATTCTTAGCTATGCCTGAGCAATCTGAAACCAGAATGATAATATGCATTTTCTTTATGGGCTCATAGGTTATGAAATTATATTACTATGAAAGGGCTAGATGACCCTGGAGGGGCAACAAATGATTAAAACCATGGTGCCATTGTCAGGACTTTGGTTACTCAGCCCTTTTGCCACACCCTGGGTTTCCTGGGGGCAATGGGGCCCATCCGACAAAGCAGAGAAAAAGCATCTTTGGTCAGAGACTGGCCAGACTCCTGAAGAGGGCTTTAAATTAGATTGCTGGGGAAGGGTGTCTGTCCATCCCAATCCAGCCAGTCAAATACCAACACTTTTAATGGATGCCCAGAAGAGCATCAACATCTCCTGTAAGAGATAATCACATTCAATATTTTTGAAAGTGTTAAGTTTGAAAATAGTACTCAAGGAGACACAAATTTAGGAACCTGTTTTCCTTTACAGTGTCTATAACTAGAAATCCCTGCTATGAGTCTAAAAGAAGAAAATAAAAGCACAAGGAAATAATTCTAGTTCTGCTTCTAAAGAAACTTCATGGAAAACTGCTAGAACCAAGGAAGGCATTAAAAAAAATTACAGAGAACACAACAGCACACAAAGGAAATTCTAGTTTTCTGAATTATTTTGTCCTTTCTATTAATCTAAGTTCCTTACACTTTTTCCTGAAATAAAAGCATCCAATTACTTTTTTTAATCTTTTCTAGTCCTTTTTACCTATCATCACCATTTCCCAGCTCTGACTTCCATTGCCACAAACATTTATAAAGTTCTGGTCTCCTGGAAAACACGAATCTTTCTAATTATTCCTCAAGACTACCAGATACTAAAACTTTTCTAAATACCACACTAGCAAGTGCAGCCTTCTGTTCTAATAATTTTTCTTTCATCTTTCTACTTCGTGTTTTTGGAGGATACCTGTTCCATATTACACTCAGACTGCAAGACATGAGACCCAGTAGAAGAATGATTTTACCTGCTCTCCTGAACAACAACAAGCTCTGCTCTGTCAGCTGGCCCATTTCTGGGGTTTCCTGAATTTTGAAGAAGCCTGCCCCCATGTCCTGGGCTTCTCTGGACAGTCTGTAGCACAAGATGTGGTTACAAGGTTTTTTCCCTATATGTTCCTCCATTTCAGAGAGTATCACAAATGGCACTTTTGTAAATCGAACATCAGTGAGTCTTAAAAGCTCATCTCTTCTGCTCACAGAACTGATAAAATACAATTTTCCCTACATTTTAAACATTCAATCATTAAAAAGCACACACAACAAAACACATCCAGTTCACCATAGTTTTATTTTACTTCATTTTGGACAATGTACTGCATTCTGTCCAGACCTCTGGAAAGGGAGAAAATTTCTCTATTCTTTTTTCTCTTGAACAAATTTTCATATGGATATAAATACATCCTCTAATTATGCAGCCCATTTATTTTAAGTAATTTCAACTGTACCTGAAGTCATTTTAATAAGAATTATAATGACATGTGCTACAGGGTTTCAAGATTTCTTAACTGTGTGGGAAGTTGCTCATGAAATGAGTGTGGAGTCGTCAGAAAATATGTCTCATTTTTATGTTTATTTTTACTGGCTTACAGCTACTACTGAGCATTTAATAACAGATTCCAGAAAACATTTTATGTATGAAGTATAATGTCATTCTGAACTGGTACTATAGCAGCAATGATGGTGACTAAGAATTAGCAAACTTAAGCACTGCTATAATTACATATTCCCGTAAGTGGAAGACTTGTTACCTAAATCTTACCTTCTTCCAAAACTATTTTTTTGTCAGGTCACTGGAAAAATGAGAAACAGTATTTTTCTGTTAAGTCTTCCTGCAAGCTTCAATTGTGTCTCCTCTGTGTACATTTTAGGTTTCAATTCTCCACTCGCTGATGTGCATTAAAGCATTTATTTGCAGAATCTAACTGCATTCAAACAGTTTGTATTTTATGTTATGCAAATCACATTGTCATTTTTCAGAGAACTGCTCTACTCACAGGCTTGGCAAGAAGGGTTTTTCTTTTTAATTTATGATGATGACCAGAGAGGAGCAAGAGATTAGCAGGCAGACCTTGAAAACATGGGGAGTCAATCACATATATAGTTAAGTACTTGCATGAACCATATCTATGTTCAGACCTGTAGTGGTTACCAACTTTTTGATGAATGTCTATTCAATATAGACTTACAATACACACAGGAAATTCCACTGTAACTGGTACTTTACTTCACAAAGTTTTACAATCCTTGTTTTTCCTTATAAATGGAAGTTCCTAATGAGTTTGAATGCTTAATACTCTGTACTTTTGCAATCAGCTAAATATTACCTACACACAATTAGTATTTGCACACTACCCTTTCTATACGCACTTACTTACATTTACAGAATAATAATATCTAAAACTCTAGTTTTGTTGTGCTGCCTAGTTATATAAAGTGCTCTTGGCTTTCTGACACAAAGCAGTAACAGTTCAGTTACCTTTACTTCCAATAAGTTGTATAAGAAAATAATTCTACCATCTGAAATACAGCATAGTATTACAAATGCATAATGTTTTTATATCCTCATTAATATGAAATCCAGGTTGTCTGTATCTACTTACCAAGCCACTCATCAATTGCATTCTCATACTTTTTTTGGTCCTTTAACCAATCTTGATGCCACCTAAGGTTTGCAATAACACTAGAGTAATTTTGACCCAAACTTTGTTTCCAACTGATAAACTGTTGTTTGTTATACTCCCGAACAGAAGAAGAAACCTTTGGATAGTTTACTATAGAGCGAAGTATTTTGTCCAAAGAATGTACAGTTATTGGGAATTTTATGGCAAGATTCGTAAGCTCATCTGGATCAGCAGTAAGGTCTGTAAAAAACATAAAGTCAATTAAGATTCAATTTGCATTAAGGTAAATTAACAAGTCAGTCAAGACATAAAAGCAGCATACCAAAGAGCTGGGGCAGTACTGAAGAGCCATCCAAGTATGTGATGTATTTCCACTTGCCAGTTCTCAGCATATACACAGAGGAATTCACATTGCACCCATGGAACTCGCTCAGCACCCATGAGGGCCGAGGTCCTCTGGATGACGCTTTGCTCTCAGCCTTTTCACGTAGCAGCGGTATAAGAGAATATCCACTGAGGTTCTGTGGGACAGGAATTCTTGCTATATCTAAGGAAAGATGCACAAAACCAAAATGCTACTGCAGTTTTCAGTTTTAAAGAAGTCTAACACAATACTACCAATATCTGAATATTGATAATAAAATGTGCTCTCCTAATTATTATCCCAAAATACACAATAAAAAATACCTTAAGGAACTTCCCAAGGCAACCTGCCCAGCATCTTGATCAAATATATCACCTATGTGTAACTTAACCTTTAACAGAAGTTTGTGAAAAGGGATCACAATAGTCTCCTTTGACAGATGGTGCTGTTTTATTCCTTAATCACTGTTGCAAACATTTCTGTTTTGCTCTTACTGTATCAGAAAGAAGAAAAAGAACACAGCATGAAAGGACCCTAAAAGCTCCACATCCAACAGGTTGTAGCCATTTATTTCTTGAACAACAATGGTGCTAAACTCATCTGTAGCATTCTTCATAAGTGAATAATGAAATGCTTCAGAAAATGTGGCCATTATTATCACCTATAACTGGTGGGGACACTTGAGGAGCAGGGCCACTAGCTTCTCTGGCAGTACTGGAGATAAAGATGGTATGTGAGGTGGTATCAACATAGTGCATGTACGGAAAACACTAGGTGACTCCATAGCCTACCAGACAGCCACTAGAAGATGCTGTAATATCCATAAGCTCTGCAGCATCAACTTATACCACAAGTTTCTGTAGCTCCCAAAGATCGAGTAAAAAGACTGCAAAGGTTTTTCAGAAACATTTTGAAAAATATAGCTGAGAATCCCGAGCATGTCCTAAAACTGATTTATGACAGTACTGCTATTTTTAATCACCCTACTTAACTTTTTAAACACCCTACTTAATGTTTATAGTAATTCAAAATTCAAAACTTTCCATTTCACAGAGCACCACGGTAGTATTTAATCCATTCTGTGTTGAGTGGTGATACTCTGTGCAGATAAATTGCTCATAGGTGACTCTTTCCTTCATCAGCACACGTCTTCCTTTTTGTCCTCTGCCCAGCCAGCATCTGACAAAGTAATAGGAAGACCCATAATGTGTAAACCCAGCAAGCAACTCCTGCTCATGCATGGGCAAAAAAATTTGAACAAATACACACTACATTCCATCAAATGAAAAAGGGATATGAGCTCTTCTGTCATCCTAAACTATTACTTGCAGTAACTGGATTTTCTAGATGCGAAGAATGTTCCTGCCATTCAGCAGCTCCTGCTTTTCAAATAGAGAGTCAAAGGTATTTCTATACAGACCAACAAATCTAGTGCTGCCTAAAGATTATGCTACATCCTGTTGCAAAAGGCAAGAGCTGTTGCAGTTCTGACTGTACATTCATATCACACAGATTCTGCTGGAATCAAAACATTTGCACTTATTCTCCAAGCCAGTGCAGGAGGCAGTCTTGACCAAAACATTTGGATGGCATCTTAAGAGAGATTATTTCCCTGTGACAACACAAAGCAAAGCAATTATATTTGTCACAAAAATAGATCTGAAATCTGTTTTCTCACTACTCAGCAGCAGCATGCAGACTGAGAACATAATACACATTAGAGATGGGTCTTCAAGTTTTCATTTTTGTCATACACGCCTTTTTGACATTCAGAATACAGAGAAGGGGAACTGCCAGAACAGAAGGAATGAATTATGTACACTAAGTTTTGGGGAAAAAAAGCCCAAATAAATAAACACCAGGAGGAAAAGACAGAAGGATGTTAAACCATCTGACCAATTATGTCACTTAAGAAAAAGAGACAAAGAAATAAGAGATTTTTAACTCTTTACATTGGCTACCATACAGATATGTAACAATTTGATGTCAAAATTTGGAAGAGAAAACCACTCAGATTATATATCTTATTTTTCTCTGGATAACTGGTTCAAAAGTTTTGAGAAGACACAAACAGATAAATAGCTTCTGTTTACTTTTTAGAAAATCAACTTAAAACAATATAGAAGTGGATTTTTCACTGACATTTACTGCTAGAAGAACAGTTTTATTCACTCATGTTCTCCAGGCAATTGCAGTGTACATGTGACATGTCTTAGAGAGCAAGCCTTCCAGACTGGTTTGAAAAGAACATTTCTTCTGATTGGAAGCCTAAAAGATCACAGATAAAGCCTCAAAAGATAAAGTTATCCGATGTTTAATTCCAATTAGAATTGTCTCCTGCATGATTTATCACAACTGTTCAAAAATTACCTCTTAAAAGTGATTACCATCTAAATAATTAAAGTTTAGTTCTTTTTATTTTATTCTCTGTCCAATACTGAGTATTTTCATCTCTCATAAGGTAAGAATGGATATCTATTATCACATCTTTTTATGTGTGCCCAGATCATTTTACATTTCCTATACAAAACTTTCATCACATTTCTTCCACATGACCCTTCATAAAAGACATTCCTTTGCTAAGTTAATGAACCTGTCCTCCTCCTTTCAAGTTTAATCTCATCTCTGGATGCACTTACACTACAATTTCTATAATAAACTATTGGGTGTGAAGGCTAGCAAGGATTATTCAGATCTAAAATGGGTCTTATTCCCTTTTTTTCTAACAAATAATCCTATTATAACCAGTCAGTGTAATTATATGGATGACAGTTACAGTAATAAGGAAGACAGTTTCTTTATTTTATTTTTTTCATCCATTTTTTATTTTTTCTGTCAAGTCCATGTATATGGTCCACAGATAAATTATCTCCTGTTGTGTTACTATATTGCCTCAAAGTCAAGACATCATTCTGGCTATTATAATACAAATACAGAATAGTAATGGTAACAGGTAAAAAAAAATTGTCACCTGAAATTACTTAACTCACCAAGCATAGTAGGATAGATATCCACAAGAGATACTACATCTGGTATTTGGTGCTGTTCTCTTAAACCTGGCCCCATAACTAAAAGAGGAATGTGGGAACTTCCCTCATACATGCTCATTTTATAGAACTGACGGTGCTCCATAGCAAGTTCTCCATGATCTGCAGTGAATATAACAATTGTTTTCCCAAGAAGCCCAGTATCTCGCAGGGCTGAAATAATCTCACCTGCAACAACACAAAGATACTGAAAAGGATACATTCAAAATATTTCTTCCAAGGGTACCTGCAAAGCAGCATGCAAATTTCAAGGAAACCTCCTAGTCCAGTGGAAGAAACTCCTCTTTTGTTGCACATACATTTGTGCAATGAAAACACAACATATACTCCTCTATTTTTGTATGTACATTTGTGCAACAAAGACAGGGCCAAGTTCAATGAAGTTGGTAGTTAAGCGAAGCACTTAGGCATCTTAAATATTAAAACTTTAGGATGATTCGTGCCTGAACATACTAGTTAAAAGATGTTATAAAATTACAAGTGCAGCACAGTTACTTTGCAATCCCTTATTTCCTAAACCTGTAAGGCTTCCATTGTTTCATTCATAAAATGAGGAGGAGTAATTCTGTGCCTTTAATTCACTTTACCAATCTAATACTGGTTTAGGTCATATGCCTAAAAGATTAGCATATTTGATCATGAATTTCATATTACTATGCAAACAAATTCTTGTTCATTCATGGTCACTTTTCAAATCAAAAAATAAAATGCTGTAAATTAAGACCAACTTACATTGTAAATTTTTTATCTGCAGATCTTCCTGCAAACTCTGAAGAATCCTGAGTGTGCAATTAATTATTTTTTCATAACTTTCAATTATGTCCTCCTAAGGGACATTCCAAATGTAACTTTATTCTTCAGTCAATGTGAACAGCTGTTATCCAGTCTACACATTTGAAATCAGCTTCAAAGGTAAACAACTTATGTCTTAAAATTTATCTTTTCTTCCAGTTCAGCTTTTGCAGTCTGTCCCCTTTACAAAAATGTATTTATTTCAGTTAGCACTTAATCAAAGAGATTTAGTTGATCTTGTACATGGGTGTCCTGGGTACAGAGGAAAAGAAGAGTGCAGTTTTCCAGCATAATATTATTATTTAATAACATACTACCTATGTCATGGAGGGGGCATGGTTTTCAGCAGGAGACCCTATGGTGTGTAGAAGTCGATTCAGTCTTACCCCAGCAGAGGAAACGTGTGAACTGGTCCCTTAACTGTTGCTGAAATAAGCAAAGCTGTAACTGTTTCTGAAACCCTGACAAGCTGTATCTATTCCGGAAGCAAGGGGAAGATGAGACAAGATGCCACTGCTACCACTGCTTCTAGTGCTTCTACCACTGCTGCCACTGTCAGGGCCAGCACTTAACAGAAGCAGGACCCTTTATTTGGATTAGCTCTCCAGGTTTTGTTTCGTCCTTGTTTTTCATTGTTTCCTCCAGGCTGGAGGAAGGATAATAAATTGCAGAAATTTTTTTGCCTCATTGTTTTTGTGTTTCTGAGCTGCGTGGTCCAGTGTGGAGGGGATGGAGATGACAGGTGCCATCTTGCCTTTGTCTGGGAAAACTACACTAGGTACTCTCTTTGGAGGGTGTTTTTGCACTTTTTTGTTGGTGAACACCCTTCCTCTGGGTGGAGCACTCTCCTTTTGTGTCCTCTTTTATCTATATTGTTGTCTTTATGGCAAGTTTTTCAGCAAAATTGTTGTTCCCACTTCTGGTCTCTCCTAGTAATTCCTGTGCTGTCAAAAGGGGATGGAGGAGGAGAGGCAGCTTGCAAGGAGTAATTTTACCAGTGGGTTTTAAAACAGTGCAATGGGTCATGCCATATTTTGCCGCAGTCACTGGTTTTCTACAGAGCTTGTGATTGCTGGCTGTGATTACTTTCCAGAGTGCTCTCAACTTACCTAAAAGGCTAACCTGTCATTTATCATATAGACTGAATAAACAACTTCCACAACTTACTCCCAGATGTGAATTGTGGTGTTTTGTTCTCTATTTTTTTCCTCCAAAGATCAGCCTTATCAGTATCTTCTTAAAAAAAACATCAGAACTAGAAAACCGACTGTGTAATAAGACACTACCTACCCAGCATGGCATCTGTCTCTGCACACATAGCATAGTAAAACGCTCTAATATTCCTTACTTCTTCCTTTGTAAACTCTCCTGTGCAATTCTTGGTGTACGATGAGTAATAGTCTACTGGATGCATCTCTGAAAGAGGAGACCACTTGGGTATTTTAATAGCTTCATAATTTACCTAAAAAACAAGAGGAAATTAACATTATTTTAGCAACTGAATTAAACAAGTTTTTTTAACACAGATTTAATTTTAAAAATTATAGCATAAATTCACAGTTCTCAATTTGTGGCCTGAGAAACACTAGCTGCTTATTTAGCTAGTCTTACACCATGCAGCTACCTCCTCCATACTTCCCCGTAGTGGTAAATTACCCCACAGGTAAATTGTTTTTTAAAAACCTATGAAAATCAACTAGAAACTAAGGCTAGGAGCCACAAATATGTGCTTCACCAACTGCTGTGTATTTTTAAAAGAGATATCACAGAACACTCTTCTAGAGTAGGTACAGAATATTGGCACAGAGTCTTTGTAACTGTAGAATAACTATAAACCTATGGATCTAAAAGATTGGGTGTTATGTGGGACTAGAGAACAACATGGAAAACCATGTAGTCTGGGAAAGCCTCCAGGACAGTAATGACAAGTCTTGGCATCTTGATAAAAAGAACTGACTACATTAATCCAATTTTCTTATACTTTCTACGTGTTTCTACATATGTCAATCCATTTAGTTATAAAGAAATGTAACATCAGTATGAAACCAAAAAGCTAATCTATTTGTATATTCAAACTATGCATAGTCACAGATACTGTCTGCTTCAGTACTAGATTTAAAGTCTTGAAATTTGATATACACATTCAGCCTTGGCTGTCATGCTTGTAAATATTCCCTTATATAAAAGGGAACTTGAGGCAATTTCCTCTTGTACTTTTGTTACTAGGAGGAAAAGCCAGACAGCTAAACAAGTCAATAAATCTGCAAGAGTTCAAGTGCCCACAGAAGTAAAACCTGGCTTTGTAACAGTCAAATAGACACAACAAAATATAAGTTTCCTTAGGATCTATAGAAAACACACTGCTAGAAAAAATCATTACAATAAAATAATAATGCTTCAGTCATCTTCTTACTGCTCAAGGTTCTTGGCTACATTTTGGAGTAACATTTTTAACTTTGCAAATGGTATTTATTAGCTGCTTAAGATAGGAGAGCAAAAAATGTCCCTCTCCATCCATGATTCTTTTCTACAGGACTTCAGCCTACTTTTAAGTATTCACAAAGCCACAATCCCTTTGTCTATGGTATTGTCCTGGGTAACCCAAAATGTTACTGCATTCCATATCTATCTGTGCCATAAGATTGTTACTGTGCCTTTAAGACCCAAAGCATGGCTGGAACCAGAATAGCAGGGCAGCCAGGAGGCGCCAGTCCGTTTAAAAGGTCAAGAAACCCAAGCTGACTTCCTCTTCTGCTGAAGGAGGAGACTGCAGTCCAGAGGGGACTGATATGGGTGAGTTCCTGGGCTTCCAACTGTAGCAACTCAGAAAAACTTTACTTAGCGAACAGAAACTATATTCCCTGTGATCTTTGCAAACTCTAGGCAGCGAAGCTTGATCAGGGGGTTGGGTGGGATTGGGCCACCCCACATCAGTGTCCAGAGACCAGTTTCCCCTGCTCCCTTCTCCAGCACACCAGCAGATCAGCACCAGCACCAACACCAGGTGGAATCCAGCCAGTGCAAGAGGAAGCAGCGAACAGCAGTGTTTACCCCACGTGCCAGAACTTCTGTCGGCCACTAGACCTTTGTAAGCTCCAACCTTCCCCAGGAGCGTTTGCTGCCATCCGTTCCCTTTGTTTCTTGGAGTGCATGGTCACCTCTGGCAGGTGCTAACTTGAAAAGAGCCTGATACCACTTCCTCTTGCCCCCTTCAGGCAGTCAGCAGTGGGGGGCTGTCAGATTAGAAGGAGGCAGCACTCCACCAATTTGGGGTCTCTTTGTTCCTGTGGAGCTCCTGTGATTCAGCAATCTAGTATCTAGTGATTATTCACTGCTATTTTTTGCATGTTGCCGTTTCACTTGTTAGTAAACTTATTTTTTCCCTTACATCTATTGATACTGGCTCCTTATTGGTGGAAAGGGATTGGTTGAAACTAAGGAGAGGAACTCATTTTAGAATGTCTACCTCTTTGAATTGTCTTAAACCAAGACACATAACTCATAACTAGAAAAGAAGCCACATGCCCTGAAAAAATGACAGCTTGTGCGAAGTACCGGGGACCATCTGGTTAACAACACAGTGTTTCACAAAGATATCGTGTTGATACTCTGTTCTGTATTACAGCCCAAATAAACAGGACATTTAATTCAGTACTTCATCTGTGTGACCAAACTTCTTCATGAGATTACCTCTGTGATTTTAAAAGACTGTTTCTTCCATGACCAAAAAAGAGCTACATTGCAGAAGAACTGGCCAATGGTCAGTAAATGGTAATATGTGGCCCACACAATGCAGTATGTAAACACAGTGGAGGGAAGGAGCCCAGCAAACTGTGCAGTTAAAGTACTCTGACTGGATAAAAGATGACAAAAAATTGTCAAAGATGTTTTAACTGTCTGTGACTCACAAAAAGTACCTATGCTTCCCAAAATACATCTAACCTAGCAATCAGCACCCAGCAAGTTTTCCTTAATAACTAAGCTAGATCTTGCTTTTTGTAATTGAAAGGGGTTTTTTTCCCAAGTTCTTCCTCTCCCCACAAACTTCTCACCATTCCCAGAAAAACCCATAACCCTCACTATTATGAAAAAAATTCATGTCTCTCAACCTTCATTTTTAAGTTCTTTTTTTCTAAGAATTTGTATTTTTGGTACATCTAGATAAAGAGGTTTAGCAGTTATGTCATGGAAAAGCCACAAGTTACATGAATTGTATACAGAGGGGTTTTTTGAAGTATAAAGTCTTATCAACCTAATTCTAATTCTGCAGCTGCAGAGAATATGAATGCCTTTCTGCAATTAAATCTTCTGTAGTACATTTATATTTTCTGGTAGTTAATGGCAACTGGAAACTATACAAGACTGAAAAAAAAGTATTTCTTCTTTGAAATGGAGTGCTATATCTTAGTTTTACACATACAGACATAAAAACACTTTCTTGTGCTTGAAAACATACAGTAGCACAGAAAAAGTTAACAGAGAAGGAAGACTTCTGTTGTGTCTTATGTTCCTTTATGTTCTAGGTCCATACTGCAGGAAAAGTCAATCTTTCACTGTAAAATCCAGACAAAATGATTACATATAGCATTATTTCTAACAAGCAAAATACAGACTATTCATAGCAATGAGCTTCAGACCATTACCAAAATTAATTTACAGCTAAGAAGAGCAACAATCTCATTTTTCTTAATGTGTTTCTAGCCATTGAACTTCATACTTACTTATTGATTCAATGACTACTGTTAACAAACCTTTTCCCACAACAGAGACAAATTTGTCACTTCTATTTTCTTAGCCTTTAATCAGAAATCTAAAATCTCATTCAAGTACTTTCTTACTGTGTAGTGAAATATCAAAACTGGGTCTATCTTGAAAAGCCAGGAATAAAATACTGTTTGTAATAAGTACAGTTATTAATAAATTAATATTTAAATTTTATATTCACATACCTTTTCAAGCCAATAGAGAGATGTTAAAAATGTAGAGGATCCAAAATTTTCTCCCGCATAGGGTGATGGATACGGGTGTGGTAAATTTAGTCCCAAGTAAAGAACAAATGGTTGAGTAAAGTTAACAGCTTCTTCCTTTATCCAATTCACTGCTTTATCAGTATTCTGCCAATCAGTTTCCATTACTCTAAACTGCTTCCTATGGCCAGTAAGCTTCACCATGGGTCTTCCTTCTTGTCGGAGCAAGAAGTTAACATCCCTAGTCCAAGCTTCCACACGGTTACTGAAAATACATACACAAGTCACATACTCAATAGAAAATGTTTTCTTCACTTTTCCTCCAAGCAAAAAGGATTACAAATTTCTGAAGAACTTTCCCTATACTTTCAGTTGCAATCTATTTCCAATTCCTGCATAAAGAATTGTTATTTAATTGAGCAATAATGACTGTACACCTATTTTATACTCAGACCTTCAGCCTTTTTATGTCTGCTTCTGAATCTTCTTTCTTATTTATTATCCATTTAGGTCAGAATGGCTCTTCTCACATCGACAAAATAATACTTAGAAATACCACTCCATCTTGTGAACCCTTTTCCACGTTTGGCACAGATTCACACACTATTTGTAAACTGGTCCTGAGATTTTTGTGTGAAAGAGTCTAGTGGGAAATAACTTTACTAGTGAGGCTGCCTATAGAAACAACATTCTGGATGTGGCTTGTACTATTAATTAAACACATTTTAGACAAAAATCTGTAGGAATTATTTCTCTTGTATAAATCCTATCAAACAGGTAACAGAAAAGAGTGTAAAGAAAGCAAGAAGGAGGGGAAAACAGCAACATTTTAATAATAAAATATTTTTGAACAGATTTTCTAATGTCATGGCAATTGTTGTCTCTCTAAAACACAAAAAAAAAATCTGAGCTGCAAATGTCCTTGTTTCTTTGGTAGAGTGAATGATGGTGGACATTGGTAAGAGGCAGACTATCTAAGACCTTGACTAATCTTCATCTTGTTCATGGCAATTTCAATATAACCAACCAAATTACAAAGGAAAGTACAAAACTGCTCAAAGTTTGATTACATGCTTTTACCAAAACACAACATTATTAATGTTTAAAGAGCATCCAACCAGTTTTATCCCCAATGTAATTCTACCAGTGCACTTCAACTTCCAGAAAAGCTATCTGTAACAATCTTTTTATTGTTTTAACTTCTTGTTTAGGATCATACTTTCAACCTAAGCAGGCTTAAATAAATTACTTAGAGCAAATTAAAGGTTTACAGACAAAGCATGTTTTGTGAACATTAAAATGAAATTATGATAAAGGAGTGTGTAGGTGCGTCTAACTGCACCTAATGTCATAATACTGATTCATACAGAAAAAAAATACTACATAGGCCATAGACCAGTAGGATTATCCAGTTATACTGACAACAGAATCAGGTTTAAAGAACAAAATCCCCTCATAATTAAAAAGGAAGCATTAAATAACTCCAACCTGTTTATCCTTAAAGAAAAAGCTTCTCTTTATTATTATTTCAATAATGGACATCATTATTAATCAGTGAGATAGAGCATGTTCCTAAAAACAATACAGAAAGAAGATTCCCCAGCAGCCCATGGAGAAGATGGTGAGGAAGACTGTCCCCTTGCAGACCATAGAACAGATATCCACTTTCAGCCTATGGAGTACCCCACACCAAAGCAAATGGATATCCAAAGAAGGCTGTGATCCTGTGGAAAGCCTGCACTGGACTTCCAGCAGGACCTGCCGACCTGCAGAGAAAGGAATCCATGCTGGAGCAAGTTTACTGGCAGGACTTGTGACCCCCTGGGGAAACCCACACTGGAGCAGTTTGTTCCTGAAGGAGCACATCCTCTGGAAGGAGCCCATGCTGGAGCACTTTGTTAAGAACATAAACCCATGGGAAGGACTCACTTTGGAAAAATCTGTGGGGGAGGGACCCCTCACTGAAGCAGAAGAAGGTAAGGAGTTCTCCTCCTGATGAGGAATGAGTGGCAGAGACAACGTGCGATGAACTGACCACAGTCCCCATTCCCAAACCCCTGTGAGTACACTTGGTAAAGAATTAGGAAGTTAAACCTGGGTAGAAGGGTGGTGGAAAATGGTTTTAAGATTTGGGCTTACTTCTCATTGCCTTACTCTGGCTTCTAATCAGCAATAAACGACATTAATTTTCCTAAGTCTGTTTTGCTGTGTACCTGAGTGATCTCTCTCAGTCCTTATCTTCACCATTGAGGCATTGTTTTTTCTCCTTCCTGCCCACTGGAGGAGGTCGAGTTACAGAACAGTTTGTTCTATCATGGTGGCCCTGGTGTGTCCATCCAGGGTCAACCCACCACAACAGCGCAAGTCTTTGAACACTTACAGCCTTGAAAAAAACTCCTCAAAACCTCTGACATTTTGTGACAGTAGGCTTAATATTTAATTATTCTAAGTATGGGCTTTTGTTCTGCTTTTCCTATACTGTTAGTATTACAGGAAGTCAGGAAGTCTTAAGGCAAGGCAAAAACAGTTTATGAATTTCACTCAGGGAGCAATAATACCAGTGGTAGGAAATAACCATTCATGTTGGGCAAAACCAGTTTCTGCATTACCTTTCAACTACAGGTAAAAGCCAAAGTACAGCTGCAAGAGATAATGCTTGCTTCTCCATAAAGTTGCAGGACAGATCTCTGCTAGGTACCTAACACAATTTCTTTTAAGTTAAAGCTACTATCATTTCAACTGGAGACCGAAACCACATGACAGTACATTACATGATTTGTTCACTGCTGTCCATTTCACAGCAGGAGAATCCACCTGATTACCTTACTGAATGATGTCCAGAAGTAAAGTCCAATTTCCCAAACTTCTGTGTATGGTAGCCATGCTTTTCCATGAGATCCATCCATGTTACATAATCCGGATCTAGACCTTTGAAATTATTCCAAGATTCTGTTATATGAGTGAAAAGACCACTCCACATAGCTGGGAAAAAAAAAAAAGATGAGTGATTAGTACTCCCCCCCTACAAGGTTGGGAAGGGATTAATCTTCTCATTATTACAGAGGTTAAAAGTCCAAACTATGATACAATAGAACAAGGAATACAAAGTATTACTCTTCCAAATCTTATTTCATAATCAATTCCAGTATCAAAATTTACTCAATTTATCCCCAGAATTGCAGAAGAAGGTCCTATCTTTCCAGGTGCTATGCAATCATTAAATCAAGTTCCAATTAGATCAGAAAATATTCTTCTTGACTTCTGAAAGAAAATGGCATGGTAGTACAAATCCTGATAAAAAAACAATCCTGTATTTACATGTGTTTCAGAATATCAGTTACCCTTACTATAGTTAGATTTAATGTGAGTTTAAAGTTAAGTATATTTGTGCAGAGAATTAAAATATAGTATTGTCATAAATAGAATATGCCCTCAATTTTGTTCTTTTTAGGTAATCTACTTCACTACCAGTTGCAGAAACATTAAAGATACCAAGAAGAAAGGAAACCAAGGCAAGAGTTGCAAAGGAACTATGAGAGAAGATTTTCAAGTGAATTCCTCTTTCTTTGCAGCTTATCAAGAATCATTCACTCTTTCCAGTGCTAATTTAGAGTTAAAGGTAGTCCCAAAACAGAACTAAGTCCTTTCACAAGCAATAGAAATATCCTGTAAGCAAAGTGCATCAACCTCACACGGCAATACGGATGCTTTCCCCATCCCAAAGCCCTCTTTCCCACTATCTCTTCTGGTGTCATCCCTGACACCTCCACAATAGACGTACCCTCAGTTCCTTGCAGGTATCCAAGCTCCTGGCTAAGCATAAGATGTCCTGCTGGTTCAGAGCCTCACACATGAGCTCAGTAGTCACAGCTACTTATAACACTGCACACAGGTGATGAATTGTTTAATTCATTATGCACTTTCTTTCTCACAGGAGTACTAACTTGCCTTTTCACAAACTTCTTAAAATTAAATAACATAGAAGTATTGTTCTTAGCAATAAAAAATGGCTGAAAGACTCAAGCATCAAGAAAAGGAAAGGAAGGCCGACTGCTTGTTCATGTAATGTCACCCACTTAAAATGTGACCACGAGAAAAAGAAATGGAGACTATGTAATCAATAAAGAGAATATTAAAAATCTAACACTATATATGACTGCCTTTGTCTGCTGCTTCTTTCAGTGTATGCTTTGAGAGGAAGGGGGACCTTTTTATAGCTAGATTAAAGAGGATTTAGATTTTATACAGATTAAGGAGGGTCTTTGCAACAATTGAAAAAGGTAGAAATGTTTTAAGATGTAATCTTTGATTGAGGAATATAGTTTCCTTCATCCTCCTATCAAATTCTGCAAGTTTGAAATTGAACACAGAACAAGAATAACATTAAGTAAAGAAAAACATGGAAGTATTCAACTAAAGCTACTGAAAGATGTATCATGTATCTAGAAGACAGTGGCAACTGCTACCACTTTATTCAGCTATTATTATTTATTACTCTTTGCTGAATACAGGAAAGATATTTATTAACTTTGTATTGGAAAGGGAGTAGTTCTGAGTATAGTTTCAGCACTGCAGCAGAACAAATCAATGATTTCTCTACAAATACTGAAGATTTTTTAAAAATCTGAAGCTTCAATGGAGTTTGTAAAAAGATTTGGGAGCTTACACTTAACTGAAAAAAGGAGAAACAAAAAATAAAGGAGGAAACATAAGAATTAGAAGAGATAAACAGATGAAAGAGAAGAATACCATAAGAATTCAAACACAAATGAAAGAAAAAGGATTTTATTGAAAAACAAATCCCTCCCCATTAAATAATTTCAAATTTCCTATCATTACCACATATTTAAATTGACATGTGCAAGCATTTATCTAGTGTGTTGCTTGGTTCTACCTGCACGGGAAGGACAACAAATTGGAGAATTAGTGTAGGCATTGAGAAAGACAGTGCCATGTCTTTTCATAAAATTTATGGAAGGTAAATCCACAGTCTGATTTCCTGGCAAAAATGTCAAGCGTCCATCCTGCAATGAGACAAAAGCAATGCATAAATAGCATTAATGCAAACTATCATCTCTGCATTAATTCATATGTTTGTTACCATGGACTGGTGTTGCTCAAATGCTGCCAATTCTACACAGGTTTGGAAAACAGCATTGAGAAGCTCCAAGTAGAACAATATAAAATGGATCACTTTTGAAAAAGTGCCATGGAAATGATAACTGGGCTTCTCTATAGTAAAATTAATTCCACTGTTTCACTATACATATTCCAAGCTCCAGTTCTTCAGGGGTGGGGTCGTAGTGACACATTCAATGGGAATAGGTACAGTGAAAGGTAAAAAGGAGTAAGGCTGAATCCCAACGTAGATGTGTGCACTAGCACATATTTCCGTGAAACCATAGTTGATTCCTCATTCTTTCTAAAGGTTTATCCATACCACTTCTCTGTGAACTTATTTGAAACTATAGACTGGTAAAGGGATCAAAAAGCTAAAGAAAGGCTATTCTCCCAGAGAAATCCCACCCAAAATTGTTGCCTTTTGACACTTCCATAATGCTAATTTTGATATTTTTATAATGCTAATTTCATTTTAATAACCTATTTGTTTAGACAGATTTTTCAATCAGTAACTTAAAAAAGATTAAACATTTTCAACAGGTAATTTAACAGTAAAAGATTATCATCACATGAAACCAGGTTTCATGCAGAATGCCATATTTCACGTCATTGTGTTTTTATCTGTCACTTTTATTCCTTTCCTTGGTTGAATAAGATATGCCAACACAGCCCCAGCCTGACTGACTCTTCAGTGAACAGACAGGCAATATTGCATCTGCAGTTTTAACTGCAGAAAAATGTTATTGCCGGCATTCGGTTTCTGGCAGAAATACTCTTGGATAACCCAGCACTGTAGAGTCACTTCATTTGGCACCAGTAGATCTAAATGCAGCATCCCAGCCTCTGAACTCAGCTCATATCAGAACATTCTAAATGAGCAATCACCTAATCTTGTATAATACTACAAATGGCATCTTGAACAAGCACTCAGTAGGACAAACTGGAAATAAAGCTGTAATACACAATAAGAAGTTGAACAAAACTTCGGGCTGAAAGTGCTCTTTAGAAAGTTGTTCTAGTTCCAGCCAGGACAGGGTTCATTTTTGCAAAGGGACTTGGAACGGTTGGATGGATGGGCAGAATCTAATGGGATGAAGTTCAGTCCAAGTGCCGAGTCCCACACTTTGGCCACAATAACCCCCTGCAACATTATAGGCTGGGGACGATGTGGCTGGACACTGCTCAGGTGGAAAGGGACCTGGGGGTGCTGGTTGACAGTCAGCTGAACATGAGCCAGCAGTGTGCCCTGGTGGCCAAGAAGGCCAATGGCATCCTGGCCAGTATCAGGAATAGTGTGGCCAGCAGGAGCAGGGAGGTCATTCTTCCCCCGTACTCGGCACTGGTGAGGCCACGCCTTGAGTGCTGTGTCCAGTTCTGGGCCCCTCAGTTTAGGAGGGACGTTGAGATGCTTGAGCGTGTCCAGAGGAGAGCAACGAGGCTGGTGAGGGGCTTGGAACACAAGCCGTATGAAGAACGGCTGAGGGAGCTGGGGTTGTTTTGTCTGGAGAAAAGGAGACTCAGAGGTGACCTTATCACTCTTCAACTTCCTGAAGGCTGGCTGTGGTGAGCTGGGGGTCGGTCTCTTTCTCCAGGCAACAACAGAGAGAACAAGAGGACACAGTCTCAAGCTGCGCCAAGGGAGATACAGGCTGGAATTAAGGAGGAAGTTTTTCACAGAAAGAGTGGTGAAATACTGGAATCATCTGCCCAGGGAGGTGGTGGAGTCACCATCCCTGGATGTGTTTAAAAAAAGACTGGATGTGGCACTTGGTGTCATGATCTAGTTGAGGTGTTAGAACATGGGTTGGACTCGATGATCTTAAAGGTCTCTTCCAACCTAGAAATTCTGTGATTCTGTGATTTTTGCAGTAGCCAGGCGGGGACAAGGCTAAGACATGGAGGTTATTGTGTACCATCTCATGTCATTTTCCAGGAACAGGGGAAGGGGTCCCTTCCAGGTCAGAGCAGTGTGGCAGCCAACAAGTACTATCGGGCTCTGCATAGTATAGTGGTGAGCATTCAAATGCAAATTGCTCACCTCTCTTGTACATTTTTGGTATTAACATTATTGCTGTTACTATTCTAGTAAACTGCTCTAGTTCTGCTGTTTCTAGTAAATCGTTCTTACCCAGTCCATGACCTTTATCTTTTATGTCTCCAACTCTCTGCTCCAGCCTGCCACAGAGGAATGGGAGGGGGACAGAGAAGCAAGCAAGTGGCACATGGTTTGGAGTGATTTCAATGGGAACACTAAATTGGAGAATACTATTCCTAAACCATGACAAAAGTACTCAACTGCTGTGCAGTCCTGTCAACAACAAACTCTCAAGTTTCTCCAACAAAGTCTTGTTTGAACAGCTGGAGACAACAGTTCCTTACATGGATACCATGATACCATATTCAATGACACAGCAGCAAAATAACTCCCTCAGGGTACTGTGATAGGATTATTGCTTCTACAGATGACAGGGTATTCAGTGAGAGTAGTAAGCGTCTTAAATTGGCTGACAAGGTAGAAGCTCAACAGCTATTTCGGGAAATCCATCCCCTAAGAACTGTGTAGGATTTCTAGGTTTTGAAGTACCTAAGGAAATAAAATTACTTTAATACAAACAAGCACCTTTCATCCAGAAATTTGAGCTGCATTGCAAGCAAAGCCTGTCATCTATCACACAGTAAATTTCAAGTAGCAATTCAGGAGCTGAATAGCCTACTAGCACATTTCAGCAGAAAACCCTTGGAATAGCACGACGCCTGGTGTGACACAGAAGCAGAAAGCTAGCTGTTCAAGCAAGAGGTCACTGTTCTGTAGGCCAAACACAATCCAGCATCATTGTGAAGAAAATTCTTGTCCCATTTGGCAAAATAGGTTTGATTCTTTCACAGGCAATGTGACCCACAACAAAGGCAGGCATACTTTCTAATAAAAACCCAGACCTTTTAACAGCCTGCAGGACTTAAAGCTTTTTCCAGAAAAACTGTTAGTTTCAACAGTACCCTATCCTTCTTATTCTCTACTAGTGATGTAATCAAAATCATCTATTTCTACCTTCAAATCCATCTCAGAAAAAATACTTTTCTTTGTATCCACTATGCAAAGATGACACTTTTCAAAAACAGCACCTTGTTCTTAATTGCTTCCATAAGAATTCCACAAAAATTGTGAGTTTTATCTTTTTATAGGATTGCCTCATTAACCACTGTAATATAGTTTACGAGAATCTTCCTGCTTAAAGGAGACATATAAAAGTTCACCTAAGGTTTGTCTGCAGCCTCTGCTAGCATCTGGATATAAAATGGACATTGACTAACCCTCAGGATCTTAAATACTGTAATTTTAACTATTGGTAAATAGGCTTCTAGTAAAAGCTGAAAATTTGGAGAAAAAAACATGCATTATTTTGGCATATTAAGATAGACTATTTACTGAAAATAAAATTAACAGAAAATAGAGTCAAAGGAAGGAAAGTCAATAAGGAGCTATTACATAAATAAAGAAAGAGATATTTCTTTATCTTTGAAATCACAATGAATGTGTTTAAACATAGGGTTTCAAAAAAGCTAGTACATGTTTCCCAAATATTTAGGAAAAAGTCATCCCAAGAAAAACAGGCAGCAGACAAGAAGCCAACTGCTTTTATCTGTGCAGTCAAGGAGGGAAGCCCAAGAAGGCTAGGGATCAAACTTCCTCAATAGTGAAAGAGAAGTGATGAAACGTGAGAGCAACTGGAGCTTAATACCACAGAGCTTATGTTTGATTCCTCAACAAGGAGTGTTCAGGTGAGTTAGAGAAACCAAGGCTCCCTGGAGTAAAACACATCAAAGCATTTCTAGTGTGCTAGTGGGCACAGTGAGAAAACTGTGAAGATACATGCAAGGATTAGTATTTGTGAGTGGAAAATTTTCTGTGTCTGAAAGGTAAACCAAATATATTAATAAATCAGTGTAATGAAGCCGCTAGATGCCTACCGCTATAGATACAAGTCTGACAAGTTTACTGTGTTGTTATACCTTATAAGAGCCTCAATAAACCAGTATTTCGTGCTCAGTAAGTCAGTAATTTCATCTGTGATTCTAGAAATTCGCTATCCCATTTGTTGTGGAGACTTAACATTCATAGGATTTACAATGGGAAAGGTAACAGGGTTTAGCGACCTTGCTAGCCATTAGGCTTTTCAAGCGAACCTGAGAGCACTCGCTGTACACACCAGCCCTGTTCCAGGGGCGGCTGCCCTGCCAGAGTCCTGCCGGCACGCCCCACTCCCGGGCGACAGGCTGTATCACACCAGACCATGGGAGCTATCTGCGCAGGTTTTCGGCTGCTGTGACGCTTCTGATGCGAGCAAGGCGCACCCTTCTGAGAAGCGGGCCGCGTTTGGTTCGGAGCACTGGGGTAAACGCTCGGGGTGCGGGTGTCTCGCCGCACGACGGGCCCGCTGTGGCTGCTGCCGCCGCTGCTGCCGCTGCAGCCCCTGCCGAGCCTCGCGCAGTAAGCTCCCGCTTGCGCATGCCCGTGCCTCTGGCCTAGGTCATGCGTCCATAAGACCGCGGTGTGTCATCCTCGGTAGTTCTGTCCAGGCCACCGCCGAGGATTTTTCCCCCGCCCCGCCCTTGCCTCCCACGCCCCGATCACTCACCAAGGAGTCGCAGGCCACCAAGACCACGTTAGATCGGGGCTGGTCCTCGGGGGCGGCGGGCCGCGGCCTTGCTGCCGCTCCAGCGGCCATGAGGAGTAGCGCCAGACCGGCTAGCCCCAGCGGCCCGCCGTGTCGCATCGCGCCGCCACCGTGGCCCCACCTCTCTAATCGAGGAGGAGCAGCTCCGAAAGCAGATTCCGAGGCTCTGGCCGCAGATTTGACCCCACCGCACGCTACCCGCTCAGTGCGGCCTACAACTCCCGCGGTCCCCAGTGCGGCGGCCTGCAGTTCCCAGCGTGCCCCGGGAAACGGGAACTACATCTCCCGCGGTGCCCCTAGAGAAAATGGTGGATGCCCTGGCGCGTCAGTGCCCCGCGTCGCAGTGCGCATGTGGCCGGGTGGCGGCTGAGGTGGCGGACCTGGCGGTGGCTGAAGGTGCGGCAGCGGCGGGTGGCGGGTGGCGACGCGCCGTGGTGGCCTGGCTCGGTCCGCCGCGGTTTTCCCTGGAGGGGGCTGCGGGCGTGGATTGCCTCCCCAGGCGGTTCGCGGCCCCGGACCCCACCTGCAGGCCGGGCTGGGGGGCCTCGCTCTGCAGGCCGGCCGCCTCCTCGGTGTCCAGGTTTCCGCCGAAGTGGTATTTTGCCTGTAGGTGACTGTGCAGCTCATGCTGGACAGTGCCCGCGGTGGGGTGCGTTTGTGATGGCCGAAGCATCTGTTCTCTCGTAGGAAGCAAATTTATTTCCAGGAGCTGCTGAGCAATGCAAGTCCGACAGTTTTCTTTGTAGGTTCTGCGGGAATCTTTGAAATTCGATGTCATCCTGTGTCCAACCATTCCTTTTTTTTCGCTTTGCAGCTCCTAAAAAGTTTTTTTGTTCTTCAGCTGGTTGCGTTTTTCATCTTTTTGCCAGCAGTAGTGTCGTTTCTCAGTCTCATCCTATCTCGGCGACTTTGACTGTGGTGTTTCTAAAGTTCATTTTGGTGTACAACATACACCAAAACATTGTAAGATTGTGTTTAAAAGCGTGCATGCCTCTTTGCTGTGTTCTTAAATGCTTTTTCTTTTTTGATTCATGGCAGCAGTCAGAAGCAGAATCTGCTGTAAGCGTGGGTGAAGGACGAGGAGCAGGGCCGCACCGCGGAGTGACGGATAGCCATGGTGCTGCTGTAGAAAGCACACAAGAAAAGCCCTGATTCTTAGCAGCCACGGGAACACATTTCCCGGGCAGTAGGGTTCTTAAGCACAGTTCAGTGCTTAGTTTCTTTTTAAAGAGGAGCTGCTATGTGTAGGGTGTTTTCTCCTGAGCCTAACTACAGGCTCTTAAAACACCTATTCTTTAAATTTATCTTAACCTGTAAAAAAAGTTTCATTCTTGGGTAGCTATTTTGTATAATGTAACTCATTGGAATAATGACTGAATCCTGCATTGAAGCTAAATGTGAGTCGTTTCAACCATACCATCTTTTTCAACAGTTTCTGGTGCTGTATGCATTTTGGGATACTGCACTATATTTCTCTGTTTAAAATAAACTCTGTGCAGTAGAGGTATAAACATTTTGTATGTGTCAGAATATGTTTTTACAAGAACTGATGATTCGTCCTTTGTATTTAGCAGCCACGATGTCAAATAAGGAGGTGAAGGCAGCATTAAAGAGTGCTAGAGATGCAATAAGAAATAAACAGTATAAGGAGGCCTTAAAACATTGCAAGGTAATTATTTTATACTTGGAAAGTGTGTTTGGGGTTTTTTGCACATTTTGTTCTTTTCCCAATACCTCTACAGCTGTATAATTAATAGTGTGGAGGGTGGAGTATCTTATTGATGTGATAGTTGAGATGGATTTTTAGATTTAACTTAATTATTTGTGTTAGTTTCCCACATGTAAACTTTTATTTCCTTTCCTTTTGAATTTGCTTACATCTAGTGATAAGAATATTAAGTCTAGAATGATAGAGATAAAAATTCATTTCTAATCTAGACCTCCTAGGAGTGCTTTAATTGCTGAAGTGCAGATACAGGTTACTAGCTCAACACTTCAGATATGAAGCATTGTCTGGTATAAGAAAATGAGGTTCCTAATCTCAGCATCTTCCTTAAAATTACATAACTCCTAGTATTGCCATGTAAAATAATCCACCAAACTGTAGTGATAAAACTCAGTACATGGATCTGTAAGTCACATTTCTTTAATCAGTTTTACTTATAATTGTGTATTTTTAGGCAGTCTTGAAGCAAGAAAAAAATAACTACAATGCTTGGGTATTCATTGGCCTGGCAGCTGCTGAGTTAGAGCAGCCTGATCAGGCCAAAGGAGCATACAAGAAGGCTATTGAACTTGAACCAAACCAGTTACTGGCATGGCAGGTATGTGAATATCTACTTTTTGTTTCCCTCAAAAGTATCGCTATGGAGTTAAATATAGGAATAAAGCAGAGTTAAGACTTGTGTCTTGTTATCTTGAGGCCCTTAAGTTCCACAGAAACTTTGGAATATATGGCGTTACTTTTAGTTGCGTGTCCAATGTAAAATCATGGTAAACTTTATTTTCAGTATATTTGAGTTTGTATTTCTTGTGTAGACTACACAGCTGTGATACATGCAAGGGAGAACACAAATTGAAACAAATACAGTAAATTTATACACATAAAAATTTCTATGTGTGTAGTTCAAGAAGCACCTGACAGTTCTTCTCTTACGGAGAGAAAATGTTTTATCTAGTAATGTATTTTCTTAGCTTTCAGCATCAAGTGGATTGCTCATGAACGTTGTTGTTACTTGAAATCAAAAGTGTACATTTAAAATAGCTGTGTGGTGTGTGCCTTAGAGCCTATTGCAGTATAGATTTACAACCTACAATTTTGTTATGTATTGATTCATGAAACATATGGTTTCATATTAAGTCTGTTGCTGATATCAACAGTCAATGTTTTTCTAAGATAATAAGGTTCTTAGTATTTTCAGTGTAAATGCTATTTTAAAGTATAACTGTTGGGGCCTGAATTCAGAGTATGTTGAGATTTCCTCACTTTTGCAATTAGGTTCTGGCTCTCTTGATACAATACTTGGGTGTATATATATAAAATATTATATATTTTGCATATGGTCATAAGGCCTAGTGACGTTTTATATTGCCTTTTGTGCAGACCAAATCGAGCAATAGATACAAGTTTCAAAAAATTGTTGTTATTAGTTAAGAAAGTGAAGAAAGCTTTTCTCTTAATATAAGTAGATTGAATGGGCTGTGCAGAATTCTGCACAGTGATTACTGCATTAGCACTTGACCCCATTGAAGGCAATGGAATATTTTTTGTATACAGAACAGGTAGCATTCTTATAAAACAGAAGAGGTAGCATTGTCATTAAATTTTGCTTCCTTTACTTTTTTTTTTCTTTCTTAAGGGATTAGCAAATTTGTATGAGAAACCCAACCAAACAGATGTCAAAGGAGACTTAGCATATGTTTACCAAAAACTCTTGGAACTTTATGAAAGGTAAAGCATATTGAATGCCATAAATTCAGTCTTAAGATCTCTGGTTCAGTGAATGCCATTAGTGGTATACAGTATAGACTTTGGGTTTTTAAAACCTTCTCCCATCAGTAGTTCAGCCCTTTTGCTAAGGTTTTTTCTGCTTAGGTAACTTTTCTTTTTCCTGCTCCTTTTGGTAGAGCAAAAACTCTTATCAGCTTATTTGTACTTGAGGCTAGTAGTTTAGGGAATTCCATGTTATCCTATTCCTGTCTAAACTTGAAGCATTTATCTCTGATTGGTGATTGCCTGCATTAATAAGAAGGCTTATTTTTCACTGCTTTAAGATCACAGAATATGTGTCATGCAGTTTGTAGAAGCACAGTTCTAAACAAATCTAGCTCAGCTGTCACTGTAGCTGACTGGAGTATTTGTTTGTTCCCTTTGAAAACTGATCAAAAAGTATCTAAAAGTAATTTTTTTTTGTTCAGAGCAGCAATGAGTAAAACTTATAGGGCAATTTTTAGTATATATTCTAAATATTAATTTGACAGCTGAACTTACTGAAAATTATTTGTCAGAATTTGAAAAGCATTACACTGTTACATGAAAAATTTAGCTTGTTTTGGGGGGATTTTCTTCCTTTCTAGTGGTGACAAGCAGAAATGGTGCGAAGTATGCAACAAGCTTGTGGAACTATACCATCAAGAAAAGAAATATTTAGAGGTAGGTCAAGCACTTTCTTACATCTAACAATTATTTTCCATTTGATCTTACTACTTTTCATCAAGGAATCCCCATTCTTATGGGCCACAGACCACATCAGATCTCCTTGTGGACCACAACCAGGAGGAACTAATTTAAACTGTGGTTTGTCTTTTCCACTGATTGAGAATTAGATGCAATCCATTAAATTGACAGAACTGGCAAAGACTATTGAGACTGAAAGGGCAGAATATAATTCTTCCGTTGTATTTGAGAAGTCAAAAGTGGTATCAAATGCAGTATGTGTGAGTCAGGTGTCCTTTGCCTGACTGGGCCACTGCTGGGTGTCTGATGAGCCTTTCACTGGTGGGGTGATCCCTTCCTAGGCTGCTACTGAAGGCTCATTCTGGAGGGTAAGGTGGGATATGTTCACAACCTGAACTTGATTGCTTATGTCTTCTGTACTGCATTCCCAACACAATGATAAGAACATGATAAACCTCTTCAGAGCAACACAAGCTTTGCAGAAATCATTGTGGCTCTAGTCAGTAGCACGAGGTGGAGTTGTTAAATGCCTGTGTGGTTCAACAGTAATGTTTCCTGCAATGTCTATAATATTGTTATAGAATGTCTATTTTGGAGGTATGCTCTTCACTTTGCTCTTTGAAAAGGCTGCGTACATGGTCGTGCATGATTGTACTCCATGTCATCTTCCCATCTATCCTCCAGCAATGAAACATAAAATATTTTTCATAGCGCAGAGCGTGGGGCTGAAGGCTATCAGTTAGCTCCAAAGCCTCGTTGTACATACTAGCTTCTTAAACTAAATTTAATGCTGATAGTTTAGCATATGAAGGCTTGCTTACTCTGTATAGAACAAGGACCTGAAGTTAGCCTTCAGGGTCCTATTTTTTCTTTCCATTTCTGTTGACTTTTCCATACTGGAATTCCAGTGTGGACTGCTGCTTTTGTTCTCTTTCTGTTTGTAGTGCTCTAGATATGTATGTCTACTTTTACTGTTGGTTTTCTCCAGGAACCAGAGTCAGAATTCATATACTCTTGATGTTCTCTAGCTTACTTACTGTACCTCGGAAGGTAGAGAGGTTCCACACAATGCTTTGGGACTTGCTATTTTATTTAATCAGAAAGCAGGTAAATATGGGTTACTATAAATGTTACTGTGTTCTAGAGTGATAGAGTTTGATACCAAAGGGGTAACCCAAGAATGAGGAGTTCTACTGTGTCTGTGCACTTTTGGCAAAGAAACAGGGTGCGCAGGATCTGCTTTCGGAGCATGGACAAAAGGAAGATAACGGGAGATCATCTGGCTTAGGAGTGCAGCCGCTGCCTAAACAAGAGTATAAAAGACTGAGCTGGGGAGGGGTTTATGGTAGTAAACGATTGTAATATGTATGTGGTGACTGTGTATAAGCAACGCACTTGCAGAGGATCAGAATGCATGCCAGGTGGAGCAGTCCCCCGTGCATCCCTTACGCAGTAAATAATGCCGATTTCTTAAAGCTACATTGCTGTTAAGGAGTTTATTTACCCAGTTTTTAGTGAATTTTGGTGACAAGTTGACTACTTACATTGGACTTTCAGCTCTTTAAAGAGTAATCAGCATGGGTCATTTGTTCCTGTTGACAGGTGGCTGAAACTTGGCAGAAACTAATCAGGATGAAACAGGAGGAAGGTGCAGAAAAGGCAGAGCTTCATCAGCTTTGGAAGAAGATGATCCAGTTACTGAAAGACAGTACAAAGAACCAGGATAATAAGACTGGGCAGTTGGTAATGTTTCTCACTCCTTGTTCAGCTAGGTACATATATATGTCCAGTGCAACTAGTGATTGTAGCCTGTTTGTCTGAGTTGACTGTCTCAATGTTCAGAGGTGCTAAACTTCTGTGGAAAAGTTGGGCAGTATTACCTTCTGACAGAAACAGCAACTGTGCAGCAGCCTGAGATGAGCCTTAGGTGTAATGAGTCACCTAAGTTGTTCGCAAATTGTTCTAGCATGGTTTGTTCTAGAGGGTAGTCCTTCACTAGCAGACTGCTCCAGCATGGGTCCTTTTCTTATTCTCACGTATTCTCACTCCTCTCTCTGCCTGTAATTGCTGTTGCACTGGTTTCTTCCCATTCTTGAATCTGTTATCCCAGAGGCATTCCCAGCGTTGCTGATGCTCTTGACCTTGGCATGTCTGTCTTGAAGCCAGCTGCATCATCTCTGTTGGACATGGGGAAGGTTTCTAGCAGCTTCTCATAGAACCCACCCCACTTAGCCTCCCACTAGCAAAGCTTTGCCACACAAAACCAATACAGATGTTCTTCAGAACAACAAACTTCCCCCTGCTTTCATCCAAGTAGGAAGAGATGGATTTGTGAGGTTTCTCCATTTCTTCATACCTATTCTTTTTCCTACATAGAAATGTTTTGGTTCAAATTTTCTTTTCTCCTCTAGATATTAAGCTTTCACTTCTTAGGAAAGTGTCAAAGCTGATTGAAACCAAACAGAACTCATGATCATGAGTTACACTCATCCTGTGTTCTCTCTGGACAAAGTTAATTTTTTTAAAATCTGATTTATCTGTTATTGGAAGATGAACCTCCTTCTGCCTGAAAGGTGGAAATTTATCATCTCCAGTCCACTTGATAGCAGTGTTTCAGAAAGGAGAAAATACAAATTGAAGTTATTTCAGATGGCAGAAAATTGAATCTGGATCTCCACTTTTGAGAAGGCAAAGGCTTTGACTTCAAGTTAGTGTAGAAAAGAGGTGCTGCAGGCAGCACTGCTTTCTTTTTTGGAAAGAAAAAATACTTCAAAATATTTTTAAAATATCATAAACCTCAGGTATAGATTTCACATGCAAATCTGCAGCTTACTGCAGTTTTGAGTAAAGCACCTGAATCTGGAAGACTGTGGACCTGAAGGCAACACACTTCAATATTTCTCTAGTGACAAGCTGTGTACAACTTTATGTTTACCATGCTTGTTTGTAAGCCTGCACTCTGGTGCCTGTGTTAGCCAAAGAGTCAAGAAAAAACTAGACTAGACTTCTAGATTTCTAGACCAGAGTGGAGAGAGAGGCTGACAGCTAACCTTACAGGATAGTAACCTAATTTCCTTCTTTAAATTGGGATTAGGTTTGAAGAACAATCTATGTTCTTAAAAATTTTACCTTCCATGTACCATCTTATGTTTTGTGGCACCATATTATTGCTTCATCTTGCAGTAGAAAATTTAGGTGCTTTAGATGCTGAGTGCTGCTTCATGATAAGAAACTTGCTTCATGTCTTTCTCTGTTCATAGCATTAGTGTAAACTTTATAAGTAGGATCTAGGTAATAACATGTAACTATCCACTTTAATATGGAAAGGCTGGAAAGCATGTCCTCTAAGGAGCAGATAACTTTGGGTTTTCCTAGTTTGGAGGAGACTGAGGGATGCCCTCTACTGTCTGCATCTTCCTGAGCAGAGGAAGTGGAGAAGGAGGTGCTGAGTTATTCTTTCTGGCATCTAGTGATGGAATGTGTGGGACGAGTTCGCAGGACTTGACACGTGGCATCATTTCTTTACCAAGAGGATGGTCAAACATTGAAGCAGCCTTCCTAGAAAGTCAGTTGATGTTCCAAATCTATCAGCATTCAAGAAGAATTTGGTCAATGCCCTTAATAACATGTTTTAGCTCTTGGTCAGATCTGAAGTGCTGAGGCATGTGGACTACATGATTGTTGTATGTTCCTTCCAACTGAAATAGTCTATTCTATGAAGATAACATTTTCCTAGAATAATTTTTTTTGCACTCCTGATTTTTTGTTATTTCAGCTTTTGACTGCATTTGAACATGCACTGCACTCTGCTGACGCTATTCCTGGTGAAGACCACCAGAATCTTTACAAAGACTTCATACAGTGCTTGTCAAAAGTAAGGTTATGTTAAAGCATCTTTCTAGTAAGAAAATAGATCTGTTATTTCACATCTGAAAACTCACATAAATAACTGTTTACTCTTTTTCCTTTCAAGTTTCCTCATGAAATCGCTAGGTTGGAAAAGGCCTGTGATGATATGATGGCTTTGTACCCTACTATGACTTACCCTTTGGAAGTACTTTGCTTGCACTTTGTTCAGTCAGGTGAGTAGGATGGATTTCAGCATTTCTGGGGCTTAAATTTTTTTAATAGTTGATTTTTTTAATAATTGTGACAATCTGTTTACAAGTTTTACCTTTCACAAAGAGTGTACAAATACTTTCTTTACTTCTGTGTTATGTTTCTGGAAATAAAGTGTTTGGTCCTATGACTTGTCATTTCCTTGCCCTGTAACTGAGTAGTGACAGTAAGTGACAAAAACCTGCTGTAAGTGAAGTCCAACTCTTTGAAGTCTGAAATAAAAATGCCTCACTTGAAAGCCGCCTCTCTGGATAAATGAAGATTAGCTTCTTGACCTGAAAGGGTGTTAGCCAGTGCTCTGAGTTCACAATGAACTACCCTGAGGTTGTTCTTGACACAGATTCTCTTCCATCAAAAAAAAAACCAAACAAAAACAAACAACCAAAAAAAGAGGTAAACATTTGTGAAACTCTTTTAGGAAGTGTGCCCTGTAAAGAGGGAATAACAGATCTGTCTAGATATGTATTCTGAGTAGAGAGGGAGACTCTTTGAGGGGAAAAGACAAAACCTGGTGTATTCAGAAGTGCAGGGATTTGAAACTATGCATTACTATTTTGAGTCATTTACTGAGCAATATTGCAATAGTGTTGGACAATTTCTCATCATTTTCAAAGGTAATTATTATATTTTAGCTTTCCATTTTGTTGTTTAAGGCATCAGAAGTTGATTTTGTTTCTTTTTAAAGCAAGAAGACCAAGTCAGAAAAAAAAAAACCTCTAGAAATAACTTTCAGCTTAGGTAGAAAAAGGGCTTTTCCTATTTTGAAGAAATGGAGTATGATAGCAAAATACAGCAAGTAAGAATTCTGCACTTTGTTTTGAAAGTATGAAGACAAACGGGGCCCAGACTCTCAGTTTGTAGAGTGTTTGAAAATGCTTTACATTTTGGAGAAATGGGCAGAAAGTAATTTTCAAAGGAAAAGGTTAGCGCAGTTCTTGTATACTAACACTCTGGCAATATCTCACTGTCCTATAAGCTTCTTGGAGGGAGAAGGATGCTGTTTATGTTTTAGAAAGGCTGTTTATTTAGGTCTGAGTCATGTGGTTTAATCCTTCACGTCCTGCACTTCTCATAGGCTTGTTAATTTAGATGCATTGTAAAGTGACCTTTAGCAAGTGCAGATGAAAGCAACTGTTATGCCACATGAATCAGTAATTTCTTAAGGAAAATAATAGTTTGAAGTTTGTTGCAACAAGTCACAAAGTTCCTGTACATATTGCCAAGTCTACAGTCACAGCTAAACACAAGCATCAAAAGTTAGTGGCATCAGTTAAAATTAAGATAAAACATGAAGTTATATGGTTTCACAGCAAGGTAGTTTCAACAAGCTTATCACAGCAAATTGGTAGGTACACAATGTCTCTTCTGGAAGAAAACTATTTTGATTTATTTGTGACAGATTTTGGCATGTGAGCTTTCAGATGAACTTATGTGAAAAGCATATTATTATTTAGCAATATTTAATGTTGTTATATTCATTAATATTTATTAATAAAGGAATTATACCTGGAGCAATTTAGCAAAAGTGGTTATTCAGCTTTCAGACTGTCAATTTATTTTGTGGTCACAGTACCGAGCATTTAGATTACTTCTTGGGTTTTGGTTTTTTTTATGGGATAGAGGATGATAAGTGTGTAGAGCCTTTGGAAAATCACTTTGAACTCATAAGGATAATGATCATTTACATAGATAAGGTAAGCTGTTGCAATTATTTTTTTAATCTAAAACCCTACAAAATGTGTCTTTTTCTGAAACCAGGTACTGTGTCGGAAAAGGCCCTGCACTGTTTCTCTAGACTTTTGGAGATGGATGCAAGCAGTGGTCCGGGCATCATTGGTTTTGGTATAAAATGCCTCAAAGAAAATAAATACAAGGAGGCTGTTAAGAGTCTTGCTGAAGGTAAATGTGTAATATGAGATGTGAGTAGTCTGTGACTTGAACACCAACTTATGTTGAAAATTTAGGAAATCTTATACTTGTGTAGTAGTTTGCAAATTCTAAAACCAGCTAGATTTTAAAAGAATGCTGAATGCTTTGTCTGATTTTGTTGAAATGTTTTAAAGACAGCTTTAAGTATAACATCTCTGAAGCCTTTCATTTGTGTTATAGTAAGCTCTGTAGTGTTTTAAGGTAAACTATTTTTAATCCTACTGTTTTTGGGGAAATAACTGTATGAAAGACTAACTGGAACAACAGCAGTAAATGAAGGAATGTGAAATTTATGGAGTAAAATGTAATGCAACCTCTCTAGTAGAGTCCCTGCATTTCTCTGCCTGAACAAAGATGAAGTTACTTCATTTTAAGTTGGGTAAAAACTCACACTGAGTATTTAGAGAGAAATATTGTAAGAGTTTTTTTCTTTTTTGTTGTTTTTCTACAGTAACCATATTTGCTGAAGACTTGGCTTACTCATCTGTAAATTAACTTGCTTGTATTGAAATGGCAAAGCTCTTTCTAAAATACTCATAAGTATACTAGTGGGACAATGAGACTGCCCACCCTCACTTTGCTGCTGTGGCAGCTAGCAGTGGAAATTGGGTAAATAATTGGGATGTAAGCATTAATGAGTCAGTTAGACTATGCTGTGATGTCCTTTATCCAATCTTCTAGGTTTAGAATAAGATTGTTTCTGAAATAGAATTTTGGAATATTCTACAGTGAAACAACATCTTGCCTAAGATATGAAATAAAAGTTTCATGTGCCTAAGAGCACATGAAGAGGAAAAGGTATTCCTTGGAAAACAAATTCTTCTGGCTTAAATGGCCATTGTATGTTCTGACAAAAGATAGTATTTTATTTTAATTAATATTAAGTTGTTTTTCTGGTTTTACTTTTACACATAGACTTTGCTTACAGCAGAGAGAATGCAAAGAGAAGGCTCTTGGTATAATGTGAAAATGTAGAGAGTTTGAAAATCATGTCTCCCAACTAGCCATGTGTTTGCATCTTAGGTGTTGAAGCTTCCAGGCATTACTTAGTAGTTATACATCAGAAGACAGAAATTCCGTTTCAATAATGAGTCTTAATTAAGGCAGATTCATCAGAAAATTTCAGTTACATGCAAAACTAAGCCTAACTCAGTAATGTTATATGCAAAATTAAGCCTAACTTACATGCTTTCTGGTTTTTGCCTTTTGCATGGAGGCTTCTGTGTCCGAAACAGTCTAAAATAAGACTCAGAAAAAGTTACGGCAAGTCTAACTATCTCATTGATAATATGTTTTTGATGGCATTATATGGAAATAATGTATCTACTAGCTGCAGTGTATTTGCAACTCTAAGCAATTTTTTAAAGTGTCTTTTCTAAACTCTTACTAGGTTTGCAGAAGACTAACCAGTGTCCAGCAGCATGGTATTATCTAGCAGAGGCACAGATGAAAATCCATGAACACAGGAAAGCTGTCCTGTCCTGCAATCAAGGTAACTGCCTGCTAGTTTAAAGAGCAGTTGCAGTGCTGTACTGCTTTATGTAGTCCAGCCAATGTGGCCTTTGTATGGTAGGTCTGAGTTAGCAGTAGTCACAGTCCCTTGCTTTTTGCAGTCTCAAGCTTGTGCTACTTCACTTTGTTTACAAGAGCTGAAATGCACCTTATGGTGCTTAGTCTCAGGAACAGAGTGAATACTTGGCTAAGTGGATCCAGAAAGCTGTCTGATGGTAAATATTTAGAAGGTTTACGTGTTCTGCTGTGCTGCTTCTGCTGGTGGTTGACCAATGTTGGCAGGCGACAGATTGCCTGAAACCACAAGGTAGGTGTCACAAATATTTAGCCTGGTAGATAACCATGTTTCAACGTGAAAAACAAACTTTTAATCAAGTTAAGGTAAAACGCAGAAAGGATGCAGAGTACGGCTACATCTGAAGAAACTCACGGAGTGTCTGTGCTAGCTGGCAGTGAGGGCAGTTATTGCTATCTAGTGATGCATTTCTCAGCTGAACAGGGCCACTCTCTGGTGGTTATAAATGAAGGGGCAGCTGAAGTGGACTTCTTTTGTGGCAGGGAGAGATGCAGTGAAAAGTTTTTAAGAAAGATTGGAAGAAGTGAAAGTGGTCAAACAGACCTGACCAAACAATCATGGGAAATCAAGCAAAAGTACTTGCTGGTGAGGGGAATTCAAAAGACCTATAAACTTGGGTGGAGGAAAAATGAAAACTGAACAAAACATGTAAAAAAGAAATTTCTTGGAGAAAGAATGAAAATGAGGAAATTCTTTTCCCGTCTGTGTTCAGCATGCTAGATCTCAGGGTAACTTTGTACCATGACCCTTCTTTTCAGCAGATTGATCCAACAACTTGTCTATGATTAGTGTTAATAGCAGTGTATGTAAAACAAGACAAGGAAACATAGCACTAAGGAACTATGAGATACCAACTTAGGAATTCACTGAGATAGAAATGCTGAAGTTTTAAGGGGTTTCCATGATTGCTTGCTGAAACTGTCTTGGCAGCCAGATACTTGGAAGTAGGTGGCATGGCTCTGAATTTTAAAAAGGAAATTTCAGGGAAAACACTGACAGGTCTGGTATATTTAGTGGTTGAAATAGTGTAAACTGAAACAACAGACTTAAAGAATTTATGTAGAAAAACGTTTTGCGGTAGACAGCATGGACTTTTTAAAGTTGCTAATTTAGAACTCCTTCAAGGAGCTTATGAACTCATAAATAAAGGAGGTTTCTAGGTGGTAATTCGTAAAATCCCTTACATGACTGTTAAGGAGATTGAGTAGCCTTGGTTTAAGAGGCAAAGTTGTAACATTGAGTGTTGGATTTTTTTCTTTTAAGTTAAAAGGTAGAGCACAGTATAGTAATTCTGTCTGTTTTCAGGCTGGAAGGAAGTGTCCCTGACATTTTCCCTGATACCTGTGCTGTTTATGAATGCTGAGTAATAGGGTTATAGTTTGCTGTTATGCCAAGTAGACTGCAAAACTTTGAGGTGATTACTAGAGTGCATAACTGAGTGTTAAGACTATAGCATTTTATTCATTATTTTAAATTCACAATGGTAGAGTTGTGGGGAGAGGTATTCTCACAAAGCTACCCTACACTCTCATTGAAGAAAAGTGCAGAAGGTCCTCATTCAGTATGAAAAAATAGGACTGTTTCTTTCTCCTGCTATGCTTTACAGGCAAGTCAAATATTAGCAATTTTAGAGAAGGGAATGGTTAGTGAAATATACCATCACCACACAGTGGCTTTAGGAACTTCAGCACCATAATAAAATCTGTGTGTTGTTTTGTAACTATCTACCCCATCTCAGAAAGAAGATAAGAGTAGAAGTTAATAGACTAGAAGTGAGGTTGATCACATGGATTAAAAAATGCAGCAGATGAGAACAAGTAAATAACCTGTCAAGTCCTTTTCCAGCCTGGAGAAGAGATGCTTTTGAACTCTGTGAAAATGCAAGTGATGTGGAATATAAAAAAAGATCGAGTGTTTTGTTTTCATATGTGAGGTCTGGCTAGTGCCAAATGCAACTAAAATGTCAAGCTCAGAGCAAACAAAACAAGTTTTGTTTTTCAATGCAAGAAATTAGGTTCCTTGCTAAAAGATGCTGTTGATGCAGAAATTTTTCTTGAGTCCAAAACATGTGTAGGAAGTTGGAGACAGTTTTGGGGAATTGCTTTTTACTTGTCCTGTCTTAGTGACTGTATCAAATGAGACAACAGCTCTTTGTACATGAAAATAAATAAATACAATTAATTAAGTTACTCAGGAAGTTTTTGCCTTTGGAGAATGGCTATATTCAACAGAGACGCCTTCCATCTCGGAGGTGAGATGATACTGTGTATTCAAAAGTAATCAGAACTGTATCAAGGGGTACAAAGTAACTTTTTTCGGGCATTAAGGTAAATCCCTGTTTTCAGTAGTGTTCTTTCATTTGAACACTTTAATTTCATTTCATTTGAACATTTCGTTTGAAATGCGGAACAACTTGTCTGCTGAAAGGTCATTTTTTCTTTAGAACTCTAATGAGAAAAACGATAGCATTTAATTTTTAAGGCCAGCAGCTAGAAAGCAATTGGTATCCATGCATCTGAGATGACCTCCTAGAATTGACTTAATTGTTAAACTTGAATGAATAGGAATTTTATGGGACAATTTCTTATTTATGGGGGAGAGCGGTCTGAATGGTTCTCTGTTAGAGAGAAAAAATGTAATTAACAAGGTTTTAAAAATATTTGGAAGAATGCTGCTCTGTGTACTTTTTCTTTTCTGATTTAACTTGATGAAAGGTTTTCCTTGTCAACAGCTCTTGAGGCTCTTGGAACTCCTGAGGATCCTAATCTTGAGTGGAAGAAGCTTGCCTTTCAGTTGAAAGCAGAGACTTTGATTAAAATAGCTGATGCTGATGCTGCAGAAGAAGCCATTAAAACACTTGAGCAGGTATTTTTATTGACTAAAATGTTTTGGGTTTTTTTTTATATAATAAAAAGTGCTCTTATCTTTCTGTGCTTAAGCTAACTATTTCTACCCTGGCCTCCTTTCAACTTTGTGGTTTAGGCCACTCCTACCAGCTGTCATGTAATTCAAACACCTCTTCCGTCCCTGCTTTTTCAGGCTTTGCTGCAGCTCTTTTTCATTTGCAAGTCTAATTTTGGAAGCTGTCACTTTTGACTTTGTCTGGTCTTGCTCGCTGTTGCTGGTTTCTTGCTAGTTCTGTGCTATTATCCATCTTAATTTGACTTCATGTTACGATCTCCCATATTCCTCACTCACTTGTCATTAGTCATGAAGAAGAACACATTACTTTAGAATGAACAGTTAAGCTTTGGCAGAAGTTACTTCCCCTTGTTTTTGTCACACAGTTTCATTCTTTGTTGTTCTTCATAATTCTGCACCTTTGTCCTTACAATCTTCTACTTGCTCTTCATCAGAATTATTCTAAATCTTCTCATGGGTGATAAGAGAACCTCTAGATGCTTTCTTGTCTTTATCTTCATGCAGTCTGTCTGCTTTTGACAACTCTGACTTCTTAATGTGGGGAGATAATAAATTAATTGTGTTTATTACTTGGAGTTCTAGATTGTAGGTGGAAGCAGTGATCCAGTGATTTCAGCTCTCAGGGGTCAGGCTTATCTAAACAAAGGTTTAATGGATCAGGCTTCAAAGGTTAGTGCTTTTTGTCATTCCTGTGAGCTAAGTACAATTCCTAGTTTCATAGAGGAAGTAACTAGGGAAAAATGGCATCCTTTTTGCAGGTTTCACAAGAGCTTCTCTTGTCCCACCCTGATCTGGCTGAGGCCCATGCTCTAGAGGGTTTCATCCATTATTCCCAAAAGAACTATGAGCAGGCAGAAAAAAGGTAGACTTTTTGTTTTCTTTCCTCTAACAGGGAAGTGTTATGGGATAGTACAATATAGTGTTTTGCAGCTTTTGGGAATTTGTCTGACCTGACCTGTGTTCATTTTGTTTAGTTTTCTAAATGCTATTGAAAGAAAGGCTGGAATTGCAGAATATCATCAGTACCTGGGGCTCACATACTGGTTCATGGGCGGTGAGACAAAAAAAGACAAAGGAAAAGCACTCACTCAGTTCTTGAAGGTAAAGACTGCTTTAACTGTTGATGTAGAATTAGTGTCTTCCTACATCAGAAGCCAAATATGGAAAATATACTAACTGGAATGAGAGACTTGAATATTCTCCTTTGTACAATATATGAAGCTCCAGAGTCTGCAAACTAGGTTCTGCTGTGCAAAAAGGCATTGCAGGGAGCTGTGCAGTTACCTTGAACCTCCCTGCATTTGTTTTCCTGTTTTCAACTAATTCTTTAGGCCTTTGAATTGGCAAAACTTAGAGGTGATTCTCTCAACCTTCTCTCCTTGGGGGTTGAAAAGTAGAGGCCTCTAGATAGGCAGCATATATCTTTGAAGACCTTTTGAAAGGGGGAGGGCAGAATTCAAATTGAAAAAACGTGAAGGAAAAATGTTGAGAATGGTGTTAGGGTTTCATTGTCTGTTCAAGGATGTAAGTTGATAAAGCCCCATAATTTATATGCTTTTCCTGATCTGTGGGGTTTTAGCAATTGTGGCTTTTTCTCTGAACATAGATCATAACATGAATCTAAAAGCTTTAGTTTGACATCTGTAATAGTAACTTGAAAGTACACAAAATAAAACTCTAGGCACTGTAAACTCACCATGTAACTTCATGATAGGTATCGAGAACTCAAATCATTGCCTGCTGTTTGCACTTTAGTAACAGCTGAGTATAATGGCAAATGTACTTGAACAGTTCTAAAACATTTTATGCTATCTTCATTATTATTGACAAAGCTGTTTCCTGCTGCTTCAGGCTGCGGGTTTCTTAACTATAAGCAAATCTGCCAAATGCATCTAAGAAGGAACTGAAACTTTAGACATGGCTGGAGTTAATTCTGGTGTTATATGGTAAGAGTATGAACATAATGATTGAAACAGAGTAGAATATGAAAAATTTAAAATGTCATAAAGATTTACTTTCTCCTTACAAAGCTATGTTAGTACTTTGAGTACAAAATGTTTTGTGTCATGAGATTTGTAGCAGATTTGCCAGGTATTTAAAGCTCAGGTAATCTGTGCAATTTTAAAATAAAGTTTGACAGGTCAAATATATCACAGAAGGGGCTTAAAAATATGATAAACAGAGTCTGAACAAGTAGTTATCACTGAACCTGTCTATGAGTATAATCCTTTAGAATGCTGTCTGATAGTGTGTTGGTATTTCCTTGCAGGCTGCAAAATTGGACAGCTACTTGGGAAGTGCCTTTTGTTATCTAGGTAACTACTACCGAGACATTGCTGGAGACAAAAGTAGAGCTCGTGGTTGCTATAAAAAGGCTTTTGAACTGGATGAGACGGATGAAGAATCAGGAACAGCAGCTGTCAACTTAAGTGTGGAACTTGGAGACATGGTATTGTACATTCAGAATGTCAGATTACTGCTGATTTGTTGTTCTTCCTGTTTGAGGAATCACTTCAGGTTTCCTCTGTATTTAAGATCAGAAAACAAATGTTCTGTCATTGCTTAGCAGCTTTTATAGTTAGGCTTGCTTTAATTTTATGTTCCAATTCCAAATTAAATTTAACTTGGGAGAAGGGTGGGAGAACCAAGCATTACATTAGAGTCATAACGTGTCATATAGCTGAAGGATTTTTTTCAGTAGGGGACATAAAGAGAAAGTTGGAAAAAATTTCTTTATTTAGCTAGTGTAACTTCTTTTTTCCATCCTTCACCTTGCTGCTTTGAGGAAAGCATAGAAAGTTATAAGAATATTTTTAAATGTTTTTTGTTTACTAACTTGGCACTTATTACTTTGTTAGGACACTGCTCTGTCAATTCTGAATGAGGTAACTGAAAAATCAAGACCTGGTACAGCAAAATGGGCCTGGCTTCATCGTGGACTTTACTATTTGAGAACTGGTCAGCCATCACAAGCAGTGACTGAGTAAGACAACTGGTGACTGGTCTAAGTCCTTTTCTACAAATCCCAATGAAATAGTCTTTGCTCATAGAAAGTTTTCAAAATGAGTTAGGTGATTATAACTTGTACTTAACAAAGGGAAATGGGTCTGAGTGAGTCTTCAATTCTCTTCAGTTCTAGAATTCACAGAATGTAGTCATGTTAACATAGCAGTGTTTTGTACTAGCAGGCCTGGTGACAGGCCCAGATAAGCTGCTATAGCACTGAATAGCCAGGTTGAGCTACAGTTCTTGAAATTGTGTAATGCCCTCTGAAGATGAAAAACCTACTATGCTTTAATTAAAAGTTCTGTGTAATCGTGAATTTGTGTCCTGAAGAGTATATGATGCAAAATTAGTGTCCTGAGCATATACAATGAAAGGAAATTATTTATGCTAAATTGTATAATATTTCATTTAAATAAGTGTATGTCTTGATATCTTCAGTTTGCAGGCAGCTCTCAGGGCTGATCCAAAGGATTCCAACTGCTGGGAGTCTCTAGGGGAAGCTTACTTCAACAGAGGTAGCTACTCAACAGCACTGAAATCCTTCAGGAAAGCAAGTGAGCTGAACCCAGGGCTCGTGTACAGCATTTACAGAGCTGCAGCACTTGAGCAGATTCTAGGCAAATATGAAAATGCTATAGCTACCTATCAACAAATATTAAAGAAGACAGAAAACTATGTGCCTGCACTAAAAGGTAGTATGTCTGAATTTGAAAGTGTTCACTTTTCTTCCCTTTACATACTGTAGTGTTTCAGTCTTTTGGAGGAATTTTTGGTATATTAAGGTTTTCTTGTATGGCAAGATAGAGTTGTATTTTGGGTATGTAGGGCCATGAGGTGTCTCACATGAAAGTTAGTTTGTAGTATTACAAATATCTGAAAAACTCTTAAATCATGATGAATGTGCTGATTATTTCTCTTTCAAGTAAGTACGAAAGGTAGTTAATCCTATGTGGCTACCAGGCCAAATGCGTAGGAGAATTAGAGATACATAGAGGAAGCCAGCTAACAGTGCTGCAGTTTTACCTAAGCAGTAAAAGACTGGCTCAACAAGCAATGAAATCAGACTGCCATTTCAAAGAGGTGGGCTTAGGCTGATTTTCTTCTGCTCCTGACTGTGTATTCCTCACTTCTTGTGGTAGTCTAGTGATTCAGACCCCTCTGAGCTTTTTCAAGTAGTGAAAAATAGTAGTGAATCCCAAGAGAGCTCACAAGCATTATGTGGTGGCAGGGGTAGAGACCTTTAGGATATAGGTAGGAGTAGAGAGAAGTGGGGCAATTGGAACTTCTTCATTATGGAACTGTGATTATGAGGTTATATAATGCAGGGAGTGTATAAAATTTTAATGATAAAAAATTAATAAATAATTATAAATTAATTTTTAATTACAAAAAATTAATAATTGCTCTGTCTTCAATCATTCTCACCCCGTATACCGACCTGAAGCAGGTGCTGTTTGCTGCTTGATGCTAGTTTGAATTTGTAATTATTTTTTCATTGTATGTAAGGCCTTCTGGTTTCTGGATGAATCTAAACTGATTCTGGGACAAGTTAATTCAGAAATGTTGGGTTATTATTGCAACAGTGGGTTTTTGATCTGAAAAAGTTACAGTGTGGTTGACTTATCTACCTCCTCCTGTATAACTCCACTAATTTTTTTCAAGACCAAAGTGACGTGGCAAAAGCTCCATAATGGAGTTGAAGTGTATTGTATTTGGGCAGTTTTACTAGTTGTTGGGCAAGAAGGGAAGAGCTGACTGCAGCAGCAGTTTGCAAAGGTGCCGTATAGACTGTGCACATGCATATGGTTTTTTCAGTGTCTGTAGGTAACAGTTGACAATGTTACTATGTATTAAATGTATTAATGTATTAAAATGCTTTGAGTACTTAAGTACACAGTATCAAGATTCCTCCCCATAGTTGCCTTTATACTTTGGTTTGTTAGCTCTAAATCCTTTTGAGTCTCCAAACAGCCTTCACTTTCTTAGAGACTTATGATGTTTGGTCCAATATTGTAAATTTTGTGGACCTTTTTAAAACCCTCTGAAGTTCTTTGACTGTCCCATCAGTGCTCATTTTCAACTGTTCTGATCAATTTGAACAGTTGCTAAGTTGAGCTGTTGGAAGCATAGTCTCTGGTAGTTGAGTGAGTAACTGTACTGGTGTTACTTCACTACATCTTTTCAATGTGTTTTGAGTTTGTGCTACTAAATACTTATTCTACCTCTGTTCTAGCATATCTTTCATGTAATTGTGGGGAACAAAATAAATTTTGTTTTTTGATTGCAGAGCATCTTGACATCTGATAAGCTCATGATCTTGGGACTTCTGTGTGAGCCAAGATAAAGACTCTTGCAAAACTCTATTTTGGTATAGGTGCAGGATTACAAGAGCATGAGGAGAGTAGCTTCAGAACTGTCAAAATAATCTGAGAATGAATGGTACTCATATTCAGTGACTTACTGCCAGACTGAATCACTGCTGGTGCTGGCAAATGTATAAACCAAGCAGTTACTATTTCCAAAATGTTAGAAATTTTTACCTCTGATGCAGTTCCTTTTTCATAGTGGGAATTATTTCCAGTTGTGGGGGGTTGACCTTGTCTGGGCATCAGCTGCTCACCAAGCTGCTCTGTCACTCCCCTTCTCAGCAGGATGTGAACAGAAGACAAAATAAGATTGAAGAAACTCATGGGTCAAGATAAATGCGGTTTAATAAAGCACGTGCAAAAGCCACATGAGGAAGCAAATGAAAACAAAATTTATTCTCTACTTCCTATGAGAAGGCGATGTCCAGCTACTTCTCATGAAGTAGGACTTCAGTCTGCCTAGTCATTGCCTCAGAAAACAAATGTAATAACAAGTGCCCCCCCCCCACCCTGCAATCACTTCCATGTTTATCTCAGCTTTTATGGCTGAACAGATGTGATGTGGTATGGAATATCCCTCTGGTCAGTTTAGGTCAGCTGTCCTGGCTGTGTGTCCTCCCAGGATTTTGACTACCCCCAGCCTAATGCTAATGGAGGGAATTTTGTAAAGACTGCTTTGATGCTGTTCCAAACACTGTTCATCAGCAGCCAAAACACTGGTGTCTTATCAGCACCTTTCCAATACATAGCTCAGCACTATGAGGGTTGCTACGGGGCAAGTTAACTCCATCTCAGCCAGACTCAATACACCATATGAAGTAAATTCTTATATAAAATAGGATTAAGTAATGCTGGCTTCAGGTTTTCTTCATTTAAGACCTTCCCTTTCGCCTACCCTCACATTCGTTATTCCTTTTGTTTCTCAGGATTGATTTTTCACACATGTAAACGGCAAATTAGTATATTTGTCAAAGATGTATCTATGCAGATTTCTCAGGAGGAGTTTACTTAATAATTGAAGATAAACCCAAAGTTTAAATGCTATTTTTTTAATAATGAATTAGGTTTATTTTAATAGCCAAATGATTCTACAGTTCACGCTTCACAAGATAGATTAAAAGCAAAGTCTCTGTTGGGAGCATTGTGAGTCTTTTGATTTTGTTACAGTGTATGCTGAGTATAGACTTTTGTGCAAGGCAGAAATGCTGATCTGGCTTCCAGGCTTCTTCCCCACTGTACTTTTAATCATATAAAAGCATTTATTTTCACAGAGAATATTTTCTATTACTTTCAGGACTTGGCGAGTGTTATCTCATGCTAGCAAGATCAGCCCTTGATAACTATTTGGATAGGAAGGCTGTGGATTACATAGAGCAGGCCCTTACATATTTTACCAGGTTGGTGCTAAATATTCACATATTTTATAAGATTAGTACTAAATATTCACTTACCTAATTTCTGCTGGGATTGTGGGTTGACAGGCAGAAAAATAAGAGTTAATTTTTAAAATTTATTTAAAAATAAGAGTTTGAAAATTTTCAGTTAGCCTGAATCAAATGGACTAGAACTTCTAATCTAGAAGAAAGAATGTGTTTATTAAAAATGGTTTGAGTAACAGATTCTGAACATAATCTGCTTAAATGAATGGCAATTACAGAGTTTTAGGTTTTTTCTTTTCAATAATAGAGAGTCATTTGATAGTAAAAAAAAGTGTGAAATGACACTGAGTTCTCTTGTGTAGCCCTGCTGATATATGGATCTGGGAGGAGTGTATTCCTACAAAAAATAATGGATAAGAGGAAAATAATTCCTTCCTTCTCCCAGTCTTTTTGTTTTGCATTTCATACAAGATGTGTTGAGTTAAACCTTGGAATAACTGCTGTTAAAGGAGAAAGTCCATCAAATTTCTGCAGATGAGTAATGTTTTGTAATATGACAATGCAAGAGTGCATGTAGTCAGCTGACATGTTGGGGTGTTTTGGTTTGGTTGGTTTTTATTGTTCTTTCTAAATTTTGATCTTTTAGACTTGTAGCTTGAATAGGAGGAAACTGGGTTAAATCAAACACCTCAATGATTAATTGCATTTGAGGTTGTGCTACTCTTCAAAGGGGCACTTTTTTCAGAAAAGGATGTTGAAGTATCTGAGTGGATGCTACGTGTGTTTTCTTTATAATTGTAGGGCAGTAAAACACCGTCCTGATGTATCTTGCCTCTGGAAACTGTTAGGAGATACCTGTACTAGTGTGCATGTTATTTCACCAACCAAAGTGAATGTTCAAGTACTAGGATCCCTTCTGAGTAAAAATGCAACCAAACAGGTGCTGATGAAAAATGAGCTTCTCATACTGGGAGGAAGGTAATATTCTGTTACTGTTAAGAGCTTCTCTGCTGTTTAAGACTCCGTAGAGTCTTAAGTATTCTAGACTATTTAATTTGTAGGAAATGAAAGACTTGCTGATCTGTTGATACCTGCATGTTGGGTAAATGGATTCTCATGCTTCTTCCAGATTACACTACTTTCAGGGTATGTTTCCTGTATTGCCACAGTGCTGTCAGCACCTGCTCTTCTTTTTGTCTCCAGCCACATGACTACACTCTCCCTGCTGTTCCACCTGTTTAAATGCAGTGGTTGTGGTATTTGCTGACTAATTCTCACAGGACAGTTGAAGTCCACGATAATACTTTCAGCTTTCTGTCTGTGCTTCTTTCTTGTAAAAAATTTCTTGTGAGAAATTCGCTGTTCTGTGACTCCCTCTAAACTTTTTTCAGCTGGATCTGTAAGACAGGAAATGCGTCTGTTTGGTGAATCTCAACCATGATCTCTAAAGTCCAGTACTTCCTAGGGGAAGGCTGATGAACTGTAAAAATGACTGATGTTTCTTTTAAGTAAAAGCATGCATAATGTAATTGACAGAGCTTTGATTTAATGCACACCTACATAACCACACCTGTGGCTTCGTTAGTGGTGACCACTATAGATTGCCTTTAGACCAGATTCAGACACACAGTAAGTGTTTGAATGAAAATGTATTAGTTGTGGGTTTTTTTGCTTTCAGTTCTTGTCTGGTTTTGTTTGTATTTATGCATGTTTACTTCGTTTAGGTTTTTAAGCACTCTTTTGAATGCTATTTCAGCTTTCTGCTCTTCGTGTAGAGACTTGGAATAATGATTCTGTGATTCATGTTTCTGTAGGTGTTATGGCAGAGCTTTAAAACTGATGTCTTTGCCGAGCATATGGTGTGATCTTGGAATAAATTATTATCGCCAAGCGGAGCACCTCACAGCAGTGGGCACTGACATGAATGAGATCAGTGAACTGTTAGAGAAGTCTTTGCAGGTATTGCCTGTATTTCTTAGAACATTCTTTAAACTGCTGTTCATGCTTCTCTGCATACTCTCTCTATACACAATAAAACCTACATCTTTGAATAAGTAAGTGCATAATAAAGTCATCATTTTTGCTCTCCTAATCGTTATAATCCACATTTCATTTTCTTCCAGTGTCTCAAAAAAGCTGTGAGACTTGACAGCAGAAATCATCTGTATTGGAATGCACTTGGTGTAGTTGCTTCTTGTAGTGGTAAGTCTTCAGTGACAACCCTAGATCTCTTAACATCCTAAATTAGAAGGAAGCTTGACTAATGGTGTTTTGAAATTCAGTTACATCTCCATTTTTTTTTTCTCCCCCCAGCTATTGGGAATTATGCTCTTGCACAGCATTCGTTCATCAAATCTGTTCAAGCTGAGCAAATTGTAAGTTCTGTAGGCAGCTGCCATCTGTTTCAAGTGGGCATTTAAGACATTTCCCCTGATGCACTGCTATTTCTGAGGAGTATAATAATATATTTGTTTTAACTTCATTTGTTTTGTTTAGAATGTTGTTGCCTGGACCAACCTGGGGGTTTTGTATCTGGCAACTGGAAACATTGAGGTAATCTATTTCCCATCCTCAAGTATAATTTTCCTTTCTGTTTTTGTTTTTTTTTTTTTTAAGGGTTGTTGTATTGCACTAAGTGGTTTATTTAGTTGTTGTTTTGCACTGAGTGATAAGAGATTTTGCACTGAGTGGTCCTTAAAGTGCACTGAATAGTTGATGTTATATCACATAGTTCATTCTTCCCCTCTCACATGGTTTCTCCCTCCTCCACCCCTCTCCTCAATACCCCTCTGGTGGTCTCTTCCTGGGTTTCCCCTCCACTTGCCTCTCCTCACTGGTATCCCATTGGCTGTGGACCTCTTCCTCCGCCTTCCCGTTTCCCCCACCCCGGTATAAAAGTCCCCTGCCATCAGGCAATGCCCTCTCTTTCCCCATGTCTTTGTCCATCTGATGTGTCTCCTGGAATAAAGAGAGAGCGTTACCACATGGAGAAGAGCACTTCTCGTCTTTTGCTTTCATCTGTGTAAGACCGTGTGGGCTAGGGTCCATAGCTAGTTGAACTGGACCCAAACAGCCCGTTCGAGACACAGTTTTACAAAGGGTGTATATGGGGATGGGAGTGTCAGTTTCAAGTGTCTCTTTCAAATTCAAAAAATATACATCCTTCAAAAGAAATTAGATTGGCACTTGAAGAATGCAGATAAATTAAAAATTTGTTCTGGGGGTGCTAAGGTTAAGTGAATTGTAAACTTCTGCTGAATTGGCAAAGTTGCTTTCCAACAGCTGGAATGAAAAATTAATGGGAGGACAAACAAGCGGTTAGTCAAACCAGGGTATGCCAGGTTTGGCCAAGAACTTCCAGTTGTAGGTCATGGATTGAATTTCCAGTGTTTGAGTTCCCATGGATACCTACTTTCTGCTCATCAGCAGATCTGTGATTTACTGTAACACTCTAATCTTCAGAGTTTCTCTGGAGAAAAATTAGAGTACATATTAAGTGAAGTCTGAAGCTCTTATGCAGTTAAAGTACATCCTGTCCTATTTGCTGGTTGAAATTATGGGAATTTTGTTTAATTGGAAATGTGATGGTCAGAATTATTTTTAAGAAAAGTAACTTGATAGTACAGACTGCTTACTGCTAAGTCTTGGTTCCCCTTGTGCCAGATTGAGGGAGGAACTCTTAAGCATGTGTAGGCCATAGCAAGATGACTTGTGGGTGATAATCAGTTTTATCCTTTTGAAAATACGTTTGTATTATAAAAAAGTGAATTTTCAAAACTGGATCTTCCCAGAGTAAGATTTTTAAATTGTTCCAATGGTTCATTTAGCTTCTAAATTCTCTAGCTGGGATGGAAGCATATTTAGAAGGGAGGAAAACTTTGATATTGTGAAGTCTCCTAATTATTTTTTTTTGTTTTCTTTAAGACTAAACTGTCATACTGAAGATGTTTTTAGTAGTGACCTAATTCAGCCTATTAAGTCTCTTCTAATACTACTGCATGTTAATACCTGTGTGTACTCAGAAGTGCTCTGTTACCATGCCAGGCAGTTTAACAGCAGTGTTATCTTTGGTTCTACAGCAAGCTCATGAAGCCTTCAAGGTAGCCCAGTCTCTGGAACCTTCTTACCTGTTGTGTTGGATTGGACAGGTATGATCAAAAATCATGACACTGCACACAAAAAACCAGCTGTCGAAGAACTTAAACTTCAGCCTAGTAACTGGCACTTATTCATGCTCCTAAAAGTTGTGTTTTAAGGGAGCTTCTACTTCCTTTGTTTCCATAGTGGTAATACAATGGAAGGTACTGTGTGCATCAGACACACTCATGTGATGTTTTTCTGGCTGATACTGTGAGTTCTCTAACAAACTATTAACCAAACAATCACTGTTGTCTGAGGCTTTTTATAGACAACTGTCAACAAAGCACTGTCTTTATAAGGTGATAGTTATTTCAGCTTCAGCTGTACCACTAGTTCATTATATGGCACCACCCAACTCTCATCTCAGTCCCCCTTTCTAATGCCACTGTCAGAATAAGTAAGCTTCTAATGTATCTGGGACAAAGCACTTCTCATTTTCTGGGAAGTCCCTTCCTCCCCTGCCACTGGGAGCTGATGGTCTCCTTCTGATATCTAGGCCATCTATGAATAGTTGAGATACTTGTGACTTTTGTGATCATTATAGGTGAATTTCATAATGCCATGCTGCTCACATGCTGATGATATCTAATTGAAAACTGGATTCTAAAAAAGAACAAGCACCATCGCATGTTGAAATTCAGCTCTTGTCAGATGTTTTTATAAATTGTTCTAATATGTGCAAGTCTTTGTTCTGCAGAGTGTAGAGTAGCAGCCGAAGAGTTTAAATTACTGATACAGTGGAGACTGCTTGTGTTCCTCTTGTGTTCGTTTTGTTTTTAAAACCAATCTTGCTTGTAGACTATGAGAAGAAAGTGTGTTCATGTTGAATGCTTAAGTTGTGCCCGACATAATATGAGCTAAGGTTTTTGTCAATGTCATAATTTTTGAAGTACATGACCATAGCAGCTCTTGCTTTTCTCTAGGCTCTTATTGCAGAGACTGTAGGCAGCTATGATACCATGGATCTCTTCAGGCACACAACTGAACTCAGTATGCATGTAAGTGTTACAGTTGTATTGTTCTTAAGTTTTTGTATATCCAGTCTTTCTACTTAGGAGATAATTTTTTTTTAATAGGCATGTCTTGAGTAGTGAGACTGCTACAGTCATGTTTCAGATGAGATTGTCTGGCTTCCGTGTTGTTACTGACTTATGCTGGTATTCTATAGCGGGCAGTTACTTTATAAAATTCTTTAGTCCCAAGAGTTTAAGAAATTAGCTCTTTAAGTCATGAAGAAATATTCTCCATGTTCCACACAATTGGACATAGATCAAAGGCATAAAATATTTCTGGAGAGAGTAAGGATACTGCCAGGACCCTGTGTTCTAAAAAAGTAAAGGACTTACGCTTTCATAGCTGCTTTTTTTTTTTTTTTGCCTATTGTCTGTACAGTGATGCAGCACATTATATGAAAATGTAAGAATTGGCTTTGCGCAGATGGCAAGGTAAAAGTATGTGTAGAGTAATTAAATTTGGTATATTCTTCTGCTTAACACTGATGCAGATTTTTAGCCAAAACTCTGTCCTAAAACATAGAATTAGTAGTATTATAATCTGAAATAATTTTGAATTATCTTGAGCAGGTTTAATGATTCCTGTTTTGGGGGGTGTCTGTTTGTTTCTTGAGACTGAGGGAGCAAAAGGCTATGCCCACTGGGTATGTTCAACACTGCAGGATAAAGCCAACAGAAACACTGAACTGTATCTGTACAACATTGTTCAAATGAATGCTATACCAGCAGCCCAAGTGGTATTGAGCAAATATACAGGTAGGTAATTTAAATACCTCTCCAACCTGTCATGCCTAACAAATGCATTCAGAATAAATAGATACACTTGTAGTAGTTCTGGACGAGAGAGGTCTGGCTGAGGTGGGGAGGGGCTTTTTAACTGTATACTAACTGAAACAGGGTAAGCAGACCACTGACCAATTTTCATTATCACACAGTGATGAAATGGATGTGGATTCTGTTTGCTTACTCTTTGTTTTGAAGACCAATGAAAATAGGGACCAAAGCCTTGTCATGCTTCTCATAGGGTGTTTGCTTTCAGACTCCTTTTGCATGTGTCTGTATGCACAAGTGAAGATAAGTTCTAGATCCTCTGCCTCTGTGATGGCTTGGCAGAGGATTCTTCCTGTGTGCTGTGTAACTCAATATTCTCAAGCAAATGATTTTGTTAACCTTCAGCAGGTGAGGGACTCTGGTTTTGTGCATGATTCCAAGCCAGCTGCCCCATTGGATATGTCTAGCCTGGAAAGCAGATAGAGGAAATGCAGATTTTCATTAGTTTGCAAGTATTCCTGTAAAGAAATCATTTGAGTAATCTGTTGCTGACTTTTAAGAGCTAGAAATTACATCTCAGAGTAAATGAGATGTGAATGTGAGACTGTTATTTCTTTTTGCCTTGTTATTAAGGGGACTCCGGAGACCCTTCCTTCCTATTCTGGGGAGAAAAGTTACTAGTCTGAGATGAGTTGACAGCTGACATATTTGTGCCTTTGCAGTTAATTAAAAATGACAAAATGACTAATCTTGGAAGGGACTATAATGGTCATCTGCTCTTACCTCCCTGCTTGAGCAGAGTTGTCCTACAGCACATTGTACAGAATTGTTTCAGAATGTATTAAGAATAAAACATAAGATTCTACTAGTATTTTACTAGAGTCAATGCAAGATGAATATTTTCCCATTTTATTAAAAAAATAATTTCCTGCTGAAAAACTTAAAATATATTGACTGCATTATGCAGTAATGTTACATGATAATATTTTAAACATTTTTGAGCCAACCTGATATAATGTTTTGGGTCATTTATCTCTTCTGTATTTGCCTGCAAGCCAGTCAAAATTATTCTCGTGAGCAGCTGACAGAAGCATTTGCCATAGTGTTCAGTGCATGTACTGTAGCTTCAATGTAGTGATGGTTTTGTAATGGTTTTTTTTTACCTACATTGTCAATTCTGATTTTCTAGAAAGAAATCCAGATGATGCTTCTACTTTCACAATGTTTGGGTTTTTGAATGAGTGTCTGCATCTAAAACAGCAGGCAGCCTATGCCTATGAGAGGTAAACTCTACACCCTTGGAAAGCTTAGAGAAGCTCCTTTCCCTGCACCAGCTGAAAAACCTAAGAGGTTTTCTTTTCCTTAGATAAACTTTACTTTCTCAGTTCAACAGTAAATTTCAGTTAAGTGTGTTGTAGGGATGGGTGTATGGATGTTCCTATACCAAATTTGGAAAGGCAGAACACAGAACTGAAAAAGTAAAGATGTCCTAAGACTTGCATGTCTTACCATTACATTAACTAATTCACTCTTTGAGATTTAAATGAAATTGAAGGAGAAGGCAAGCTTGGTTTTAGCTTTATTCTTTATCCCACTCTAATTAATAGAGGTGGTTGCCATTTGGGCTTGTTTTGGGCGTCTCCTCTCTTCTTTTCAAAGAGGAGAAGGTGGCAAATGAAACAGTATTTGGTGAACATGTTTGTTGATGCATTAAAACAGTAAAATAGGCTCTGTTTATGTTTAATTAGTGTAGAAAAGCTTTTGTATAAAAGAGTTGTCCATTTTGCTCTGAAAACTGTTCTCAAAATATGCATCTTGTAGTCAGATGATAAGTAACATTCATTGTGGTTAATTTTAGGGCAGCTTCACTGCTGAAAAAGTCAGAGGATACTGAGAAATACAATACAGCAATGCAAAACTATGGCAGGTCACTATGGTGAGTGTCTGTTGACTTTCTGAGCCCCTAACTTTAGCTCTGGAGGCAGTGAATGCAGCAGTACAAGATATAGTGAGGCTTAAGGTGAAAGATGGTTGCTAAAAATAATCTATTAACCATTTTCCCTAACTGTAGACAGGTTTGACTGAACTTTGTATTTGCTTCAGAAATGGGTAGTGTAATAAAAAAATCATATTGTAAGGAATTGTTGTATGTCTTCACAGACTGTAGCATATCAGTGATTCCCTTATCCTTTGCTTGGTACTAACGTGTCTTAGTGTAGTGTGTTATATTGTCTCCACAATAAGTTGTGTGGATTTTTTCAATTTTTTTTTTTTTTTTTTTTACAATCTTGACCCTTGAGCTATGTAATAGGCTTAGTCTGAATAAAATTGCTGCTTCAAGGTTTGTTCAAAAGCCCTTCCACCTACCCTTTGAATTTACATGAAGCATGTGAGGTTGGGATATTGTGTACCTGTGTGTGGTCTTTCTGCTGATGAATCCCTACACTGTAGTCCTACTCACAATTCTAACTTCCCTTCATGATGACTTCTGGTTGTGAGGGAATGCAGGACTTAAGTATGTAGAGTTTCAAATTTCTCTTTGACATGAGATATCTCAAGGTCTACTAATTAAATATTTGTTAGCTCTCTGGGGAAACCTCATATATTCTTGTACATGTCACTGAAACTTGTAACCTATGACGAAGTTATAATTCATTAACTTCAGGTAAGGTTTTAGAAGCAACTCTTTACACTCCTGAAATCTCACATCCAAGCTGTATGAAGCTGTATGTGTGTTATTTCATGTGTGCAACTTACACAAGATCAAATCTCTAGTAACTGATAAGTAGTTCTAATAAACACAATCCTCTATTATTCTTTTTATAGTGGTCTTAGAACAAGACTGCTGTAATCTTTCTGTGTGTGCATTTTCCTGTCCTGTGTGCATGATGTGCTTTTTCGCAAAAAAAAAAATCTTGATTTGATTTTTGCATATTTCTCCTTTGCTGTTTTCTCCCCCTGCACTGTGATGATCATTAAGTCATTTGCCTTATATACAGCTGTCATGCAGATGTGGAGGACTTCTTCCTATCAGTTGTTCTTCATGCCACAGATAGTTGGAGGGAGTAACTGCTATACCAGGGAAAGGGTGGGAATTACTGCACATTGTTGTCCCAGTGTTCCTCTTTTCTAGGTGTCTGTTTAAAAATGCTGTGGAATAGAGGACACTGGTCCTCAAGGACAGTTTGTCTGAATTATAACAGCTGTTGCTGTATCCTTCCTACCAGTGACTGGCTTTTTTTTTTTTTGCAGTGCTCTTGGGCGGTGTGATGAGGCCATTGAAGTTTACACATCAATACCCCTAACAGAGTTTGATGGCATTGTGGGGCTAGCATTAGCTTACTTCAAGAAAGGACTCTTAGAAGAAAGTATCAAAGGTAAAATTCAGAGCATTATGTAACACTTCTTTTGATGTTAATCTTAACAAAATTTGGATGTCTAACCAACCTAGCTGACATTCGGTGTTTTGCTCTTTTGGTCTTATTGTGTAAGTATAAATGCCACAACTGTTTTAATACTTTGAGTACCATGTGCAGTTTTGGGCACCATAATGAAAGAAAGACATTAAGCTGTTAGAGAGCATTCAGAAGAGAGCTATGAAGATGGTGAAGGGTCTGGAGGGGAAGCCTTATGAGGAGCAGCTGAGGTCCCTTGATTTGTTTGGCCTGGAGAAGAGGAGACTGAGAGGACACCTTGTTATGGTCTTCATCCTCATGAGGAAGTGAAGGGGCAAGTACTGATCTCTTCACTCTCACAGACATTGACGGGACTCTAAAAAATGGCGTGAAGCTGAGTCAGGGGTGGTTTAGGTTGAATATCAGGAAAAGATTTTTCACCCAGAGGGTGGTTGAGTACTGAAACAGGCTCCCCAGGGAAGTCATCACAGCACCAATGTTGTCTGCAGATCAAGAAGCTTTTGGACAATGGTCTAGGCTCATGGTATGATTCTTCAGGTGTTCTGCACAGTTGTACTTCATGATGTTAGTGGGTCCCTTCCAACTCAGCCTATTGTATAATTCTGCAAAAATCTGTTAATAGAGTCCTAGTATCGCTCAAATGTAGTAAAAAAAAATTAATTTCTTCAAGTGTAGGATTCTTGTTCTCTGAGCCTCCCTTGTTCTCAAATCAAATTATTTTTCTGGAAGAATAAGTTGAAGTGTAGAGAAAAGAAGATTGAGAGGTGATGTCATCAATATAAATGTCTCAAAAGCAGGTGTCAAGAGGATGGTGCTAGCCACTTTACAGTGGTGCCCATCAACAGGGCAAGGCATAATGGATATCATCTAAAACACAGGTTCCACCTCAACATGAGGAGGAACTTCTTTACACTGCGGATTGCTCTGGAACAGGCTCTACAGTGAGGTTGTGGAGTTTCTCCCCTCTGGAGACATTCAAAACCCATCTGCAAAGGTCCTGTGTCACCTTCTGGCGCTACTGTGGTAGAGGGGTTGATCTCCAGAGGTCCTTTCCAGCCCTAATTAATCTATGATTCTCTCATAGGAAGTTAATGTAGTGTTAAAAAGCACTTTAGCTTTAGTGGTAAATATAATTGTACTGTCATGTTACACACTTCTGAGATGTGCAACTTAATGAAAAGGTATATGCAACAATCAGTTAAGTGCTCACAAAGGAACAGTCAGCTCATTGTTTTAAATAATTTTATTTTGTATTTGGAATGAGTGTGCCCATCTGAACTACTGTTTCGTAAATGAACTATCACAGGGAAGTATTTATACCATGTTCTTGCAGGCATTTTCTGAATATCCCAATGCTGCTTTTCATTTCTGTTTCTACTTGGTATGTGTTAAACAACTCCCAGGCTCTAAACGGTAAATCTGGTGTTTCCAAACATAGTTACTTCTAAAGTCTTAGTCAACTTATTTTTGTCTTCTGCTTATGATTTGAGTTGGAAAAATGCAGTGAACCTGAACCTAAAGTTGTAATTACTCTGTTGTAATATTGTGCTATCCTAAAGGCTGTACAAAGGTTGTGTTTTTTTCTTCTCCCTCAATTGAATTTTTACCAGCCTATGAAAAAGCCTTGTCTGTTGCTGAGTCTGAAAAAGATAAAGCTCATATCCTGACTGCCTTGGCAATAATAGAATATAAACTGAACAAAGTGGATGCTGCAAAGACACGGCTGTTTAAATGGTGAGTGGAGGGAATAATCAGAATGTGATATTTTATTGTTTTTGTGGCAACCCAGGTGGATATTTTATTTGTGTATTTTGGTGTAGAAGTTGAAATGGATGCAGTGTACTTATTCATGTGATGTGTCTGGTTTTGTTTTATGGTCTGTCTCTTTCACTTTCTTAAAGCAGTATTGAGTGGAAGGGCTGAGCAGTTTGGATGTCCAACATCCTTGAAGTGTTAAAAACTTTATCTTTTAAGATAATATTACTTTTTAGTTGTCCTAAGCATTAGGCAATGTTTTTGCTCATTAGGTGTAAGAACTCTGAATGACCAGTAAAAATAATTTTGGTTTAAGTAGTCAAATATCTCAGAAATGATGGTGTTCCCAGCAATGTAGACCAGGACAATCCTGTAACTTTCCCATTAAAAGAAACAGATCTCTACTAGTTGTGCAGGTAAGTGGTAAATGCCTGTTATTTTTCAAATCTGTGGAGGCTAAATAGCCTGTGCATCATTGTTAGCCTCCTAGTAGCTAGAAATTAGGAGTTACCATCTCACCTTCCAGGGGCAATTCTCTGTCAGTAGACAAATCTAGCAGTGGCACTGCAGCACCCATCTTAACAGCAGACTCCCGAAGTTATTAACACAGCGAAGGTTCATTACCTAATACATTCTAGTGGTTAGTTGGCTAGGAAACTGATATTTCCTACATCTTATAAATCACTGCAGGCTTTTATTTTTGTCATAAACATGAACAGTGAGAGTTTCTAATGACATTGTATGTTTGTGTTTAAAAAAAAAGGTAGTGACTGGCTTAGGAAAGAAACATCACAATGAATACGTCTAGACCTGAGTTGCAAACAATGCTACAAACAGATTTTGATGGATTTTACCAATAGGGACAAAAATGATGCATTCTGCTTAATAGGTAGATGTCTGTCTTGACTGGAATTTGTGCTAGGTGACTTGAAGTGCCCAAGTAGGATCTTGAACATGAAGGTCCTTTTTTAATTTCTCTTAACCAGCTTAGCACAGAGATTTTTAAGAGTATGTCTGGATAACTAATATGATAGAATACCATTTCCTACTTGTCAAAGGGTCCTTTTGCTGGCTGTTCAAGTTCAACTAACAACTTTTTTTTTTTCTTGCCAGGGTCTGAAAACAAAACCTAGAATCAGAAGCTTACATTCCTGTCTTTTTTTGAAGACAAAAGTAATCATTAAGAGCTTGATTAGGTGCCTGTAGTCACCTGGTCTTCAAGGATATAGATTTAGCCTGATCCAGGATCCCACAGAGAGTGTTAATTCTGAGAGTGTTAATTCTGCATATCTTTCATGATATATCGGAGCAAAAGGACTCAAAAGTAACAAGAACTCTCATGTTATCAGTAAGCTTAGTTTGTGCTCCAAAATAATTGTCTCTTTCCCTCTCTCTGATTCAACAGCTCATTAAAGGAACCTAGTACGGAAAGTCTGAAGGCTTTGTGCACACTGGGATTGGTAAAGCAGGATGCAACCCTTGCAACAGCAGCCCTAAAAGAATTACTGAAGCATGAAAAAGGGGATGATGGGATTTATGAGAGGTGTCTTATTGCATCTGCTGTTTATGCATTACAAGGTAGAAATGTGGCAATCCAGAGGGAAGTCTCCAAAGCAATACACAGGTATATACTTTGTCTTGCTTTAAATTGCTTTGTAAATGTGTTGCTTTGATTACATTGAAGAGTAAGCAAACCTGTTTCTTTAAATCATTATTCTAAAATATTTTTAAATTCATTTTCAAAGATGAAGTCCTCACCTAAGGTTGTACCTTTAGCTAACAAATATGCTTTCATTTATGGAATCAAATAGCAGAAGTTTCATAGCTTGCTCAGTTTTGTGATTTTGTTTGGGGTTTTTTTTGATAGGTAGGTTAGTTTACTCTTCTGTGAAAGCATTTTTCATCCTGTGTAGCATAACCTTCAGCCTACAAAAGTCCCTTGGGTTTTTATTTAAAAATTAGCAGCCTTTGAAACTGTTTCTTCCATTAGCTAAGTGTCTGTGTTTAATTTGATTTGATTAGCCTTAGCATTCTGAGCCTTTCAGGAAGGCACACATTATAGTCTCTCCAAGGGTTTTTAGAAACTATTTTCATGCAGTTGTTTTTTTTCAACTACAACTAAAATTTCTTTTTCTTCATACTATGAAGACAAGACCTGTAGGCCTAAAGTTTGTTTTCTTCTCATGAATATGCATGCTGTACATCTTATTTATTTAGCTGATAGTATAATTTCAATGTTGTGTTGTTTGTTTTTACCCATGTCTACCTTTTAATACATTGCATTGTAGTCTCAATAGAAAAAGCTCTATTTGGTATTTATAGCAAGTGCCTACTGAGTCCTGGAAGACCAGGTGCATATCTAAACCAGACAGTCTAATACCCTTTTCTTTCCCTAGTTATCCTGATAATCCTGCCCTTTGGTCTCTTCTGTCTCGACTAGTTCCACTGTATGCATCAAAAAAGCCAAAAGTAAGCGTAATACATGTGTGCTGTTTACATTCCAAGTATTCTGTGTTGTTTCTTTACTGAAAAAACCCCCTCCCTTCAGTGTGTGAACTTTCCCCAGTTAATATGAAAATGTAAGGCTTACATTCAAAGCAGTGCACAGCAACATACTGTATTTATAGACCATTATTTGCATCTTCCATGAGGTAATGGTTCTTGAAATAAACTTAGAGGAAAGATCTGCTCGAATTATATTAACAATAAAAGGCTGTAATGTGTATAATTATGTATAATTTCTTTTGCTTAGTTTTATAGAGATGTGTTTATGTAACTAAATATATATATGAAATTAAGATTTACCTATCTTTAATTTGGTCAATTCATCTTCATCTGGTCAAGTCATCTTCACTTTTCACATTAGACAGTGTTTCCTTGCCACTTTTCTGCTTATTATTAGTTTTTCTCCAAATGAATACGCCTTGCCTTAGTTTATGCTAGTTATATAAACAGAAATAGCACCTGAAAAGAAGCCCTTTTCCATATGGAGCTGAAATTAGAAACCAATCATATGGATAAACTCTAGTCTAGAATGTCTCTTGCTAATTTCTTATAAAAAGATCATGTTGTACGTAAGCAAGGACATTGCCTCATTGTGCAAATTTTGTACTTGTGAATAACAAAGATAAAAATATTTTGGTGTTATATTTTGCATAAAATTAACTAGCCATGTAATTAAATCAGTTGTTTGTTTTTTTAATCTTGCAGGGAGGAGCTGTGGCAGGAAGTGTTGCACGTACACTTGATGTAAACTGTGGGAAGGTTTGCCTTTCTTAAAATGCAGATTTTGTAATTCCATAAACAGTCCTAAAATTAATTCTGTCTGATCACTTACACTGTTAAGTAACTCTTGTGTTCTGTTTTATAGGAAGTCCTGCTGAATATTGCAGTTAATCAGTTGGTAGCAGGATGTCACATGTTAGAAGATAAGAAAAACAATCCCCTGAAAAATATTCAGAAGGCCATCCATGTCTGTCCAGGTTACTCTTGTTCTCAAACACTGTAGTGATTGTTTGTCTTTTTATCCATCAGAAGCATAAATTACTGGATTAAAGTAAAATCTGCTTTTGTTGGATTGATTTGTTGTTTAGAGTTATCCATGTGTCTTTTGAGGATTTAGGGTTATCCATGTGTGTTTTAGGGAGAATGCTTAGAGTGGAAATTTCCACTTTTGTTCCAAATTTAGTGGAATGGGAATTAAGCCAGACAATAAGAAAAATATCACTGGGTTTTAAGGCTTGTTCTAAACTACGAGCAATTTCTTAATCTCTCAATGCCTCTCAGAAAAAGGCACAAGTATTATTTAGTATACTAGACAAAATTGAAAAACATGGTCCCTCAGTATGCAGCACCAGACAGAAGTGAATTATTCATCTCCCTTGAGATTTTTGATTAGAAAAGTTCTGTTAAAATGTGTGGATTATGAACTATAGAGACCTCTATGGTTTTACAAAATAGTCTTCTTCCTGTAGCATATGAAGTGCAAGCCTGGTGGGGTTTTCAACTGCTAATTTGTACTTGATAGTGAAATACTAAAACATTGCTTCTTTTAGAGTCATTTTGCTCTGATGCATAAGGCTGGCTTGCAAGTTAAAAATGTCAATTACTTTCCTACAGGAAATATGAGTGTATGACTGCTGTTTAAAAGCAGTGTGCTTTACATTTTACTTTATTAGATCTTCAAACTTTGTTTCATTTTGCCAGCAAAATTAATTATTTTAGGAGTGAAAATTTAAATAAATAAAATCTTTAACTGAGCTCAATTCAATTCAGGACAGCGATTGCTCTTACAGGAGTAGGTGTTCTTCGCAGGGCTATTTAAAGGTGAAGTTGACACAGGAATTAGCTGGCAGTGGAAGTAGGCACCTATTGCTATAACTTTCGTGCTGGTAGGCAGAACAGACTGCCACTTTGTGTTTTGTTACAACTCTTCAGTGAAAGCCAAGATTAATCTGTGTGTTCAAAAATAAATTGACAACTTCAGGTTAGCACACTGAAGCTGTCTGTGAAAAATACATTAGCTGGCTTTAGGAGCAGCATCCTCCTTTTGTAATCTGATGAATCTTACTAGTTAGAAGCAAGTAGTTATCAGCTTCCTTGTTTTAAGCTAATTTACTTCTCTTATTGTTGGTATCTTATTTACCGTGTATGTTTCCATTGATAGATATGTTTTTATGCATTATCTAGTAAACCCCATTCTTACTGAACTATCTGCATATTTAGAATGGGCATGAGTTCCCTTTGACCATTCTTTTCTAGATAATCCTGTTGCTTGGGCAGTGCTAATGGCGGCCTGTCATGCTGAAAACACTGTTGTCTGTTTAAACAACACTGAACCAAAACGAACAGGTCTAGAGATGACGCTTGTGTCTACAGTTTCAGCCAAAAGTAAGCTATATGAGTTTCCTATTTAAAAAAAGCAAAATAAAATTGAAATTATCTAAGCTTGCAATACTGTTCTGAACTTGCAAATAGGCTGAGGATTACTCAATAGTGGTAATTACTCAATAGCTGTAATTTTATTTTACACAAAAAACCCCATTAAATTCTAATATACAGATCGGTTTAGATACTTAATGGCAGCTTGCTTTCCCCTCCAAAGCTTCAAATGATTTTCTAAAATAGTATTTCTAAACTCTAATGCCTACACCCATGAAGGTTGTGGATGTATTACATTGCAGCAGCATTACTTACAGGAAAAGGCTAAAGTAATTTTGAGTTCTGTAACTCTTCCAATAGATGCTCATTCTTGCTCAATGCCCATAGTGTTTTGAAAACTGGAATTAAAATTCCATGTTTGATTGATCTCAAGCCATTAACTCAAATGGTGTGTGCTTATTTCCCCTCATGCTTTTGATTTTGCCATCTTTCAATGTTCCTACTAATGAAGGGAGCCGTGTCACATTAAAACTCATAGAAGTTCTCCCTTACCAGATCTAGAGCCTGTGACCATGGTATTGTATTACAGCATAAATACTAATCTGTTTAAGTGTGTTGTCTGTCTTTACAGCTGGAGAAAGTAATCTTCCACATAATTATGTCCGTAGTCTTGAAGACTGGTGTCTGTGTCATGCTATTACCAGTCTAGGGGAGACTGGTAAACTGTCAGAAGCTGAAGCTCTTTGTAACAAGGTATGATGGTGTCACACAGGCAGATTGTGGTGGAATTGACAGAAGCCATTATTTTTGTGCATTATAGAGTTAGGTAATGTTTGAATTAGCAACTGCTGTTCCATCAGAGCTACAAAATACAGTAGTTCGCAGAATCACTGAATATTCTGAGTTGAAAGGAACCCACAAAGATGAGATCATCAAGTCCAGCTCTGAATTGAATGGTCTGTATGGGAATCAAACCTTCAACTCTGGCAGTATTAGCACCATGATCTGACCAACTGAACTGATGGTTGACATTTCTTCCCTCCACAATATAGTGTTTGCAGCACCAGAACTGTGTTAATAGTTGAAACAAGTGTGTGTGTCATGGTAAAGCTGAAGTCTGTTCTTCCTGCCTAGAATTAAGCAAAACATTACCAAAATTCAGGGCAAGAAGTCAGGATAGGAGACGTACATGGGACTTTTCTTCTGGGTTGTGTTGGTACTTTTTTTCAGAGTTCCAAGTGGATGCTACAAGTTTAATTATTAAAAAGAGAGGTCTTGCTGCAACACAGCTGTGGAAGGGAGCTGGGCTGTGAACAGCCTTCAGGAGGGTGTTCATAAGCAGAAGACTTGGCAAAAGATAAGCAAAAAAGCACAGATTCCCTGATTTTCATTAAGGAAAATTACTAATCACATGAAAATGTGAATCCTTGGTTTTGGTATATTTCATTAAAGTGGATGGGAGTTAAAAGAAAAAAGCCAACAACAACAAACAACAAAAAACCTAAACTACACAAGCAGATTGATTGAACATGCTGGTTTTCAGGAGGACGTAGTTTCTTACCTCTTTGTTTCCTTGGTGATGTATTTTCCTTTTCTGGCCAACTTGTCTACTGACCTGCCTTATGTTAACAATGATCAGAAATTTTGAGACATACAAGATCTGTCCTTCCCCCCAGTTTGATGTGGGGGAAGGTTGTGGTGGATTTTGCTTGTATTATGTTGATTTTTGTTTGACTAAACAGCCTGAGGAGAGGACAGTCAGTGTCTGCAATTAGTGTAGAAAAAAGGATAGCATTCCCTAGTACCACAAACTCTCAGTGGTAGTTTTGGACCCCAGAATCCTCAGAAAGCAGTATAACTGGGAGTGTAGAGTCAGACACTGCTGACATTCAACTGTGAAGGATTCACAGGCAACATTTTTTGTTAAAAAATGTGTGAAAAATACAAGTATTGTTTTTTTTAAAAAAATCTGTTTTGAGTTATAATTCTTTGAAGTATTGTGATTTCAGCACAGAAAATAATGTGCAGTGAGGTTTGCAGAAGTTTCACATGCTTCACCTGAGCAGAGTAGAGCAACAGATAGCTAGTTTTCTGTCTTTGCTTTTTGGTGTTGGTTCAAAGAAATACTCTCTGCATACCTGCTATGACTGAATACAAAATGTTTAGTAAAGTGCTTCTGATCCAGTGAAAATAAAGTGTCTTATGTGGGAGAACTGAAATTGCTTGAAGCATAATCAAGGTCCCTTTTAGCCCCAAGACAGGTTTTTTCCTATATTAATAGGCCCAAAATTTTTAATAATTGTCAAACCAAGTGAGAGCTGTCTTTCAGAAACCAATAAGAGTAGGAAATGTAAAATTTAAAATTGAGCATAGACTTCAAATGTATTTTGAGGACAGAGAAAATATTACCTGTTTTTATGGATCAGTCCCGGAATACTCCTTTGTGCAGTGGAGGAGAAAAAAAGCTGTGTTTCAAGCACCCTGAGAAGGCTTTCAATGTTGTTTTCTATAAAGAACAGAATGGAAAATCTAAGTGACCTTGATATTGGAGAATGATAATTCTTACTGATTTGGTTTTAGGGTTTAAAAAGCTGCCCTGAGCATCCAGCTCTGTTTTTGCTTTTGAGACAAGTTCAGTGTAAGCAGCTGTTGCAGACTCACAAAGAACTTCCAGACAGCATCTTGGAGGAACTTCGCAAGACAGTCATGTCCAGTTCATCCTCAGCTGCAGCCTGGCAAGTAAGTGTGAATCTTTTCCCTGACTGGTGTGCCACTCTCACACCTCCTGTAAGAGGATGAGCATTTGTTTCACTGCTTGATTTTATTATTTGCTTACAGTCAGTGACAGAAAAAACAGCTTAAATTCTATTTGTTCCCAAGTTGAAACATAGTGTTAACTTCTATAAAAGTTGAAATATTAAGGACTGCTAGTAAAACCTAGCAGACATGGAGGCAGGAGAATTAAAAGCTTGAGATAAATGTTTGGAGTCCCTGTCTTTAGGGATCTGTGATTTGACATGTGAGCAGAAAGCAATTAAATACTTCACAACTTCATAAGAATAAATGGAAGTAAAGGTTTTCCTGTTGTAGTAATATACAATTTCTTATTTAAGAGTCTGAAAACCTGAATAAGTCTTTTTCTCTATAATGTCTTGACTGCACGTGTCACTATTCTTTTGAGTAAGTTGACTGCAGAGAATCACTCCCAGTAACATTGTTCACTAATTCCCTTCTATGGCATGATGAGTAATCATTTTTAGTTGACATAAAAGTGCTAAATCTCACTTCATATGCTGCTTCTAGTGAGTCAATCTGAGAAGTCTCATGCATGCCAAAAGATACTTTTGGTGATGCAACACCAAATATGTTCATTTTCTAACAGCTGTATTTTAGTTTACAGTTATTATCTGTCTTTACCAATGTGAGTAGCACATTGTTTAAAAAAATTATGTGAACTTTTAGAGTCTTTTATGTAGCTGAAGGATTTATGATGCTCCTCTGCATGTTGATAAAATAAAACCATGCTTGTGGTAAGATTCAGTGAAGTTGTTTTCACTCTGAGAAGATCAGTGCAAGGCTGCTTTACAGATCATGGTCTTGCTTCTTAGAAAGCTGCAGATCCTCTTCTCTACAGAAACACCAGGAGCATTATTTCTGGGGAAGATGCTTTTTTGATGCATTTTTCTGTGATTTGTGAGACTTCATCTTTCTGAATATAGAACTCATTCAGGTTGAATTTGGAAAATATTGGGCATGCAAGACATTATTGTATCCTCTTTTTAATAACTTTTTTTAAATTAAATTCGGGTTTGTGTACATTCTTCAAGCATCCCTTGCATAACCAAGTCATCTTCCTCACAAGCAGGGCGAATAAGTGAAATGAGTGTGTGTAATGTGGGGAGTGGGAGGGGATGATTTGTTTTAGTCTTCCTAATTCAGGCCACAGATAAGACAGTTTTAGTCTTCAATTAAAAGAAGTATTTCTCAGGGCTTAGATAGCCTTCTGAAAAACTTGGCTGCTGCATTTGCTTCTAGTCGATAAATGTACATTTTTATATTTTCTGTCTCTAGACTTCCTGTCAGTTTGATTTATCCATTGTGATGCCTTACAGTTTTACTACATTAGAGGGACCATTAACTTTTCTTTCTGATTAAGTTTTTTGCTTTTGTCTAAATTGTTCTGTGGGATTTAAGGGTGCTGCTGAACTGCTGCTCTGATGGCTGTTCTACTTTTTGTGCTGTGACTTGTCAGGAAAATAGAGAAAAGCAGATCTGGCAAAGTTGACTTTGTGCCTTTACATGAGGGTTCTCTTCTTCTTGAGTGCTAGACATCTTCAGCTGCAAAGAGCTGAGGCTGAGGAAAGCTTTTTTTCCTTCCCATGGATGAATGTTTTACTCTAAAAAGCAGGCCTGCAGCTTGATATCAAGAATGCACAATCTCACTAGTGCTAATTAGTACTTTCCAGTGTGTTGTTTTTTGTAATTGAGAGTAACTTCTATGCACCAGAACGCATTAATAATTTTTGCCTGCTCTAACACCCTGTAATCTTTAGCTAGGAAAAGTCTAGAGGCCTTTGCTCAAAAGCAAGGGAATTACTTTGTTTACTTGGTGATCCAGCAAAGAATATTTCTAAATATGGCTTGCGCCTCTTCATGCATATCTTGTACATGTCAAGGATTTGCAAATATGGGTACATCTGCTTCAAAAAATGTGTGATGACTACAAAATTAAAGATGGAGAAGCTAGAATCCTTTTCCTTCTCTTCATGAGGAAATCCAGGACATCTTGTGCTGGCAGAGCAGGCAGCAGCTGAGACAACCTATCAAAAAAAGTCCATGAGAGGGCTGGGGAACTCTCAAAATAATTTACTGTAGTGAGATGTATTGCCAGCTCTGCAGCAGACTAATTTTTCTGCAGGGCAATGCACAGTGTGTTGTTAGATTGAGGACTGGGTACATGGTGTCAGCTAATAGTATACTGTGATACTCTCATAAAGTGGACTAAATGGTATTACCTAATGGATGTGTGTTTTGGCGGCTCCATAACTGATTTTGTTGGATGTTTATTTTCAGTGGCTGGCGAAAATATATCAGTCTCAGAGAATGATGACTGGAGCAGAGATGTGTTACAGAAAGAGTCTGCAGTTGGCATCACAGCAGGGCAGCTGGAATGGGAAGTTATCCAGTCTGCTCAGGCTAGCTATGCTTGCCCTGGAAATCTGCATGGTAGGATAATCAGTATAACATTACTGCATGATTTCACAGAACTTGGTGGGATAGAAGGCTTCTGTAGTCATTAAATGATGCCCCTGTTGAAATGACTTTACATTTTATAAATGACAGCTGGAGAATAAAATGAGACATCAGGGGGCAGTGAAGTATTCTTAGAACATGTCTTTGTAAGACAGGTTGCAATGTAATAATCACATAGAGCCACTTTGTGCCTAAGAGGCTCACTTGCTCAGTAAGGCTTGTCTGTAACAGTTTTAGTTTGATCATCCATATTGGCATACCCCTTAAATGTCTGTCTTGTTCAGACGACTGCCTCAACAGATGTCTTTTCTTCGTTGGTGCCTGGAGAAGTCAGTCAGTCATATTTCAAGTATTTTTATGCTGTATGGTAATTTCCAGATATGATGCCTTGCAGTGAAGTCTAAGAACAATCTAAGGGAATCGTATTTTGTGGAATAAAGAAAAGTATTCCTTGCACTGGGGGTCAAGGTGAACATATCTCAGGATCTTGGCAAGTGTTAATTATCTTCAAGCAGTGTCACTTTAGAAACTTGAGGTGCACTACCAGAATTTAAAGTCTACTGTAAAATGTAGATACTGCTGTGATCTTGGTGAATGCTTTTTCACAAATTAATGAATGACCCAGCTGTAATCAAAATCAGGCAAAGCAACCCCCATATATCCTGACATCTTGTGTAAGAAAAGACCATTGGATTTACTGAGGATAAAGCTGCAAAACTGTTCTCCTTTTTGAAGAAGAGAGTTGTCCTCAGGTTTTCTCACAAGCCCATTGCTTCCAAAGGCAGAATTCAAGTGGTAGTATTTTTCCTGCTGTAATTCTGTCAGTTTTTAGTGGTCTGCTTTGTTACTTATTGCTCCTAAATGCTTTCAGAGGTCTCAAGATATTGTCTAAATTGATTAATACTATTTCTTCAAGGTCTGGCCTGACTTGCCTAAGAATAAACAAAACTTTATTAAAAACGTGATTAGTATGAATTTGATTATCTCATCTCAACTTTTTAAGTGAGCAGAGAAGCTGATAAGTGGATATTTTTTTGGCATTTCTGCCCTGGTTTAATGAAATGTATAAAAGCCTGGTGAAAAACTTACTCAGGTCCAAGAAAGCTATGTATTTGAAAATTGCTTGTCTCCCAAGTACCTTCCAAGTAAAAATTTGTTCACCCTTTCAAGTACAGTAATTTCAATGTTATCCAGACACAATGGGGATTATAAGGATTTTCTGAAGCCGTTTTTTCTTTCTTTGCTTTGCTTATATTAAGATATATGGCTTTGCTCAATAGTTGCTCTGTTAGGTGATTCCAGTCTAGGAGTTGGTTTTGACTTCTGGTAAAAAATTATGTCACTTCTGGGGATAAATTTTATGCTCTTGAACAGTTTTGTATGTGGTATGAAGATTTACAATGGTTTCTGAAGCACTACTGCAATTTATATGAAAATACAAAAAGACTATGTGCATAAATTAACAGGGGGAATGTTGGCAAGACTGAGCCTGAATAAGTTAACATGACTTTTCTAGGCACTTCTAACCACTGTTAGTCTGGGGTTTTTTTTAAACAAGTGTTTTTCTAACCTGCCAAATTCTTCTCAGAACAGCTTGAATTAAACCTGCTTTCTACAGAGATGCAAATATACTACAATAAAGTCATTTTTCCCCTACTTTTTCTTCTCTTTATTTTTTAAAATTTCTTTTTTTTATTATTCTCTTTCTTTCTTTCTTTTATTCTTAACTTTTATAATAGGCTAATGTCTCAAATGAACACTGGCCATCCTTGGTTCAGGAGGCAACAACTGAAGCTTTGAAGCTTTCTCCATGCCCTTTGGCAGCTCTGCTTCAAGCCCTCCTACAGTATAATCGCAAAATGGGAGCAAGGTATGCATGATCTGTTAAGTTGTCAGTGGAATACAATGTCTAAAAATACAAGTGGTCATTATCTGCAGATCTAACTTCAGGAACTTGAAGAAACTTGAAAGGGGAAATTAATTCTTGAAATAGTGTGGTGAATAAAAAGGAGAGGGGAGAAAGGGTTAGTGATGTGGGGAGCAGCCAAATCTTCCATTATTTGTGAAAAAAACCAAAAAAAACCAAAAAAAATACAGCTGTAAGACAACTTTTATTTTAAAAACATGTTATCTAAATAAATTCATCAGGGAGACTACACATTCTGAAAAATCTTCTAAAATAGCACAGATATCACTGACCTGACTACTGCTGGGATTAATTTTGATCCCAGATTTAGCTCACACTGAAAGTTCATGCCCATTCCTGAACAGTCAGGTGGACATTGTGGCTTTTTGAGGAAGGATTTAGGGAAGGGGTTTTTGGAATCTTCCTGTGTTGTGTATTTGGTTGCTATGTCCATTTTGTCTTCTATAGTATTTTTGCTTAACCTATGGAAAATTGGAGGGTTTTGTATGGTTTTGTTCAATAATTCACCTGTTTTGTAGATAATTCTAGGAAACTGGCTTACGTTTTTTGTTGGCTCTTCAGATTATAGCCTAATGTGATTATGATGGTTGTCACTTACAATAAACTTAAGATAAAAAGTTAATTAAAATCAATCTTATTACAATTCCAGATACTAACTTCCATGAACAGATCTTGTGTATCACAAGATCTAATTGATCTGCTTAGATGTTTCAAAATCCTGAAACAATAAATTAATCTTGAATACAAATAGGAAACAAAAATATGTAACTGTTAAATCACAATATACTGGAATATCACATTGATTATAAAGGACAGAATTCTTAGAACAAGAGCCAAAGTTGGTGGAGCACCAGGGAATGAATATGACATCCCTACATGTAGTTTCCAGTTTTTACCAGATTTCTAATGGCACTGTAAATTTGAAAATTTGTTAGGTGGTGGTGTTGTTGTTGGAAGGTAGTATCAGCCAAACAGAATTTTAGACTTTGTGTTATACTCTATTCCAATTACCTTCTTTTCTGCACTTTCACATCTTGTCTCTGTTTTCAGGAACTGCAGTAAGGGCTTTCCTGTATTTTACTTCTGGCCATTGTTGCTTGCTTTGTTATGTTACATGGGGTCTGTTCAGTTGAATTTGATTTGGATTATGTTTTGATTATGTTTCCAGGGAGACTCGGCGAATGTTGGAGAGAGTCATTTACCAACCAGCGAATCCTGAAACCATAGTGTCAGTGGCACGCTGGTACCTCCTGCAACATCTGTATGCCAAAGATGATTGTGAATTAATAGATGTAAGCCAGTCCACCTTATACAGAACTTCTATCTATTTACATTTGATGTTATACTTGCAGCTGGGAAGTGGGGTAGAAGGAGGCTAGGAAGGTGTTGCTCTTGAGGTGCAAATGTACTTCAGTTTTTGAAATCAGCACCAGTTTGTTTGAATGTCTTCCATTCCTCCATGCAGTAATGAAAAGTAAACATTAAAGTCTCCAGTCCAAACTTGGAACAGTTCTACTGGTGATTCTTTAGTAGACATGAGGACCATTTAATTAATATTTTAGCAATAATAATGTTAATTCCCTCTAGCCTGGCTGGAACATGTCATGTCTCTGGCCCAAAAGATCTGAGCAGCACAATCTCTGTGCTCTCTCTTAAAGACTTGTGTGTAATGGTACATTATTTTCAGTACATAGTAGATGCTGCATTAGTTTCTGTTGACAGTACTTCACTAATGTATTTGATCAAACTCACAAATCCGTGCAGCTCTTTCATGTAGTGCAAGTGGGGTGTCATTTATTTTGGCTTATAATGAGAGCTACTTTTCTCCTCAAAATCTGAATACACTCTTCTAGCCTCAATGGTGAAGTCTTTTGCCCATATTATCAGCCGTTCCCTGGTGAAATGTTGAATCCAATACAAAGTACATTTGGAGGTACATATAAAAAGGTGTGGACAAAAATCCATACGCAGACATGCACAGACACAGATTAAAAAAGTTAGAGATTTAATGAGTTCAGAAGATCCTGGTATGATCTCATTGCACTTGCTTCTGCAAAGTTGTTTATAATCTCTGCTGATGAGTATGATAATAATGGCTGGAGATTTGCTTGGTTCTGCTTAATGGTTTTCCTTTTCAGTATGTGTAATGTCACTTGGTTACAAGAGATGTGCCAGAAGCTTATGAACATTAGCTTGCTGTGGGGCCCTTTTTTAAGGGCCCTAATAGAAAAGCTCCAAATATGATGTGTGGAAAATAAATCAGAGAAGTGTGAGTTTAGTTGGGGGAGGGAACAGGATGTGGCAGTTTTTTAAAGCAGTTGCAGAGAACACTTCAGTTTGGCAAATGGAGATTTATACAAAGGTAAGATTTATACAAAACGGGGTATAAGTGTGTGTCAGCAGGAAAATAGGTCTGCTTGTTTAATTGCCAGCAGGTAACTACTTGTCAAAGTAATCAATGATGCTTTTAGAGAGCATTGGAAGTGATTACAGTCACTATAGACTTGGATTACAAGTGATTACAGTCACTGTAGACTTGCAGATCTTGGATCTTTTAAGCAAGTTGATGTGTAACGTTGAGTATTTCCTATTTGGGGATTATGGGTTAGATGATCTTCTAGCAAAACTGTCTAACAGGAATTAAAGTACATTTCAGATTGCCATTAAGACAATAACAGAAAAATCTTAAATTCTCAGATCATTCTTTATTTTTCTCTGCAGGTGCTTATCGAAAATGCCAAAGCTAATGGAGATGTTAGAGCTCTGGAACTAAATGAGAAATTGTCAGCAAGTACCTAGAATGGACTATCTCAAGCAAAATACTCTTATGTTCATCCAGTTGAATTAGTTCACCTTCCAGAAGCATATAGACTTTGGGCTGTTTTGTTTATTGTGTCTGATTTTTTGTTTGTTTGTTTTGTCGACTGCAGCCTTGTCTTTAGTTTTGCTTTTTCTTGAACAAAAGTAGGTTATTTTCTTGTTGAGTTATGCACATAAAATCACATTTATTTTGAAAAGAAAACCCTGAAATTTGCTTATTTTTGTCCCCCCAGTTAAACTTTGTCGCTATTCACAGTAGAGTATTTTCCCCCTAACTTAGGTAGTAGATAGAATTCCCCTTTATCTACTCACGTGTCTCTGTCAGGTCTGAGGGGTCTTGGGCTCTGATCCCTTCTGGATCACAGCTGGGGCCCCCTCCCAGGAGTGCTGGCAGGAGTGGGGGGCAGGAGCTGGGTGTTCCCTTGGTCCAGGGGTATTCCAGATGCCTTCTGTCCCATCTGGGTCACCAGAACTGATGCCATGTGAAGGCTGACCTAGAACAGAGACTAGATGGAGTTAAAGAATAAAGTAAATATTTATTAAAAGGCCTCAATGGATACACCTTGGGCAGAACAAGAGCCCAACCAGGGCTGCACCCCAGATGAACCCAAAATGTCACAAAAATGGATGACCAGTCATGAGATCTCTCACTTTTATAAGTTCTGGTCCATTAGCATATTGGAGTTAATTGTCCAGTCATAGCTTTACATTATGAAGTCGTATCCTTCTTGTTTTTCTCTCTTCGGTCCATGTTATTTATGCTCTTGGGCCTGAGATTTGGGTGGTTGTCCTTGGTCCCACGCTAGGAAAGGAATTTTTTTGTCTACCTACTTTGTGAAGAGAGCTTACCATCCCTTAATATGAAGCTCAGAACTGCACACTAAAGCAGCATAGAATCTGAAGACTATAAAAGCCAAAACCTAAGGCATCATTTGGATGCGCACAGAAGTACAATTATTAACTCCACTACCAGGTTTTCTTGGCAGAGACAGCTTCTGTCATCTCTTGGTAACTCAGCTGCTGGTTGTTTAATTGGATGAGTTATGACAGCCATTCTTAAGATACGTTGTTATTTTACTTTTATCTACACAAAAATAAAAAATTAATTATGCAATGACTCTGACCTGTGAAAGTTACAATAAGGATGTTCACTCTGTTGACAGGGGTCATGATAGCAGCAAACATTTTCTTGTTTAAATCTTCTTAAAATTTCTGCCCAGCAGAGTCTTACAACAGCTTATACAATCCCATGTTACAGGCAGGAGAGGGCACTTCAAAAGCATGCAGTGGGACAGCGTTGAACATGCACTTGCTTTTGGAACCAGTTGTTCTGGGCTTGCAGAAAACTGGAGGCTGAGTTGGAGTGCAAGTCGCACACGCTGATATCTGGAGAATGTGCCACTCTCGTTTTAACAGGAAAACTCAGCTCAGTGGGCTGGGGCTCTTAGTCTGTGGAGGTAAGATGAAACTATAAATAGCAAGAATCTCTCCTTATCTTCCACACTTTCATTCTCTCACTTTTCTTAAAATTATTTTCTTTAAATTTAGATTGATTATACTTCCCTTCATAGAGCTGCTGTCAAATAGCCTTGAACTATCAGTAACTGCAAATCTTAAATGGAAATGCTGCAAAAGCCAGATGTGACTCTCAAGAGTAGCTGTAACTTTTTTTAGCTTGCTGCTATTAAAAACCTGGAGAAATTCTTGCAGCCTATGGTTTGTATCCTGGGCATATGGTCTTGGTATGTGTGCCACCCACTCTAGTGGTGGAAAAGCTGTCATCACCAGCCTCCTGGCAGCACAGTAAGCAACTGCCTGCCCCTCTTAATCCTTCTGTGTGAGCGTTAGCCTAGACTTTGCTAATACTGAGCCCTGAAATACCTTCTAGCATCTAGGAGAGCTGAGAGGCTCTGTGACAACAGCCCAGAGATGCCCGCTGAGTAACCATCAACTGTGAACATTCCATGTTAGAAAAAAAAAAGTTGTAGTACAGTGTTTTTTCTGCTCAAAAGACCATGAATTTGCTTTTACTCTAAACAGTTATGAACTCCTTGAATAAGATAATTATACAGCCTGAAGTTGTATTACATACACTGTAGGGAAAAAAAAACTCCACAAATCTCTGTGAGTTGTGAAGTACTCAGTGGAAAGTGCTCAGGGAAAATGAGTTTAAATTTAAGCTTTTGTAAAATTCAACATCTTGAGGTATAAGTGTTCCTCTCCTGATTTTTAAGCAATGTATATCCTCTACAAAATTGGCACATTGTAGCAAGTCTGCTGTAACACTGGCAAAGCTTGTAAATTCCTGCAGCTTGAGGCAACCGTGTATTTTATGTACTGTAAAGCACAGCAAAATACAAAGACACATAAGTATCACTGATTTGTGGAATTGAGAATTGCTTATGGATTTCACTGTCTCAGAAGTCAGTGTTCTTCAGCTGCTCTTGCTGTAAATGGGGGGAAAAATAAACATTGTCCAACTATAAGTTATTATGTTGGTTTATGCAGAAGGCAGAATGGAATGAGATCTAATGAATTGAAGGTAGAACTTTTCATTGCTTCAGATGCTAGAGGTTGCTTTTTTAGCCCCATGCTGATTCTCAGTAGAGAGAGCACTTCTAAGACTTGACAACGCTTGCTCTTGGTGGTCCCTCTTCTGGAGGTCACTTGGATAGTGTTTTTTTCATGTCTTTCTGAATTTTCTTCTTTTTTTAGGTTTCATTTTGTGTTCCGTACTTGTTTGAGCAGCTCCAGAGATTCATGAACAGGATTTCATTTACTCTTCAGTAAATTTCCTGTAAAAGAATAGGAACAATTAATTAAACAGTGGTTGCTTTCAACACGTTAGAAGTTGATTCTTTTGTCTCTGCAAAGATTTCTGACCCATGTTTAATACAAATCACATTAAATCAAATCTATCCCATTATTTTATTGAATAGTATGAAAACACAATAGCAGCTTGGATTGCATGCTCCTTGTTACTGGGAGCTGTCTTCCAATACATTGGACAATGCCAAGCGTAATTACCGCTGTGATTGACTTCAGGCATGTTATGTGGCAGAAAGAAGACGCTGTCTTTTAAAAAAGGGGGAATTGTTTGCTTTTAACTATATTTTTTTTCATTGAGCGTTGGGAGTTTCTTGTTGGTTTGTATTTTTCAAGACCACAATCAAAAACTCTGGGTTTTCCATCAGCTGCTGATACTGTGGCTTTATAGTTTTCCTACCAGACAGCAGAGTTGGTGCTGTGGATTTCCCAAAGTTGTAGGAACTGTAAGTAGACTCACTTGTCATCTGAGATGGACACTGTTCTGTTGTGCACTTCTAGGAGAATGGGAGCTCAGCTTCACCAGCTGTTTGTGCTGTGTATAAGTACATAAAAAGGGAGAGATAGGAGTGTGCAGACACAGGTTTTTCCAAAACAGAATACAGAGCACCTGATTTTTTTGCACATTTTTTGCACCACTGTGCAGTCAAATGCTGTCAATGAAGACTGAAGGATTGCAAAATTGTAAGCTGCTGTTACCTTGCTGATTGCAGTAATTTTCAAATTACAGTGCGGTAGCTCTTTGTGTTTGTTTGCCATCTCACATAGATGTTAACTTCTTAGGAACTAAGAACTGAGCAGCCTTCTATTTTTGAAGTGTTTACTGTAACATGGCTGCCAATGACATGTTTTTCTTTCTGGAACAGTTATTTAATATGGATTCATTTTGTCACTGCTGCAGTCAAAACGAATTGTTTCCTAGTGCTCAGAACTTTACAAATTCCAGACACATCTCTGATTTCCAGAATGCTAATCTGTGCTGAAGAACCAACAGCTGCTGAGACAGTCAAGAGACTGCCTCTATCCCCTTCAAGCTGCTCTGCACCTCTTCAGCAGCCTCCTTTCCCCCTGTCGCAGGGTCAGCCCTGCCAGAGGACTCTCAAAGGGAAGTAGTCCTTGGACTTGAGTTTGAACACAAGCATCGCCAAAGTTTGGTATAAACAGAGCTCTTCTGTCCTTATTTTCCACAGGTTTATTTTCAACTTCCTTGAAGTAAAGAACTCTGTCAGCACCAAGATCTTTTATTCTGAAATTTTTTAGCCATGACTTTTTTTGAGAGCCATCTTGTGCTCACTCAGAAGGTCTTGTAGCCAGCTAAACCTTGCCCTCTCAAGCTGCACAAAGACCTTAAATAACAGGGAGGTTAGTTTAGTACAGCCTTGGGGCATGGTCGGTTGCAGAGGATGAAGGAATTAGAGGTGAAGTAAAGGCTGGAGTACTTGATCACAGACATCCTGAAAGATGAGAAACCAGATACTCACGTTTCAGTTGAGAACATGTAAGATGTTAAATAGTCATGCAGTGATTTTCAGACTTCTGTTCCTTTGGACCTGAGTAGTTTTTTGTTTGTTTGTTTGGTTTTTTTTTTTTTGATAACCTGCTACATCCACTGTTTCCACCATCAGCTGAAAATGGGAGGGTATTACAACGGATTATGTTTGAGTCACACAGAACAGATTACAGGGAGTGAAACCTTCCTTGTGCAGATCAGGTACTCAGTGACTCAGGAGAAACTCTTTGAAATTGCTCTGAACAGCCAGAATCATCTGGTGAAGCGCCTTATGCTTCGTGAGATATATCACTGTGACTGTCCCCATAAGAAGCAGCTGCCATGTATCATCAGCAATACCATCTGACTGCTTCCCTCTTCATTTACACAATGCATGCTCTGTGTTGAGTAGCTGCAAATCATCAAGTTGCCTCTTTTTCCAGCTACTGTTGGTGGAGAATGGGGAGTAAAGTATTGAAATAATACAAAGCCATTAGATATGATCACAGCAGCAGGATCTATACAAGAGAGAATCACTGCTGTCTCCATATGAAGATTAGGGATCTTCCTAAAAATAAATGGGTACTCTAAAGCAACCTGGAAACAGATTGTGGCATTGCCTTTAAATGAAAGACCATTACCTTGAAACTCCTGTGCAAAAGTCATGCTGTCTGTTTGCAAAGACAGATGGGCTAAACCGAGAGACATCTGTGTTCAGGGTTTTCAAGACAGTCACTTAAATATCTTTTTGTCTTTGTTGGAAAAATGGTTTCTGCAGCAGCAGGTTAATATCTTTTTAAAATACCTTGAATGAAATCCCATTCTCACATGATCTCTATTCGTTTTGCACTTCCTCAAGCTCTTTCCAGATCTGTCTTTTAAATTTAGCAATTCTTGCACACAGTTTTTCAAATCACTTTTCATCTGATACAACTTTTTATACTTCTGTGGTTTATCAATTTTTTCTGGTTTTAGTGATGGAAATACCAGCTTTTCTTCTGCTCTTTTTTTTTTCCTGCTCTTTCCTTTAAATGCATAATACAGGTTCATGCACACATTAACCTGTCTTCTGCTACCCTTATGTTGAGTTGGTCTAGCTTTCTAATCTCATGTGGGACAGCACTCCACAAACTGCAAGGAGAGGTCTGGTACCCCAGAGAACCTGTCAATTATCTCTTCCACAATGAACCAAGTAAACCAGGAAAATTCTTTTCCTGGCTGGGCCAGGACAAGTGTGCTTTTAAATACTTATTTATTTATTTTTATTCAATCATTTAAATCCAGTGATTTGATCTCAGACTGTGCAGTGTGAGATGCTGAACAAAAATAACCCTTTTCAAGTTGCTTTTATGAGCCCATCTCAAGCCCAAGCTTTCCAACCAAAGAAGTGCAATGCAGTGGTGTAAAACCAGCTAAACTGCTGGCACAAATAATGAGGCTGAGCCCTGAAAGAGTCGTCTATCTGAGGGATGGCAAGCTGTCCCCTCCCACTTCTGAGCCAATACAGCTCTTGTAGGCAGTTCCCCCTTGATGGTGTGCTCAAACCTGAGCTGCTCAGTTGCCCACCCTTTGATCTTCAAGTTGCACCACATCATCTGGTCAACTCCAAATCTTGTCAATATGGTCAAAATCCTCTGACCTTCTTTAGCATTTGCAACACAAGGGAGTCCTGTGGCTCTGCCTCCCAGGGAAGGTGTTTGCAAACCTGGCAGAAATGTTGTGTTGGAACACAGCTCTGAGTTTACAAACACTGCTGCGGGGCACAGGTGGCTGATGGAGTGAGTAATTTCCGTGAATGACTAAGCTGCTGCCCTGTGCTCCCAGGATGGCTCCATCACCCAAAGACAGCCTGCAAGATCCATCATCCCTTGTGATGGCATTCCATCTCAGACTGATGTGCAAAGGAGCATTGCTGCAGCTGCCAGAGCAGAATCTGCTGAGCAGAGCTGCCCTCCTGGTGCAGGCTGAAGCTCATCACCTGCATTTCTCTAGCACCCCTGCTGAGGTTTCCTTCAGCTCCCAGGGCCTGAGCTGTGCTTGCACTGAAGTTATGTGCAAAGGAGCACCATACATGCCTCTGTGTACATGTATGTGTACACACAATAATGCATTCCTTATTCAACTTATTTAAGAGGGGCTTTGAAAGATTTAACTCTTGGTAATGCTGTATTTTTTTTGTCACAGCAGTCTGTCTTAGGGGAGGGTAACCACATTTATTGGTGTGTTTTCTGCAAAATAATCACAAAATCTGTTAGTAGAGGAAGGAAATTCAAATTATACCTTTGAGATATCAACTGAGAAGTCAGAAACATTTTTAATATCTTCCTAGCTGCACTAAGTGTTGGTTGCCTTGAGTACAAAAGATTATCATCAGGCAGAATAAATGGAGATGAAAGTCCTGGAGTGTAATAGTTCTAAGCAATTTCTAAATCTCGTTTTGATCTACAGCTTTCACCCTGATGCTAAGATAAGGTGATCATGTTTTAATCGCTTTTGAATTCTGAAGTGGAATTAATTGCACATAGCAAAGGAGGAGAAACATTAAAAGCTGTGAAGGAATTAATTGAAAGGCTTGGTCCTGTGCCAAGGACTGCTGCTGTGGAACAGAAACCTGCCATATTATTACTGACCACTTGATGGTGAGTGTTTGTTTAAGTTTAAAACCTGGAACAGACATCTGTTCCTTAAGACATCTCTTCTTAAGGAAGAAGAGAACATCATTCTATCATTCCTTGTCAATGAATGATACTGGATGGTGCTCTGGATGGCGCCAATGCTCACCTTGGTACAGGGAAACACCATGGGGGTTACAAAGATGTAAAGTGGTGCCATAATCCAGGATTACTTCCTTTCCCAGGATGTCCCGTGCTCTGTGTGATCTCTGTGTTTGGGAACAAAATTCCCTCAGATGAGGATCAGGCCCTGACTTTGCTGTTGGCCCTGCTTGAGCAAGGGGTTGAACTTTATCTTGCAGATTTCCCTTCCAAAATTAATCTCTGTATACTCTGATTATAACTCACCATTTTGTTGGCTGTGTCCTAAGGCTCCTGGTTTTGTGTTGGATCTCAGGTTTTGTGTGCATGATTTTGTACCTCTTGAGATCAGGGTGAAGGAGTGTTGCTGTTCATTCCTGCTCCTGGCATGCCTGGAGTCCACCCCAGTATGGTGGAATGTCATGCTGGAGAGTCTTACCAGTCTCTCCTTTACCAAGCCAATGCCTGTGCTAGGCTTGATTTTCCTGAGACCCTGTCACCGGCACTTCTGTACCCATCTGGTGAAAGAGTAGCTGACCCTTGAGGTGATTTAGAATACTTGTCAACCTAAAATTGTGGCTATGTCTCTGTCAGACTATGGAGTAGTCTTGAGTCACTTGAGTAAATTGTTTAAATTACTCTGAATGTCCTCAATAGTTCCTAGCAACTCCCAAATGTAATTTTTCATTGGTCCTTATCTTGAAGGTTGTACCTACATGCCAAAATACGAATTTCTGTAGTGTGTCTACTTAAGGAAAATACCTGAGGGGTGAAAAGTGTTAATTTCACATTTGAATTAACTCTGTCTGAAGAAACTACATCATCCCATTTAACATAGACTGTGTGGCTGGTCATCAGTGGATGCAGTTTGAAAATTAAGTTTGTAAGGATAAGAAATCCTTGGAAATAAAACAAAAAGAGGATGCAGAGTTGCCTTTAAGGCAGCAGCTGGACAGACATGTGAAAGCCCACACAAAGGCATTAAAGCACGCAGAACCCGAAGACAGGCAAGTATCACAAAAATTTTCATGTCATTGTGTTAATTTCAAACACATGCTTGCTAGCAAGCAATAATTAGTTACAATTTGTTTGGGCCTCAGGATGAAAAGTCTGCTTGCTTCCAGTCCTTCTAATATTTAATACCACTTTTCAAAAGAATGTTTGAACTCAAGTGTTTTATACAGGAGAGTGAGTAATAACAGCTCTGCCTCAGTCACATGAAGTGATAGTGACTGTAAGAGTTGTAAAAAGCCCTAACAATAGCTAAATCTATCCAATTCATATGTTATTTCAGTTTTCTATAGGCAGCATATTTTCAAAATCATAGAATGGTTTGGGTTGGAAGGGGCCCTAGAGATCATCCTGTTCCAACCCCTCCACTGTGTCCTGGGACACAATCACTCGACCAGCTTGCTCCAAGCCCTGTCCAACCTGATTTCAACAGCTCCAGGAAAGTGTTATCCACAGCTTCTCTAAGCAACCTCTGCTAGTGCTTCACCACCCCCATAACAAACAATTTATTCCTAACACATCATCTAAAGCTCTCTTTTACGTTCAAACAGTTCCCTTACAGAAGCAGTTGTTAAGTCAGTTTATCAGTCAGTTCTAAGATTTAATTTTTAAAAATAAAAAAATTTTTGCATTGGGACTGTTATTTTTAGTTTAAACCAAGCACCTGTGGTCAGAAAGTTTGTTTCCTGAAGCACTAATCTTTGTTCAAAAGAAAATAAAATGGTGCTGTGATTGTGTGTTTGTGATGCAGGGGAGTATCCAACCTCAGCAGGGGAAGGAGAAGTTTGTAGGTGCTGTCTGTTACATGAGTGATATTAAACCTCTGTGTTCCAGTCCGCCCCTCCTGGTTACTTGCAAAAATTAACCAGAGCCAGAACACTGGAATAAGGCGAATAAATTATGCATAAACTAGAATCAGTGCTCAGTTTTGTTCAAAGGCTCAAAACCAAACTCTGGAAGCTGGCATCTGATTCTACTTCAATTTCTCTGCAAATGGAAAAGGAGAAAGAAGATATTTATACCTAAAAATTAGTTATTTGAGACTGTGTTTAGGTGACCTAGGAAATATTTGGCAAAGTCTGCCTGGAGGAGAAAGGGAGAACTGTGGAAATAATTTACCTTTTATGAAGTTATTTTACAAATACTGAAAATTGTTGTTATGAACGACATTAGCAGTTACCTCATGGAGTTACATGGCCTCTGCGGTTCAGATCAAATAAGCACAATGGTCCCTTTGGAATGCAGATCCTTACAGCCTCAGCCAAGATGCTGAGGAGGATGAAGTTGGCTGGGCTCAGTCTTGAGGGACACACTTGACAATGACAAAATAATAATAATAATAATAATAATAATAATAATAATAATAATAATAATAATAATAATAATAATAATGTAATAATTTTATTTTTTAAACTTTCTCCCATTAGTATCCCTCTTCCATGGAGCTCACAAAAAAATATATATATAGCAGGAGTAAGGGCACAGATACAGATAGTTTACTACACTCTTTGGCCCAGCAAAGACTTGAAATATTAATAAAGAGATACTTGTGGGTATTTAATAAGAGCATACTCCAGTAGTACTACAGTTAATTTTCATATGTGAAAACAGATCTATCTAATAGATCTATTGAAATTACTTTAGGCAGTAGAATGCAGCTATTCTAACCTAAATGACTCCAACAAAGAAGAGATAAGCATCCACTCTTCTGTGAAGGGTCAAATTTCTGAGTATGGCTCAATTACCATGAAATCCTGCAATATGTTCAAAATTCATCTGGATTTCAGTAAAAATATCAGTTTGTACATTTACAGCACAACTGCAGACCGTAGTCAAAGACGACTGGGTCCCTGACAGCTGCACATTAATTGAAGAGGTAACTGCGCTTTAAAACTGATTTTGATTTGTCAAGTTTTATGCAGAACATCCAGTCTGTTCCAGAAGTTAAATTTTATTTCAGTTCTATAAAAAGAGCACATAAATCTGGTAGACTTCTAAAGCAGAAGTATGAAAGGAGACTGATATTTCCGAAAGGACATTGAATTTACTTGACTTTTATATTAACTGGGAAAATATCTCGATATGTAGTAAATAAATACTTTGTATTTTATTTCAAATAGTCAATGCCAACACATCTTAGTGTCTACAAAGCCTCCTCTCTTCAGGATTCCTATTTCTGGTCACAACTTTAGTAGGATCTCATTAGCTTTTGATAAGCTCAGCTTTTACTTCTATTCAGTTTCCAATTTCTTTTCTGACATTTTTCTGCTTTTTCTTCCCTCTTAGATTGGTGACATTTCTTGTCCCTTTCACATCATCTTGATCTCTATCATGTAATGCTCTCTGTCTCCCTGTTTTTCCTTCTCTTTCCCCAACTTTAATATGCTGACCACTTTAGCCTGTTATTTCCTCATTCACCTGTATTCATTTTTGTTTCTCTTGAAGAGAATTTTTTCTTTTAAAGTCCTAGTCTATTTTTACTGCTGAATAGAACTCAGATTAAGTCTTACTTTAAAAAGTCTTTACTCAATTACTTACAATTTTAAGGGGTAGAACTATTGCCTTTGAAATATTGTTAGTGAAGGATTGTTATAATCAGATTTAAATTTTTTTGCACTAGGTCTGCTATTCAGTACTTAGCTGTTTTCCATTGTTCTGAATATGGATGCAAGATACTTTTGTTCATTGTATCCTTCCCTGGAGCTCCCTCTTCTCTAAACCTTCACAAGAATAACATCTCACCCCAAAAGTATTTCTGAATCTACAATAACAAAAATGCACTACGTAAATGATAAACAAATACATCACAAAACTGTGGGCTCATGAGGTTGTGCAGCCACTCTAAAATGTGCCCACCTTTCTTCATCAGTAGCATCACTGTCCCAGAGAGCTGTCGGAGAAGTGGGTAGATGTGCAAATGCATGAAGATTTTTTCTTTTGTATATTAGGCGAGTCACAAATTAGCCACAATTATAATGCTAAATAGAACCTTTGTATTTTGTCTTTCTTTAAAGTATGGAAAGTTAATTAGTCTATGCCTTTCTTACAGGTGGCATTTAGTGTCTCACTTTGTTAATTAGCTTGTGGGACAACACACTTTCATTTTGTGTTTTCATTATTTTAGGGCATAGATCTTCATTAACTTTCTTTTAGTGTTTCAAATGGATGTTGATTAACAGGTTTGTTCTGCTGTTTCATGGCACCCTGTTCATCACATTAAAACAGTCAGAGTGAATTACCAAAAGCCCTCAATCACTTTGCTGAGCGCCTAAATAAACCAGCTTTTTGCCATCACCTGGTGATGCATGGACACTGAGGTACACCTCTGGAGTGCATAGATCAAGCAAATATAAGTTAACTGCAGATAAGAGAAGCAAAGGCCAGAACTTAATCAAAAGGAGCCATTGATCTGAAGAACAAGGGGACCAGGGCTCGCTGCTCCCTTAGGAAACCCAAGGCAAGAGCTGCAAGACTTCACAAGCAGCACACAAGGTAAGAAAGAGGATTAATGGAGTAGACATTCAGTAACAAGAGAAAGAATCCTGAATATTCTATACAGGGAATACTTACAAATAGACAGTTTGAAGATAGGTGAGAACAAGTTTTTCAGCATGAGGTTAATGCAACTACATGCACATTACTGTGTTGCTGGAGGGTTGAGAGCCCTGCCTGAGGACCGACAGATGTGGAAAGCTTTGCAAAGACCCTCAAGTGTCTTTGAAGTGCCTCAAGACTTGATGCACCTTTGTGCCTTCCCACATCTCATGTTCCCCTTACATAACATCATTATTGTGTGCAAACTGGTTAAATGCATTATTGCTGTTTGGCAGATTGCATGAGGAAGAGAATGAGGATGCTTGGGATTTGCATAAATGTTACTCTAATATGTTGTTTCCCAGAGGACGCATTCCACAGCTTACAGTGAGATCATGATTTTCCAGTTACAGAAAACAGAGTCTGAGGAGCATGTCAGCACCAGTGCAGATGGACTGGGAATTGTACAGAAAGTGCGAGCTTTGAATATAGATTAAAAAGCAAAAGGAAATTAAAACCTCTGCTGGTTATATCAAAGCATTTAATTAGAGATTAAAGTGTAGCTATCCTCTATATATTTCAAGGACCTTTATCATTGAAAGTCATGGTAGGAACAGTGTGTGTGTTTTGGACTCCTGTACTTCCCAAAGTATTGCATTTTATGAAGAGTTGAACAACCTCACCGATGCACACCAGGGCTTTTGATTGTGTAGTATCGTGTTGGACCTTTTCCCTGAGCAACAAAAATGAGATTAAAGTAATACACTTACAACCATCTGTGGACTCCTTATTCATTTTTTAATTCATTTATTCTTTTTTCAGTGTGACTGAAAAAAAATGAATCTCTATTTATCAGAAGAGTGGCTTTTCTTACAGTTTATTACCTAATTGTTGTTACTGTAATACATATTCACATGCCAAAAGAAATTTTTATTAAGAGGCAGAATGCAAATTAAATATATATTTTGTTCAATGGGAATGCCAGTATAGCAAAGATATTGAAGGCTCTTTTTTAAAAGATCACTGTAACTTGACTCATAAATATTTACATAGTGTAGAAATGTACTCAGAAGGTCCGAACATTAACAAAATGCACCACAGTCAGCAAGTATCCATCTATTTTTCAAGGGAAGAGACAGTAAAGGAATAGACACAATCTGAATTAAGAACCAATCCACATTAATATTTTATACATGACAGAATACAGGAGACTATATCAGCTGCTGTGAGATAGAGCAGTTACTCCTTTAAAGTTTATTTATTCCCAGATGGTATTGGATTAAGGTTGGGCTACAAATGAAGAGGAAAACTGTCATCACAAGTTTGCATTTGGAAGGTTTCATCTAACTCAGTAAGTGTAAATTACATAAACATGAGCATTTGTCTCCGATCACTCGGTACTGTTCTGAAGGTACATAACAATTTCAAATCCTGAAATTCGAGAACAGGAAAATGTGAAAAATTAATGATGTAGTGGCAGTCCTCTGTCAGTTCCGGCTCGCATCTCAACCACAATGCTGGTGGCACGTACGCAGTTAAAGCTTGGCATTTCCCAAGGGAAACTTCAGCAGCAAAAATCCAAGAAAGCGCTGATGAATCCTGAATCACATAAAACAACACTATGCCTTAGCTTTATGGCAAACATTCATGTAAAACTGTATTATAATATTGCTGTTGAAATGCCATTGAAATGGCAGGTCTGAAAGTGCAATTCCAATCACTTTTAATGAAGCTTTCCTTTAATGTCATTTTCCTTTTTCTCACCTTAAAAAAAAAAAAAAAGGGCTAAGGACTTTGTTTCCAGCATCATACGATGATTACTTTTGTGCCTTCATTGTACATTTTCTATCTTCAGTATTGTTCTGAAGACATTGTTTGTCTTTAGTATTGTTTCCCTTTTTCAGATGTGGGAAACACTAACCAGGGCACCTAAAACATGGACAAGGAAGGAAGAGGGGACCTTGTAACATTGTTGTGGCACTTCGTGTGTGCTCAGCCTCTTGTTTCTTCTGAATGTGGGTTGGTTGTTTTCTTCTTCATCCAAGTAGGAGTGGACTGGCCTTTTTTCCCCACAATGATCCAGTTGTCCTGCTCTCCCAAATTGCTTTTCTTTCCTCTGCTGCAGGCAGATACCCCAGCACAGAGGATGGGACCAAGCTCCAGTGCAGATGATGAAGAGAAGCATCACACCCAGGAAAACACTGGAGAATGAGGTCATGGCTTTCCTAAAAGCATAAGCCTGGGGAGTCTGTCAACTTGAATTTAAAAACAACAGAAGACTCTTGAAGGATCACCTACTTTGTTCTAATGTAAATTAACCACAGAGTTAAAATGCCCCCACATCTTTCTCTGCCAGTTTTGGATGTGTTGGCATCAATTTCTCATCTTCGATTCCCTGTCTCTCTCTACAGTAGTCTGGAATCCTTTTGTACCCTACAATTTTTTTCTTGCTCTGCTGGTAATTATACACAGAAAGGAAGGCATCTTTGGATGCATTTCTTTTCTATAAATTGGCATAGACACTCACCCAGCAATTTTCCCTATTCCTTCCCCAATAGCATTCATGGCTCTTCTTTAATTTATACATAATATAATTTTCCATATAATTTTCCACCATAATTTTCTTAATCTCAGAAATGAGATGCTGGGCTTGGTGCACTATTCTGGTATCAATCTCTGTGCCATACAAAGAGTGTTTTTGGCTCTCTATTTCTCTGTGCCTGTCTTGCCCAAGGACATACTCCTGTCATTTCAGATGCTGCATCATTACAAAAGTTATTTAATTATTTACATGCTGTATTCCCCAAAATTTTCAGAGGACACTCAGTCATGAAATATCTCTTGTTTGGAGTTTCTCAGTCTGACCATATTAACAATATTACTGGTTATTCTTTATTATTGCCTTGTTCTTACTTGATCTATTTTTGTATTATCCATAAATGTCTACTGCAGAGTTTTATATGAAAAGTGTATAAGTGTCCGCCAGAGTTAAAAAAAAAAGCAAGCTACTTCAAGAAGATTTCTTCCTTAATAATTGCTTTTTCTGATATATCCATTCAGAAAATTGTTGATCTATGTTCTCTCTTACACAGCACAGTTCCACTTTGTCTTTCTTTTTGAATCATAGTATTTTTGTTACAAAGTGCTCCATGAAAGTCCACATATGTTAAGTACATACAATTACTTTTATCAATGGAAATTTATAATCTCACCAAAGGAATAACTCAAGAGTACTCAACAAGACCTACTTTCCAAAAGAAAAAATACAGATTTTACTGAGAAAACTGGAGAGTTATATATGTAGGAAGAAATAACTACTTCAGATGAAATGCAGATAAGCTAGAAAAGAAAAAAATCACAAAACTTTAAGTGTGTGATGAAGAATAAGACAGGAAAATATAGTTATTTCTTCCTGGCTTGAAATTTTTTTCTAACATGACAAAGCGAAAGCTCATATCTGTTACTAAAATGGAGATATAAAATTAGTGTGAAGTACATTTATGCTACTCTGAATCATCTCTGCACCAATGGGCTAGCAGAAATTAAAATGAGTCTCCTAGGATAACCCAAAACACTGTTGTATTCCATATCCATCTGTGCCAAAAAAATTGTTATTTTAATGCCCATGGGTGCACCTGGAAATGGAATTGCAGGACTAGGAGGCTTGCCATGGTCCCTTTAGAAGGTCAAAGCACCAGGAAGGAAGGCAAGCTTTCTCCACTTTGGTTTTTTTAAAATACTTTTTTCTCTCTTGTGCTGCCTCAAGGGAAATTCCACTTGCCTGCAGCTGCAGCTTGCCTGCAGTGCTTGCCTGCAGCTGCAGCACCTCTGGGCCAGGTGGCTTCACTCCATGCCTGGTCGAGGAGCCCTTGTGACTGTGCCTTGCCGTGCCTTGCCTTGCCTGCCCTGCCCTGCCCTGTTGTTTCAGGCCATGAGGAAGGCAAAGCCCCTTGATGAGTTCCAGACCCCGACCAAGTGCCAGCTGCTGGAGCAGGCCAGGCTGCCTTTCTCAGCAGAAGTGCTGCTGCTCTGAGGGATAAGCAGTAAAGAAGGGGAGGAAGGCTGAAGCCACATTCCCTCTTTCTCCCTACACGAGGTTGCCCATGGCAGCCTTCATCTTGGGAAGGGTGGGAGTTACCCCGCCATTCTGGGCTTCTCTTTGTTCCTGAGGAGTTTATGAGATCTAGAGATTTTGTACCTAGTGATAATCTTATTTTTTTTCCTGCTGCTGCTTTGCTTAACCAACAGTTAGTAAGCTGTTGGTTTTTTCCCTTATTTCTACTCTTATTAATTTTCTCCTTGTTGGTGCAAACTAAGGGGAGGTAACTAATTTTAGAGTGTCCACCTCTTAAACTGTCTAAGCCACAACACATTGTCATTCTTCCACATAGGTCTCCAATACTAGATGTATTTATGGTCAGACTTTGAACTGCCAAATTAGTTTCTATAGAGGCACAATCCCATATTCTTCTTTGCATCTCGAAATGAGCATTTCAAAATACAACTCAAAGCACTGTTTCTGGGAGCAGGTCATAGAATCACAGAATCACACAATGAGTTGGAAAGGACCTTAAAGGTTGTCTTACTCCAGCCTCCCTGGGAAACATTCCATTACACCAGGCTGCTCAAAGCCCGTCCAATCTGGCTTTGAACACATGGGGCATCTACAACTTCTGTGGACAATCTTTTTCAGTATCTCAGCTTGTGTCAGAACCCAGGACACCCCTCTGGGTGCCCTGGATGGCCAGACCCGCTGGCAGGGGGCTCTGAGACCCTGGCATGCAGCCAAAGACAAGTGGGGTTTCGATCTTAGGCCATGGAGCAAATTACCAACTCTGTATGAAGAATTACAAGCCACAAAAGTTTAGGTATTTTAGTAGAAGTAGTCACAAAGTGAAAGGAAGAGTTTTTGAGTGCTGTACAAGGGGGTTTTAAGCCTTGTACACAGGGGTTTGGATTTTGTACATGGGGGTCTGAGGCTCCAAGATGGAGGAATCAGGGCATGCCTTGTCCTCCTTCCTTCTTCTTCATAGCCTCCATGATTTGGGTGATGTTGGCACTTTTAGATTGGTTTAGAATAGAAGCTGACTGTCTAACATAGGTGATAGCTATTGGAACAGAATTGTAAATACATTACACATAGATTTTAGTATAAAGGACAGCACCAGCCTTGGGGGCAGGAAGAGAGTGTGCAGAGTGTGCCTCTGGCTGACCTGCTGAGGAGACCACAGCAGCCCAGAAGAAAATCTCTAAGATAACACACAATGAACAACCTTGAGACCGGACAACAGAAGACTACTGAGTCTTTCTTTGAAGGCACGGGTTGGAGCAGAGACTTTTCCACCTTTCGGGCTCACCCTGACCTGGGGGAGACTCTGACAATCTTGTTTTACTTTCTTGGGGAAAGTAACTACATTTTTTCTCAAAAATCTGTATCTGCACAAACAATGCATCCATTTTCCCTTTAGAAACACACTTTAGGCTGAAAAGTGCACACGAAACCAGGAAATGCAAAAATTGGGAGATTAATTTTGTTCTCCCCCTCAAACACCTGCAGTACAGTGAAGCCCTTAAAGAACAACACACTACTTTGGCTTCCTTTTAGCAGGGAATACTGGGTGTTTCCTAGGAGGGGGTCAATGGCTAAGTGGAGAAGGCATTTGCATAAAGGGATGTCCTTATTGTGTTCAGGGCAGGGTTTGGTTCCAGTGAAAGCATAGGCCTGCTGTCAAAGTGCTTTACGGATACGCCCTACCAGCCCTGAATGAGGACACAGGCCAGCAGAAGTAGGTCTGTAACATCTTCTCCTACCCTTACAATTCAGTATGTGTCCTGATATGTGATTCATTGCAGTTTTAGAAGTCTGATCTAAAGATGGAAGGAGTAGGCTCTTCTGAAGTGACTCATCCTCATGGTATCTGAATAGGTCACAAATATTAATTTAAGGGAACCCTTGTGCAGTTTCTGTGACCTTTAACAGATACAGAGAAGAGCAAGGGAATGGTTTTTAAAATCTGATTTTACTTGTCAGGCTGAAAAGAGAGACCTGAGGCGGATATTTCAGTGTAATTCAGCACTACTCAACACTCATCTAGTCAAAGCACAGCTCTAACCTCTTTAAAAATAAATACCCTATTGTGAAAAATACAGTTTCTTTTATTGGCTTTTTAGTTGAAATGTTCCCCACTGAGTGGATTTTATTTTTTAATAATATAGAAAAGGACAAATATGAAGGAAAATTTCAATTGCAAATGCCTAAAGTTTGCAAGAATTGTTGCTGATGGGTTTGTTGGTCCCACAGGCTTGGAGCTGTAGGAGGGCATGGGAACAGTCCTGCTGAATTATGTCATAGTTGTGCCAGTCGCACTTTTCCAGCAAAGGGAGACAATTCAACATCCACCAAAACTGGGGCACAGGTGACAGAGAAAGCTGTAATATCTCTGAAATAAGATATAATTTAAAATCCGTCATTTATGCACCTATTCCTTGCCCCTCTTGCACACAGAGTATGGACAACCATAATACTGAGTATCCTGGGCATTCCCATTTTTGTTCTGCATCAGAAAATAACATTCTCAAAGGGTGGAATGTACTGCATAACACGAGTGTATTTTTGTCAGTGTATTTAGCACTGATGCAAGCCTGATGCCACAAGTCCATGAAGACAAAGACACAGAATGGGAGCACCAAACCCTTGCTGCAAAAGCAGTATGACATACAGCCATTCATTAGGATGAAAAGCAGCTGCTTTTTTTTATTGAGGGAAATCAAAAGTCTCCTTCTCCATCTTGTTCCCTAGACTCCTAGCAGCATCACTATACTGGAGCTCACCATCCCCGGGTAAAATGGAGCCATGCTACTCCTGGAGGATGGTCACCCTGAGTCTGTGTGCAGAGTCTCAACTGATATATGATTGTCTTATGGATGTTGTCAGAACTGATGACAGGCATATCTCTCCTCTACCCCAAGACTTTTAGTAGAAATGTTTTTCTCTTGCAGTTTGCAATCCTGTCCTGGCCTGATGAAGGATGTCTTATCAAAGGTCTGATCTTTAAGACTCTTTCCATCAACAACCATTCTATGATTTTCCACTTGGCACTAGTTCCTTTCATGTCCCTGATCAACTGGGACATTTCACTGCCTCTGTCAGAGGAGTGTCTTTAGTCAGGCATAGTTTCATTCTTAGAGGGAACAGCAAAACAGCATTTTCTCCAACACAGGCTTTTTTGAAGGATATTCTTCCTGCTTTGGGGAAGATTTAGAGTATGAATGATTCAGATTTCCTCATGGAACCTTTTTTACTGTGTTAATGCTCGAGAAATCAGCATTGATCAGCCACTCTGATTTGCTACATGCCAAAAGCAATTCTCCAAATCTCTGCTATCTCTTCAGAGGCTTTGACATGTTCTCACTTCACTGTTTTCTGTGCTGTCAGTGCTCTACCCCTACCAAATCCTCTCAACTAGAATACACTAAGCAAACACGCACCTGAGATTAGAACCTAGAGAAGAGTAATTTACAACAACAAAGGAAAAGATTACCTTTGGATGCTTACAGCATATTTAGATGCTTAGAGCATTTTTCTAGCAAAGCTGTACTGCAGATACTTGATCTGCTGTATTGCAGATACTTAATCTGCAGATGGTGTTAGAGGAGCTGGATAATCTAAAAAAAGGAAGTGGTTTTATAGCATTGCTTACTACCACAGTATCAAAATGTTGGAAAAAAATCAGTATGAAATTAGCATAGACCCTAATTTTAACCCAAATTAAATTCAGATGAGCCATGACTGCATAGTTCTTGAGATAAATGTATAGAAGATCAATTATTTATTGAAGTAGACAGAAAACCAATTTAATTTAGTGTCATTTGTAAGACTTTTGAGGCTTCAAAAACAGCAACAAAAAAAGTCTGAAATTCTATTTCTGAGTATTTTTGTATTTTACATCTTTGCATGAAACAGAAGTTAGTAAGTGTCACATATAGTTAGTAAATGTCAAATATAAATTTGAAAAATAATAGTAAATAATCAAAGGTGTTTAGGCAGAAGAAGGGTAACCCATTATGCATCTCCAGTAGAAAACCATCTATCAGTTTAAGTAGAAAGGGAGCCTGAACTTTCATTGCCATCTGAACTGAACTTTGTGAAGAGTTTTGATTATGACAAGTTTGTATAGATTAGAATATTTGAGTAAGGAAAAGTAAGAACTTGAGTCTTGATGTTATAATTTAGATGGAAATACACTCACTCTTTATTTCTCTTGAACAAAATACCCTGCGCTATCTGTATTTCCCTTGAGCTCAGTCTCCACACTCCAACAATATTGAAGACAAATAGAATCTAAGCCTTTGAACTAAAACCCCAATACTCATCAACCTGCTTTTTATTTCATATAATTTTTTTTCCTTTACTTTCTCTAGTCCTCTCCCTTCAGTTTTCATAAGTAACTGCAAGTGCCACTATACAAGAAAAAAAACAGAATTTAACTGCAATGTGGTGGCCATGGTGAGAACTTTGCTGCAACTGAAGCCAATCTTAGTGCTGGATGGACCATGGGCTAGAGCTGCACTACTAGAGGAAGGGAAATGCTCTTTGCTATGTGTTACCTCAATATCCTGGCTGAGCTTTTTGACAATGCTTGTGATGTGGTTTTTCAGTGGCTGGGCATCAGTCTCTTTGTGCTGAGAACCTTTGCTTCCCTCAAGGCAGGAGACATGGAAAGCCATGATGCTCTCCTGACTGGGTAATTGCTCTTCCAGCAGGCGAGCCCTGTCTCCAAGGCAAGCAGGAGGGGAAGGGTCTGTCCTATGAAAAAAAACTCTGTGCCATGCTAGACATGGTCAGCATGGTCTCCTGTCTGCAGTGGGGGTAGTCTCAGCCCGTCTGTCAAGGCTGGCTGTTGTACTGGGGCTTTGATCCTCCCCCACGCTGCTTATGCATCTCTGCAATAGCTCTAGAAACAGCAACATGGAGGGCTAATTTGGGCATTGGCCCCCTTAATGGCCTTAGAGATGTAAACGATATTTTGGTAACAATTACGAAAAACCCAGATAGCATCAGGATCTGGGCTAATGTTCAGAGGCAGAGATTCTGAGGTACTTCTGTAATGCCATTATTGAAATCCTCATTTTAAGCTCTTCCTGTGCTAATTTAAATAAGGACAAAAATAATGTGGTCAGTGACCACATTCAAAAACATCCTAATGGATATGGTGATGCTTGTACAGAACATCCCCAGGTTCCTGACTGAGAGTGGGCAAAAGGGGAGCTCATGCCACGACCAGCAACTCCTGTGCTTGGCTTGCATTACATACAGCTACCCACTGTAAGGAAGTCTGAAATCCTAAGGTTTTCTCACAACTACTGCCTCCTCTGAATCTGCTGCCTAAAACACCTGCTGAGCCAGGAGCTCAAATATCCTACTGCTCATGTTTATCTGCCAGGAGCTCATGTTTATCCTACTGCTCTCTAGTAGGATAAACATGAAAGTTCTTCTTTATGGCAGCCCCAGCATCTCTCCTACCCTTGACAAGTGGCACTGCGCAAACGCAGAGGCACCTCCCACTGCAACTGACTGACATATTCATATCCCCCTTTTGGAAGTCTCTTCAGGATAATCAAAACCAGGGCTTGCCACAGGCTGCTGGGGTCCCCACTATGTTTATACCAAGCAGAACCTGACTCAAAACACTGTTTGGTGAACAGAACATCATTCCCAAAATCTGCAGCTTTACAGCCTCTTGCCAAAATAATCCCTTTTCCTTTCCCCATTTCCCAGGACCCTTCCCATCCCTCCAGCTAGGATGCCCTCATTTTCCCATGGTGGACCAGGGACCTTCCCTCACTGCTTCACTTCCTCCTTTCCTCCTTCCTTCCTTCACTCCCAGTAATATAGCCTATAGAATCTTCTCCACCAGCACAAAGACAGCACAGCTAGGGTAGCTTCAAGCTGGTTTTCCACTTCTGTCTGGTCAGAAGACCAAATAAAATTAGGCAAAATTATATAAAATTAAATAAATTACCTACAATGCTGAAAGTCAGTAGTGACAGTTCTCTGCAACCTTGCATGACAAATAATTCTCTCTAAACTTGCAGAAAACTCAAGACTTTGAAGTTTCTCTGCTGTTCACAGCTTTTCAACAATTTTCCAATTTCTTGGGCATGTTAAACAGATGTGATGGTAGTTTAGTCCTGACTTTCCTCAATGAACACACTAACAGCAATAATAGGGATACATGCAAGGAACGTATCTCCTTTCATTTAAGGAGAAAACTATCCAAATTGGGCATCTTGATTTTCTTTTTTTATTATTGTTATTTCTGAGTGTTTTAGGAAAAAAAAATACTTGGAAACATTTCCTAAGAGACTTTTCTGGTGTCATAGCTGCATTTTCAACTTTGGGAAACCAAGTTTAAGTCAGGGCCCTCTGGATTAAAGTGACACCGTGAAATTCAGAGGAGAAACATTTATAAACGTGACATCAAGTGGAGGTGATCAATTTGTCTTTACTTAAAGTTGTTCCCTCCATTTTATAACAGGAAAGGCAATTTACTGTGGTGACACTTCAAAAGGGTGTGAGAAATGAACATGCGCCCCCAACTCACAAGAAACTTGGACAGTTCTGTCCTCACTTCTCTGCTTGTTCAGCAGAGAGCTGGCAGGGATATGGCTAAAGGAAGATCTGGACTTTTTTCCCAGTCAAGCTGCTGACAGAGGCACAGGTGAAAATATATCCAAGACATAAATGTTGTTCCAGGACATTGCTGTCACTCCCAACACAGAGACTTTCTCACCAGTATGTGCCCTCCTGAACAGCCACTTCCACCATCCCTGCATGGTGTCAATTACAAAAAAGAGTCCTGCTCACTGATCAAAGGACAGGACTGACAAAGTAGGTGTGCTTTTCAGAACTGAAGAATGGCTCCTGTACAACCTGAGTTGTTGAGTTGTTGACTGAGTTGATTAACATATTTCATAAATCACTGATTTTTGTTTGGCTTTTGGAAATCCATACCCAAGGAAGAACTTTTATGACCAATGAAGTGCAGTTCACAGTGACTTGCATACTGAAATTTTTGCCTGCAGGAAGTAGAACAGTTTGCACTGTTGATGTAGGTCACAGTGACATTCCTGCAGGTCTCAGTCATTCTTTCTTTCTCATCATAACCCAGCTGCAATGTTTTCCTGTCTTCTCTGAGAACCAGGAGCCATACCTGCTGTGCCAACCTCTGTTAAAACACGCCAAGATTAGTTTTCAGGAACTGTCTGAAACACACAGTAAATCCGTCCCCACAGAATGGTTTCACTGGAGCTATATTAACACTGATCTTGAAAGAGCCTTCCAAACCTTGCAGGAATTTACTACATAACAACATAAATTATATGCAGCTGCTGTTGCAATCTAGTGACTGGTGTTCAGCCCCTAGATCAGTTACTATAAACATTTACAATACTTTAGCACTGGGAAAAAAATGTCTGTACAAAAAAATACCTGAAAGCTGGTCCTGTAGCTGTTTTTCCCTACTCATAGAAATTATCTACAGCTTTCATGCTTGCAGAAGCTCCGGAAAAAATCCAGAGAGGGAGCCTAATTAGCTGTGAGACTCAACTGCTTTGAGAAAGACGACCTTGAAGAGTCATTGAAACTAATGGCTTAAAATTTGGCCAAAAAAATAAAGAAATTAAGGTGCCAGCATTTTTAAGAGTTCTTGTTAGCTTACTCTTCTGGCTAGTGAAATTAGCAGGTCAGATGTTTCAGATATGTGATTGAGATTTTTCCTCAAGCAGCAGCTGCATGATGTCAACCAAAGCATGACTTGCGAGGCAGAAAAGGGGCCATGTGTCAGAAACAGTGCTCAGCATCACCACAGGGCAAGAGCTCCAGCAGCATGCACCAAGGAAACCTGCTGCACCTAGGCAGGACATGGGTTAGACTCATCTTTGTGTTAACTCCAGCGTGAAATAAGTGCTGTGATTCTACCTCCCTTGGTCATTGTGCTGTTTCTAGCAGAAGTGCACGTGCAGCATCTCTGCTGCAGACGCATAAAGGTAGACATAAGTGACCCTGAGGATGCGAGAAGAGAAAGGCATCAGTGGCCATGCAGAGGGCTCCAGAAGATCTGAAATGATTGTGCACAAGAGTGTGCAGAGATACAAGCCTATCCAGGACCTCAGCATTCCAAAACCTCTTCATATTCATTGACTGTCTATGAAACACATTTAGTCTAGCAGTAGAAGATTGTTCAGTGACATGATGAGCAGCCAGGAGCTTTGTATGTCCCTATAAACAGTATGGGAAGCCAATCTTAGCCCAGTCACAGTGTCCTGGTTCCATCCAGGACAGGGCTAACTTTTGCAGCAGCCAGAAGTAGCACAGCCCAGATCCTGAGGGTATTTGATACCTCCTCACACCATGTCCTGGGGGAATGGAGTAGGGCAGTGTTTTTCCAGTTTTGCTGGGGTGTGTGGTCAGGGTGTCAGGAAAATCAATCCACAAACACCAGACATTTATGTTTAAAAAGGAGACAGAGGAGTCCTGTAACTTCATTAGAATAAAGGGAGAGGCCATGAGGGATTTCCCCTAGGGACTCTCCAATTTTTGGAGGACACAGCCTCCTTTTAATCCTAATTTCCTGACCACATGTCCCTCTCTCTTTTCCCATTGGCTGAGGTACTCAGGAGGTACAGACTTCCTGAAATGCCTAAGACCCCCTTCTAATGTATATCCTCCCACTTTGTCTTTTCCTTGTGTCACTCAGTGGAATTCCTTATGGAATTTATGGTTCTTCCCATTGCTTCTTTCATCTCTCAGTATCAATTTTATTCATCAACAGACCTAGAGTTCGTTTGTAAAGACAAATCTCTCATTCCATTTATCAATCAGTGAAATCCTTCCCATTGCTTTTTTTATCTCTCAGTATCTAACTTTATTTACCAGCAGACCCACAGTCCATTTGTAAAGACGAGTCTCTTATTCCAGCGGTTACTAAGTTCCACATCATAAGCCATTGTGGGTGAAATGACTCTTACACATAAAACAATTCCTTAATGGTGTTTACATATGTTTATCTTTCATGGTAACAATGCCCTGCAGAGTAGTGGCATCATAAGGGTGGGATAGGGAAGACCTTGAGAGCAATCATCTGTCATGGGCAGACTAGGAGCTTCAGACAAAGTTTATTAGAGAAGTCCCCCCATTCAGTTGTGAGGGGCAGAAAGGACACCTTTGATTTCTAAATTCCTTCTCAGAGATGAGTCTGGGTGCAGCGGGATCTCACTGTTGTCCCTAAAAGCCATATTCATCATCCAGAGTGCAGTAAGCCAATCTTATACACGGAGCTGACGTGTTTGTTTATTGAACAATTGTGCAAAGAGGGTGCTACATGGTAAATCCACAAAGCTACCACAGCAAAACTTCTCAAAATTGTATCTTTTTTATCTGTTTTGGCAAACAAAGAAATCACTGTTATAAATAAGAAGCTTGACTAGGCCAATATTCAAGCAGCAATCTATTTATTAATTAAGGTGGTAAAGTATGAGCAAAACAGCGCTGGGTACAGTGGGGGAAGTTTTCCCTCCAACTGCACAACGATGGTTGGGGCGTACAGGTATTTATAGGGGCACACATAAGCTTCTTTCAGCAGTTTCTATTCCAAATTTTTACGTCACAATTCTATACACTATTGTGAGTTAGTTTTTCTCAGGATGTACCCCAGAAAGAAGTATTCCCAGATGGTGGGGTCCGACTTCCGAAAGAAGAAAGAGGTCTTCCAGCTGGTGTGGTCCAGACTCCAGATGTGGGCCCACCTTTTAATTGCAAAGACTATAAATCTCATAGCAGTGATGTCCAGCTTCCCTTGGTCGAAGCTATCAATCCTTGGGTTGATGTTCATCTTCCTTTCTCAAGCTGCTTTTTACTGTTTTGCTAAGGTGTTGAGATAAGCATGTTTCCTTTACATATATTCTAAACTTATATTTTCAAAGTTCCTTACTACAAGAAATATTCTAAAATTATACTTCAAAAGGTTATTATTGCAAAGCTGTTTAATGCTTAGCTACGTGCAAAAAGTTCCTGTCCAGTAGCAACATCCTTAAAACTTTATTTCAGATGCTATAAAAGTTAATTGTAAACAAAGGATAATTCAAAGGCCTTCTTCCATGCTTTACTCCCTCAGTTATTTTTCTGGAATTCATCCTTTAATTGTCCCATGATCAGTTTCCATACATATCACAATCACAAGCACACATGCTGCCTGTATGTACCTGACACGAAACACAGCTTTGTATCTCACATCACAATTCATTGTTTAGCAGTTGCCTAGTTTCCTTATTAATTAGTATCCTACCTTCTACTGGTTGAATGATTCTCTCACTTCTGATATTAATTAGTCTGCCTGCTCAGTCTTCTTCTTATTCTTTGGAGTCAGTGGTCTGTGAGTTGGTGGTTGCAATCTCACCCCGCTAGAATTACCTTCCAACCAGCTGGCTGGTGTACACACCCCCACACTGAGCTCCCTAGCTGTGGCAGGAGCCTGAGGCAAGACACTGAACTGGTGCCAATTCCTTGCATTACAAAGGGCAAGGGAACCTGTGGTGACAGCCGGGTGACAAGAGTCACAGCAGGAGTGAACTGAATAGGAATACCCCAGAATATGTGTGAAGGGTATAAATGCTTGAGTGGTCCTTTGTTCAGGGTCCCTCCTTTGAAGCTTTAAGGTCTGTTTCCCTAACAAAGCAAGACCCTGTTTCTCAACCCTCTACTCTTAGTAACTCTCTGGGCAAACTGTTAACGATTTCTGACTCTTGAGATGTCACAGTCTTAGCCACAGTCTGTCAGCAGTTTATAATCTAAAGGATTATATATGGAAGTGAATCTTTATGCAACTTGCGGTATTAAGGATGGTAAGTCAGATGTATACTGAAAATTTTTGTCACTATAATGATTAGACAAAAATACCTCAAACAAAATTATTTCCTACATGTAATACGTGGCTATAACTACTAGGATAGTATAGTGTGCCATTTATTAAACAATATTGAAGCCATTATATGAAATCAATTACATTGAGATAGCTGTTTCTCACCCAAATCAACACAGTCTCAAGGAGTAACCTTGAGGGTAACCTTGAAGTCCCCTCAAGGGAGGAATCTCCACACACTCCAAGGAGGAGAACGTTAGAGGATCCTGCTATTAAAGGTAGCACTGGGCATTCATAGTGTTTCAGAGTCAGTCATGTATCCCTGGCCCAGCTGTCTCAGTAAAACAAGTGAATAGTGTAACTTTTTTGCTCCTTTGTCGGTACTTTCTCAGATGCTCTATACCTTCATTTCCCTATCAGGATGTTTAACTTTGAGGTTGATGGGTCAGGTGATCCCAGCATTCTTCAACACCAAAAGCCATATAACATCCCCTTCCTCATTTCTTCATTCACCACTGACGGCTTTGCTAATAGGATATTGTTCGAGATGTTTTCACCTCATTCCTGGCAGAGCATCCTGCTTAAAAACAAAGAGTAAGAGCAGAAGTTTTTCCACTGAATCAGTCTGTCACAAGCGGTTTCTTTCTTTGCCTCTTGGATTGCTTGTGGAGTTTGTTTTGGTTTAGGTTGTTCCTGGATTAAATCTAACCCCAAAGAACTGTATTTGATGACAAACAGAACCCAACAAAAACCTGGAACAAAGAACATGAAATCCAGCCAAAAGGTTGTGGTTTTCTTTGTCAGGGCAATCCACGGAGAAAACAGAAACTGAAAACTGTTATAAAATGTAGCAATAGATATTGCACTGGGAATATGAGGAATGAATTTAAGAATCACTAGTAGAAAGACACACTTTTGACCTTTCTGGAATATGTCCTCATCTTAATGAATCCCACTGGTTTCGGATATGTGAGAAACAACTGCTCATTTTGAAAATTTAAAAAGGTTTATTAAACCTTAAAAAAATACAACAAAGGATTACATAAGGAAAAAGCTGCAGCGCTGGGAACTGCCCTCGTGGATACCACTTGGCCAGTTCGTCTTCAAAATGGATGCTCAGTCTTTTACACTCCTGGGAAGTTGCATCAGCTCACCCTGGCCACTCCCAAAGTCTGTCTGTCAGCTCTTTGCATTTATCAGTGGAAACTGCTTTCTTGTAACCCGACTGGAGATCAGGTGTTGCCACGCTGCACTCCCTAAGCAACAAGCTTTTCCATTCCCAACTGCCCCATGCAAGGAGCACGGTTGTAGTGTGGTTTTATACTTTGTAATACTTTGTAATAGTTTTGGTTTCGTATCCCCTTATTTTTCCCAAATGGTTTACCCCAGATTGTACCCCCTCCCTCTACCTGTAATTCCTCTCTTTGTTGAGATCATCCCCAAATCCACGCCCTGGCTCTCTCTCAGTCACTCTGGATCCCATCCTTTCTATCTAGAAATTTCGGTCCAGGTCATCAAGTGCTTAGTCAGAGGCCTGGGGTCAGCCCTCCAAGCGCTACTCCAACTGTCCATTCGATAAGTTTTCACCCCTGAAGTTTCTTTATTAGTCAGCAAATGCATCTACCTTTGGTTTCCACCCTTCTTTTAAATGTAACCTTGGCACCGCTCCCGGGCTCTAAGGAGGAGGCCCCCTGAGATGTGGGAGCTCCCAGGATCTCTGAATGAAACCTCGGATTAACCCCGGCTAAGAGTCGGCCCTTTTATCCTCTACCGATGTCTCTAGCTCTCTTCTGCTGCAAAGGCGACTAGCCTGGCTGCCTTCAGTACCCTCGGGGCACAAGACAGTGTGTCGTCGTGTCGTCCCGTCCCGTCCTCCCCCCGCCCCCACCTCCGTTGTCTGCCGAGCTGGGGCTGGCCGGGGCTCCTGAGGGGCTCCCAGCGAGACGGAGACAGGGCACATGTGCACACCTTCTTTTTGCCTGTCCTAGACAATCCCGGCTGTCTGATGGCAGCAATACAGGGGAGAGGAAAGGGAACTATGGGGAAAACAGAGGACATCAGAGGACACCTAAACTACAATAACATAACTATACATCACCAAAGCTTTTCTTAATATTCACACAGTAGTTATCCCTTAATTGCGAGAGCCAATCATCTCATTATCCATCTATAACAGGACATCATTTACAAAAAAGCAGAGAGTAGTGATGATCAGGAAATCTCAACTTCTGAGAATAAGAAAAACTTGAACTAAATATAATAATAAATTATCTCATCTACACAGCTGATCTTTCTTTCATGCCAAAAATTGCTCGAGGCAGAAATTCTTTTCCCAAACAGAAGAATTAAGAAAAAAAAATCATCATACTTAGACAATAAACTGAAAAGCCTTATGTTGCATTATAAAAGTCTGTATTTTCCAATATAGAGGTGTACTTCTTTTAATTACTTCTAAGCAGTAAGTAGTAAGAATGTAAGGATATCATTCTTCTTAGCTATTAAAATACATTGTTATTGATATAGCATCTTTTAAAAATGAGGTAAAATTCATACTTGTACAACAGTGGATAAGGGGCAATTTTTCATAACCCCTCCTAAGAGGAGAAGGAATGTACTCTTAATGAGTAGTATGGACTTGCTTTAAATTTATTTTTACAGGAAAACATTAGAAAGCTGTAATCTGTTACAATCTGAATATTAGAGTAAATATTAATGAAAGAGATAGAACAGTCTATCTAGAGCAGATAGGTTTAGAAGACCATAGGCTAGAGGAACTGGTTTCTTAAGTTAGTGACTGATACTCTTTGGTTTTAGGTATCTGTCTGGCAGAGTGGAACTCAAGCTCCTGACTGGGTGGGCAAGTCCCAGGCCCTCTAAGGGTGTGTGTGGGTTTGGATTTGCTGTTGCCTCAGTGAGTGCGCAAGTGATGGGCTTCTGGCACCCAACACTGCCCAACAAGCCCTCCTGTTCCATTTTCCCCATGAGTCAAATGAACAATGCTGCTCATGGTGTCTGTGGCAAGCTGTATTTTCAGACAGATGGGCTCTCACATATCTTGTACCTTGGAAAATTATCTGGGGAGCTGTTAGAGCTGTTGGATAACCATGTGTTTCTGAAGCAAGTCCCTACATGGCAGGATCCAGCACACCATTTGGTGTGGGGAGGAACAGATGTGCTGCTTACATGGCATGTGTGAAAATAATGCATCTCTTGTCCAGACAGGGATTAAATGGAGACAGGCACAATTCTCAGGGAAGACATGCTTGAATTTCCCATGCTGTGTTTTCATGATGGTGCACTTCTAATGGGAATGTGGGCTTCTCAAAAATCAAGTTTCTTGGAAGATTTCCATTTACTGAAACTTCTCTTAATATCATTGTGTTCTGTGTAGATAGCTCTGTCTGTCTACTCTGGCATGTGGCATTCTGTACTTGTACCTTTGTTTCAATTTCTTCTAGCTATTCAGACTTTCTTTAGTATTTTATGCTTCAGTAATTTTATAACAGAATTAGAGAATGGGGAAAGTTGAAAGAGACAACAGTGGGCCATCTGGTCCAACCTCACTGTTCAAACAGGGTCATGATAGGGCACATTGCATGGAATTGAAGATGGTCTCCAGGGAGGGAGACTCCATAACCATGCTGGGCAATCTCTTCCAGTGCACGGTCACCAACACAGCACAGTAAAGAAGTTCTTGCTCAGCTATGCAGATTGGATATATTTCCATAGGCCACAAAGTCAGTAAGAAGAAAAAAAAAATACAAATTTTTAGTATGCTTTTACAGTAGTGACCCATATAAATTGTCAGCTAAATTATTCCAATGTTATTTTAAGACAGCTTATAAAGTGGGAAGATTTGAAAAGGAAAGTAAACAATCTACCTATTTGTGGAAAAGAAATACAAAGTTCAGAGAAGCACAACATAAATAGAGTATGGTTTGCTCAGACGTGGACCCCAGTTTTTTGCAAGCTGGGACAGAAAACACTGTGCAAGGAAAATCTCACAAAACGTAATGAAATAATCTAATGACTTTTTAATACAGCTGGGCACAGAGGAGGTTATCACAGGGAGGAGCATAGGGACAGACAAGATGCTCTAGGAAAGCAGGGGGGGTCGTTGGTGGGGGCAATGTGATGGCAAGCCCCTCCCTGTGTGGGGACCAGAGGCTTCTTGATCCCCAAGATTCCCAAAGTCAGCAGGAGTCCACGTTGGGGTCAGGACAGAGATTCTGGAGAAAACCTCAGTAGAGAGAGAGAGTCTCTCACACAGAATCTAAACATTTACACACACTTACTATGGGAAAATATCTGGGGACCCTGTGGACAGGTAACTAGTGATACAATTAGAAGAAACTGAGGAGTTGTACTGGCATCTTGACAGGAGTTATAATAGTATGGAAATTATAGGATAAATCACAGTTGCTGCTCCCTGGATGGAATGCAGTTGGCATGACTTGAAATATGTTCTTCAATGATTCCCCATTCACACATATGCTAAGGGGAAGGGAATGGAGAGATGAGCTGTGTGGAGTTACCATGGCCAGGGTCTGCTGTGATCCTTGCAGGGAAGGGAACTGAATGGTACTTTGCAGCTGATAAACTGCATAGCACCTGTCAGCCAGAGGAGAGAGGGGAAAATGTCCAGCTACTGAAACAACAACTATGGCTAAATCACTCTTCTCAGATGAACTTGGCTTATTAAAGCCTAAAAATAATCTTAATGCACACCTCCATCCCAACATTACCCACCTTCAAGGGGCAACCACCCCTCCTCACTGGGCACCTACTCCATATTTTTGATTGTATCTTTAAAAGCAAAGTGAGAGAGCTTTACACCAATCAGTAACAAAGGTATGCGTGACTAGAGTTACTCAAGCTGCACCTAAGCACAGAGAAATAGTACAAAAGTAAGTCGAGAATGGGGGAAAGGTAGGGAAGAGTCCATCATAACTGCTGGGATCAGTCAATGGGCTGAACCTGTCTTCTCCTCCACAGTGATACCTGTTGCGCAAGAAGCATGTTCTCTGCTGGCAGAACATTTTACCAGGGATTAGAGCTTGTCTGTGGATTACTTTGAATACATTTTTTCCAGTCAGGCACTATCACCAACTGCCTTTGAACCTTAAGCTGTCACAATTTTACATGAATAAAGAGTGATATTCTATAAACTGTTGGTGTGTGTCCTTCAAGGGAACTAGCAGTGGTTGGCAGTGGGTAACACGCTCCAAGAGAGGAAGATCTGCTGAGGGGTCTCCGTTACACTGCTGGTTTCCCTGACTGAGTCAGTGGAACCATGCTCCCACCCAGCAGGACTGCTCAGTGAAGGTCCCCCAGTGGGACACTGGCAGAGTGCACAAGGGTCTTGGCTTTCCTGGGATGCTGACAGACAAATCAAACACTAAGGGTCCAGTAAATCTTCCCACACTAAGGATCAAGGAAGCTTCCCATTTTCACATTTACTTTTCTATTTTTTCTTTTTTTTTAATTATCATTCTCAAATCTTTTGGGTTTTTTTTTGTTTTTTTTTTTTTTTTTTTTTTTTTTGATCAGGTGGATAATCACAATGCTTTTATCTGCTCCACAGGAAGACAGTGTATTACACTTCTGTTGGGAGCAATCCTGCCATGTGAACTCTGACTTGGGTGGTGGTTGGAGATTTTTTTGTCACATTCAGCAATTAGAATTACTGCTGTATATGTTTCAGTGCAAAACCTTGCAATTCTTGAGTCTATTTGCAAGAATCATGATATAATAGATTATACTGAGCTAAAAAGGTATATGCAGCAAGAACAGAAAAGATGAGGGTGGGTGTCAGGGGAAGCAGTGAGGCTAGTGTGTAGTTTGTATATATGTGCACACACAGTGTAAAATGCTCAGGACATTTTTGATAAAATATATATAAAACAAAAATAGCAAGATAATATTGCTATTCCTACACATCAGACTACTAGGTCTAGTGAGATGTGCTGGTTTACTGGGTTTTTATTTACTGAATGACTAGGCAGTTATTCCAATTAGACTTTACTGCTTCCTATCTGAAAGGTATTAGCTCAACATGAGCTGAGGTGAAATGTTGCTTCAGTTGTCTCAGTTATCATATTTTCATAATATTTTTCAACAATGGGCAGAACATGTCTTGTTCAAAATAATTTGTTGTTTCAGTCAATGCTTAGGAGTGGAAAACACTTAAAATAATGAAGCTCAATGTGGTGAGTTAAAGTCCTTTTCAAAAACACCAATTTATTTAACCCTCCAACCCTTGCTAGTTGTCATGGCAGGCAGCTTTGGGAGTGAACAGTGCCACACACACAGGTCATCATCAGCCAGTCATCCAGTGGGAAATGAACGGCTCTGGCTTCAAGATTTCCTGGTGCTCCATGAGGACAACTCTTCATTGAGATGCTGTCTGTATGGTTCAGTTCAGCTGTTAGGCTGCTTACTGCTTACATTCCACCTGTTTCTAGCAAGAACGGTATCACAACTATTTCAGAAATTGCAATACTTGCAGCAGTTGAGGCAGAGCCAGTTTTAGGGTGATCTCTGTTGGTCAACACTTTATTTGCATCACCACAACTTTGCAAGATACTCACACTATGGCTTTAAGAGACACGAATTATGTCTTTGAGAGACCCAATGAGTCACTCTGAGTCTCTCTCAGTCATGAAGAATTACTCTCTTGGTAGCCATGGAGAAGAACAAGTAATGTATGTTAAAGTTTGAAATACCTGTGTGCAGTCATCTCCATAGAGAGAGCAGATGTGGTCAATGTTCTTCTAAAATATCTTGAGACACAAAAAATGTCAACATGAGCAAGTTTATTTTCATTAGAGGAAGAAGCAAATATTGACTCAGAGAAATGTTTTGTGGGATGTAATTGAAGGAAGAAATTTGGCTTGCAGTTGTTGGTAGGAATTAAATACATTTGGTTCAAATATGTTTCAATCAAAAAATATAGAATATTTTGTTGCCAATAGAATAAAACAAATTAGATAGAAATTGGCACAGCATCCAGGACAGAAAAATGTATAAAGAAAAGTAGTCATAAGGGAGTCTAGGAGTACTGCCTATAAAAAATAGTGAAAGTTGCCAAAGATAAGGGGAATTTGTCCATTGCCTTCATGCTGGATGAATATAGAAGCAAAAAGACTTTTTAAATCCCATCCCTGTTCCATGATACTAAAATACCAGAGTTAGATTTATCAAAAATACCAGCCTTCCTCATGACTCAAAAATGACTGCTAGGAGTCTCTTAGGAAACAATTCTGAGTACACTGATTTTGCAACATTTTTCCATTTATAGTTCTGAGAGTTTTGGCTGCACATTGTGATGACCAATAAAAATTATGCAATTTTATTTACGGAAAAAAAAGCTCCTTTGAAGATCTTAAGAAGGTTTGTTGTATTCATAAATACTGCTTCACAACTTCCTGTGTTTTTAATTGACTTTTGTTTAAACAGACAGAATATGTAAGTATAAATGAATACTTTTATTGTAAAAAAAATAATGAACACATATATAAAATGCAGTGTAATGAATGTTACCTCAAATGAGCTGGCATTCCTATGACATGGAATGTTTAAGTCTCTGTCAATGACAGATCATCAGCTTGTGAAGATCAGAAAGACTATGTAGTCAATTCAGATGGATTACTAAATTTCCACACTTTTCCCTAAAATCTAGGCTATTTAATCTACTTAGCACATGTCAAACAACATTTAATTGTAACTATCACTCCAAAAAATATTGATGGTTGATTCCTCTAAGCTTGTGCTGACATTGTGAACTTTTCATGTCATTCCTACAGAAGATCACACAAGGCATAACCAAAGGCAGTGAACAGCCTCCTCTGCTGTTCAGGAAGAGGTGACATATTCCCATTCCCATATGTTAGCAGTGCTAGGATATCTGGGGTAACTAACTCCAGGTGCAAAGTACAGCAGGGAGGGCCATGCTATTTTTTCCTACCTAACCGTGAATTTCTAAAGTTCTGATGGTGGAGAATATTTGTGTATTCCAGGCAGAAAATTACTCATTAACTTCTTTATTGTTTTAGCACATCTTTATAATTTGATTAAAATTCTACACAGGAAATTTATGAAGGACTGGATGTGTCATCTCTAGGGTGTATTTATGCTGTCCCAAACCACTTGATGTCAGGTAGTGGTTTTATCTTCCTATATGTAACAACGTAGTGAGCACTGTTGCGCATATTCACAAGGAAGAATATGTCCTGAGTTAGAATGTCATTTATCATATATTAATTCAGCTGCTTGCTTGAAGATGTCTAAAAGGGTTTTATTGGCTGCAACAAGACATAAGGAACAGAAAGCCTGACTACAAATTCCTTCAGAATATTGCTACCTTTATTGTACCTCACCTTGGCTTAACCCTAAAACGCACATTGGCCTGAATTTAGCTAAGAGAAATGTCATTTTCACTTAGCTCAAAAGGGGAATATCCTGCTCACTGCCCGCATCCATGCAGATGCACGGTCTGGAGATCTTGGTTATTTAGGGCTCTGCAAGGAAGCAGCACAGTAGACAATCCCCTGTGAATTCTAATTACATGAGCTACAAAGCAGTGGTAGATGGATGCGGACAGCAGGCTTTCTCAGCATGTGACACCCTGCTTTTATTAAACAAGCAAAACCTGCAGCCTTGTCCACACAAGTCCCAGTCCACTAGTCCCAGTCTGGTGCCACAGGGCTGTTTCAGGTGGTAAAAATGTGAATTTGGGGTCCCGGTGCAGAATTACTTATGTAGAAGTGAATTTACTAGTATGCAGAAAATCTCCTCATACAGTATCATGGCACTCACAATTCTACTTCTTATAAAGAGTTGCCCTCTTCCCAGTAGGCATTGCTATTTATTTTGGACAAAATAATTGGCAGTATTTTGTCATTACTCATTGCTTTCTACTTGTGAACAAAATACAAGCCAGCTTTCTGTGCATTAATGAAACCAAGTAAGAAATGGATCTGTACACTAGATCACTACGGCACTGAAAGTTAAAGGCAGAGAAATGCCTTTTATGGACTCTATTCCACACCATTGTTTGTCATTGGAAACCCAGTAATAAAACACTAGAAGGAGCAAATTAGAAAGATCTACTGTAAACCTTACATGAAAAGTGAAGATTATGGACTTTATATCCATGTTGGCTTCTTTTTGGTAAATTAATTAGTAGGTCAGTCATTCTTGATCCAGAATCAAAAATCATGCATATGATTTTTATGGGAGTATGAATTTTACAAGTTCTTAGTGTTTAGAAACACTATGTCTCAGAAATAGGATTTGAAGGCTAGCAGGTGAGGGTCATGACAAACTAGGTGTACTTCAGCATCCCAGCCCTCATGAACAGTGATAAAGAACATGATTTATTCCTATAGTGTTTTTTCCTACACAGTTTTTAGGCCAATTGAACAACTTGCCAAGGTACTTTTTCAGAGAGGAATGATACTAGTCTATAGGATCTTGCATCTAAGGTGTGCAGGCACACTAGTGTTACACCCAAGGTAGTGTTAGCACTAATCCAAAACATTAGAGATTAAAGATGTCACATCCTTAAACCCCTTAAAAGTACAGTGTTAAAGACTAAATACATCCAACCCATACTGCAGCACAAAGGAAAAACAAAAAAAGGACTGCTCCTGTTGCGTGTAGTTATTTTGTCCTAATGAAGACAATGTGACTGGTCAACAGATTTTTTTTTTTTTTTTTTTTTTTGCCATGTGTAGAAGGTTTTTTTCACAAACACTGAATTCAGAAGGAGCTGCTCTTCCACAAAAGTTGACACAGGAGCTGTGCTGTACAGCTGTGCCTCAGAAGGATATTTAATGTGAGTCTGCACAAGACCTTTGCAAACAGGAGTACGTTGGTTTGGCAAAGATATTGGTATCCAAAGATGGCGAAGATGTCCACTGGGGTTCCCTTGATGGCACTCCTGGGGCTGCAGGTGACCCTGGCTTCCCACAGCACCTCAGCAGGGGCTTAGGGACACCAGCTCCGCCCAGCCCAGCACTATCTGCACTGCTGCCTCTGAACCAGGACTTTCACAGGTGTGCAGGGTTTCCAAGATTCTGGCAGCAGAAGCAAGGGCTTATAAATCCTGCAGCTTGTCAAAGAGCTTTGCAGCTTAGTTTCCCTGGTATTAATTAATTTCCAGGTTTTTCTAAAACTTGTCTCTATGAGTTGCCTGTATGTGCCAGTGTACAGTTAAATACCTTAAGATCAAATAATCAGGGATTCATGGTATAGCTGTATTCATCATTAGCTAAACAGTGCACACCCATCACCCTCCAAGAGTATACAAAAATGTGAACATTAAGATAGTTTGTCACCGATTCTCACTCGTACCTGTTTGTGTTTTTAAGTACAAACAAATACTTTTTAATTAATTTGTTTCATGGAGTGTAGTCTCCATTTCTGGGATGCATAATACATCAAATGATTTTCAACAAAAAAAATCAAATGATTTTCAACTCATTAGCCCTTTTGATGTATTTGAAAATGTTCCCATAAATTTCATTAGACCAAAACTGTTTTTCTTCTATGCGTAATTAACTCTTTGACCAGCTGTTGTCACTGGTTCTTTGAGAAAAAACAAAAAGAGCTAATTGTGAAAGAAAAATCATTAAACCTAGTTCCTAATTTCCTGCTAATGAATGTATTTCTTATGGATACTTTCAAGGATGGAGAAAATACCACCAGGAGAAAAAGCACATCTGTCCTAAGTAAGAAACAAAGGAAGTATTTTTAGAAAATAAGTCTTTAAATATCTAGGTAGTATAAGCAAGCAGGGAAATGTTCAAGTGTTGCTTAAATGGATTTTAAACTTTTACTTCTTATCATAAGATTCCTTAAAATGTTCTGACACTTTGAACTTCTTATATCTTGCACTCAGAGTTGAAATGTGCTATGACAGACTGTGCAACTGATTTTGACAGAATTTCTGATTTGAAATGAAAAGGCAAAGACAACTCTGAAAAAGCAAACTAGTCAAAAGAAAAATTAATGAGATTAAATAACACAGATAAGAATAAACAGGCAAAGGCAGTGCATAATTACATTGCTGGGAAGGATTAGTGGAAGTGAAATGATGGAAAGGTCATTTGGGAAGTGAGAGCATTTGCAATGTGGTTAGGAAGTATCACAAGAAGAACTTAGGTATTAGAGGATAAAAGCATCTTGCCCAGCTTCCTTATTTTAGGATCCTGTTTGAAGATCCTATCATGCTCTAGGAGAGAGCTATAACTCAGCACAAATATGTAGACTTGAATGCCTATTATACTGCACATTCTGCACACAATGGCCCAAAAGGAGAAAAACAATTATTCACTATGTATTTCCATGGGGACCAGAGAAGGAACAAATCTCACTGGGGAAGTTTATCATCCTGCAGCTACTGGATGCATAGAACAGCAAGGGCAGCAGTCTATTAATCTTGAAAGACCAAACCCTTCCTATTCAACCATAAGGTGTGGAAAATCTTTCAAATAAAACAGGAATTTCTGGTTTCCTTACAAATTCCATAAAAGAGTAGGTGCTAAGGAAGCATCTTGCATGTTGCACAACCAAATTGGGCTGCTCCTAGAATAGAAGACCCACATTTGTTTCCTCAATGCTAGATACTTTGGCTTTTTATATAATTCCCAACACCTGCCATAAAGAATAGGGACAATTAGGGTGACTCTTCACAAGTAAAGGTGTGGGACTGATAACTTATACTCTCAGCACAGCTATCAGAAAACCAATATGCTTTTCGGTTCTCTACACAACCAGTTCTTGTCCAGCAGAAAACACAGTAGAAAGTGGGGAAACACAAGTGAACCCCCTTAACCAGGTTTCATCTGTATATGCATAAATATACATACATATTTGGTATAATTGCACATACTTAATGGAAAATAAAGCACCTTTATAGGACTTTGTTTCAAAATAAACATTATTATGTTTATGATTCTGTGATACTGTGATTATTTTCATTATTACGAAACATTATCTTTTTTTTCACTTGAGAGTATTCCCATTACAGATGACATCAATTAAGACCACCATGCCAAGTAAAGCATCTTACACAGACTTTTTCTCCTTGTTTGATATAGTCTACCTCTTTTTCAGCTATTCTACTTTTTCTAAATTTCTGCTTTTCCAACTCAAGTTCTCTGATCAAGTTCTCTGTCTCTGATCAGACAAAGGGGACTTTTTAAATTATTTGATTAAAGTAAGAATGCTGCTCCACAAAGTAACAGACAACGTTTGGTAATACTTACTCTGCTGCTGTGTAACTGATAAATTTGCTTTTAATAGCTTTGCAAGTAAAATAATTTTTATGTTCTGCAGAAAATAAGCTTACCTGAATTGAATTTTGTGGCTGCTACCAGATTAGGTCCTCTTATTGGTAGAGACTATAGGCTGAAATAACAATTTACGGAAATACAATACAAAAAGGAACAAGTAACACCTAGTATCAGAAGCAAAATTCATAAAAATATTAGTTTTAATACAAAGAGGGAAGGTGTTTTACGTATAGGAAAGGAGTTCACCACCTCAGCTTGGTTTCATGTGGTTGCTGGGACAAAGACAAGATGGCAGAGGCTCCACCATGGCTTGTGTCCATATGACCCATGGGATAAAGACGAGATGGCAGCTGCTTCCTGCAGCTGGATGTACCTGCCCACAACAACGGAAAGAGGTGCGGGACAAGTCCCTGAGGGGCTAGATAGCATGCATTGTGAGGCACCATGGCTTCAGACGCTGAGCGCGATCCCATGTGGCTGCTTCTGGCGCTGCTCCTTTTGACTGCTCTGCCCAGCTCTGCTCAGCTCCCTTCAGCTCAGCAGCTTGACCTGGGATCAGCTTGGCTCCTTTTGGCTCTGGTCAGGCTCAGCAGGGATTGGGCTCGCCGCCACTGCTTGGCCTCATGTGTCGCTTCCCACACTGGTGCTGATTTTCAGCAGACCTGGGAGCTGCCTTGCCACTTTTTAATAGCACATCTTAGAGCCATGTCTTGAAGGGACAGGCAGAGGATGGGCAGCAGCACCAGAGGAAGGGATCTGCAACAAACCCAACACTCTTTCTGCTGAGGAGAGTGGAACAAAATAGCTCACTTCTCCCCACTGAGGGGGGTGCTGACTTTCCTTCCCCTGGGACAACTCCACCAGTAATTATGAGAATGGTATAGAATAGCAACCTAGCCACACTCACATGGCACTAAGCTCCACCCCCTGCAACTTGGACAAGAGAAAAATCAGATTTATTAGATTTATTACAGTTTTTCATTTGCAATGCATCAGCTATGCAGATACAGAGATATAAACAGATATGGAGAGATATGATGTTGGCTCCCGAGGACAACAGAAATTCTGAAATGCTGAAGTTTTGAAGTAGAAAATAATTTAATGTTTGTGTGTTCTGTTGAAATACTTAAAATCAATGATGAAAATGCCAGACAAAGCTAGATATATCAATTCCATCACCTAATAAAAGCATCGAATTACCTTCTGCAAAGTAACTATTAGTTACTGCAACTGCAACATGCTCCAGTGTTTGACCTACAATGCACCAACCAACCTTCATGATGCTTCACAATTTAACAAATGTGAACGGGCCAAAAACTTTTAGCAATGCTCAAGTGCTTCTTCTTGAGGCTTTAAAGTATTCCCTAGTGCATAAAATTGTTTGACCAGAAGCTAAAATATTTTTTTAGCTTCATTTTCAGTTTGTCTCAAATGTATTCACAAGTCTAAAAATTCTGCTCTCTTCATTCCATATAAGACAAACCTAGGGTAACTACAATAGTTGTTTAAACACAATTGCTTTGGTTTTGTCTCTTATTGGAGCCTTTTAGAAGAAAAGAAGTTAGCCCTGCCTGACAAGTCATTTCAGATCAGGAATAAGTATAAGGACCAATAAGCTGTAGTTCTAATACCACATCAAGGAAAACAGATGCTGGACATTAGTAGGTACCTATTCTTCTTGATTGTGTACAACAAAGTTCTAGGTTAACATGCTGGCAGGTATTTAGATTGCAGTTATGAAAGAAGCTCACATGAGAATGTACATACCCAAGACTCAACATGTAAAATGAAGTGCACATTTTGCACCTTGGATTACACAGATCTCACAAGTGATCTCAGTCACCTGTAGGCCACTTCCACAGCACTGATCAGCTTACTGATATTTTTGTTTGGTAGGAAAATACTGGGAGTCATGCCTAACTGGCTAATAAGAGATTCAGATATTCAGATTACAATTTCTCAAAATGAACAGGGTAGATAAATTTGTTTGCGGCATGAGATTTAAAGGACTAGTGTTAGCTTCACGATGCTCAAAAAATTATTTCTGTTCTGATAAGGCTACTCATACTTTCCAATGTATATAATGTAGATACTAAATACAAAACCATTTTAACATTCAGAAATATAGAATACTTACAAAACTTATTTTAGGTGAACTTTATGCATAATCAATCTCCAGCTAATAACCAGCTAATGGGATTAATGATGGGCTACAAATTCTCCTATTTCTCATCAGAAGTCTTCCTCAAATTGTGAGATTGAAAAAAATTGTTAAATTGCCCAAATCATACCAGTTCAGGTGCTCAACAGAGACTTAATTTTTCAGATCTCTGAGACTTAATTTTTCCTTTTTTTGTGTTGAGCTCTCAGTGTGGCTGGCAGTTTGGGAGTTCACACATGCAAATAAAACATGTGCAAAGAGGAGCTAATCAACAACCAGCCTGGCATTTTTAATGTTCAAATCAAAAATATAATAATAAAAGAATATTTTTGAAGCTTGCATGTGCATGCAGGTAATTTCATAACAAACTTGCCGCTTGTATTTGTCATTTAAAAATGAAATGCGAAAGAGTACTCAGAAAATATAAGTTTGCACTCACAGCCCTAAAAATCTGTCTGTTGATGAACATTAAATTTGCAGTCTGCCTTTTGCTCTGTAGGTGCCTTTGCAAGACCTCAAAAATCAGTTTTGTTTGAGCTTGTGCAGAATCCTGTGCACCAGATGGCTTTTTTATTGAACTTGGCTCTCAAGTAGCTGTCCACAAATTAATATGCATTTTATTAATGCTGTAAAATGTATATCATGTTAAGTCACTCTAGCTTACCTTTGATGTTTTTTTACTCCTTTTTGATAATCAGAGGTTTCCTCTGTCATTCAATTTAATAAATGTGTTTATGGACTTAGAAAAATTTGGCATCAGAAAATATGTGGTAAAAGCAACCAAACAAATAAAATGTATAAACAAATGTATATTTGCTATGAGCTTCTTATTGAAGCTGTTAATGAGAAAAATGAAATTCAAAATTGTATTGGACAATATTATGTCTGAGACTTAATATTAGACAAGAAAATTACCTATTATTTATAAGTGTCTTTGGCCACTCAAAGTATACCAAAACTATAATGAGTATTTATAAATTTAGAGATAGGAAATATTTATAAATTAGAGATAGGAAATACAGACACCACCTGAGGGAAAAATCTAGCAATGTAGTTGGAAAATAGAATCGGTCCATCAAGACCATAAAGTCTTTGCTTTCCAGGAATCCAGGTAATCACTGAGAACAATTTCCCTCTTTTTGTCATCTATTGTAATTTGTCTTTATCAGAATAGGCACCTACATTTCACATTTTCTAATTTACATTGGATATGGATGCAGGCACTAGTAGTGATGTATTTAATTATCTATTTCCATATGTGCATTCCATCAGGATGAATTTAGGACTGTATTCTTAAGACTCTGCCCACTGCAATTATATCTAGATCAGTTTTACTTTTCACTGCTGCTCTATGTTTTATGACCACAATGAATACTGGCTTGGTCCAAAAAAATTAGCCAAATTTTATCAGATTAAATGTCTATTTCTCAGGAATGGGCAAGTCTGTGGAATATCATGCTAAATAGATTGGAAAGATTTTTCAAAAAGGTAATAGGAATCAGGTTTTTTGCATCCTTTTCCTTGTAGCAACAAGCAACAATTTCTTAAAGGTAAATTACATAAGGCTTAAAGCAAGCTCATTGCATTATACTGTTAATAACCACCTGTCTAGTCTGCACAGCTATATATATATATATATATATATATTTCCAGTGTGTAACACAGCCTTGGTGTACAAAGTGTACTCCTGTCTTTTCTCCACCCACACATAAGAGGGAATTAGCTGCTCCATCCACCTCAGGTGCCCTGCTATTCCCAGAGACGTCCTGGCATGACAGATAAAAGCAATGCCAGTGTTAGTTATCTGTGACTAAAGTTATTCTTCTCAAAGAGGCTGTAGTGCTTTAGACATATCTACACATCTTAATTTTATATTACCTTTCCTAGAAATTCAACTCACAAAATTCTACTGTCTTAATTTTATATTACCTTTCCTAGAAATTCAGCTCACAAATATTCTACTGTCTCCTTTTTTCCCCTGTTCTTTTACATACCATAGATTCTTTCTGTTGCTTTGTAGTCTTACTGCTCTCCACCTCTTTTTCACTGGATTCTGCCTCATAAGCCCTGAATTTTCTAGTCCTTGTTTCATTTGTCTTCCTCATCTGGAATCGTGGAAAACAAATTACTTCCGAGCTTGTGCATATGGAATCATGGAAGATGAATGACATTTGGAACTGAGGTTTCTGAATCCCACCTGACTGAACATCAACTTTAGGCAAAATATCTTTGCTCAATTTGCCTGCATCTTGTAGGATTTGTTCTGAAGATCTTTTTTCCAAAAAACCCAACCCAACCCCAAAATTGCTGCCAGAAATGATTATTTGTCAACCTCACGATAATGCAGAATGCGTTTTGCCTTTTTCTTCTTCTTTAATCTATAAAATGCCCAATGGAACAATATCCAAAGACACTTTTGCAGGAACAGATGATAGCTTATTTTTGTGATAAAGACTAGGCTGTCTCCAGCCTTGTTTGAACTAGTGGTAAAACACTTTAGATTATAATGGTTATTTTATTATCAATTTGTGTTGGCTAACTTTGAGATGTTGAAAATCATGAAGTTCTGTATTACACACAGAATTATCAAATAATTGAGTACATCACGTACTTTCCCTCAGAAAACTCTAATACCCACCTAATACCATACACTATAGGCCTGGAGCTGACTGTGTATATTGCCCTGAATGTTGTGTCTATCTTTGCAATCACTGGTGATTCCTAAATGGGGCTGTATCAGATATTTGTAAGAAGCCTGATGTAGAAGCGGTTTATAAGTGAAATATCTGTGTTCATTGTCCATGTCAACTTAAGTAAAAATAAAGTTGTTTTCTTTTACTTTATTAATAACAGCAAAATGCTGCAGTGTTTCAGATAAGTAAATAAGATTTTTTTTACTAGTGTATTAAAAAAAAATAGTTGTGGCTTATAGAGTAATGCATTAAGGAGACAAGATGAAAACATTTTTAATTTCCAGCCTTAGTCACTTAATGAGCCAGTAAATGTTTTCCTTTCTCAGATTAAATGCCATCCAAGAAGAGACACAAATTATAGTGAAACTATAGAATATGAAATGCTGGCTCAAATGTCAGAAGGCAAAGAGTAAATATCCAAAATACCAACAGGATAATCAAGGCCCACAGCAAAATAATGGTTAAAAAATCACTTTCATAAACACTTTAAAACAACTCAAATCATAAAGCAGTTGTATAGCAATTCTTTCCCGCTGGGGAAAAAAAAAAGAATTCTTATAACTTACCAGTTATGATCTTAAAACAAGGATTTCATTCTCTGGGGATTACACTGGAATATGTATTCATATATAATTGCAATTCCATTACTAAAATAAAATCAGGCTTTCTAGGGATATTTATTTACACTGTTATTTCCAATTTCCCTGCTCTAAACCGCAACACAAGGTGCAAGAAAGACTTCACAATTTTGTGAATAACCTCAGGATTTCCAGAAGGCAACCATGTGTGAGAGTAGAAGAAAACAGAAGAGGTGTTGTCTTCTCTGTGACGAGAGAGGAGGAGAAGCACTGTCTTTTCTGATCCCTACAGGCGGCTGGAGATTTGTTCATCTCACATTTGGTGCTGTCTGAACTACTGACAAGTGGTTCTTGCTCCAGTATCATGTGAGCTGGGGTTAGTTCACCTGTGAATGTCCTGTAGTTTTTTGAGGAAGCAGTTTAGTTATCTCTATATCTGTCACAGTCTTGGCATATTCTTGGTGAAGCTGTTTAGGTATGGGGTGCCCAAGGATGAGGGATTATGGCAGGAGTGGGGAGTGGACCCACTCTGAAAATCTCCATCACAACCTACAATACATGCTCACTGTGAAGCAAAGAGAGAGGCTGAGCTCTCTCAGTTACCAGAGTTCAGGAAGATAAGAGAGAGCCTCCCCTTTCCCACAGCTTCCAACTCCCTCACCAGTGTGGGAAGAACAAGCTGATAGAAAAGATGGCTGTGGAAGACAGTCTCCTTGCTGAGCAGATCACAGAGCAAAGCAGTGACTAAGAAGTCTGAGGTCCATTCTGTACGTCTATCAGCAGATAGGAGGGCAAGGTGGTGCACCTTTGGATGAAAGCCTCCTTGAACTTGTGCTGTTTGTTCTGCACAGTGCGCACTGCTGGCACCTGCTGGCATGGAACCAGAAGCAGCACCAGAAGCAGCAGAAGCAGCAACAGAAGCAGCAACCAGAAGCAGCACCAGAAGCAGCAACACATAGTACTTCCCACTGATATGGGACACTGTCTTATCTGAGGGCAGTCAAAGGCATGTCTCATGTCTAACGGCCCGGCCTTCTGCAACTGCTGACATGTTCACCAGAGTATTAGCGGAGCTGAGGGAGACTGTATGCATTCTTGTTACTGTTTGAGCATTAAGGGATGAAGTTATCATTTGCCTTCACTGGCCTCTGGGGACAGAATATCTGCTCAGAGCTATTTCTCCTTTTATCATTTCCAATTCACAGGTTATGTGATAGCAGCAGCGACCATTGTGGTCAGAGGGGATCAGTGGAAGTGGTGCTCATAAGGATTTAGTTGGTAGGACCAGTTCTTTTTATTCCTTCCTCCATTCCCAAATGTGCTTTATGTTTGGATTAATGCAGCCACAAGGGAGATGGATAATGGATGCAGACCAAAGAAGAGCAGCAGATGGTCTTGTCGTTTGTCCAGCATGCAGGTAATCAGCATGAAAGATGTAAAGAATGTAAAGATGTAAAGAATGGGGAGAACAGAAAAGCAACAAGGTAAACTCAGGAAACTGCCCAAGCGTATGCTCTGTGACTATGTGAATGGCAATACAACAGTGGCATCAGTAGCTTTTGCCAAGGGCTAGTCATTGTTCTGGGAGCCAGAACAAACTAAAAGTAACATGAAAGAAAATAAAATCAAATACAATACCCAAAAGAAAAGAAGCTCATAGTAGTGAATGTAGCAAGGACAGCTACAAAGATGGATCCTAGTACTGAGGAGGATTTTGGAGATGACAGATAATGGTAGCTTTGTCATGTCAAATATCAGAATATTGGGGCTGTGGTTAAAATCTTGTTACTCTAGGACTGCTACAAGGAGCTGTTGTTGCAAAGGGACTTGTTAAACAGAAAATATTTGATAATCAGAATGCCTTAGCAAGAACACACAGAGCTTTGAAGATTACAAGAGGATTGGATCAGACTGGCAACAGGGAAGAAGCTTGAATCAACTTCTGCAAGTAGAAAAGATGTTGCAAAAAATGTTTAAGTTACTTTGTGTGATGATTAACTCAAACACTGCAGTAAAAAATTACTAGCCTCCCTAGAATGGTATAGAAGCATACGTAGCCCACAGAAAATTTGGATTCCGATCACCAGTCACCAGTCCCCGTCTCTCTCAAACACCGATAAGGGACCATTTGAAACAAAGCTTCTCAAAGCCTGACAGGTGGCAGTCAAATCAGATTGCAGTTGAATGGATACATCAAAGCAAACATCATATTAGGGGATATTCAATTAGACCACACTTATTCAGTTACAGAAATCTCTTTTGATTCTCAGTGCGGCCAGAAATTTTGAAAAAAAAAAAAAAGAATAAGTATGGAGACAGCCAAATTGGAAAAAAAAAAAAAAAAAGAGAGAAACAGCCAAGTGATATTTTATTTGGGTAACTTCATAGGCAGCTATAACAAGAAAGCTGAACTTCAGTTAAAATTAAGAACCAAGGTATTTTTGAATTCCATACCAGATAGCTTTCAGTGTCCTCAGACAAGGAAACAGCTTAAAGAATATGACTCAGTGGAAAAAATCAGCCAGCTATATACAACTAGATTTATAGTTTGTAGAAGCCATGTCATGTAGCTGCTAAATTCACTCCTGGTTGAAGAAACTCAAAATGTTTGATGTTTGAAACTCAATGTTTGAAACTCAAAATGTAGAAATGCAGACAACTGTTTTCCAAGAACAGAAGTTTTGCAAAGGAGAGGGAAAATATGCATTTAAAATAATAATGCTGTCTTAGAAAATCCTGGGTATCCAGGTAAGGGTTTTTTAGGAAAAAGGCAGCAATTAACTTCTTTGGGAGATACAGAGCAGATGGGTACATAAACAAGGCAGGTCCAGGCCTAGTATAATGTCAGATCATGATATGTTCAGATTGAGATGCAGTAAAGACAGAAATTTGAGGTCAAACAACAGGGGAAAACCAACATAGTACTGAACTCATTAAAATAACTGAGTTTAGAATGGACACAATTGTATCTTAAGCCAGTACTCCAGAAATCTAGCAGTCACAAAATATTGCCTATTCCTTAAAATACACTAAACTTCACTGGCCTTGTATAAGGTGTAACATAAGACCATGTGATGAACTCCAAAGACTGAAAAAAATGAAATATTTACATCCTGTGCCTGAAATCACTATGGTCTATGAACCATTTATTTAAGAACCATTATTTCAATATAAAATAAATAAATTTCATTTATTTATGAACCATTTATTTAAGAAAAGACAATCTGTCTAAAACACAGATATATGTAATATGTTCAAAACAAGAAAGAGTCACAATGTAGGTTTATATAGGTTGTTTTCTTTATACTAATAAAGAATTTATTGCTTTGTATTAGTACTTTATTATTAATGCCTGAATAGAAAGAAACCAAAGTAAAAATTTATATGAAATTATATTTAAAGGAGTTCAATAGTTTGATGAAAGAACAGAAAAGACAGTGTGGCTCAGATTATATATATATATATATATATATATTTACACGCAAGCTCCAAATGATTCTCCAATCAACCTTTTCTTTTCCTTCTCCTCCTTATGCCAGTGCCCCGATGAGGAGGAAATGAAGGAGATCACATGAGTCTTCTACAGTCCTTCATTTCAAATGGAATTGAAATTGCTCATTGCAATGTAGTGCCACTTGTAGAATTGGGAGGCAATTTTAAATGTCAGCAATATGAATGGCAAAAAATGCTATAATGCTTATATTTCCTTGGGATATTGAGAGCATAGAATGCTGTTGGAAGGGGAAATTATTTTAAGCAAAGATGATCTGTGATTAAGTAAAAGTTTAAGAAAGGGAAAAAAATATCTCCAAATTCATTCAGCGGCAATTGAAATGAACATAGGTTAAGTGTAAAGATCAGTAAATGTTCTGGGTATTGTAGTACTGGGTGTACATATTCAGTTCCTCATACATCTTTGCAAAGTCAACAGGAGACACTTGAAAGAAATAGCAGGAATGGAAAAAGGTTCACCATTGATGATGCTCCAACAGAGACATGAAATCTGTCAGGGACTACTGCCAAAAAGAGTCACTCCGAAACCTTAAAAATTAATACTACAATTTAACCCTAACATTACTGGCATTTAGTACTAATATTGATGATGAAAAACTGGGCCAGAACTATTTTTTTTAAAAAGAGCTGTATGTTCAGTGGTGCAATCTGAATCATAGATTCACAGAATGGCTGGGCTGGAAAGAGCCTTAAGGGTCGATTGTCTTGGTTCCAACTCCCTGCTATGAGCAGACACTTTCCACTAGACCAGTTTACTCAGAGCCTCTTCCAGTCTGACTTGAAAATTTCCAGGGCTGGGTAATCCATAGCTTCTCTTGGCAGCCTGCTCCTGTGAAGAATTTCTTACTAATACCTAATCTAAACCTACTGTCTTTCAGTTTAAAGCCATTACTCCCTGTTCTTTCCCTTTCTGAAGGTGAAACATCTGCTAACATCAGCAGGATTGCCAGATCTTGATGTTTAGGGGCAGCCTCCTTCTTCTCAATGTCTTGCCGGATTTCCCACTGTTGTGTGTAGACTGGCATGTGGACTGACTACATGATTTGAAGTGCTGCACATGGCTTATATAGACCAGCTTGAGCACTGTGACTTGGCTTTTTCCTTCCTTTATTCCCAGAATCTGCACTAGACTTTCCTGTAAATGACATTAGGAGAACGGTGTCAGGGATCAAAAACAACAGTCAAACAAACAGCTAAAGAACATGAGCAGAAAGCTAGCAATATGGTTAAAATATTAGACACAAAGAGATACACAAAAGGAAGGGAAATCAATCTCCAGTAAATTGAATCAACTTTTCATAACAGTGCAACTTATAATCTTCACGGTACTTTCCCATAAAGATCCTCCTGCTTCACAAAAACATTTTGAAGCTTGAACTATCCTAGATTAATGGCTGAATCCATATTGCCATTGTTACACCCCAAAAAATTTGATAGCTGGTTAAAAATACTCAAAACTACATTAAGGCAATGAAGCATTTTGCACAGCTAAATGCTGGCAACTGGCAACTGGCTTTGTGAGATGCTATGTTTAATCACATTAGAGCAGCCCTATGTGGCAGGAGCATAATTATCTGTATAAAATTCAAGAAGAAATGTACTCGTTATTGTGTACTTGTGGGTGAAGATAGGATTTATAATACTGTTTTTAGCTAAATTTGCCTGAAGATCATATGACACAGTTTAAATACTTCCAAAATTTCAAAGCTCTCAGATATTCCGGCTTCAATATTCTAATGTATTTCTTGCCTCATGCTGAAACTCAGTTAGAAGATTTCAGGTAAAAATAACCACGGACAAGAAGAGTTAAAGAGTATATGTTTGTCTTGATAATGTGAAACTTGCTTACAACAGGTTGGGAGAAGTCATCTGAGATACTGTTCATCATGCTAAGACCAGAATTTCATTAGTGGGATGCCAATGTTCCATTGTTATTGTGGAGAAAAAAACAAGCAAAACACAACATTTGAGGCTATACTTAAAAATTGTGTTATAGATCTACAACATAACTCAGATGAAGAAAAAGGAAACACAAATCCGTAATGATTCATGCTGAAGAAACATTGAGAAAGAACAAGGCAAAATAATGTGCAAATGGAGTTAAAAATATGATTGCAGGCTGAGAAGATCATAATCATGCTAAATCTTTGGCCCTAAGGCCATCTTCAAAGAAATATAATCTCCATAAATGTCTGGTATGTATTTCAAAATATTACCATCTTTGCTGTAATCTGAATGATGGGAAAAGGAAGGGTGTTTCAAACACAGGAGTTAACTAAAAATTGAAGTATATTTCTAAATATAGATACGTATATATAATGACCTAAATATCAGAAGCAACAAAGTAACTTTTTTCTTTTCCAAGAAATAAGCAAAACTAAACCAAAAATGATCTAAAGCACTGGAGAAATTTGGAGCTTTGGGTCATAGGCTACAAAAATATTAGAAAGTATTTTTCAAAAAAATGCACAGTGCTTAGCTTTCAGTGTTTTATATGTTTTATAAGTTTAAACTACTTAGAGTAATGACATATATATATATATATATATATATATATATATATATATATATATATATATATATATATATATATGGAATATCGTTCTGAGGAGACTGATAATTTCCTTCCTCAGAAAATGTTCTTCCTTTTTGACACATATAGTTGATATGCTGGAAATAAAGAAGGCATTCTTGATCTCCTGGGGTTTCCATTTGAAATACCAAACAATTCTTTTTGTTGTCTCTGTTGCCCTGTTTTATTTTAGCTTTCAAAATACTGAAGCAATATGGCACAAAGAAATATTTTCAGATATCCTTGTTTGTAGGGCTAATAAATGTTTACCTGTATATTTAGAAGTATTGTTCTCACGTGTACAGGTGTTAAATCCATGTTATTGTTAAGTGTTGAGATTTCTGTTTGAATGTAGCTTGAGGTTTTGCTGTGATCTTTCTGCCAAATTCTGTTTCAACTTTAGCAAATGAATATAGCTCAAGTAATTCAATGTGCAGAATGACTCACAGTGTTGTAAAACTGCTTATGGTGACCTGATCTGAATTAATTTTAGAATAATCCCACTCTGCCTGTTGCAGCATTGCCATTTACTGTCTTGTCAGCCCAGACAGATTCTGCCCCGAGGACAATTAGTGTTTCTGCAACTAAACAGGTGAAGATACTTTGACCCTTTTCTTTGTAAGCAAATCTACTTTCTGGTTGGATAAAAAGGAGGTTAGATAGATTTGGTAATTATACAATTTTAATGTAAGGAAAGTTTATGCTGGCTTTTGTGGAAAAAGAATCAGGAGGCCTGTCAGTATGATACTTGAAACCACTCAAGCACTGGATCGTAAAAACACAGCACAAGCCACATGGAGGCTTGCATATACTCCTCCCAGACTACAAGCTTACATGTACTTCCAAGATTAGTTGCTGAAGGGAATATGTCTACATAAACAACAAATTTCTGGTCTTTTTTTTTTTTTTTTTAGTAGGAAAATATGATCACTGGTTAAAATAATTGTCATTTAAAGGTATGAGAGTAGTTCAGTATATTTAGTAAATTAAGATCTAAAGTGAATACACCGTTGTGGTCTTCCTGTATCTGCTGGTTTTGTGAAACATCATCACTTTAACAGAAAACTTATCTGAAAAGATGCTTATTTTATGTTTTAAGTATAAGGTGAAAATAAAAAGAATCAAACACAAGGCAGATACGTATATGGAAATATATTTCAGCCTTTTTCACTGTCCCCAGTGTAGCTGGTGAACAAAATTATTTTTTTATTCTTTTGATTCCTCTTCATTGAGTAAACTCATTATTTACAGGAAACAAATAGCTTAAAGAGTTTTCATTCTAGCAAATTCCTTATTTGATTTAAAGATGTCAATTCAGACATTTGGACACATAAGCTTGCTCCAGACCTTGATCCATTTGAGCTTTGCTACCTCATGCAATTTTGCCTTCAGGTAGTTAGAAGCTGATTATTTGGATTCAGAGGTTATTTCGGCTATTTTCTCAAATATTGTAGATGAATTCCCAAGGCCCTGATGGGGCCATGGGATTTGGAAGCACCCATTTTATCTCAGTATTTTTCATTTTCCTCATATTCTGTTCAGCAGAAGTTGTACTGTCAAATGCCTGGTCGCAAAATTTACGGGGGAAGTTACATATAGGAGGCCAAATCCTCCATTGTGAGAAGTGTCTTTTTAAATGAAACCCGAAAGCACACTGCACAAAGGTATGGCTCACTCTACACAAAAATAATTCTTTTGCTTGTTTGCTTCATGGAACGCAAAACATTTGTTCTGAAATCACACTGCTGGTATGACTTCAATTAAAAAAGAAACATTGAAAAATGCAGTGATGGGGCTACTAGTACAGCATGCTATTATAAGAAAACCTTTAATTTAAAAAAGACGAGAACGGCAGACGAGCTGAGGGTTTGTTACCCCCATACCTGGCAGGTCCTGCCGGGCCGGGCTCTGCACTCAGCACCCACCGCTGCCGAAGGACAGAGCCAGTGACGAGGCCCGCATTTCCCGCAGCGCTTTCTGTACACGCATGAGGAAATCCCACTGAACCTTCTCTCCACAAAGTTACTGCGGGTCGGGGATGATGCCTGGTGGATAGAGAGCCGCCCCACATTCCCACCTTCGCCCGAGGGTCAGGGTGTTTCCTAGCCCCATGGAGACCGCAGCACCCGGACGCTCACTCTCCGCCACGGGCGGCCTCCGGGCCATGCGCCCTGCCATCATGCGGTACGGAGAGGCCGTCTCCACCGCAGGAAACAGGTGGGGACGAGAGCACGGCAAACCTCTCCTGCCAAGTCCTCACGTGCACTGCTGCACTATCTGTATGCGAGCTGCTGCTCGCCCTGCGCCTCGCCGATAACTTTTTTTGCCAGGTTTCGCGCCGCCCGCCGCCACCGAAGGACCACCCAGGGTGATGCTGCACTTACGGTGGCGAACTTTCTGCCCAGATGGGCCAGGGTAGCAGCTTCGTCCTTCCTTTACCTTCGACATCACGGCTGCAGCACCATCCTCCCGCGGGCGTGCCACGCTGAGCGGGGGGCGGTGCGGCGGAGCCCTGCGCTCGTTCCGGCAGCGGGCGCCGTTCCGTTTCGGTCCGCCCCGCACCGGAGAGAGGGCGGCAGGCTCCGGCGAGCTCTGCTGCTGCTGCCTCCACAGCCGCTCCCGTCGCAGGAGGAGAAGGATGGAGCCGGGCAAGGAGCCCCGAGGGACCACGGGGGAGAAGCCCAGCGAACCAGAGCCAGCGGTTTCCTTCCAGGCCCGGTTGTGGAAGAACCTGCAGCTGGGGGGCAAGGGCCGGAGCGGCGGCGGCCGGGCAGCAGCCGAGCGCCGCACTGCGGAGCCCCTCGCCCCGCCGCCGCCGGCCGGCAGCAAGGGGGACCTCCAGCCCGGTGGCAAGTGGAGCGGCTTCAAGCGACGGCGGCAAGTGCTAGACCGCGTCTTTTCGTCCTCCCAGCCCAACCTATGCTGCTCGGCCGCCGAGCCGCTGGATTCGGCCGGGGAGTCCGGCTCCGCCCTGCGCCGCCTGCGGGAGCACCTGCTTCCCCAAGGCAAGGGGCCGCCGCCCGGCCGCCGCCCGGAGCCCGCCGCCGGCTGTGAGGGGCCGGCGGGTGGCAAGGAAGGGCGCCGGCCCGGGGCGCACCTGTCCCACCAGAAGAGCTCCTCGCTGCCCAGTACCGCCTGCCTGGAGCAGCTGCTGCAGGGCTCGCCCGCCGTCGGCAGGATCCAGGACCAGCGGACAGAGGACGGCGACAGCAGCGAGGTGAGCGCCGGCCCGCGTCGCCTCTCTGCGTACAGGGCTGGGTGGGGAGGTTGAGCGGGAGGGGTGGTAATCCTTGGGGAGGGGAGAGGAGGTGGGAAGGGAACTGAGGTAGGGAGAGGTGGGAGGGCGACCGCTGGGGAAGGGAGCTGAGGTGAGGAGAAGGACGGCCACGGCTGAGTCTCAGCCCTCTTCCCTCGTTGAAGAGTGCTCTTCGCCTAACGGGGAACTGGCTCCGGTCCCGCCCGCAACCCGCGTCGGAGAGCCCTGCATTCCCCCAGCACGCCGTGACAGGCGGTGTCGCGGGCCCGAGCCGTGGGAGCAACTCTGCCAGCCGTGCTCCTGCTCCGCTGCAGGAGCGACCTCCCTCAGACCTTCATTGCATAAACCATGCAGAGGAAAAGTGTTTCGGGGGCTGGAGTTAGGCTTCCCTCGCTCTCACGACTCGCAGGTCTGTGAGGGCCGTCTCTGCTGGTGTCTGCTCTTAACACATGCAGCACCGCTTTTCCTCAGGTGATCCCGGCTTTTTTCCTTGTTTGCTTATCCAAATTGGAATTGTCTTTTGATTTCTGCAAGACACACAAACGACAACCACTAGTACACATTTAATAGATTGTAGGTAATTATTTGGCTGGGTACAAATAATTACCTACAATTATTTGTAGTCTCATGCAGCTGTTAGTTCAGTCTCATGCAGCTGTTAGTTCAGTCTACAAGACTCGTTCTGGTGGTTGGGAGAAGACAGTAAACAAAGCCATAACTCTTCCAACTGTCAGTTTTTAAATTGCATGGCAAAGCTACTGTTGATAGGGACTGCTGAATCTTGGAATAAATTTACTGCGAGAAAAGTGCAAAACATGTGAGTATTTTTTGATCTTGTGTAATTCTAAGCAGTCATCCACCTTTCTCAGGAATAACTGACTAATGCATATTATTATAAATTGTCTTAAGTCATAATCAGGGAGAAATGAATAGCTGAACTAAAGGACGTGCTCTGTGTGTTGTCAAAAATAGGCTGTATAAATGCATTTGGCTGCTGCCGGAGCAGTACCTATGCTAATGAAGGATGACAGTACTTATGCAGCGATTTGCAAGTGTACCTTGAGGTCAGTGGTACTTTAATGTCCATCTGCAGAATTCAAAGGAGTTCATCTTCACAAATATGGGACTAGACTTAACTTTATGTCGTGGGGTTGCTTTGGTTGTAATCACTGGCTTGACTGGAAACTACTGTGGTTATCTCTTGTATAATGCTTGTAAAGGATTAAGATCATTGCTTATTGAGGTGGGATTATTGTGACATGTATCTCTAAAGTGGGTATTTCCCTGCAGTAGTTAATCCCTTCCTCCCCAAACCGCTGATTTACAAGAGTGTATTGCATATTCTTAGTATTTAATACTATTGTTTGAGACAACAAGTCTGCTTTAAAGACTGCTGCATCTAGCAATATGAAAATGTGTGACTTTCTTCCGTGTTGTTCTGCTGTTGTGTTTAGTAAAGAATTGTAAATGTTTGTTTACAAAACACGTCAAATGCTTTTTAGTTGTGAGGGCAGTACTCTTGTTTAGAAAAAAGTACAGTCATAGCTTTTGGAAAGAATACTGATAAATCAAATCAGTTTTGGCTTTCTAACACTTGTTTTTAATTAGCAGGATTATGACCGATTCCTTCAAGTGTTTTCTAGTATTAATTTGGGCTGTGCCTGGATACCAGGCATGTTGGTTTTCGTAATAAAAAAACTTGCTTGTGTGTTGATGAAGTTTGCAGAGCTGCTGATTGTGTTTGTTTCAAAGGGATGATCTGAAACAGAATAGCTTTTCTGCTATTTCATAATAAGCATATTCACTGCTTTTCTCAACTCTAAAGTCTTACTTGGGTTATTAAATCTAGTTTAATTCACCAGCTTTATTGAGTTACAGGATATTGGGGGAAGTAAGACTCCAACTATGAAATGTTGTTGATTGTCTTCAAGTATGCCTGGTACTCTTCAGTGATCTGTTGACAGAGCAAGGACCTTCCACTGTGAGCAGCTGGAGTTTCCATTTCAGTGTACCTCACGTGTCAAGTCTTGCATGCTTATAGGCTGTATGTACCCCAAAGCAGTAAAGTCCCTGCCTAACCTCAGTCATGGCCTTTACAACTTTCTGAGGATTTGGGATTAGACATCTGGTAGCATGATTTTGGAATAACTTGCATTTTTCAAATCCAAGTTTTACTTAGAGCACATGTTGGTTTTAACAACTGCAGGGAACCAACCTCCAAGCAAGCTGTTCCCTTCCCCCCCCCGTGTCTTCTGATAGTGGAAAGACAGTAAGAGATTATGAGTTAAAGTAACAATTTACTAAAATCACAATAACCACAGCATTATCAGTAGTGAGAAAAGTATATAAAAAGAGGGTGTCCCACTCACAAAAGGGCATTTATCACTGGGAACAAAAGAAAAAGTGCTTCCCAAAGACAGCGCCTAGCATGTACTCAGACAAAGGCAATATGGCCATGAGAGCTCTTGTGGCTTAATGTTCTCATCCCCCAGCCCAGTCTAAGTAGGCAAGCAAACTCCTCTGAATCTTGCGCCATGCTGCCACCTTGACTGCTCCAATATGTTTTGCACAGCCTTCTCTGGCCCTGTCACCACTCACTCAGCTCTTCTGGGGCTTGGGCTCTGAATGGCTCAGCTGAGCTTGTGCACCTTCTCTCTTTTTGGAGCAGTTGTCTTTGACTCGGCATTGCTGTCCTTCAGCACCACATCTTAAAGCCACAGCTCAGAGGAACAGTGGTGAAGAGGGGTTGAGTCCACCCGGCTTATCCCAATATCTTCTCCCTGGAGAGAGCCAGGCAAGATGGTGCACTTCCCCTCCTGCTCCTTGGCTTTTCCTGCTGGGACCACAGCAATGATGTGTGTGGTATGGAATAAATAGCATTAAAAGCTCCATTCAATTTTTTTTTCTGTAACCACAGCAGCACAGACTTACAGCAGTGTCTGAATTTTCATTGTCTTTTATTGCAGCCTTACATGCCCAAAGATTAACAAAGGTATATCAGAATCATTAAAATGAGATTAAATTACCTAAAAGTAAATCAACATAAAATGGCAACTTCTTTTAAAATATATGTAAACTTTTATTGAAATAGAGAGCAAGCAGATGCTACTGCCTCATTTGGATCAAGACTGTTGAATTTTCTAGCAAATCTGCACTCAAAAGATCTACTACATATCTTAAGGAAGATGGTGAAGAGAAATAAAATCCCACAATAAGTGAACTTTTGTGCTTTTAAGCTGAAATAATACAGTTGTCATCAGTGAGAAGGAGCATGAGTTAGCGAGTGGGAAGACTCACAATGTAAGATGTTATCATGAAATATACATATATTTAGCATAATCAAGCAATTTAAATAAATAGCACTATTGCATTGGGCATGGACAGTCTAGCAGAGACCTAGTTTTTTCAGTACTGAATAAAGCTTCTGTTGCATTGAATAGGATTAGTATACTGGTTTGAGCAGAATGGCACAAATGCAAGTGTAGTCTTATGCAAACAATACTATTATATTTGAGGGCTAAATACTAACCTAGTTCTTTGCGGAAGACTAAATACTTCTTGGAGCTGTCAGTGAATATTTTTGGAAAGGGCATTTTAAGTATTCATTGGCAGGAAACTTAAGCTTCTTTTAAACAGTAACCGAAATGTAAATGTGTGTTTTTAAGACAAAGAAATGAACACATGTGCAATTATACATAAACCTTCTTCCAGTTTCCAAAGACTATGACATAGGTTTCCTTGGCCAGACTTTTCATAACTTTCCACATGGCAGCCAGTCACTGTCATGTAGCTGAGAGCCACGTGAGTGCTGCATCCTTGAAGGGCTTAGATGATGGTGATGGAAGCTTCCTGGGGTGTCCCCTGGACAGGAAATAACAACAACAATCCAGGAGCAATGCTTCACAAACCTTCCAGTGTCTGAGTGTGCTGCCATGCCCAAGGCAGTGAGGCAAGGGTTTTTCTATTTGTCCCTTTTAATTTTCCTTTCCGTGCCAGCTGGAGCATGAATTTATCTGACAGCATGAATTTATCTGAATTTTATGCTGTGCCAGCATGGCCTTTTTCTTTAACATGAGACATAGCTTTGCATGAAAAGTTTCATATCACTTGTATTTTGTCACAGTAATTTAGTAAAAAGCAGGAGGGTGAAAATATCCCCGTTCCTTAAGATTTGCAGTAATAGAGACCCTACAAGTGTTTCACTATCTTAATCAAAGAACATGGATCTGGTCATATGTCATATTGAATCAAAAATGAACATGAAGAGGGATTAAGGAGAGGGTTCTCGGTTGAAGGTATGTCCAGGCTGCAGTCTGACTATCACAGTGAGCACAGTGAGAGCTCTTGTGGGCACTTCTCTCCAGTATGTTTTCTTCAAAGATAACAACAAATCTGATAACAACAAATTTTGTAATTTCGTGACTTCTTAAAATGTGTCCAGGTTGATCCATTACGCCAAAAGAGTGGGCAGTTCTTAACCCCCTCCATCAATTTCTGTGAGTTGCTATGTGAATAACTTGGAGGTGTGGAAGAGCACTGGGGTTATTGCTGAGGGAAGATGGGGGCTGGCTAGGGCTGCTGCTCAACCTCTAATTTCTTAGCCATAAGAAAGCAAGTTTCATTATTTTTGTGACACATGGAGCTATTTGTTTCATTAACAAGCACGGATTGGGAAAGAGTGGTCTAGAATATATAATACAGACAGATGAAAGATTATATAAAGGGAAAAACTGGAGATGCCTCCAGATACAGGGTCTTTCCCATTCTTACAAATAAAGATAATTATTAGTCAATAAAGTTGATGTAAGAGGGTGAACTGTGTGGCACAGGAGGAGGACCTGCAGAAAAAGGGGGAGTTTAGTGAGCTGGGTTGTATGAGGAGACATTGCACTTTCAGGGCAAAGAGCATTATCTTGCACTGGGATGCTGGGAAAAAGAAAGGAAATCTTAGTAGAAAGGAGTACAGGTTGAGCTGGGAAGAAGCCTGAAGAGAAGAGAGGGGAATTTGAATTTAGTGTGGAGTGGGATGCAGAGCCAATGAAGACCAGTCTGGCATACCATGCATGTTTCTCTGCCTATACCAGAATGAATCTGTAATTGGTTTAGAGCCATGTGAGTCGGTGAAGTTACACAAGGGAAAAATTTATGTAGTTTGTTATAATTGGCATATGTAATTCATCCAGCCAAAGAAGGAAAAAGAATAAGAAAAGACAAAAGCCTGAAATAAATGTCAATGAAAAGCTACACAAATAATGTCACCCAAGAGGATCTTAATTGTTACTTTAATTTCACTGAGAAAGATGAAGGTGGTGAGAAAATTTGAAAACTGCTGAGTGTCAAGGATTAATTACCTTTTCCTGACACAATGCTGGTAAAAACCAGAAAGAGTTGGAGAGAGCTATTTTGCTCAGGTATTTGGAGGATGATTTGAGAGCAGCATAGTTCTGAAAATTGAGAGGGCAATATTTTAGAAAGCAGGAGAACACTTGCTTTTAGGGATGTGGCCACTGATACACAGGAAATGAGTAGATGAAAAAAATGTTTAGGCTGGTGAGAAGACCATGGAGCTGGTTAAATTACACAGAAATAACAACCAAGGGTAAAAAGCTGTTGCTGAAGTTTGTTTCTTGTAAGACAGCTGTTGCAACTAACTGATCAAAGCTATTTGTTTCTCCAAGAGTTTAATTAGACATCTGATTTTGTTAAGAGATGTTCTCATTGCCCAATTTTTCATTGTATTTATCTCTAGTAAAAGGTTAATCTTTCAGCAGTTTGAGATGTACTAATCTGCTTCTTGTGCTCTGTCAGTATCTGACCAGACTGTCATTTTATGGTATTTTATTACAGTGTATATATATTACTGGAAGAGAAATCAAGATATGGCACAATAGAGTTGTATTTAATTATATCTTGAATGACATCTGCTTAATTAACTAAAGATCTGCAGAGTTTTCAAAGTGAGCTACATGATTTTTCAGTATTGGCCAGTTTGCATTTATCCTCATGTATAATATTTAGATATTTTAAAGTGAACTAATAGTGGCTGTTTATCTATGACCTCATTTAAACTTTATTTCCTCTTCTCCTCACCCTTTCCATTTACTGCTCATATATAAAGGTGCTTATTGTGAAATAATTATATTGATTGGATGGTAGGATGTTTGGATGGTAGGAATTGCCACAGTCCTTGCACTGAAAGATCAAATAAATGCTTATTTTGTAACAAGCAACTCTGCTGTAAAGTGTTCAAGTTTCAGAGTTTTTTCCTGGATTTCAAGTGACTGTGTCAAAACTCTTACTTCAGTATACTTCATATGGGCATTTCATAACCTACTGACCTGTGCTGAACTTTAAAAAGTTCAAAATACAGACACAGAAACTTGGTTATAGTACTAGACTTTCTTTTTTTCCCAAGAAATACTGAAAAATGTTCCTTCCCTCTTTTTGAAATGCTGAATGCAGAAACTTAGTCATTGCATTAAGACTTATCATCTGTTACTATATTGTTGCAGAGAGAATTACTTTCTAGTGTTTAAAAAAAAATATGACTAAAACAGTTTTAAAACTGCCACTATGTCATTTAGCATCCAGTTTTGTAGGAAGTTCTAGCTTAACTGGTTTGTCTTGTGTTATGTGCTAATAAATTAATAGACCCAAGCACCTTTTTTTTTTTTTATCTTCTTGGATAAATTTCTGGTCTTTGGCAAGATGACTTAGAATTCGCCATTGATCTGAATAATATATTTACCTTTTCCTCTCTAATCTTACTGTCTATCCTAGATCTTGGTTATTACAAGGGTTATCTTCTAGGTAATTTGAAGAGGGTAGCTACGACGTAATCTCTGAAGATTTTAAGTTTAAAAAATAAATATCTTTTCTTCCTTGCAAGAGAAGGCAGAATTCCCCCAATTTTTACCTATGGAACCTAATTTATGGAAATGACAAATTAAATCACCTTTAGTCCAGCATGGAGGTTTTTTATGTGAAGTTTGTGTTCTGCTCAGTGTACGTTCCATTCAGTATATTTCTGTAAGTCAAACCATAGCAAGTGCACCAGAATTATCTTGTATATGTAGAATATACAAATACCAGAACGTATTTATATGTATTGAAGTCTTAAGGGGTAGGTGACTGTGCTGGTTTAAAGGTAAACTAGCACGAGAAATTACCTCCACGCAAATACCTTGTGAGAGATTTCAAGTTGAGGTTACAATTTAATGGGAAAATTACAATAAAGGCAGAAAGTACAGAAACACTGGCTTAAACTGACAAAGTCAGAGAACAACCTGGCCCCTGTTGGTCAGGGGTGGTGGTTGCAGCCTATTTAAGCAGTAGCTGGAGGGCTGCTGAAATTATGGTTGTATAGTGGAAAGCAGTTTTCCTGTGGAAATTTGGGTTCTCCCTGGATGCCCATTTGTTATGGTTGTTCTCCCAGTCCCAAAACCCCAGGTTATATATGGTCAGATTCAGGCAGGAATGTTCAGGACCTTCCCCAGGGCAGGGAAATCCAAAATGGATTGGTATAATCCCATGAATTTTGTTGACCTAGGTTGGTAGAGCTGCCCATTGGGGCTGTTGAGCCATTACAGCCCACTGGCAGAGATGGCTGAGTGTTGTTATAACTTCGAGTCAATATGTGAAGAAGATGAAATGTTGTCCTGCCACGCAGGGTTTAACACCCAGTTTTCAGCATGGCGTTTTGTGTGCACTGAGCAGCTGTTGCAAATGATCAATCATTAACAGTTCATCAAGAATAATGTAGGTGAGTGTGGAAGGCATGGTTTGGCTACACCCATTTGGGCACTCTCTTTCCTGTTACTACGACAGTGATTCATACCTTGCCAGCAAGCCAGAGGTTTCATATTTCAAAGGCTTGGGAACATTTTGACAGTGATATACCATCACCGTCAAAACATCTTGTTTTGGAAGGTTCAGATTCAGTGTGAGATGTGGGGATAAAAATATTGCAGTACTGGGATTTTTGTCAGTAAAGGCACCTCATATTTCATGTGAGTGACTCTTTTGGTGAGGGGAAAGACCATCTGCTATTAAGTCAGGTAATTGATAAGGGTGGTGAGCAGTCTTGTTCCTTTATGTTCTGCTTGGATGTTACTGATTTGTTTTTGTGTATAGTCATTTGAGCCAATAAAATCATACAATCACAGAGTGGATTGCGTTGGAAGGACCTGAAGGATCATTTTAATGGCTTAGAAACTGATGGACACAAGTATGGTTACATTTACATGGATAATTTGACACAAAGGGATTTTTTATAATTAGTATAACACATCTTGTAACGTATTGAATTAGTGGGATTAGACAGAATTAATTTTCTGACAGTTCCCAGGAGGGGTTGCAGCTTGGAGCCTTGCAGGCACCCCGGGGTTGTTGGGCTGCACCATTCATGTCTTCATAGGGGGCAGGAGTAAGGGATTTACATTTTTGCCAAGAACGGGAATTTGGCTTTGGGTGGAAGAATAAGGCACTACATGGAGGATTGCCACCATTTTGTTCCTTTTTTTTCCTGGGAGCAAGTGTTGAATGCAGTGGTGGAGCAGCTCTAGCTCTAACTCTGCTGCAGTCACATGGGGTTGAACTCAGTGAGCATTTTGCATGTAAGTCACCCTTTCCATATAGTGGTGCTATTAGTATTGTTGCTGTTAATGTTTGTTTCATCACATTGCTGTTGGCCAGTAAATGGTTATCTCAACCCACTTTTGCCTTTTGTCCCTCTCTTACTGTCTGCATAAATCTTCATTTCCAGCTGGTTTTAAACTCATGTTTAAATGAAGGGTTGAGATAACAACAGATCTGTCTCTTCAGAGCCGGTCAGACCATTTTGATCTAAGCATTTATTTTTTGTGTTAGGTACAGAGCCCCATGGTTACAATGTTGCCTGGTCTGTGCATATGTGGTACCTAACTCATACGTTCCTGTATGTGTTCTCACGGTGCTTGTTTCCAGAATGGGGAGAGGGATCAGAATGGCTTTCTTGATATACTGTATGACATTACAGTGATATACTGTATGACATTATAACATCAAGGTCAGTGAGGGTCATTTGGGATGTGTGTTCGGTGCTGCTCTTCTGCCTGGGCCTGGGGTGGTACCTCTGGGAATTCATTAATAATTGTACCCAGTTTGGGGGGTGGAACAGGGGAGGATAATGCAGTAGCCCACGGGCCAGTTAGGATAGAACAAGATGTAAAAACATGCTCCACAGTGCAGCCAGGGAGAGTGGTCCTTCCTGGATTTCTGGTAAAAATTACCCACAGAGACTCAAGGGTGACCCTTGGGTTTCTGGAGTCAGAGATACAAAGGATCCGGCCTGCTAATCCTAACTAGAAATGAGATCCTTGCAGTTTATTGAAGGGGTTTGAGCTGCTTCAGAAGTGTTTGGCATGAAAGCGCAGCTCCTCCTGGCACTCTGACTGCCAGTGCTGGGCTGGATGTTCAAAGGGGAATTCCCACGCCACTCATACTTGCATGGAGTAAATGGATTGCTCTGACTACCTAGTGAGCTCAAACAGGAAACAGCCGTTGCTCAGGGATCTTGGAAATAATAATGAACTGGCCCAAAGGTGAAAATTTTGGATTATTATCAGGAGAGGAGAAGGAAAAGGTGACGTGTGCTTAGGATGCCCCACCACATAATCAATGACCAGAAAATGAAAATAATATTTGCTCTATTTTGTAATGTCTCCTGCTCTGTTATAGGAGTATACTGAAAATAGAAAGCTACTGCATGAAGTTCTACATGGTGAGTCACATGAAGCTATGGAGGGACAAGGTGCATCAAGTCAGGTTGCAGACCTGAAAGCCATCCAGCTGGCTCTAGATGTCACTGAATGAGAGAAATGGCCAGTGCTACACCTTTGCACTGACTTGTGTATGGCAGCAAATGCACTGCAGGGGTGGCTGGACCAGTGGAAGACGACCAACTGGCAGGACAGAGGTAAACCCATCTGGGCTGAAGAATTGTGTTGAGGCATCATTTGCCAGGTAGAGGAGCTGGCTGCAATAGCACGTCATGTAGATGCACACATACCCAGGAATCAGGCTACTGATGAGCATCACAACAATGAACAGGTGGATTGGGCTGCCAAGATTAAAGTGTCTCAGGTGGACCTGGGCTGGCAGCATAAGAGTGAATTATTTCTTGCATGATGGGCCTCAGCTTATCAAGGAAGAGTGGCAAAATAGAAATAGGTTTGTGATCAAGGGGTGGACTGCACAAAAATAGTATGTTCCAGGTTATTCATAACTGTGAAACATTCACTGCAATCAAGCAGGCCAAGCAGGTAAAGTCACTGTGGTATGAGGGGATGATGGTTGAAACTTAAATACGAGGAGGCTTGGCAGATTAATTACATCATACACCATACAAACCTGCCAAGGCAATTGTTACATGCTTACAGTGGTGTAAAGAACCACTGGATGGCTGGATATCTACGCTGTGCCTCACACCACTGCCCGGAACACCAGCTTGGGGTTTGAAGACCAAGTCCTGTGGTGACATGGCACCCCAGAAAGAACTCAGTTTGACAATAAAACTAATTTTAAAGATGTTTCACAGAGTCACCTTTGCCAGAGAGCATGATATTGAGTGGGCATCAAATTCCTTGTCCGCAGCACCCTATGGGAAAGTTGAATGATACAATGGACTTTTAAAAACGACACTGAAGGCAGTGGGTGGTTGGACCTATATTTAGCAAAGGCAATCTGATTAGTAAACACCCAGGGCTTTATCAGTTGAGCTGCCCCTGCCCAATCAAAACCTCCACACACTGTAAAAGGTATAAAGTCCTTATGGTGCATATAAAAATGTGTTAGGGAGAACAGTTTTGATTAGTTCTACTTTCTATTAATGGGATTTTTTTTGCTCAAGGACTTGGGTGCACTTGGTGGATGACGCAGAGGGTCATGGAAAGACGATGTGTACCCCAAGGAGATTTGATTATTGGTTGAGAACAGTCTGTAATGTTGAATTGTGTGTGTGATATTTGTTGCAGACCCTACTGACTCCTGCTGGTTTTCCTGAAGGATTTGAAGGAGATAGCTGAAAAAAAAATTCCAAAAGGAAAACCAGTTGAAATAAGTTTATGACCTACTTTATACCTGAGCAAGAAGCAGAAATCCACAGGATTTCTTTTACCAACGGATGAGACAACCAATCTGGCACAGCGGGATTTTTTTGCAGTGTAGGATACGTACGTAAAGACAGGAGATTGACTTTCTGTCTACCACAATCTATTAAAAATCTAGGTTCAAGAACAAAATGAAGGAATTTATAGAAAAATGTGAGAATGCTTCCTTTTAAATGACAGAAAAAGATAAAAGGTCTGTTTTAATAGCAAATAGTATAATTTAATTCTGGAATATTGATAAAATTGAAAATTCTGCAATACCTTTCAGTAGTATGCATTATTAAATCCTGGAAGAAATTTTTGGAAGAAATAGAAGAAAGGAGAACTCCTGTACTTGAAAGTAAATGCCTAAAAAATAAGTATGTGGTATTAAAAATGAATAGATTGAAACACATTTAGACCAAGAAATCTGATACGAAAGATTCAGGAAAAAAGTATGTACCCTAAACTCAAATGAGCTGTTATTAAAAAAAGTAACTTTTTCCAAAATGTGGCTCCTCACAACTTCTATGACTAAAATCTGATATTGTCAAAACATAAAATAAGTTTGAAGAGATGAGAGATATTTTGCACATTTTTGTACAGACAAATGCAGTCAGAGAACAAGACAATGCTTTTGTTGTTTAGAATTTTGACATACAAATAATGTGAACTTGAAACACTTTTCATGTATTTTCTTTTTCGTTTGTTTTTTATGGTCAACACATAGAAAAACAAAAGAAAGGGAAAACCCCCAAGTTTTAAAAGGATGTTTTCTTAATTCTTACATTAATATTAAAAAAAAGATAAATCAGAAGACCCAAACAGCAAAGTCAAGAATTCAAATGATCCCTTAGTAGTTAGACTTTCATGAGACATTTAGGACCCTGAAGACTGGGACATTTTTATGGGTGATATAAACAGATATTTATCATATTGGAAGTTCCTCTTACATTTTTAGAGTGCTTTTAAGTTCCTGAATTCCTGCTTCTATATGCTCAGATTGAGCATATTTGAAGACTGAATTTATTTGGAGGTCACAGCTGATGTTGAACAGCCAGACCAAAGTAGGAAGTCAGATTACTGCACAGAATGTGAATGGCAGAGCTTGTGCCTTCTTTGCTTTGAAGACAGACATCACTCAGACAGTGCTGGGAGTATATTTGTAAGTTTCAATTTCACAGGCTTAAGCTAATCTTAGGGGTTTTTGCTTACAAGAAAAGTGAAAGTATTTACCTTGACTTTAGACCTGAATGAGAAAAGAAGTGGTGTGTGAAGGAAGAAACTCTGTTATGAACATGGACAAATACATGTGTGCTTCCAGAAATATTATTGGGGCTTCAAGGAAACATAGGAAGAAAAGGACTTACAAAAAAGAGTTAAGTGCTTTTAATGGCTTACTTGAAGTAATTGCACGATCTGCTTCTGATGAGAGCCTGTGTGAACTTTTCTGTCAGAATACTCCTCATCATCATTAGTAACTTAATAATTTAATAACTGGTTTTCTCTTTGGTGTTTAGGGTTTTTTTATTTATTTAAAAACATTTTTCCGCTGCACTTTTCCTGCCCTGTGGTTTCCTGCCCTATTTGGTTTGTAGATTCCAGTAGCATTAAGGTTCCTCTGTTAATAGATAATAGGTTTCTGTGGGAGGGATGCTAATCCAACATGCTGGGAAATCTGCTGGGAAACTCCCTGCAGATGCAATGCAATAATTTCACCAAGTCTTGTCTTTCTCTTCAGTTTCTATGGTAATACTATACTTTTCTCATCAGTGTCTTGGTGGTAAAGGCAATTTAATTATTATACATCAACTTTCGAGTATTGTAGTTTCAACAATAAGGATTTTGGCTTGGGTTAACCAGCACAAGTACGGCTTCAGGTTCTCTTGTCAGTTTATCTGGCTGGGGCTAAATTCAGCTCCACAGCTGAGCTACATAGGTAGTTGAAGCTTGAAGTACATCTCAGCCATCTGCAGCCACCAAAGTACATGATACCCAAAACAGACACCATTTTGGCCAAAATTATGAGGCGTGATTCTGCTTTTGGAAAACTGTACAGCTTATGATTTAAATGATAATAAATACTGCACTTCACAGTGTTACATCATCCAAAATGAAGTGCAGTACAAATTTGCTTTATCAGGTGGAATGGAGTCTCAAAAATAACCATCTTTCCTTAAAGGAGCCAACTCTTCTACTGTAGAAGTTTTAATGTATGGCTTTGACCTTAGCCTAATCTTATGTACATATTTAAACAGATGTGTAATTTTAATAATAATAAATAATAATTTTCCTCATGCAGTATGAGTGAGTACTCTTGTACTATTGTACTATTTACTATGTACTATCAGTGAGTACTCTTGTACTATTTGAACTTGAAAGCCAGCTACCTAATTACTTATTTACTAACTAGCCTAACTTAGTTCAGATTTATTCCACTGAGAGATATTTTGGACCTTCCATGTGAAGATTTTTGTGGAAATAATTCAACAAGTGTGCGTGTACATTCTTATCACAGAATCATCTAGGTTGGAAAAGAGCTTTGAAGTCATCAAGTCCAACCTATGATCCAACACCACCTTGTTAACTAGACCATGACACTAAATGCCATCTCCAGTCTGTCCTTAAATGCCTTCGGGGATGGTGACTCCTGGGCTGCCCATTGTAATGTCCCATCACTTGTTTTGTGAAGAACTTCCTAAAGACAAACCTAAACATTCCCGGGCACAGCTTACAACTGTGTCTTCTTGCCCTAAGACTGTGGTCTTCTTGTCCTATGAGACATGTTTACATGCAGGAGTATGCATAAGATATGTGTCATTTGTGTACATCACTGCAACAATAAAAGAAACTTGACGTGTCACTGCACTTTAGTAACATGGCATTAGGAAGTCTGTGTCTCTTCTCAGTGGCAGTTTCATGGTTATTTTCTGTGCTGCTGTCAAACTGAATCTGAATATCTTTTGTGCAGTCACGAAAGGAAATGGTTTATCACAGAACTGAGGAGTGAGAATGTATGCCTCATGTAATGCCAGGGGAGTAATGACACATACCACCACATTTTTCTGTCTTGCACTGAGACGTTTGCTGATACTGATGCTGTTGTGTAATTTAGGTGTCTGTGTTTCATGCAAGTACTATGTTTACTTAGCCCTGGTCCTATTAGGGGATTAGCTTTGACATTCTGGCAAATCCTTGTTCTGTTTGGGATGAAGTGTTCTGTTCACTAGTGACATTTTAATTTATCTCAGGTGTAGTGGAGCAGATGCAAGCAGCATATTGTCCTGAAATGTGAATTAATATATTAAAAATATACAGTTGGTTTGCATTTAGTGGTAAGAGAGTGCCTCATCATGCAAATGGAGAAACTGATTAACTTGTTGCCTTTCTGCATGTGAACAAGTGACACAACTTCAAAATTGGCTAGATTCAGAGGCTGCGCGAACAGTGGCACTTGAAAGACTGTGAGTTACTGGACGTGTAAGTAGAAGGTTGCTTCTTCTGTGTGTCCCTGAGCAGATGGTCCCGTGGATGAAGGCAGAGGACTCTTGCAGCAGCCTTCTTAAATTAAATGAGGAGCAGAGAGAAGAGCTTGGCTTTCTGCATCTCAGAAACTGGATCTCATGAAAAGAAACTATGTTAAGTAGGCAGATTTTAAACCTGGTCTTCATATATATCTAGAAAAAACAGAAAAATATTTAAACAGTTCTAATACAGTAAGGAAACTCTAAGGTAGATGCCATTTATTTTACCAGTTAGCAAGTATCTCAATTCTGGAGGCAAAATCCAATTACTGTAGTTATGGCAAGTTTTTCAGCTGTTGCTTTGCTGTCTTGCCTTTTAGCATGGTTGAGGGAGATGGAGATCTGTAGGAGCAGTGATACATGTCAATGAACTCTTATTGTTTCAATTGTATTTAATTGTATCATTATGCAGTTGTTCTGAAAGAAACACCATGTGTTATGCAAGTTATGCTTGTTCATACTAATTATCTCTTTCATTAAATTTACTAGAAGTCTATAAATAATTTTTTAAGAGTGGTTCTAAGTAGCTTTTTTATATTGCCTGTCACTTGAGATTAATATCAATAAAATTAAGTACTAGTTACTTGTCAAAGGAGAAAAGCTGGATTTCTAGAAAATATTTCCAACACGCTTTTCATGTAACCCTACAGCATAACCCAGCAGACTGTTGCCTAGTGATGGAAGAGGAACACAATACTAATAGTAATCACAAAAACAAGCTGTTAATCCTTCCAAAGTGTATGATGCTGGCACTGGAATTGTACTGTTTCCATCCTTTATAGCAAATGAATTATTTTACTATTTTGGTTTTGGTTTTTAAATTATTTTTATAGTTCTTTACGTGGTTATTTATAAGTGAATGACACTGGCAATGTGTTCAGTTTCAGAAATGTCATCCTGTACCTTAATGAGCATCAGTAGTGAATATTGTAAATATCTGAGTCTTTCAGTGCCAACAGTGATGTTTCAGATAACTGAAGTTGTTCCCTAAGTGCCCACTAAAATCCTAAATGACTGTGAGGCTGTGTGTGCCTTCCAGCCAGTGCCAGCTAGCCAGATGCCATACTTGGTTCTTCCTATGATGAGAACCTGTTTGATCCCCTGTGAAAATAGAAAGCAGTCATGGAATCTCAAGGATTGTTGCTGTAATTGCTGACTTTTTCTACTGTTTTCATTATTTACGTTTAAAAATCAAAATGGCTATAATAATACCTGAAAGAGATGTAAGAATAGAATTAGAATATCTGAAATAGATAGAAACCAGCCTGCAAAGAGATTCTTGAAGCCTTAAGTCTGATTAGAGTATGAGATGAAGTAAATGTTCATGAAAATTAGGGAAAAGAGCTCATGAGATATTCAAAAGTACCTGAAGGAAGAATATATAACTTAATCTTGAAAATTTGATTGCAGATTTTAAAATTTATTTTATGCTTATTCTTTTTTTTTTTTTTTTTTTTTTTTACATTAATTCTAACAGAACAAGCAGATTGCATTCTTCCATTGAATGTTTTGCTGGTAGGCACTATTAAGCAACTATTTGAAGCACCAGCTGGCATATTAAATTTATAAAGATCTGTGCTTCACCTAATTTTTGTATAGGAAATTCATCATAACTAGAATTTTAAGATAGTGAATGTGAGTTAGTCTAAACACTTTCTGACTGTTTCATTGCTGCAGATTCCCTCTGAAGGTTTTTGTCAGTTTCTTTAGTCTTTGCATCCTTTTCTGGGTTGGAATATGTTTGTTGTTTAATTGCAATATCAGTAGTCTCATGTGAGTGGTCCTGTACCTGGATATGTATTTTCTGAGCAAGATTTGTACTAGTAGCATCCAGTCACAGATACATGTTGTTAGATGAAAGGACTTTCAGTTTCACATTCTCTCTCTTTCTTTGAAACCTGGTTATTTTCTTTGGGCCATGGAGTGCCATGCAGCCCTATTCCCTAATACCAGTTTTCCAACTTTCCATCCTCCATTTACACTGCAATTATCAGGGCTTTTATCCTTGTTTTTTGAAGATGGTACAGCTGGAGCCAAAGCAAAATGGGTTTACTCCCAGAAAATTTTGGGGTTTTGTGACTGCAGATTTTTGCAGGATGTTCTGGAGGTGTGTGTTCATTTTGGTTTGACCTCATCTTTTCCCATGGAAGACTAACATTAGTCGGTATTTCAGTCTTAATATAGTGTTTCTAGCTTCATTTTTTTCCCCTTCCTTCTTCAGGTTATTACTATTTTAAAAATAATTTTGTTAGGTGAGTATAGGAAATCCAAATCTGTGCTTGTGATAACTACCCATTCTCATTTCCTGTAAAGCAGACACTACTTCCTGTTTGGCCTGTTGTAGATTACTGACCCAGTTTTGCTCACCATTTTCTCTGTAGAGGGAGATATAACCTGTTACAGTCATGGTGAGGCCTTGATAAGTCTTTGTTACAGTCGCTGATGAATTATGAAAAAAAACCAAAAAACACTTGTGACAGGGAAATAGTCTGGGACGAATTGCAACACATTTGTCTGAGTGTGCTCCACACGTTATATTGGAGTTCATAATTGGATACTTATGGCCTGTAACATTTGCTGCTGTGACTGTAAGAATATATTCTCATTAGAGGACACAACTAATATAAGGTTTGTAAGATGATGCGGTTTATTCCAATGGTAGTTTTGTCCAGGAGCAAGTGACTGCAGAAGCAGTTAAACACATCACTTGCTAAAGAAAAATTTATATAAGAAGTAGTGCTGACTAAGACAAAACGTTGACTTGCAGTTCTCTGATGTATATTATTCGAATAAGAATGAAAAAAAACTTAGTGACTTCATATAATAAATATGATATATTTAAATACAGCATAGGGCTGCAGACTGAACAGAAGTCCGTAACTGGTGCTCCTGTTGGCGTGCATCTGGTAATATTGCTGAAGCATATCAGAAAAGGAATCATGTCTGCTAAGGCCATCTATTGAAAATGCCTCTGAAATGTGTGCTTTTAGAATGGAAGGCGTAGTCCTCTCCCTGCACACCAGGGTGTCATACCTTGCAATGCTCTCTTGCTGTGCTTGAGTGTGCAGCTGGCACACTGAAGCTGCCCTGAGTCAGCCTGGTGAACCTGTGTGAGCAGGAGGCCTGCAGTGTGAGGAGAGAGGAGGCAGGGCAGAGAAGGTGTGCAGGAAAGTTCTGTTGCCCTGCTCTGAATGTTAGTGAGTTTGTGTTCAGGGCACAAATGGGAGATTTAGGGCATAAACATGGCCTTCTCCTTTTGTGCTACTGGCAGCATTACTGGGAGCTGGTGTAATACTGTACAATTACAACTACAATTTTTTTTTGCTGCTAATTATCATTCCAACTTATGTTAAGATAGTCATGCACAAATATTGGTAACTTTTTAGCATCACTGAACAGAAATATTTCTACTACAGTTCTTCTGAGTGTTCCATCCAATGCTTTCCAATACTTTATGATTTAGAGAGAAATAGATTTGCTGTTAATAAAATGGGCAGGTGTCACGTTGCAGAAAGGCATAGATAGCAACTTGAAAAAATTTATAAACTAAACTCATTTAAACAAAGGGCAGTTTTTAGGTACAGTCAAAATTGGTTGTATACCAAGCAATGAGAAATGCAAGTCTCATCTCTGTAAGAGTAGAATTATATTTTCAAAAGGAGAAACTATAAAAGGGATCTAGAATTCATAGTTAACAAGCAATTCTGCAAGAGAACCTAATATAACTTTGTAGCAAAATCATCTACAGTGGCCTCCAAAACAATAAAACTTAATATCCTGACTGCGAAGAGAGCTGGTTTCACCAGTGAATGAGAAAATTGCACACACTGTCTGCATTTTTATGAAGATGTTGAAAAATAAAATTGTGGCTTGTGATACAATTTGCAGGTGACAAAAATGCTGATCAGAGAGAACCTGAGATCAGTATTCAATGTACCTAAACAGAGGTGGAGGATGATTATTATCCAGGAGAACACACAGAGTCTCTCAGTAGGTTTATCCCTGCTGGACTGCTAGTGGTAAGAGCAGGGGGAAGGGAGACAGTATTTTGCTTGCTTCTGCAACATATAAATCTTTAGGCGCATCAATCAAATCCCTCTGATTCTTGTTTTGGAGAAAGGCACATCTAACTTATATTTATTAAGTTGATTAGCTTTGAGAACAGCCTATCAAGCAGACTTGCTGTCCCTTTGCACCTCAAGAGGATCTGTTTTGCCCAAGCAAAGTCATGGACAGTGGCAGGTCAATATACTTTAGTATGCTGGAGAGCAGCCAACGTGTGTGATTTCTTAGTCTTGTGAAGTCTCAAGATCTGAAATTGCTGGATAGTGGAAACTTGCACAGGTTCCATTTTACTAGGGGCTGGTTCATGACAGGGAGTATGATATACCTGCTCAATACCATGCTCTCTAGCCCAGGCGTCTATGGGGTTGTTTTTGAAATGAGTCCTGTACTCCAAGTCAGTTCTTTCTGGGGTGCCATGTCGCTACAGGACTTGCTTTGCAAGGCCCAAGATGGTGTTCCAGGCAGTGGGGTGAGGTACAGGGTACATCTCCAGCCATCCAGTGGTTCTTTACATGAATATCAAGGTAGCTATTACCTTGGTGTGTTTGTGGGAGTGTGAGGGAATCAATGTGCCAGGCCTGCTCATATTTATATTTTGACCATCATCCCCCATACAACAGAGGCTTCATCCATTTTTCCTGCTTGATTGCAGTGAATGTTCCACAGTTATGCATCGCCTAGGAAATAGTGTCCATGTTTAAGTCCACCCCTCAGGTGTGAGCCCATCTGTATGCTGCTTCTCTTACCAGATGACTGGAGGCATCAAGGGCCCATTGAGCCAGAAATACCGCATCCTTACATTGCCACTACGGCAGGAGCAATCACTAAAGAGAGCACTTTTCATTTTCTGGTAGCTGGTTAAGTGGTGCACATGCCCTACTCACCATGTGTCACCTTTTCCTTCTCCTTGTCTGGTAGTTGGATACTCTGAAATTTTCACTTTTGGGCCAGTTCATTATGAGCTCCAGGGTCCCTGGGCAATTGGGTTTTCCTGTTTGAGCTTGTTATCTGATCAGCACGGTCTGCTTACTCTGCACAGCATCAGTGGCATGATGTGTGTAAGACACTGTCCCTTTCAATGTTCAGGCCAGTACTGGCAGTCGGGGTGCCAGGAGGTGCTGTGCTTTGGTGCCAAACACTTCAGAGGTGTCTTGAGCCCTTCTAATAAAATGCAAGGATCTCATTTTTGTTGGGACTGTAGCAGGCTTCAGATCCTTTTTGTCCATGACTCCAGATGGTAATGTACTGTCCTTTTCCCAATACCCTTATCAATGCCCACATTCTGGGACAGGAATCCCAGTTGCTTGGCTTCTTTAACATTTACTTGCATATAGTGGGCCACGTTGTGCCAGCATTGGAGCAGCCGGTGCTCCAATGGATCACCAAGGCTTCACCTGACTGAAATCCCACTTAACTCACAGCTGATTTGGTGCTAGGAATTAGGTGATTATCTTTGGCCCTGCCTCCTATTGGAAGGGCTCTACTTCTTCATCCCTCACTAAGGGAACTGATTTTATCTTGGATTTCTTCTTCTGTATAGAGGCTACTGCTACTGACATTTCTGTGGTTCAGTTGCAGTTTGAGTGGCCACAGTGCATTTTTCTCTGCTTTCCTCCTCTTCCCAGTGAGGGTGTTGTCTAGTATCAAACTGTATTCAATAAATAGTAGCCAAGGTCCAGGCACATTGTAGAACTTCCCTCCTCTCTGGAACTGCCATACCATTTTTCTTTCAAATATTCTGCCACTTTAACAGGGTCCTGTAGTTATTCAGTGTGAACTTCCAAAGCATTGGAGAAGAATAGTGCTTTAAAATGTGGCCTCTTTTTTCCTCCCACATTCCATGCCACTCATAGCTATCCACCCTTCGGCCAGATCTCTGAATATCAATCTTCCTAGAAATTGCTTTCTTTACTCTGATGTAGATTTCTTGATGCTGTTGTAGACAGCTCTGAGGAGACCTGGTAGACTTAGGAACAAGAACATACTTTCTTTCACATACAGAGGGACTTAAGAATTCTCAAAAGCTGTGGTTGCAGGCCTGAAAGAGGAAATTGGAGTGAAAGGCTCGGGAAAATAATCCTACCCTTACTGACATGGTAAGATTATTAATGGACTCCCAAAGGTAGGACCTGAGGTAAGGGCAGGAGAGCAGCACTGAACACACATCCCAAATGACCCTCATTGCCCTCGATGTTATCATGTCATAAACTGATAACCCGCAGTACACCAACAAAACCATCGTGATCTCTCTCTCAGTCTGAAAAATACCAACACATACTGCACATATGGGAATATATACAGGTTGGTGTACCACAACCACATGAACAGACCAAGCAACAATGTCACCAGTGGCTCCATACCTAATGCAACAAATGCCTAGACCAAATTAATTTCCAGTCTGCTCTGGACAGATCTGCTGTTACTGCAGCCCTTTGTGCCCCACATTATGCACCACATAAGGCTGTCGTGATTTAGGAATGGCACTCCCTGGTTTAGTGTTCCCACTGAAACTCTTCAAACTATGTTCTACTCACTCAATCCTCCTCCCCCTACTCATATTAAGGCTACTTCCAGACAGGTTTTAGGAATGAATTAGAGTGAGAGAAATCAATGAGCCTCTTTAGAGCAAAGCTCTGCTTCTGTGTGAGCTGCAGGATGGAAACTCTCCAGCTGTTGTTCCTGTGCATGGAAGGCTCCAATCCTATCACTGTCTGTGGCCCTGGTGTGTCTCAATCTGGCAGCAGTCACCTGTGCTGCAGTGTGGTCCTGAATGCTTTTTGGATTGCTGTGTCCTTACCTTAAAATAATCTGTATGTTTGGGCAGGGCTGATACATATGTCAGTGGAATCGCTGCTGTTTCCATCCAAGACTGGATGCACTTTCGGTAGCACTGTTGTTCTCTATGCAGTGTATCATAGTTGAAAAGAAGGAAACATATTAGTTTAAATATCAGTTTTAGTCAATTCACTGTTTGATAATGAACTTTCAGAACAGCTAGTCTGTACAGTCTGTGTTTTAATCAAGATAATGTTGCTTTTAGTATAATGTTAAACACAAGTAAGAGTTTTATAAGTTTCACCTTACTGTTTTTTCCAGAATATTAGCACTAGTTTTGTTAAGAGGTATTACTGATCCCCTATGAATTAAGACACCTTACATTTTAGCTATAATCTATAAGTATATCAGAAGTTTTTATTTTCAAACTTTGTTTTCTTTCATTAAGTGTAAGCCCCATTGTTCAAAGGGAAATCAAGATGGATTGAATGTTACTGTTTCTGAATTTTTGTAGATTAGCTTAGGGGAAATACTTGGAGACTATTTGAAGGTGAATTAACTGGAAGTTCTTCTGAAGGCATATAAAATCTTATCTTATAAGTTGGTTTTAATTCTGTGTGGACTGGCATTTAGCAGCAGCACTTGAAAGAAATATTTTACTTTTACTAAATTGTGACTAACACCATAAGTGGGTGTATGCAGTATAATGCATCACTGATATTTAGTAGTTCCCAAATTACCAATGTCCCTACATTCTTTCTGGCAGAAGCAGTGATTGCGGGTTGTGTGCAGATGTACTGCAGGTTGCAGTCGCAGATGTACTGTGTAAATGAGGAGAAAACTTTTTCTGGTGGGCTGATGAGGCAATTTTGCCTGAGGCTGGTTAAAGAGCTCTTGAAAGAAAGCTAACAGGTTGTGACTGAAAATACAGAATCATTTCCAAGGGCGAGTTCATGTTAAGGGAGGTCAAGCACTGGGTTAGCAGATGAGTTTTAGGTTCAGCCAAGAATCTCCTCTGTGTGTTGACAATTGCAGCACATTGTTATGGTTCTTGCGTTGTAATTGGTCTAAAGACTTAATAATTACTGAATGATATTCTAGGTCTAGTTCATACTGAGAACTGATAAGGAAATGGGGTTTACAAAGATGAATGAAAATGTGTTCTGAATATGGAAGTATAGCAGTCTCTGTTTCTCTAGAGGATAGGAGTTTTTTATGTCTTTGGTGATTTAAAGTACCCTTTAACAATTAATTTAACTTTCTGCTCTCTGAAATTGGGTAAATTCTGTACTACCAACTTCATTATTCATCTCACCTTCAACTGAAATGAAATTGTTATTCAAAAAGTTCAGCTGGCATAAAAAAAAGAAGGAAAGCAAGTAACCAGACTGCTAAATGAATAAACAAAATTGATATTATTTGAGGTTTGCTTCAGCCTACTTAATAGTTTTGTAGACATACCTTTTTTTTTTTTAATTACCAGTTACTATAGATGTTCCTAGTAGCAGTCTGTGTATGTTATCAAGAGATTGTTGTAGAACTGAGGATTTCCTAAGCTGAATGGGATCTACCGTAAACGTAAACACACGAACAGAGGTGGAAAACACACACTTTTCTAGCTAATGTGAAACTTGAGTACAAAGTACAGAGAGGACCCTAGGGCCATTCAAAAAAGGAAATTTCACTTTGTGAAAAAGGCCTGGCAGAAGTTTATTTGTTTTGATTTTTTTTCTTGTTGTTAATATTTTGAAGTATTTAGGTCTAGAAGAATTGAGCATTTTTTTCCTTGAATCCTTTTTCTCCAAAACAAAATTTGCTTCCAGAGGACATCAGCAGCTGCCTTGGTGCCTACAGCAGCTGAGGAAACTGGGCACTGAACATCACACCACTGTCTTAGCAGCTTGTCTGTCTGATTTGTGCTGCCTGAAAGCTGGAGCAGAGTCCTTTCCAGACATGTTTATATTCTACTCATTCAATTGTTTCCATGAAAAATTATGTTCTACAATTTTATTTTTTCCCTCAGACTTTGGCAATCCTTGGTACTGTCACCAAGAGCTACAAGCAAGTTTTAAATTTCTTTAGGTTGTTTTGTATCCATCTGCATTGTTGGTTAATTTCTTTGTCTCTACTTTGTTTTGCTGGGCTTTTAAAAAAGGTTTTAATTTTTGTTGCATAGCTTCATGATGAGTTGCCTGTTTTTTTCCAGAACCTTCTGCCAGACTTGGCTCAAGTTTGAGAGAGCTCTGTGAAAGGAATATTATGAATTGGTTTTCACCAGCAAGATGTTAGGACAAAGCTTTTTAATGTTCCTATCCACTCTTGCAAGAAGCTCAGGAAGAGGCAATCTTTTGGAAACGTTCCTCTAGAACCTTATTATAGTCCTTGGTTAATCATAATTTTATGAAAGAAAGTAGAAGAAAAATATCAACTTTGTAGGGGAGTAGTTGGCTGGTTTTGAGGTCATTATGTGGTAGTAGTAAATCATTACTCACCTCTGGGGAAAGGAAGGGCCATCCTAAACCTCGATTTAAAACAAACAATAATGTCAAGCCTCTTCTGTCCCTGTTCATATTTAAGCAGATTCTGCAACATCTGTGTGGTGAGGAAAGACTGAATATGACTTCAAGAATTTTTTTTCTGCCTACTGATACCTAATTTGTGAGTGTTAGTCTGCTTGGTGAACCATCTTCCTCTTCAACTCATACAGAGACACTAGTGCGCAGAAAAACATTCATCCCCAGAGAGACATTCACAGTCTTTTCATCCTGATCAGCCTTTATCATATATTTAAAACTTTTACAAAAATGCTTCAAGATTCAGACCTGTTTAATCAGGAAGGAAAAGTTTGACTAACATATTTAGAAAATGGGAAATGACAGCTTTATATAGTAAAAACTGTATTGTTGAGCAACAAGTTTTGAAGGCAGTCCCATTTTATCTGTTTCCATGCTATATAACCCTCTGTTTCTTTTCTCCCTGTAGGAGTGGAGTGATTATTTTAGAAGTCATTAGGCTGCTTGCATAAATACAGTTTCCTTATTACAGTTTTTACATATGCTCAAAACCTCAAGATAAGGAAGGCCTTCAATGTAAGTAGATTACCTGAGCACCCTGCACATATTTTCTTCAGGAAATAGTATTGCCTGTTATATACTATTTATTTATTAATTACTTTTTGGGAAAGTATTCTCTTCAGACATTCATCTGTTGGTTGACAGTCACTTTTCTATTTTGTAAGCCTCTGGCATTCTTGCTGTTGAGGAGAGAGATGTGGCTGCTGATTCTTTCTGGACACATAGCTCAAACAATCATGATTTATATCAGGAATATCCTCATTTGTACAAAGAAAAGTAATAGAGCACTGTACTTGTAAAATGACTTTTGATAGCACAGGTTTTATAGCATTTTCTAAGAGCTGTCAAATGTTGCTCTTTAATAATGAGACTCTGCACTATCATGGTGTTTTTGTTGTTTCAGCATTGCTGTCTGAGTTATTTTATGTGGTAATTGGAATGTAATACACTAAGCATCGAGTATTATTTGTAAAGATGAAAATTAAAAAAAAATTAAACATCTATGGGCACATACCAGATAAAATCAATACATTTTTATTTTCTGGCTACATTTTTCTATGCTTCTAATGAAATCCATAAGTATATTTATCAGAAGTATTTTGATAGTTGATAACTGTGCATAAAGGTGCCAGTGTGGTAAAATACAGCATGTTCTACAACTCTGCAACTGATTTTTGTAGCATTTAAAAGACTAAAGAATATGAATAATTTCAGTCAAGCATTCAAAAATTAGTTATAGTGTCTTTAGGTACAAGATCTTGTGTTTGTATTTTTTGCTTGTGGTATCATGCCATACATCATAAAGACACTCTAAGTTATTTGAAATGAGCTGGTAGTACTATGATTGACTTTTTTAATAAATCTTTTCCTTTATCTGTTTTAAAATTGGCAGTAGGGAAACAAATGAGAAAAGGAGGTCAGGAGAAGAGTGATGGACAAGGTTGAAGTAGTTAAATACTGACATGGAGAATACATGACTTTTTTACCTTGTTGCAGAGTTCCCAGAAGGTGCTGAAATTGGAGTGCTTGGACTATGATTTGCACTGGTGACACAGGGTTCACTGTTCCAGAAAAATTCTATCCATAAAACATTAATATCTTGATTCTTCACAGGATATCTCTTACAATAAAATAACATGGTGGAAAAAAAGTTACCATTTGCATATGGAATAATACTCATCAGGAAGTAAATTTGAAAGAATAAATTTGAACAGGCATTTTATTTTGGCCATTCCTTGCTTTGAGAAATTTGTATAACATCAAAGTCTTCATAGATATCTGATAATTTTGACAGGAATATCTAGCAGTACACTTTTACCTGCTTTTTTTTCTAGCTTAATGTCTTCAGCTTACTATTCCTGATGGACTTTTTTTTTAATTTAATGTTATACAATGAGTAATGTAATTTTTTCTATTCTTCTCTGTAGGAAGTTATTAAGTTTTATTGGATATAGAGATAATTTAAGGTCACAGTGGCATGAATTAAAGTAGTTCCTAGTACCAATTTAAAGGCTTATTTCTTTGAAATAGGAGACCTCACAAATTGAGGAAAGTGTATGCATTTCAGTTGTATTGCATTTTATCTGGTAAAGTTACTAAAGAAAATGCTTTGCTTTAAGAGTGCTGCAAGTACATTAAGAGGTGCAGAAAACTCCTAATGGCATCTGTAGAAATCTGTTTGGTTTAGATAATAACTTTCCAGTACCATTATATCAATCCATGATAGTTGGCTATGGTATGATCCCAAAAGATTTGGGCTGTGTTGTCTACTTTATTAAAAGGATGCATATTCTCCACAGTTGGCTGGCTACTGAATACTGTCCAGTTCAACCCTTGATTTCTGTTTTCTCTGGGAAAATATCTGAATTATTATAAATGATGAAGTCTTTCCTGCATTAGTCTCCTGTTCTGTAACTAACATTAAACTTCTAGGATCTGTAGAAAAATAAGTTGGGTTTTTTCCAGTATTTCTGAGTTCTGCATTCTCCTGCATAATTTAGATTATGAATAATAAATTATGGTTGAAATTAATAATTTGACCATTATATGAATTATAGGTATTATGGTCGTAAGTGATAATCTCAAAACTTGCTTCTTGTAGCATAGATATATTTAGTTGTCACACCCATCTTCTAGTCAAACTCATAGCATTTTTGACAGTGCATTATATTATCTTCTTCCCTAATTAATGGGATTTTTTTTTTTATTTTCAAAAATGTTTCAGTTGTCTCCAAAACTGCTACAAAGGACGACTGTGCTGCTGTTTCCCAAGCTGTTCTGGTTTTGGGTTTTTTTTCCCCTCTTCTGTGTTAGACTTCAGTTCTGCATCTTCTAGTGCTAGAAAGAGTGCTTCTTTAGGTAAAATTCATATTTCTGGAGAGAGGTGGAGGAGTGGCACTGTCTGTAATAGAAGGGTTAGAAGGAATGGAGCTCACAGTTGGAAATTGAACAGTTGAGAGCTTCTGGAAACAAGGGGCAAACAAATAATGATGATATCTCATGACAGTCTACTGTACACCTCCTGGCCAGGATGATGATACTGATTAATTATTTTTTGATAAACTAAGGGACACTTCCAAGTCAACTGCCCTTGTCCTTATGGGGTACTTCAACTTGCCAGAAGTTAACTGAGAGTATCACATAGCTGGTACAACCCAGGCCAGAAGATTCCTAAAAAACTTGTAATACAACTTCATGGAACAGATCCTTAGGGAGCTGACTTGGAAAGTTGCCCTCTTTGATCTACTTCTTGACAGCAGATTGGATGCCATGAGAGAAATGGAGATTGGCAGCTGTCTTGGCCACAGGAACCACAAAATGATCGAGTTTAAAGTCACTCTTGACAGAAAGAAAAGTGCCAGCAAAAAAGTGGATGTGAGGAGAGCAGACTTTAGGCTCCGGGAATTAGTAAGTACCCTAGGAGGATGTTTTCGCAGGTGCTGGAGTACATCAGTGCTGGTCACTTTTTAAATATCACTCCAAAGGGCACAGGAGCAGCAATTCCCAAATGTTGACAGTCAAGCAGGAAGGGCAGAAAACCAGCTTGGCTGAACTGGAGTCTTGTGTTGGAAATAAGACAAGAAAGGGAGGTATATACCCAGTGGAAGCAAGGTCAGGCGACATAGGAGCAATACAGAGATGCTGCTTGCCATTCTAGGAAGAAAATCTGTGTGGTCAAAGCTCAACTGGAGCTGAAGCTGCCCAGAATTGTGAGGGACCACAAAAAGAGGTTTTCTCAAGTATATTGTCACTTGGCAGTGTATAAAATAGCATTGACCTGTTACAGGATGAGGATGGTCACCTCACAAACAGGGACATAGGTAAAGCAGAGGTGTTTAATACAGTCTCTGTCTTCATTTTCATCACAAATTATGGAACAAGACAGTCTCTGCTCTGACCTGAAGAATCATGTCCATGAGAATGATCAACTCTTGGTTGGCCCTAGAAATGTGTGGGATATGCTATTCCAGCTGGATCCCTACAAATCTATGGGGCCTGATGCGATTAATCCAAGAGTCCTTAAAAATTTAGCTGATGGCACTGTAAAACCTCTCTTGATGATTTTTGACTGGTCTTGGAAATCCGGAGAGGTCCTTGGTGACTGGAAGCTGGTGAATGCTGTCCTGATTTCCAAGAAGGGCAAGAAGAACTCCAGAAACTACAGGCCTGTCAGTCTCACTTCAGTGCCTGGTAAAGTTATGGAGAAGATTATTTAGGTATTGAAATACACCAGAAAGACAGTGCAGTCTTTCAGTCAGAGCCAGCACATCTTCATGAGAAAAAAGTCTTGCATACCAAACCTGATTTCCTTTTATGACAAAGTAACCCACCTTATGGGTTCCCTTGATCAAGGGAGGCCAGTGGAAGCACTCTTTTTGGATTTCAGAAAAGCTTTCAATAGTGTCTCTCCCAGTATCCTTCTTGAGCACAGAGCTGGATAAACACATCATGGCATGGGTGAGCAACTGACTCTCAGGTCAGGCATGAGGGGTGATAGTGAATGGGGTGACATCAGACAGGTGACCTGTCACCAGTGGGATTCTACAGGGCTCCATTCTTGCCCCTGAGCTCTTCAGCATCTACTTAACAACCTGAATGCAGGACTGGAAGGGACACTAAGCAAGTTCACAAATTATATAAAACTTGGATGAACTGTTGACTCCGTCAAAGGCAGGAAGGCCCTGCAGAGAAACTCAGCAAATTGGAGTAATGGGTAATGACCAACCATATGAAGTCCAACAAGGGAAAGTGCCAGATTCTGCACTGGGGTTGGCCAGCTCTGGATGTATGGTCAAACTGGGGAATGAGATGCTGGAAAGCAGCACCATGAAAAGGGACCTGGGGATCCTGGTCAGTGGCAAGTTGAACATGAGTCAGCAGTGCCCAGGCAGCCAGGAGGGCCAAGTGTGTCCTGGGGGGCATCAGGCACAGCATTGCCAACCAGGCAAGGGAGGGGATTGTCCTGCTCTGCTCTGCACTGGCGCAGCCTCACCTCAAGTGCTGGGGGCAGTTTTGGGTGCCACAATATAAGAAAGATATAAAACTATTAGAGAATGTCCAAAGGAAGGCAACAAAGATGGCAAAGGGCCTTGAGGGGAAGCTGTATGAGGAGCAGCTGAGGTCACTTGATCTGCTCAGCCTGGAGAAAGAGAGTTACGATTTCCTTCTGTGGGGAGGAGGAGGTGCAGGCACTGATCTTTTCTCTCTGGTGACCAGTGACAGGACTTGAGGGAATAGCCTGAACTTATGTCAGGAAAGGATTAGGTTGAATATTAGAAAAAGGGTCTTCATCCAGGGGGTGGTTGGGCACTGGAGCAGGCTCCTCAGGGAAACAGTCACAGCATCAAGCTTGACAGAGTTCAGAAAGCATTTGGACGATGCTTTCGGGTGTATGGTGTGACTTGAGTACGGTGCTGTACAGGGCCTAGACTTGGACTCAATGATCCTTATAGGTCCTTTCCAACTCACCTTTTTCTGCAATTCTCTGCTAATGTAATGTTTGCAGTATCAAACCAGGGTGTATGTCTGTCCTTTTATGTTAAACAGGAAAATTACCAAATGTATAAAAAATGCACGGTACAAAAAAAGAGGGGAGATTGAATACATTGCTATTTTTCATATCTAAGATAAAGGAATATTCAAGTAAGTTACTGTGGAAAAGAAATATGAGCCCTAAATTGGTCTGGTTGCTAATTGAACATATTAGACTAGGAACAGGAATGTTGTATATGACATAAACTGGTCTCATGTTTAGTGACTGATATATTCAATGCTTAAACAGCTGCAGATGAATTACTTATACACTGAAGTGTATGGAGTCTTTGAAACTTGGATATGAAATTAGCACTTTTGAGATCTTGCATATTTTTTTAAAAATTAATGAAGTAATTCAATATCAAAACCAGCAATTTATTACTGAGAAATTTTAAGGGGGCAAGGCAGGAGGAATAAAGATTCATTTATGTTGGTAAAAATATTAATCACATATGAAAACCTTAAAGTGAGAGGAGAGTACATGTTTTGGAGGGGGGTTCTGGTGCTACTAGAAATATTACCAATCTTTTAGTTGGTCTGGAGGACCACAACCTTCCCTGGTGATGTTGCTCAGCCTGTGGAGTCTGTGTTGCTTTGCCAATAAACATTGTTGATACAACATACAGCCATTGCTCTCTGCTTATTTCACTGAGTAACTTCAGAGGGTGGTTTTGAGTACCCCTCTTCCCCAGAGGGCAGCTCAGACATCAGGTGTGTCTCCTTTTGTGTCTTGAATATGTAGAGAGATCCAGGGGCACTTGTGATGTGGCTGAGGGACAGCACTTTCAGAGGCAACAGTCCAGTCAGATGGAGCCTTTCAAACTGCATTAATCTGAAATGCCCATATGTATTATTATGATCCAGTTTCTCCCAATAATCATTCACATCATTGCCATCACTCACAAAGAAATGATCTAGTAATGTTCAGTTATGAAATGAATTTATCAGAATGGTAGAATATTCTTAGTAGAGGAGAATAAAGTAGAAGTAAGAAGAACAAGTGAGATGCATGTGTCAGATGTGCTCATTATGAAATATGAAAGTGGAGAGATCACTGTCATGTAGGATATATTGACAGCTACTTGTCAAGTCATATGTGATGTTAATCCCTTGTCTAAAATAGAACATCCTTGGCATGAAAGATACTCTGCTTTTGACAAGATTAAATGTTAAATGGTGAGAACATAGGGATTTGAGGCTGTGTCAACCCATAGTTGTCCCATGAGCTGGTCATCTCTTTTGCTAAAACACTTTGCGGCTTGAAGCCAGGGACACATCCACTTCCTGCTAGTTGCACATCTTCTCTCATTTTCCAGATAATGCTAAGAGACGGAAAACATTCAAAAACATAATTATACAAAAGCTGTGATTATATTAGGATTATAATTTAGGGAATATTATTTTTCTTTGCCAAATTCTGGCAGAAATGTTGCAGAGCAGCACTGCAAAGCGGAAGTTCATACATTGCTTCATGTATTTAGCTAATATGCCTATGGAGACTAGGCTCCTGTCTCACCTCTTTTATGCCTTCAAAATGCTTAAAAATACTGCACATCTGTTTGCATGTTTTTTCCCAAGAAACTATTCTGGAGAAACTGTCTAAAATATTATATTCAAACTATTTATTAAATACTTTTCATCAAGACTGTTTTATTAGACGATACTCTGGCAAGGATTTCCTGTCAGGGAATCCTTCTGCTGTTTAAAAAAAAAATCTTATTCATATTTAAATACTTCACATTCCTATTTATTGCTGCTCCAATTTTTTCTCCAAATTTATTTTTACTACAAATTACTAAAAATAATCATCACAGCTTGTCCATGATTTTTTTGGAAAAGATCCGAATCCAAGTATACTCCCAAGATGGGTAGTTTTGGTTACGAGGGTGGAAGGCTGGTCCTGAAGCATGTATCCTGCTGCACGTATCCTGATGCTTCACCATTTCAGGTGCTGCACCACTGTGTCATTTTCCTCATTACGGGCAGTTTGGAAACAGGTAAGAGCAAACTGAATGAATATTTTTTTATTGGAAGATATTAATGAAGTGCATGGTTGAGCTGAGGACTCCTGATGCAGTACATTATACTGTTCCTCATACCGTCTTCCACAATAATCTAAAACACTCAGTCACTCTTTCAGAGAATACATTTTACTGCATCACACAGAGCATCTGGCTGACAGGTGCTTTCTGCATCACAGTGTTACACTATTTGCTAGGTCTTCTTCACCTGTTGTGAGAAATAAATGAGAAAAGTTTTGGACACCAATATGGTAAGCTGCATATGAAAAGGTAATGCATGACCTCCCAATGTGATCTTTCTAAACAGACAGATAATTGAACATGATGGCCCAAAGATCAGTTCAAGCCAAAATGAAATTTTTAAACTTTGCTAGGAAGTGTAGCAGATGAAGCCTGTCTCCTTTGCCTCATCTCCATTGCCATCTGGGAGGGGTTGGAATTTCCTGTCTAGCTGAAGCTGCAAATTATTCTGTTCTTTGTATGTATCTGGAGGTTTTAAGTGAAAAAAAAGCTGAGTTCTGGGCTGCCAGTTACGTTTTCAAATGCATCCATCTGACTTTGCTTGTGTTGCTTCCATTTTCTGTGTTCCTCTTTGCTATAATGGAAAACTTTCTTTTTGGCCAATTAGCAAAGTGTAATTCTTATCCTTTGTGGTCCCTTGGTGAGTCTTCCTGAAGCAAGCATTTTGTTTCCAAAAACTTTGTGTAGGTGTGTGGAAATTTCTGTTTTATTCTAGGTATTTCAGAACTGTGACCATCACCATTTAAATGTCTCTTTAAATAGAAGATTTATAGTTCTTTAGATAGAAAAAACACTTTAGTGTTTAATGCTAAAGATACCAGCGTTGAAACAAAATGGATGGATTATTTGAGTTCTAAGCCAGACACTGAAAAAAAGTTGTTCTTTATTGCTGTCCTGTCAGTATTCTTTACCCTCACTGACTTGAACTTGCCTCTCTGTATGATCCAATTTTTATTCTAACTTGTCCAGGTTATGCTGAGTACAGACTGTGCCAAATTGTCAGTTTTATAAGTGAATCCCTAATGGATATGAAACTTTACCTACTCTGCCATGTGAACTTGATGGATTAGCAATATAATTTACAAGGTAGGCTGATTTCTGTAGAAATGATACAGATTTCTATACAGAATAAATGAGCTATGGAGACTTCATGTTTTCAGTACAAGTGTAATTCAATTTGTATTTCTGTAATGGTCACCAGTGAATATAAAAGATTTTTCAGGCAGTCTTCCTTAAATAATGCTCTCTGCCTTTTACAGTCTAGTGAAATCAGATTTTTTCACAATATAAAAACCATATTTTAAAAAAATCTTAAAAAAAAAGTTTATAGCGTACCATTATAAAATTTTTATGTTTAAGTGATGATTGATTAAGTTGTTTAAAGAGAAGAGTCTGGAAGAGTATGGGCCATGAGGTCACAGAAGAAATAAATATTAGAGAAAATTTACTCATTGTAATTTTTCATTAGGACCTCAAATAAAGACAAAAATCTAATGGCCTCTTTTTTCAGTTTATTTTTCAGCTACCTGTATCTTTCCAAAGTCAAAAAGCTTTATGTTCTGCAGTGTTCTTTTAATCAAAAGTCCCAGAGTTGCACTAGGATGAAACAATTAAGAACTCTGTACTTTGAAAGGTTTTTTTTTTCCATTAAATGGAGGTGTAACCTCAGCACAGTTTATTTGAGCTGCAGAGTTAGTCCATGTGAAAATGCAATAGTAACATTACATTCTAAATTTAGCAATGGTGTTATTTTAACTTTTGCATCATGAATATTCTAGTTGCTCATTCATGCTCTTGACAGATTCAATCTCCCACAATGGTTTTTAATCTCACTGATTAATTTATGTAAAATAATTTATTGTGCCTAATACAAATTTTAGTATTAGTACCCAGATTAAATGCTAAAGAACATATGTTGCCAGTATCAACAGCCATGCATTAAGTTCAGTGATCTGATCTTTTTTTTTTAATTGGACTTCCTGCAATACTTTGAATTCAGAGGTATTGAATAAAATTCTCACATGAGGAACTTATATTTATAGTGGCAGCTAATTAAGTAAGATATATGAAAAGCTAAGCCTTGATGCTTCAGTGAGTAATTACCTCCTCTTCATACTTTGATTATTTTAAATTTGGCTTGTAAAATGTGTAGTTTGTGGATTTAAACAGAAGTGCAATCCAATCAGGATGAAGAGATGGATTAATTATTATATAATTATTATTATATAAGCAGCGGGAGGATATTTCAAAATTGCCAGTCCTTGTTCTTGTAGGAGATTTAACCTGCCAGGTATCTGCTGGAAACTCAACACAGAAGCAGTCTAGATAGAGCTTCTTGTCACAGATGGTGAGCGAGCCTGCCTGGGGTGGGACTCTGCTAGACCTGCTGTTTGCAAAGAGCTGGTGGGAGATGTAGTGGTCAGAGGCCATCTGGGGCACAGTGACCATGAAATGATAGAGTTCTTAATATTTGGTGAAACAAAACTTCCGTTCTGGACTTCTGAAGGGCAGACTTCAGTCTTTTCAAAAGAATGATTCAGAGAGTACCTTGGGAAACAGCCCTTAAGAACAAAGGGGTCCCGGAAGACTGGACATACTTCAAGAAAGAAATCTTGAAGGCATAGGAGCAGAGTATCCCTGTGTGCTGAAAGATGAGCTGACAGGGAAGATGATTGCCCCAATAAGCTTTTGAAAGAATTAAGGGAGAAAAGGAGGGTGTATCACCTTTGGAAAGAGGGGCAGGCAACTCAGGGATTGTTTAAGGATGTTGCTTGGTCATGTAGGAAGAAAATTAGAGAGACAAAAGCACAATTAGAACTAATTTTGTTACTTCTGTGAAAGATAATAAAAATGTTTTTCTAAATAAGTAGCAAATGGAGGGGCAAGGACAATCTCCATTCTTTACTGGGCATGCAGTGGAATATATGGACAGTGACTCCACCACCTTCCTAGGCAGCTCATACCAAGAAGTATCCCAGATTGTCAACAGCATGGACTACTCCCTGCTCTTACTTTTTCCTGTGGGTACAAATGATGCTGCAAGCCAAAAAATAAATAGGATAAAGGAAGACTATAAAGCCCTGGTGAGGCAGGTGAAAAATATTGGTCCCAAAGTCATGTTATCTATCCTACTGTTTAAAGAAATAGGGACAGCCAGAAGCAGATAAATAAAGCAGATCATTGTCTTGTTTTGTGGCTGGTGCCATCTAGGTTTTGGCTTTTATGACAGGGTTGTGTTTTCATGATTGTGGCTGTTAGGGAAGTGTAGGATCTACCTGTCTAAAAAGGGCAAGGGAATCTTTGGCAGCAGGTTGACCAGTTTGGTGAGATGGGCTTTAAACTAAAGGTCTTGGGAGGTGGGATCCAAAGCTGTACTGCTCATGCCCTTGCTTCCTCCTGGAGAATAGGTCATGCAAACAACAGATGAGAGACAGATCTTGACTGCCTCTCAAGATGAGGATCATAGGGCTAAACACATCAAGGATATTTATGGTTATGGTGAATCCTCTCATATACCTTCTAGAGAACCTGGCTGCATGGTTACCTCTCTGAATTGCCTGTATACAAATGCACGCAGCATGGGCAAGAACTAGAAATACATGTCTGGTCAGAAGGCAGTCTCACTGCAGTTACTGGGACATGGTTAGATAGCTCACGTGACTGAAATGTTGTCATAGACAGCCATGTACTTTTAAAAAGGACTGGTGAGACAGGTGAAGTGGTGGATTTGCTTGTTAAGTGAGAGAGCAACTAGAATACATTGAGACAAATGAATGATCTGAGAGTTTATGGTAAGAATTAAGGGGCACGCTAATATGGGTGACATTGTTGTGGATGTTTGCTGTAGGCCGCCTGATCAGGACGAAGGAGTTGACTGGCTTTCTGTGAGCAGCTGGCAATAACCTCATGGTCACAGGCCCTGTTTCTCCTGGGGAACTTCAACCCACCCTGATATTTGCTGCAGGGACAACATGGCTTGGAACACACAGTCCTGGAAGTTACTGCAGTTATTGAAGTAACTTTTTGGTGCCAATGGTGGAGGACCCAAAGAGGAAAGGGGTATTGTGGGACCTTGTACTAACAAACCAGGAGGAACTGGTTGATGATGTAAAGATTGGGAGCAGCTTTGTCTATAAGTGACCATGAGATGGTGGAACTTAGGATCCTGCGTGAAGGAAACAAAGCAGTACTAAGACTAGGACTCTCCAGAGAGGCCAACTTTGGCTTCTTCAAAGACCTACTTAGAGGATTCCCATGGAATAGAGCTTTGGGACAGAAGGGGGTCCAAAAGAGCTGCATGGATCAGCATGGATCAGGAAGCTTCTAGGAAGCAAATGCAAGAAAGAAATTTATGGTATGTAGAAAAGAGAATAGACCATGTGGGAGGATATAGGAACATTGTCAGAGTATGCAGGGACATAAGGAAGAAGGCCAAGACTCACCTGGAATTGAGTCTGCCTTGGCAGAGGGGTTGTACTACATGATCTCCAGAGGTCTCTTCCAACCCTAACAATTCTGTCATCCTGTGAAAACATCCCAAAAACCACATTCACCCGGAAACTGGTATTTTCACAGTATACAGGTGGTGTTAAAGATCATTTGCATTCTAAACAATGATTTTGTGAATGTAATTGTGAAAGGTAGGAACTTGAACACTGCAGATGATTGATCCAAAACACTTGAATAAAATACTCAAATAATTTGTAATTGGAGAGTATTTCTCAGAGTTTGTGCAGGCATGTCTGTGGCTTACAAGAACAGTACTATTTTAGAATATTACAAACAAGTTCTGCAGGTTTGGAGGTATCCCCTCTCAGCATTATTCATTATACATCCAGTACTTGGCAGCAAATCAAAATGCTATGAAGTTCTATTTTTCTTCCAAGAGAAGCACAGCAGGTTGAAATCAGCATGTCAGCTACTTACTGAATTACATTACTACCATTTTGTAATTTACAGCCTACTTTTTATTTAGATAGAGGCCTTCAGCACCAAAGCAGTGACTGAGGTTTTTGGTTTGACAAGGGAAAATACTCTCCTTTCCTCTCTTCAGAATTAGATTGGAGATGCACATGGAGTTGGGAGGGAAATAGGTGGGGCAACTGACCCCAGCTGACACAAAGGATATTCCAGACCATATGACTTCATGCTCGGTATATAAAGTTAGAGGAAGAAGAAGGAGGTGGAGGACATTTAGAGTGATGGTTACCAAGTCACTGTGTAAGCATGATGGAGTCCTGCTTTTCTGGACATGGGGAACAACAGCCAGTCCTTTGTAAGTGATGAATGGATTCCTTGTTTTGCTTTGCCTGTGTGTTGTTGCTGCTTTATCTGTTAAAAGGCAGAATTAATGTTCTTGCAGGACTTCTAGTATGGCCTCTTATTGGCATGGTTTTCAGTGGGCCTTTTTGGACTTGACATGTAGTCAGTTTTCCATGAAGAATAGCTGAGTAATAGGAAGTGTGGGATATATTAGGTCATATGAGTATGTGTTTTGACATTATTTCTTAAACTGGGAATATACTTAAGCTCTAAATAATATTGGAGCACTGTAGGTGTTTTGCCCAATAGCTCAAGGCCTAGTCTTTGCGGGAGCATCTCAGATCAGGACATTGAGTCTGAAGTTGTCCTGAGATGAGTGGAGGAAGTATACAGTGGATGCAGTGAGTGGGTAAAGCAAAGCAGCAATTGTGAAATCTGGTGATCCTTCCTCACGATTTTTCATAGAGATTTTATAACTTCATTAAATGCAGTGTGGGTAGAAAGAGAATCATAGTTGATTTAACCGGTCCCTCATGAGAAGATTTTCTCCTGTTAAAAAGTTTGAAGAGTATTCTCAGCATCGGGTGCATATGAGTTAGCATTTTCTATCCAGTATGAGAAACCCACCTAATTTTTTTTCTCAGAGATTTTAATTATCATGTCTTATATAGGTATATATAGCAAAATTATGAAGAAAAATAATGGAATTTATGGAAAATCATTGGAAACAGAGATTTTTTTTGTTTGTTTTCTGCAGCTTCTTTAATGTAAGACACTGCTTGGTTATTTACTACCCTGTCTACTCTGAAATAATGGACAGATTTAAAAACAAGTTCTGTTTAAGTTACCTTTTTTTCTTTATTTAAATGGCTTGCAAACTTTTATACAGAAGAAAAAATATTTAAAGCAATTATTAAAATAAATACCATTGCCTTATAATTTCTTTCTTCTTTTTATCTGCTGTAGAGTTCAAGAATAACCTGCAAAATAATGCAATTTTTTCACTTTCATTCAATGAACTTCTCTAAAACTCAAGAAAGTGTTTCTGTCAATAGGAGCAATGCAGGAGAAGAATATTAAATAATGAAGCAGTTGCAGAAAAGTGTTAACACTGTTACTCATCTTCAATCTTAGTTGCAGTTAGAAGACTTTTGGCCAAGTTCTGAGAAAATTAATGATTTTCTGATCTATGCACAGTGAAGATGAGAATCCAGTAGGTTATAGAGGCTTAGAAGGTGTTATTATAGAGCTGAGAGTTTACAGATGTGAATGATTTAACATGAGCAACTAGTGAGAAGCCACTGAATTAATGTTGACAGGGAAACAGAACAAGGCACAGAAATACAGTCTCCAATTGTGTGGAGTTCTATAATTTGATGATAAAAATGGAACATGCTGGGGTGTAGCTTCCTGATGTTTGTTCTTCTCTTAGGCAAGATGTAATGGAAGAAATGAACCAATCTAATGCAGTGATAGAGCTGTTGATTTGTTGGGCACCAAAGTCAATAATTGTGCGGTTACTACTTAATGAGTATAATATCAGGTAAGTATGTGTATATGTATATATGCACTGAAAAATTTCTGTGCAAAAGGTAAGTTTACACATCAGTTTTTCAAGACTACTGTAATATTTTTTTTACAGGTTTATGATTTTATTTGCAAGTTCTTGTTCTAGTAAAGTAATCTCCAAAACCTTGATGTGAGCTTACATACTTTTGACATTCACATTTTTCATTCTTAACTGTACCTACAGATGAAGACAAGACCCCTGAATAGTAACTTAAAAAGTTAAACAGCCATTCTGCACCCCTTTTAAAAAAAGCCACAGTGTATTTCAGTATTGTTTGACTGACAAAAATGTGGATGATTTAAGCTACATGGCAATAGCATTTCAGTGATTCACATCACTTTTTATAGATACAATTTTAAATTAGGCATGAGATTTCTGAGGCCCATTAGAAGGCAGTCCTCCTCTGATGGATCTTATTTCTTTATTTTTAATTTCAGATGTTTGTTTTCGGAGAAGTTATTCTCCATTTCCTAATACATAGGGAAAGAAAGGTTAGACTTCTAAAGGAGGGAATAGAAATAAGTATTAAGAATGTGAAAGGTAAAAATGCTTTCAATATTTTCCAAATTCTGTAGCATATTTTATGGTTAGTATGGAAACTATCATAAAAGTTTTTGACATATTTTCTTGCCAGACATCTGAGATTCTTTTTGCATAGTACTCTAAAATATGTCATCTCAGTGATAGCTTTACGACTTTTATTTCCTGAGAGGAGGTGACTGCCATGTAATAAATTAAGATTTCATTAATGCCTAATAGCAATGGGGGATGTTCACTTCTAACTCCTGAGATGACTGCTGTTTCTTAGCACTCCATTCTGCAGAATGAAACCTAGGCTATGGTCTATCATTCAATTCAAAATTTAGTCAAGTAGACTAATTTTCTCCACACGTAGACTTAGACATCTGGTAATGTAACTTTTTGTGGAGCTTGGCATTTGTTAAAAGGAGATACAAAATATTTGCACTGGACTAAGATTCCCCAAAACCTTAATATTCTAGGAAGCCAGTTGATGTTTATTCATATATTAGTTGCTTTCATCCATACAAAATAAAATTGTGGAGTAATTCAGTGTACTTAATTTGTCCACTATGTGTATTTTCCAGCTGTAAATGTTATGCTTTTGTTACTGTAAATCTAAGGGACAGTGATCATCCAAATGGACTTTCTCCCTTTTTTAGAAATGTTGGAGTTTTTTTAAAATCCAAATGAAATTACTACACAGGGGTATTGTGACACATACTAATATCAAGGCATAAAGCTGGCATGGTTTAGAATGTACATAATAATAGGAAGCAGGAAAAATATATCAGCTTTTCTGGAAATGTGTTACACTACATGGAACTGTGTGAGTGCACATAAGTATGCATTTATTTGAAATAAGAAATTTTAACAATGTATTACTGTTAAAATGAAAGTGCCAAAATAGTAGTAGTATAAGTAATCCTTGCAAAGAACTACTCTATGCTTTTGTTTTTCCCTGCATGATGCTGTTTCTATATTTATATTTGAAGATGAAGTTGAAATTCAATCCTTGGCTGATAGATCTCATAGACTCCAGCCTACTTTTTTTAAGTGAGTCTTCATGTTGTGAGTTACAAGATCAAACTAAACTGTTACCCGTTAACAGCTCCTATTGCTCATTAATTGTGTTCCAGATGAAAGAAAAGAAAACAAAAGCAGTTTGTAGAGTAGCATTTGGGAAACCAATGGGTGTCTTGCCTGTTAGCACTGCAATCGAAGACTCCTGTTTCTTGTAACAGTTCCCTGTGAATTTTCTGGATTTTGGCTGTACCTCTCCTGCCATTCCTCTCCTGTACTATAAGTAGCCTTAGTAGAGAAAATTCAGATTTGTTCTGTGAGGCTTGTTCACCTTTGAGAACTATTTTGGTCAGGACATGATGCAAACCTATTTATTGGTTGACTATCACTGGAAACGGATGCATCTCTTAAACTGCACTTCTGAAGCATATTATATATACAGTCTCTCTCTGCTTAGTCACTTAGGCTATAAAAGTCTTATCACTTTACTGAAAAGTACAGAAAGCAATGAATAAACTATTGCAATGTGTATTAAAATTTTTTATGCATAGTGCAAAATTTTGGTTTGCTACTATGAAAAAGCACTAATTTCTGTACGTCCAGAAAATGTTCAGAGTAAAAAAAAAAAAACAACCAAACAAAACTAAACAAAAACAAAGAAACCCCACCAAACAAACCCAAAAAGTAGTACAAACTTTTGTAGAATGGTATTCCATTCTACATTTATACTGTAATTTTCTAAGTTCTGTCAAGTATGCATAGGCATTTTGCAAATACAAAAAAAAATAGGAGCTTTTTTGCCAAGCTGAGTCATAATAGATGCAATGAGTTACGTTTTTTTCTTCTTTAGCCCAGTTTTATGCTATAAATGTAAGCTTTGTGAGTGACAGCCTGAAAGGCTTGAGGTGGAGCAGCAGTTAGTGAAAGGATGTTGAAAGCGGAACAGAAGCAAATGGAGACCTATGCCAAACTGTCCACTTCATTTTACTAATGAAATGCTGGAATGAGTCATTAAGGTTGCTTATTGTTGTTGTCATCTGTCCATCAAAACATTTTTATCTCTTTCCTTCCTGTCACCACAACTTTGAAATAAACTCAGCTTTCCCTTCTAAGAAAATTCCAATGTTATTTGGAATATAGACAAAATCTCTCCTCCTTGATTTTTCTTTTTAGTCTCACTAATGGCTGTATCTAGATGTCTAGAATTGTGTATTCTTTGGAAAGCATTTAGACAACTGTTGCGTCTGTTTTACAAGGTGCTGCTTGTATTGGCTGCGAGGTGCATATATTGGTTTTGACTGCCAGGATTGTTACCATGTGCTTTTCCTTGTGTATTTCAACAGCTATTGGTCATACTAAGAGAGGTGATTTTTGCATGAGTGGCCAGTATAAGCTTTAGGTAAAACAAGATTTTAAGTTTCACTTGAACTTTTCTCATGTTTTTTCTTCATGCATTGGGAATAACTCTCCAAAGAAATTACTTTTTGTGTGAATAAAAAGAGGGAGGAGGAAATAATTTTAATTTTTAAGTAATAAAAAAACCTAGGAAATCAAATGTGCCCCTTTTATGCCTTTTGGAGTTGAGAAATGGTAGTACTGCTATGGGTTTGGTCAAATTAACATTAGTGGAGCATTAGTAATTGACTGTTACTGTGAGTTGGTATAGCTTATATGAAATAGTGGTAGTTCCAGTATATGTTTTGTTTAAGATTTATTTACCAAAAGAATAAAATAAAATCATAATTTAAGAAGCACATTCCAAATTTTATTTATTTATTTTTAATATAAAATATATCCCCAGCATGTATTAGTGAATTTGGCTAAAGAAGTCACAATTCTTTGAAGTGTTTCTGGCACCTGATGGTTTCTAGTTCTGTGTTCTTTGAGGAAAAAAACCCGCTATTGTCTCACATTTCTTAGCAGTGTCAGTTTTCATGTGGGGGCAAATTATTTCTGTGACAAAGCTAAATGCATTTAGGATGTAACTGATTTAGTCACATTCTTGAATTCACATTCTTGGTCCTGCTGCATTATTCTGTGAAGACCTATTGCATGAATACAGGTGCATTTATGTACTGAAAAGCACTGTAAGAACACTTTTAGGAAGGGCGTGAAGTGATAGAACAAGGGATTTTAAGTGACAAAGGGTACATTTAGATTAGATACTAGGAACAAGTTCTTGACTGTGAGGGTGGTAAGGCACTGGAACAGGCTGCCCAGAGAAGCTATGGTTGCTCCATCCCTCTGAGTAACTGGGTGTAGTGAGAGTGTTCCTGTCTTTTTATATAGAAGAACTATATCTGTCTATTTCTGTCTATTTGTCTGTCTATCTGTATCTTCCCTATAATATCATTCTCCCTCTTAATTTCTTGTGCTAGTTTAAATCAAAACAATCTCATTTTATACAAAACAGGCTTAAGGTTGTGGGGGAAATAGTGCAAGCGAGAAGGCATGATGCTGTTACTCAAGGACAGAGTGGTATGCCTTTCAGAAGGTAGCCCTGACTTCCAATCTCCTCTCCCAAAACAGAAATTTAAAGTAAGCTGGAGGAGACAGCTAAAAACAGAGAGAAGGGACCAGACCATGGGCAACTGCTTTCCCTCCCCTGCACAGCTGCTGCAAAAGGAGCTGCCACTGGTTCTCAGGGCAGGGGCTGGAGTTCTCAGAGCTGTGGGACTGGAGTCCCTTGTGCAGACACTATGGATGAGCCAAGGTGTCTCTCTTTGCTGGTGATGGTGTTACGAAAGGCAGTTCCTGTCATTGCAGCCACATGCTGCACTTTTCAAATGATTCTGTGAAAGCCAAAGGCTCAGTGAGTTCTGACACTGTCAGGTGTATTGGATAGGGGTGTAGCTGGGTTTGGGTTGCAGAGGCAGGACACAGTCTTCAGAGCAAGTGAGAAGGTCTGTGCTTTTATCTTTACTTCAGAAGAACAGCAGTAGTAGAAACTGAGAGGAGTTACCCTCCAGGGTAGATGGCAGATCTGGAGGATTTGGAGGGCCCCTCATCAGGTTGCAATGCACTTTAATGTGCAAGGTCTAAATTCAGTTTTCATGCCAGAGGAAATTCCTATGTGTTGTAGGTAACTTAAGTCTTATTTTGTCTAGTAATAACTGCTAATTGTAGCAAGAATTCTGCTTGTTTTTGTGTTTCATCTATTTCTTAAGCAAAATCTTCTATTTGCAAGTGCAAATTTAAGCTTCTGGTGTGACCACAAAACAAACTACCTGTGTTGGCCCTTTGATAGTCTTTTTTGCAAAATTAGTTGACTAATTAGAGCATGAAGAGAGATGAAGGCTAGGGAAGAAAGTTTTCTTTCTAAATAAAACCTAAGACCACATAAAGAAAAATGCAAATACTTGCAGTTACACGTTTAAAAGACTTCTCAAAATATTACTAGTGCAATAAGCTTTGGACCCATTTAAGGAAAAAGCTCTCTTCTTTCTGAGTTTTGTCTTCTTTCTTTCTTTGTACAAATTTTATGCCTTCATACCTAAAAGAACAAGTCAAAATGTGCTCCTGAAATGCAGCATGCTAAAATTACCCTTTTCCAAGGTGCTTTTATCACCAGAGGAGATGAAGAGGATTTGCAATCTCTCTTCTCTTCCTGGAAAGTCTGTGGTGTTCCAGTGAATGAAAGCATGCTGTGCTTTGCAATTACTGTACTTTGAAAAACACTGAAGCAACTATTTGATATAGTTGATATTTGCTGAAGTCTGCCATCAATATTTGTATTTATGAAGATGTCCTAAATCCAGCACAGATTTGTGAAGAAGCCTGAGGAAAGCTTCCTCATGAACGTATTTTTCATTAATAGAAAAAGGAGTTCCTCTTCAGGTTCCCAGACTGGGAAATGGCTACAGTAGCAAATCAAAGCTTTCTTTAGTCTGTTCAGTTATTGAAACCACTTGGGTCCAGTCTTTCTCCAGCGCTCAGAATAAATTCAGCAGTCTGACTTTTTTAAAGAAATCATTATGGAAATTAATACCCTGCCAACTTCCTCCCCTCACAAGCCCCCCACACCAAAATAACCACAACAAAAATCCCTCCAAACAACAAACACACAAACCCCCCAAATGAAAAACAAACATATAAACAAAACAAAACAAAACAAAAAACCAAACCACAATCATGGAGAAATTCTTTAAAAATTAATAGTATGCAAGCTACTACAATGAGAAAATGCCCATTCCCTTCTTCAGGAGTAAGACTTTGTATAGAAAATAGATTTTAATGGTGGATTAGTTTTATGTTTTTGCACATACATTGTTCCCATTGTCCCTAAAACTTGAAATGTGATAGATGAAAGATTAACAATTTGATTCTGGTGCTTTAAAAAACAATTAAAATAGTTTTTAAAACAGTTAAACAAAACACATAGATTTCAAAAATCACTTCAGCACTTAAAGACTCCTGAGAATGTTTACATCAAATTCAAGAAGTACCTGCCAGATACCATAAAAACTGTGTGGCACATTTTTGCACTCTGTATACCACAGGTGACTGTAGCAAAACATTTAATAATTGGTATTAACCTGTTTTTTTAATATTGGCATGTCATTGTTAATATCTTCCTCACAAGAAACTTAACATCCTGCTGCTCTGCAGGCAGAAGAGCTGAATGTCAGACAGGTGTCCTTAGAATTTACAAACCCAAGCTGTGCCTGAAGTGGGCATCTCTTGTACTTCCTTCCAAAGAGATAAATTACCACATCCTAAGGAATAGCCTCTCCTGTCTCCTTCCTTACCTCTGTGCTATCTATAATGGCCTTCTGCAGTCAAAATTGCACTCAAAATTACACAGAATGTTGCACTTTAATACAAAGATGAAGATCTGGTATCAGATTGATTTAGAGGAACTACCTTTATGAATTTTGTATTACTTCTAATAAATTTTGTCCCTTTTTGTTTAGTGGCTGTGTCCCTGCTTTCATCCTCTTTACTGTGGGTATGAAAGGTGAGTCATGAAGATTAACTGAAATGTTTTCATGGTTGTCATGTCCTTAATGTATTGAAGAGGACAGCTTTAGAATAAGGTCAAAGTTTAACCCTCTTTACAAAGTCAAGGGTCGTGAAGGTCCTTAGGTGAATGAGATATTTCTGCTGTCTGAGGTGTTTGTTGAAACAACTGTGCTTCCAGAAATGGTTAAAGTTTATAAACAGTGTATGTGGTGAACATGATGTGTTCTACAAGAGGATGTACACAATTCTATAAACCTACTCAAATTCCTCTACTTTTAGTTGCTTTAGAATTAATTCCAGCTATTTTACTTTAGCATAGACTTCCCTTTTTTCAGTGTGGCATTTTTTGTAGGAGAACTGTCACCTGTTTTGTCACTTTCTGGGCCTTCTTACTTCTCTCAATTTAGGATTCTGTTCTAGGCAAATATCTGTCATAACACTTTTAGCTAGCATCTGAAATGTACCCTCAGCCATAATATTTGTTAATAGCATTTTAAAATAGTGGATAAGAGACCTGCATTTTATATATGGATAATGAGATGACTGGCTCTCACAATTAAGGGATAACTATTGTGTGACTATTAATAAAAGCTTTGGTGATGTATAGTTATGTTATTGTAGTTCAGATGTCCTCTGTTCTCCCCATAGCTCCCCTTTCCTCCCCTGTATTGTTGCCACCAGACAGCCAGGGTTGTCTAGGACAGGAAAAAAAGGAGTGCACATCTGCCCCTTGCATGGGGCCGTTGGGAATGGAAGAGCTTGTTGCTTAGGGGGTGCAGCATGGCAACACTTGATCTCCAATCAAGTTGCAAGAAAGCAGTCTCCATCAATAAATGGCAAAGAAGAGCTGACTGACAGACTTTGGGAGTGGCCAGGGTTGGCTAATGCAGCCCCCAGGGGTATAAAAGGCTGTGCATCTGTCTTGAGGACAAACTGGTCACATGGTATTCATGGGGGCAGTTCTCAGTGCTGCAGCTTTTTCCTTATGTAATCCTATGTTTTATTTTTGTTAAAGTTTAATAAACCTTTCTAAATTTTCAAAGTAAACAGTTGTCTCTCACATGCACAAACAGAGAAACTGCATGTTGTGCCTGTGAAGGTAGTAAACTATGCATTTTTGGTTGTTAAAACAAGAGTTGTGAACCAGTCTCAGTTCTCAGGACTCTGCATGCAACAAATTTGTGTCTTCAGCAAGTACATTGCATCATCACTGCAAATGTAAACCAAGATAGTTCTGTTCTTCACAGAGCTTTTTATTAAACCCACTTGCACTTAGTAAGATGCTAGCCGTTAAGAAAACTTCCTACTCTGACCATTCACAAGAATCTCTGTCAGTCACACTCCCAGTGCTGGAGATTTCAGCTGCTGGGACGGAGGCCCCTTCACAACAGGCTGCTCCAGTGAACCAACTGGAGCTTGGCTCCCCCTATACGCTCCACTTACATGCAGTCACAGCAGATTTCCTTGTTGGTTTGACCCCAGGTTTCCCATAGGAGATGTTAATATCTCTAGTTCTGTAAAGCCATTTATTGACAGTAACACAGAATTAGCTCAAGTTGTCACCTCTTGGAGGAGTGTGAACAAAGGAATCTCTGGGCTTTTTCACGTTCACTGTCCAGATGCCTGTGAGTTTTTGGTGATGCTGTGACTCTGTGTCCATTCACCTGACCACCAGTGTTTGGGCCCTTTGTTATGCAGAAGATTGGCAGTTCTTAGCTTCTTGCCTCCCTGGACTCCCATCCAGAGCTCAACCTGCATCTCTGTAGCTTACAAACTGTGCTACCTATACCAGATGTGTTCCTTAGCAGTGGCTCCCCTAGTACCTAGGTATGTAACTGTGAGTGGATAGTCTCTCATGTACATGATTATTTCAAAATCCTTAATTGTTTTTCAAACAATCAGGTAAAATGTAAGGCCTTGTATAAAATTCTCTTCTGTGATATCTTCAATGGGTCCTTAGGTAAAAAAGACTTTGACAGGAAGAAGAAATCGTCGTAAGTGTACATATGTTTTACACAGGTTTGCATCCTCTGATGTTCTGCATTGACTTGAACTCCATCTTCATGCATCAGATACTGGGAGTTGCAGCAGGGTTACAAAGTATTTCTTGATACATTTCAAAATTGTGAGCTTTAAAAATGAGAATCAGTGGTGTTCAAGATTGTGTTTATAGAACTAGAATTTCTAGTAAGATAAAATGTCACTTGGGGCCATTTAGTAAAATCAATAAATTCTACATGGTGCTTGTATTAGGGTTTATTCCTTACCAGCAGTACCATTTCCATAAACATTTCAACAGCTCTTTACTATGTTACCTCTAGGTGTTTTACGCAGCTGAGCTAAGAGATATATGTTGTAGGTGACAGGAAGAGAGACAGAGATTTCAAATAAAATATGTGCTTCTTATTATGGAAAGAGTAAGTACTTAATCTGAGTTTGTGTTGTTGCATGCTAGCTGTGGTTTCTACTTGTTCTACTAAAGGGCAGACTGACTTTTGCAGGTCTTCAGGGCAAGTGAAGACCTCAAGCCTCTGTGACTTGTGCTGCCAGAGGAAAACCTAGGGGGTCTGACTGTCAAATCCACCTGCAAAAAGTCAGCTTTTCAATTACAGGAAGAAAGCTGTAATTTCCATAGAATGGCTGAAGTAAATCTAAAGAGCTGCAGTAGCATGTCTGTCATGCTGCTATCAAAATAGACTTCTTCTGCCAAGAATTTTTATGACATGAGACAGAGTAGGGAGAAGAAATACACAGAAGAGATCTGCCCAAAGGAAATGAGAAGAAAAAGAGTGTAAGTATTCCAAACCAGAGGGCAGGAACAAAAATCCCCAAGGAAATGGCATGTGGATTCTGCCAGAAATGTTGCCAGATCTTTCACAGGATGAGGTTGCCTTATCACGTTTGTATAAAGATCTGGAAAGAGGTATTAACCAAGTATGCGTGATGACTAAGAGTCCCAATAATGTCTCCATGGGGAATGTAAAAAAATGCAAGTATTGTCTTGAATTGGCTCCTCCCATTTACATATCACTGTAGAGTTCTAGAGATCATCAGAGGGCAATAGTAAAATTGTAAAAAAATTACATTTTTAGGCCTGAGGGACTTTTGTATGTGTGTTAGCATGAGTTGTTAATCTGTGCTGAGTTTTGAGCTCCTGATTTTGGAACCAGGGTGTTCACGGCTGGCTAGGGGTTTTTGCATGGTATTGCAGTGGCTGTAGGCATACTGAGCAGATTGCCTGGTTTATACAGCAAGGTAGCAGTGCAACCAAAATCACTGAAAGATCTCTTTGGCTGTCTCACAGATATGAATGGAACTGATTTTGTAATGAAGCTTTAGAATGGGTTTAAATGTATGTAGTCCAGGAGGGGCTGGAGGAATAATTCCAGGAGTTGAGAATAAATACTCTGATGAGCAATGAAACTGAATTCCTGATTGATGGTAAGTAAATGTAATCTTAAAAAGAAAATAAACAAGTAGCACTCCATTAACTTTTATCACTGCCCTGTTTAGACTAAAGTTTTAAATGTATGACAATGCATTTTGTATTTGCATAATTCAGCAGTGCTTTAAAGGAACAGGTGCTCTTTTCATGATGAAAAAGATGCTTTCATTTTGAGTAACCTGGGATATGGTGACTCTTTTTAGAGTGCTTCTGCTTGCAGTGTGAATTTTGGTGCACGATACATATTTTTGAGTTAGAGCAAAAATTATTTTGTCTTCAGGAGGAATGTGCTGTTGTGTTACCCCATTGTCTCCTTTGTAAACTGCTTACACGAAGTTACATGAAGCTGTAAAAAAATTATATCTGGTGGAAATGATAGGAACTACATTTCCACCTGAATGAAAGCAGAAATTTGCTGTGGAGATAGCTTTTTCTATAGGTTCTATTTATCTGCTCCCTTTCTGCAAGCAGTGGAGACATACAATTGCTGATAGCTTCACTTTCTCATAGTATGGCAAATGTCAGATGTGATTCCAGCATGACTCTTCAGAATTTAGTACATCTATGCTGGTTGCAGGAAAAAATGTATAGAATTAAAAATAGGACTGGTTGATTTCGGTTTATTAAATTTTGAAATTGTTCCTCAGTATTGAGTTGCCATAAATGCTATTTTTGCTAGATTAAAAAACAAACAAAAAATTACATGTAAGTTGACATTTCAAGTTGACAAAACTTACTAATTTATGAAATACTACAGACCAATTCTCCTCAAAACTAGAGCTGCAGTCAGAGAGATAAAAATGTGTTAATCCTTTTGTGAACCCTCTCACAGCACTAATTTGAGTGCTCTGCCTTTCATCTGCAATGTAAGGGAGAATTACTATGTTGCTTCCAGTGGTCAAAATGAGGCCTAGAGGGATTAAATGGAATGGGTATGAGCAGTATCTGGTATGTGAAGCCTCAAAAGCTACACAGATCCTTCCAAAACCATTGTTTCCCCCTGAGGAGAGTGATTCTGATATATATTCTTTTTTCTTTAGGAGTGATTTAAAAAATATATTATTACTATCTTATTATCTTTTTTTAGCTTTGAAGTAAATGCCAGAAGGATATTTAACTCCACCATTTTGAAATTATAAACACATATAAAATTACAATAAAATGTGTAAGACTGACCAAGGCTAGTGTGCAGGTTTAGTGCTATGTGCTGTGAGATAATCAGTTCCACCAAATCCTTCTTATTTCCAGTAACATGCTGTTGAGGGAAGACTTGGTGTTTCATTGCAGTCATTAGTGGTGCTTATTAAATCAGTTATTTAAATGTTTAAAATATGAACTACTGGAGGAAGTGCTACCCATTTCGCTGTAGTCTGCAGCGTGTTTTCTGAATTCATAAAGCTGAAATGACTGCAAAATGTAAAAGATACATAAAGATTTTAAGGAAAGACATTTCACTTTCCATATTCAAGTTTCAAGATAAATTGAAGGAAGATTTATGTTACTTTCATTCTGAGTAGCTGCAGTTTGCAGCAGTAGTCAAATGATATTTGTGCATAGCTGTTGCTGCCAGCTGGAGGTGAGCAGTATTGCTGAGTAGTTGCCAGCTCAGAAGGCTAACTCAGATTTGCAGCTATTTTTGTGAGACACAGAACACTAGGGAAGTTCATCTTAGAAGCAGTTTAGTGTTGTTTTACCTATAGTGATACTTTTACTGTATTTACTTTAAAATTAATTCAAAATAATTCAAATGCCACGTTCTGATATACCTCCTAAAATGTAAAAGATAACTTTGTCATATAATTTAAATAAAAAACTAATTCTGGATAACTCAAGTTATGTAAAATGTGTTTCTATGTATTTATATAATTAATTGGGAGTAATAATATGGAAATTTGAGGTAGGAATATATTAATATTGTTTTCTGTAGTGAAAACATGGATTATTTAAGTTAAAATAAAATGATTGGAGATTATTTTTTTCAAGCGAATGATGTATATGGCATTTATGTTGACTTCAGATATTTATCTTATTTTGAAATGGAGACAGCTAATTGTTCACAGATCATCTTTGATTTGGATGTGACACCTCTCTCTGGTTCATAATTGAATTCTCTTTCATCTGCCATGTTTGACATCACTTGCTGTGTAATTCTGCACTCTTCAGGCAAGTGAGAGAATTTTTTTTTGTGTGATAGTGCAAGTTTTTCTAGAGGTGACAGAAATGCTAGCTGCCAGAAATTAGAATAGTGCTGCATCTGTCTGAGACTTAGTCTTTGGGAAAAACAGGAAAAAGGAAATGCGGGTATGATTTTAATGCTTAACAATTCAATAATTTTGGAAATTTATGGTCTGATTTTGGTGGGAAAGAAATATGTAATTTTTGTATTTTCAGTGTTATTTTCATCCCCTTAGACCCTGCTTCCATTTCCCCTTTTACATTGTGCATGCATCATGTATTTGTGACTACAAGTGCATGTGTACTTGCAAAAATGCAAGTACTCAGACAAACCATGTAAGTTCCAGTAATCTTCTTAAACCAAAATGGCACAGAACTGATCAGTCTTCTTCCTTGTCTTGGAGACTGAGTAATTCTGCAATAATTCTTCTGGAAGTCAGATCTAATTTGTTTCATTATGACTTGAATTTATTATGCTTTTTTCATTTTTGAAAAAGATTGTGAGATACAAAGCTGTGTTTCATGTCAGGGACATACAGGCAACGTGTGTAGTTGTGATTGTGATATGTGTGGAAACTGATCATGGGACAATTAAAGGATGAATTCTAATAAATAACTGAGGGAGTAAAGCATGGAAGTAAAGCATTGAACCTATCCTTTTGTTGCAATTAACCTTTATAACATCTGAATTAAGGCTTTAAGGATGTTGCTTTGTGCACGTAGCTAGGCATTGAACAGCTTTGCAATAATAACCTTTTGAAGTATAATTTTAGAATACTGTTTGTAGTAAAGGACTTTGAAACTATGGCTTTAGAATATATGTAGAGGAAACATGCTTATCTCAACACTTTAGCAAAACAGTAAAAAGCAGCTTGAGAAAGGAAGATGAACATCAATCCAAGGATAAATAGCATTGACCAAGGGAAGCTGGACATCACTGTTATGAGATTTATAGTCTTTGCAATTAAAAGGTGGACCCACATCTGGAGTCTGGACTGTACCAGCTGGGAGACTTCTTTTTTCTTTCAGAAGTCAGACCCCACCATCTGGGGATACTCCTTTCTGGGGTACATCCTGAGAAAAACTAACTCACAATAGTGTATAGAATTGTGACGTAAAAATTGGGAATAGAAACTGCTGAGAAAGTGTGTGTGTACCCCTATAAATACCTGTAAGCCTCAACCATTGGTGTGCAGTTGGAGGGAAAACTTCCCCCACTGTACCCAGCGCTGTTTTGCTCATACTTTACCACCTTAATTAATAAATAGATTGCTGCTTGAATATTGGCCTAGTCAAGCTTCTTATTTATAACAAGATCATATTTGGGATTTTTGAGAGTGCAGGTAACTTGCTTCTACAAGTGCATATAGAAAGCAGCTTCATGTTTGTCAAGTCATAGACAGTATGGCTTGATGTGCCTTTGAAAATAATGGGTTGCTTCACGGAGAAAGACTGAAATGTCCAGGGAATGGTTACAACTTTTATGAGCACTGCAGCATAAATGCAAATCATATATATAAGCTTATTTTGAAAAATTCAGTATTTGTGTTCATCTTGGAATCTTGGACATACTCTTCTCTTAAGGGGTGGAGAGGGTGGTGGTTCTGAATGTTAACTGCAGCAGCACTGCCATATGAGGGCAGCCAGAAGTGGAAGGCAAAACAATGCATCGAGGAAAGGTAGCTAAGGTCAGCATATACTTTATTTACTATGACATTTCAAATCAGTAAAAAATCATAGGACGGATGAGGTTTGCAGGGACTTCTGGAGACAGATCAATCAATCCTCTTGCTCTGAGCAAGATTGCTTGGGACAATGTCACAGCAGTTTTCAGGGGTCTCCGGAGACACTCCCTGAGCAACTTATTCCAGTGTTTGGCCAGGGTAAAGGGGCTCATTCTTGGTACCAAAATTGGCCAGACAGAAACATAGGTTCCTCTAAGACAGTTTTGAGTATTAGAAATCAGGCATTCATCCTCTCAGTGACAAGCATTTTACTGGTCTCTCAGAGGATGCTTCCTGTAATCAAGTGCCCTGAACGTCAGGTAAACAGAGCTTTTATAATAAACAGTGATTACATATTCATCACCTATCCCTGATTACCTAGTGTATATGTATTACTGTATTTTACATAGTCACACCCCATGTCAAAGTCCTTATATGGTCCTTCTCATCTCTTCTTTGGTGGTCTTCAATGGCCAGTGTCCTTTCTAGGTGGCTTTTCCTCAACCCCAGTTTTTGAGTTAGCACAGTATTGTTGTTTTGTATTTCTTCTGCTTTGTCAGACTTGCTGAGCTGAGCTGGTATCCTGCTTGTATTTTGCACAACTCCTGTTTGCCTAAGATACATCCTTTATTTCTCCAGTGTTGTGCTGCTCTGTTTGACTGTCCTTGTGAGAGTAAAATGCTGTTCTGTTCCACTGCTCTTATCAAGTCTCCCCTTCTCTTGAGACTAAATTCCTTGAAGGGAGCTGGTCTAATAGCAAACTAAAACACACAGAGCAATTATTATGGTGACAATTACAAACATAGTTTGATCGAGATTTCTTCAGCTCCCCAAGAGGTGTCATCTTGAGCTATGCATTGTCAAATTTGTGTTTGTTTCCAGATTTCCTGGACATCTGTAGACACTCTACCATTTTGATCAATGTATATAGAGCAACTAGTGTTAATGACAGTGCATCCTTCTTGTGATGCCAAGAGAAGGTCTAGAGTCATTTGTTTTTGTAAAGCAACATGTGACAAGATCTTAACTCCTTTCTGCAATGCAGTAATGACATCTATTGTATGATTTTCTCTATATATTTTATGGTAGCAGAAAAATTCACTATTATCTTTTCTAATTCACTTACTCCTAGCCAGGCTAAAAACCACCATACAAAGCTATAAAATTTAGTTGGTCGCTCAGTTACAACATTTAAGGTGCATTTTATACACTCCAAATAGCTTCTTATCCATAGTCCTGAGGGCACCTGGTCTTTATCAATTATTGTTATGTTAGGGACTAAGTCTTCAAAAGTAAAAATGCCTTTCCAGCCTAGGGGCAACACTTTATGGGCTTTATTCCCACATATCCAGTAACATCCTGTTCCATTTGGTATCAGCCAAGGATGATTTACTTTGTCCCATATTAAGTGTTTGAGTGCATTGTGTGTGATTTCCAACAGAAGTTCCGATTTCATCAGTATGATCCAGTGTCCTGATCCTTTGTGGGGGTTACATCTTTGCACATGTGTACAATCCCGAGAGATGTTGGTGGGTACTTGCGTACTGACTGGTTTGTCTGCTTCTTGGTAAAAGGAAGTGTTCACCCAGTAACTAGTATTAATTTCTTCTGGAACTGGAATTGCTGTAAATGGTTAAATAGTTTCATTTAAAAAACTGTTACACAGCCCTATAGAAACAAGTTGAGGCAATATATTCTTAAGGATGAAAAGAAGGATAAAAGTGAGAAAATTACTTCCTTCAGTCCTTGAAAAACTTGGGAGTCTAAATCCCTGTGCTGGCAATCTGTTGTTTGTAGGTGACCCATTGTGTTTGTAAGAAACAACTGATAAACCCAGAAGGATTTGGCATGATTGCAGTAGTTGCTTTTCACAGAAGAGAACATAAGAGGGTTTTTAATTTGTGATAAAACAAGGGAGGATAATGATATGGGAGAAAGGTGGAGAGAGCAATGTGTAGCAGAACTGGCAAGGAAACGGTGATTTCTTTCTTGAAAAATAAGTTTGTAATCTTAGTGGAGAAATGGAGAACTTGGTTTTATTTTCTTTTTTGCTATACTTTTGCTGTACTGTCTTAGGCTCTGCAAGTAGTGCTGCAGAAGTAAAATTTTATATTAGATTTAAATCAATTAATGTCAGCAAACTCTTGCTCCAAAATCAGGATATGGTGGTAGATGGAAAGAGGAGCAACTTGATGGAAACTCTTCTGTTTGCTTTTTTTTGCTGCCAGACATTCTGTGTCCCTCTTTCACTGCTGTGGAACCAGTGATTGTGCCCGTGTGCATTTCGGCTAGCATTTTATGTGTGGCAGCAAAGGTTAATATGCTAGGGCTTGAAGTTATGACTCTGAAATAACAAGAATATACCAGATATTGAAATGCCTTTATTTTGTGTCTTCCTTCATGCTTTAGCTTTAGTATTACTTTAAAAAGAAGAAAAAGTTTAATAGGAAGAAAGAGATAAAACTAGTTTCTTGTTGCTACATGTTCTGGGATATTTCCATAATGCATTTTTTTTCTTGCAGAAGACCCATAATCACATAATAAAATATTAATAGCACTACTCTTAAAAGATTTAGCTCCTAGCATGAGCATATGTAAATACAGTGTTCAAAATGTGTAACAGATGAAGTTCTTGTATGTACTGTGAATGTATAATTGATTTAATTTTTCTAGTCTTAAAATTAAATGTGATGTTCTAAATGTGTGCTGTCATCGGATCCTACCTAGAGAGATGTGTTTAAAACTTTTTTGCAAAAGCTTGTGTATACTAAGAAATATAATTTTTGGACAGAAATGTGTTTGTAGTTCATGCACTCCAGAGGGTTGGAGAGTTTCTTACATTCTGACTTCCTTTATTTTATTTCCTTAGGACACATTTTATACAAATAACTAATCTAAGAATATTTGCCCTGGCATACAGAACTACAGATACATTTAATGTCTTTATGATGATTTTCCTGACACAGCTTCACCTAAAACTCTGTGGAAAAAACCCACATAGCTTGCAAAGTACTGCAGTGGAGCACAAAATCTTAATTTATGTATGTTTATTCAATGTATACATTATAACTATTGAATCAACACAGGATTTGAGGATACTGGTAATGACTAGTCCAAATATTACTATAAGGTCTAGCTTTGTGTTTTTCTTACTTATTTTGCTTTAATGGGCCAGGACTAGATATGAATGCAATTACAACTGTAATTCTTAAAATCATCAAGTAATTGGGGTTGGAAGGGACCTTAAAGACAATCAATTTCCAACTTCATAGCAAAGAATTATTTTTCAACCAGTTTGGTTTTTTGGTTGTTTTGGTGGGGGTCTTTTTTGTATTTTTGTTTGTTTTGTTTTGCTTTGTTTTGCGTTGTTTTTAAAGGAATCTTGGTAATTGTCATACTGATGAAACTGTTACATTGAGCTCCTACCCAATATCAAGGGGCAGATTCCTTGATATTGGGTAGTAGCCCTGAGGTGGGGGAGTGGGATGTGGCCTTTTCTTAGTTCAGTAGGATGATGTTATACACATATACCTTACATGAAACTTTTAGTAACATTAGCTATTGCATTTTTTTTCCTTCCCAGAGAACAAATTCATTTGGAGCTAGTAATGCTGATTTCCCCCCTGGGGATCCTGGAATGTACCAGTTGGATGTTACTCTAAGAAGAGGACAGAATCTAGCTGCACGGGACCGCGGAGGTAAGTGAGCTGGTGAACACTGCCTTAATAATTGGGAAGTTGCATTTTTGTTTGGTTAATTTGTATGTGTGTATTAAAATTAAAATGCCCTGGGGAACATAACTAGTGACTGGCCACCATCTGGATGTGATACCATGCAGTCACATGCTCTGGGCCCAGCCAACCCAACAGTTCTTAATCCAGTGAGGAGGGCACCTGCCTAGACAATGAGCTGCCAGATTCTCCAGGAGAATGCTGTGGGAGACAGTATCAAAGGCTTTGCTGAAGTCCAGGTACACAACCTTTCCGTCATTCACAGCCTTTCCATCATCCATCAGGCAGGTCACTTGGTCATGAAATGAAATCAGGTTGGTCAAACAGAACCTGCCTTTCTTAAACCACTGTTGGCTGGGCCTGGTCCCCTGATTGTCTCCTGTATCTACCATGTGATCACACTCAAGAGAATCTGATCCATAACCTGCCAAGGTACTAAGGTCAGGCTGACAGGCCTGTAGTTCCCTGGATCCACTTTCCAGCCCTTCTTATGAATGGGCAGCATGTTGGCTAATCCCCAGTCATCTGGGACCTGATGATAAATAAATTATAGAGGGCAGCTTGGTGAGCTCTTCCGCCAGCTCCCTTGGTACTCCTGGGTAAATCGCATCTGGTCCTATAGATTTAGGACTGTCCAAATGGCTTACAAGTCACTAATTCCTCTTGCATTACAGGATGCTTATTCTGCTCCCCACCCCTGTCTACCAGCTCAAGGGCTGGTTTCTCTGAGAATAACTGATCTTACTGTTACAGACTAAGGCACAGAAGGCATTAGGTACCTCAGCCTTTTTCTCATCCTTAGTGATAGTTTCCCCCAGCATTCAAAAAAGGATGGAGGTTTTACTTGGCCCTCCTTTTGTCATTAATATATTTATAAAAACACTTTTTATTTTCTTTCATAGCAGTGGACAGATTGATTTGTAGATTTTTTCTTTCTAATTTTCTCTTTACATGACCTAATGACATCCTTTTACTCTTCCATAGTTGCCTGCCCTTTTTTCCAAAGGTCAGAAACCCCCCGTTTTTTTCCCCCTCAGTTCCAGCAAAAGTTTCCTGTTGATGAGGCTTCCCTGACAGCTCATCTCTCAGCACATAGGGACATTTCACTTCTGCATCTATAAAATTTTCTTCTTAAACTATGTCTAGCCTTCCTGGACCTCTTTATTTCCCAGCCGAATCTCTGAACCAATTCCAGAACAGGCCGACATTTATCCTGCAGAAGTCCAAGGCAGAGGTTTCTTACTTCACCGTTCCTTACTTCACCAAGAATTAAAAACTCTTATCACTATGCCCAAGATGGGTATTCTGACCACCGCATCTCTCACCAATCCCTTCTCTATTCAGAAAGAGCAGATCTAGTGTTATCTCAGCCCTGGTAGGCTCCCTTGCCAGCTGTGACAGGAAATTCCACACACTCCAAGAATCTCCTAGACTGCCTCCTCTCTACTGTGCTGAGTTTCTGGCAGACATCCATCCAGTTAAAATCTGTCACAAGAGCAAGAACTGGCAATTGGGAAATGTCAGCCAGCTACCTATACAATGTTTCATCCACCTCTTCATCATGGTTGAGTGGTCTGTAAGACACTCTCACCAGGATGTCTGCCTTGTTGGCTGAGCACTCAAACTTACCATCACTATCCTTGAGCTGTATACAGCTGAAACACTCCGTGATATACAGAGCCATCCTATCACCTCTTCTTCATCACCGGACCCTTCTGAAGAGCTTCTAAACATCCACAGCAGCACACTGGTCAATCAAGTCATTCTACCATGTTTCTGTAATGGTGACTTGTCTTATAGATTTTCTACTGCAGAATGACCTCCAATTCCTTCTGTTTGTTATCCCTACTGGAGTCTTCTGCTGTGTTATCAATTTCAGCCCTGATGCTGGTGTGAGCCCTGCTGGGCTCATCTTTAGTGAGCAAGGTCTTATCCCCTTCTCCCTTTAAACCTAGTTTACAGCACTCTCAATCCACACTTCCAACTCACAAGCTAGAACTGTTTTTCCTCTTTTAGATGTTCCAAGGCTGTCAGCAAAAGACTGATTTTTCCCTCTCTTGTCTTCCAACTCAATGCCACTCCCACCTTAACCATATTCCTGGTACAGTCAAGGGATGCTTCATTGCCAAACTGTCTACATGAAGTCAAGACCTAAGAGAATTCCTGAGGTTGTATAGTCGTTCCAAGGAGCAGGGGGTGGGTGCACCATAACATAGTGTCCATACACAGAATTAATTTAGATACCTGATCTTTGACTTCAGAATCATCACCACTGCGTGAATAACCAAGGAACAAGTTAGTTGTGCTAGACAAAACATTTTTGTGCCACTGAAATTCTGCCCCAGGAATTACAGGTGTGAATGAATGTAACACCAGAGACCACCATTTTCCACTGCTGTAGTTTTTTGAAACAAGGAGACATTAACTTCAGATAAAGAGTACTGACATCTTGTGGCTGGATGAAATAATGCGAAGAATGCTGATCATAACTGTTTTAATTTATGTTTAGAAGAGCATGTTGCAGTTTTAAGAAAAGCTATTTCTTTTGGATGTATTTTCCAGTGGATAGAAATGCAGAGTTCTAAAATCTGCTGGTCCCTTGAAAAGCCCTAAAAGTTAAAGGAAAAAAGAAGTCTTGTCTTATAATTTTGCTGCTCTTAGTGAAGATGCAGTTGTAACTGAAGCTAGAGTTACTGTTTATTTTAAGATAGTTTTCAGTCATTTAGTCTCACATGCACTCCTGGATGACTGCAAGTCTCTGTGCCTACTCACCCTGAGACTCCTCTCTCACAGGTAGTTCAGTCCTTGTGATACTTCCACATACATGTCCCATGCATATGGCATTCATATAGCATATTTAACATTTTACTTATATCCATCAGGGTTGTTTTTCTGATCACAATTGTTAATCAGTTGTTTCAAGAGGCTTTGTCCAGTGCTCTCTGGTGAGTAGGTGATTGTTGCAGAAGGCATGTTGAGGGCTTTGTGGACAGACTTTAATTTTCTCATTGTGAGTGCTGTAGGAAGTAAGTCTGTATGGAAAAGAAACGACAGTAAAGTCGTTGAAGACTCACAGTGGTGGTGTTGGTGGAGTATGTGCCTTTTCAAAGGCACAAAATAATTAGTTTAATATTTTACAGGAGTAATTTTAACTTTCTAATCTAATTTTTGTTGCATTAAGATAATGTATTAGCCCTAGAAAGGACATAATTCTGTTAACTAAAACAAATAGTGCCAGTATTTAATGTATGACTTTAAGAATGGATTGCAAACAACAGAAAGCGATGCACGCACACATTTGATGTTAATGGAGTCAATTAACTGAGTATTTACACCCCAGAAAGTAATAGATTGTGACAATAAAGTATTCTTTTCATCTGATGCTGTTTTGAATTTGACTATCTATAGAATAGATAGTTTAGTTCTGTTTGAAGCAGTCAAACAGTAGTAGTAGAAGTAGTAGTTAGTCTCCATTTCCTTTCTGTATTACAAAGATAGAACTAACAGTATATATGTGTGTCTTTACCAGGAACAAGTGATCCATATGTCAAGTTCAAACTTGGAGGAAAAGAAGTATTTAGAAGTAAAACAGTACACAAGAATCTCAATCCTGTGTGGGAAGAAAAAGCTTACATTCTTATAGATAACCTTAGAGAACCACTGTATATAAAGGTAAGACACCAGCTTATGTATGTCTGATAAATTAGAGCAGAAGATTTATTAGAAGAATTCAGGTTTTGTGATTTTCTGTATACTGGAAAATTTATTGTGCAATAGTGAAGACTACAGATTAGTTAGAGTGAAAATTACTTAAGTTTTGTCTGTAGAATGATGACGTCAACATTTTTAAAAGTGGCAAATACAGGCATTTTTGTTTACTTCAGGTCATAACTGTTTTATATTTCTCTAGTGTGATTTTAGCAGATGAACAGAGAAAGTAAACTGTATTTCATGACTCATTTTATTTATGGAAATATCAATGCATAATTATTATACGAAGCATAACCTGTCCCATTAAAAGCAATTCAATGCTGAGGTCAGTTTTTGAGAATTTATTGAGATATGTACCTGTTTTTCCAGTTTTCTAATTTTTCTGTTTGTTTGGAACACAGTGAGTGTGCATCTATGTTTCATACCATTTTTTTGCTCTTACAATTTTTACATTGTAACTCTCTGTAGTAAATCACTGGTGAGGATGATTTTGTCATATTAGAGGCACCAATTACTCTGAAATAACAGATTGCTTGAGTTTAGGTCAAAAAGTGGCCAGCAATATCCTGACTAATAAGCAGCAGTGCCACTAGTATTTCTTAGATGTTGGTATTGGAATGAATACCAGAACAACTGTGATAATTGTTTTATGCTCACAGAAGAGAAAAGTGCTTTTCTGGCCCTGATCTATATGCAAAAGTGATTATTAGTTGTGTAAAACAAAGTACATAAAAATTATGATCCCAAAAATTTATTTAGAAAAACTGTAGTCCTAGGATTCAAAATAAAACATGCATACATTGAAAATACTTTGGGAAGTATGGAAACTTGGCTCACCTATATAATTGTCTTAGTTGATCTGAAATGACATGATGTTTTAGATCAGTATCAGTCTTAATCTAAAATTCATGACAGAATTTTTAACTGAAATGTCAAATTGTAGATTTTTTTTAGTAGAGCAATGCCACTTAAACATCTCTTAAGTATTAATCAGTACTATCTTTCATGCTGCTCACAAAACTACATTGTTACTAGAAAAGCTTAAAAGCTAAACAGAATCCTCAAAAGGCATTTTCCTGCCTTTATTTTGGTTAGTGACTCATAAGGAATAAACAGGTGAAAGAGAGAGGAAAATGCAAAGACTTGCAATGCAGCCACCTGTTTTAGTTTATTTAGGCCAAGAATCAGCCCTGCAGTAGGATGTGTATTTTTTTCCCCTAAAAAAAGTGTGTCAAGTAGTATGTCTGTCAGGGTTGTACTCTGAACACAGTGTGTGAAGTTTTACAGCTCATTCAGATATTTTAAGACATGATTGAATTTTACTAAGCTAAAAATACTTGGTATTTTTACCATGGTAGTTTGTAGAGGGGGAGAGAAGGAGGGAGAAAACAATTTTGACATTGCACCATGAACTGAGATTTCATTATTTGTTTTCTTTGCCCACTGGAATGACTAACAGATATAGAAAATCCAAGGGTGAACATTCAGGTAGATTGATGCATGTGAGAGACTTGTGCTCACATACTTGTATCCAGCCCACTGAGTTGTGCAGCTATGCTGTAGCTTTTGGGCCAAAGGATTTCTGTTACTACTGTCTTAACCCTCTCCATATTAATGTATTTGTAGAAGATGAACTGTTTTGCCTTCTGGAATAGTTTCTGTAGTACAATAGTAGAAGTACTTATATTAGAGTTGAAGACCTTGAACCTAGTCCTGTCATATTCTCAATTTTCTCCTTTCTTCTTACAAGGTATTAACACGTCTCACTCTTACTTAGTTGAAGATATGTTCTAGTACTCAGAAAACCTCATATTTACAAAAAAAAGTTAATTTACCTTAAAAGTTGATTTTGATAATTGATCTTTTCCCTTTTTTTGATTTTTTAATTTGTGTTGCATCTTTTCTTTGTTGCTGTCCACCTTTTTTGTTTATTTCCCTGCAATAGCTGCCCCTGGATTATTTGCTATTCTTTCTTCGGACGTGGGAAATCATAACCCATCTCAAGTAATACCTTCTGATGTACTGGCCAGATTCATGTCTGGAAGTCAGTACATTTATTCTCTTTAAGGTAGCAAATTAAGAGGCAGAATTCTCCTAGTAAAGTATTTATTGTCATTATTTCCTTACACATACCCCTTCAGTTTTAATCTTAGATTGTAATGTTTCTAACCCTTGAAAGTTGCATAGCCTTCAAAAGGTAAAATTATATTATTTCAAATACTGATGCAGGTGTTATAGTAAAAGTGGAAGCACTTTTCATAACCATATGCTGCCTTCCTGCTTCCACTTTGCAGGATTCATAAAGGAATCAATGTTTAAGAAATTGGTGATTCTGCTTAGCATTATTAATTTTTTAAATCTTCCTTCTTTCAGTGTCTATGTATATAAAAATATTTCTTTCATTTTTATAAAATTGTCATTCATGTGCATAGTCTAGTAGTAGTATACACCAGTGTCTCTGTATGATGCAGTCTAATTTATAAACAAGCAATTTCAGACTTGATTTTATGGCCAGAAAGTTTCAGGTTACTTTCAGCTAGTCCTGATTCAACAAGTGAGAGACATGAAGCTACAGCTCTGGAAAAAGAGTTTCAAGAATAGTCAGAAAAGCTCTAAAGAAGGAAGTATTTCTAGTACTAAAAAATGCTCTTGTGCATCATAGGTATTTGATTATGACTTTGGACTTCAAGATGACTTCATTGGTTCGGCATTTTTGGATCTCACATCATTGGAATTAAATAGGTATGGCACAAATAAGCGTTTGGAATAGTTAGATATTTTTATATGCTTATACCATGTTTGTGGAGTTGTAAGTAAAAATTTATGCTAGAAAATAATTATAGAAACCTACACAGCATAAAACTAACAAAAGAAAGCCACTTTTGCTTTAGAAATTATTGTATTATGAATATTAATTTATTAGCTGATTATGCACATTTCACAGTGTCTATGGAGGGGTTCGCTTTACAACCACGTTAATCTTGTTTTCATATTAGCTTCTTTCACAGCATTAACCCGAATGTTTGAAATTTTTTTGTGTTTTTAACCCATTAATGTTACATTTTTGATTTAATTACTTCAATACATGTAATACAGTACTTAATGTAGAGTAAAAGTATTTTGTAATGTGCATTCAACGGAAATACTTATCAATAGAAATAGGGTAAATTTGTACCACTGTTTTCTAAGTAGCTTCGTATTAATTCAAATGCCTTCAATTCTTATGACTGAGAAATTTCATTATCTGAGAGTCTGAAATCCAAGTAAATGCATAGATTTTGTCTTCTAGGCAAACAGATGTTACCTTGAGTCTGAAGGATCCTCATTACCCTGACCATGATCTGGGAAGTATATTCCTGTCAGTTGTCTTGGCTCCAGGAGACCCGCGAGAAGCGGTAATTTTAAGTATTTTAGTAAATGTCATCACTCCTGTCATTGATCTCTGGTTGGATGACATAAAGCACAAGAGATTAATTTGACTTTTCTTATTCTTAAGATAACACTGAGAGATGTTTCAGGTATAGTATAGCTTATTTCACCTGAGTTGAATCCTCCCTTACATAGTTAATAAGAAGGTATTCAGATGGATTAGGTAAAGCCAGTTGTAGGTGAATAGTGCTGATTAATATGGACAAACATCAGTAAACCATTGGTTAAAAATTTTTGGATCTAGTCTTCTCTTTCTACATAAGGGTATTTGAATCCTATTCCATATGAAATATAAAGTTGAAGAAGGTGGTGTTTCTGCTTTTTGGCAGCTAATGTTAAAGGATTATTTGATGCTTTTCAATTTTTTGAATTTGCATTTCAATTACAAAATTGTATAATTTTCTAAGTTTATTGTAATTCCTTCATCAGACTTACTTTTCTGAGCTGTATAGCTGTAAGTTAAAATAGTTTCCATGTTTCTAGATATTCTTAGTTGTGACAAATTCTTTCTAGTATAATTGCCTTGGTTGGAAAAGACAGGTGTCTGCTAAGGACGGCAGGAGCCTCCCTTGGAATGAAAAATGCAAACCCCCTCCCTCTGAAATATTATAATTTTGAAATTAAGGGGCTCTCAGGCAAAGATATGGGAGTAGGAATAACAGTTCTTTATTAGGAAAAAAAATTGAAAGAAAATATAAAAATTAAAATGCATCAATACAAGACAACACTGACAACTGACAGAGTCAGAATACAACCTGACACCCTGTGGGTCATGGTGTTGGCTGCAGTCCTCCTGGAGTGACAGATGTGGTACTGTTAAAGCAGTGATCCTGTAGAAGGGTATAGTTTTCTTCTGAAAGTCCAGTGGTGCTATAAACGGGCTTGGTCTTCCTCCGGGAATCCAGTGAGAAAAGGCTGTTTGAGGTGTTCTAAATCTCAGATAATATCCAGGTAGGAATGCTTGGCTCCTCCCTCTGGGTGGAGCACCTCCCAATGGGATGATGTAATTTTATCAGTCATGTGGTGAGACTCAATGGTCCATTAACAGAAGATATCTCTCCTGAGGGAGGATGGGTGTGGAAGAGATAAAGAAAACTGCCCCACCTGGTTTTAACAGGTGGCCCAATTAACAGACGATAACTGCCTCACCTCTAAGCGATAGCAATAGAATACATCCCCAGCCACATCTTGCATTTTCAAACCTAAGACAATAATTTACTAGCATTTTTGACTTTTGATGAGTAGTAGAACTATGGCAGAAATAGTAGAGATTATTCTCACTATGAGAAGTAAAATAATATGGGTTCCTTTGGCCTCAGCTAGGGTGTAGGGAAGGATTTGGACCTTGCAGCTAAATTTTGCTTTAGACATGCTGTTTTCAATTAAAGGAAAAAACACCACTGAGCAGTGGAACCTGTGGAAGTGGGACAGTGTTTTGTTGGATTTTTTATGCCAGTGTCTTTCCCACACTTGAGCTACCACTGTGCAGCCACAGAACTCAGTTTACTCACAAACTTCGTCCAGGCACTCAAACACAGAGACACATGCACTCAACCCTCCTCCTTACCTGCCACACAGCCAGATTTCCAGAATCTTCCAGGAAGACTGTTCGTCATGCCCAGAACTCATGCAGGAGGTATTGGGGCATTTATCAGAAGAGCCAAGGTTACAAACCCCCAGTTTTTGCAGGCCTCCACCTCCGATGGACTGTGCATCAGAACCATGGGCCACAATCACCCATGCATCACAGAAGCCACAGGTGGTGTTATCTTTCTCTTTCTTCTACTGTCTCTTTTTCTTTCTTTTTCTCGTTTGAATTTACTACTCTTACATACTCTTATCATACACTCTAAGACAGGTAGAGATGCCTTTTCCAGTGTTACACTTCCCCCCCCCCCCCAACCCTCCCCCCAGTTATGGTTTTAAAGCACTTATTCTAGTAAATGTCTTTGTTACATTGCTTATTTAACATCGTTTTGGTTTATCCACCCCTAAGAATCCATTAAGAATGAACTTGTTTGCCCTGCATCAGGGACAGGTTGCAGCAGAGGCCAATAAAAAGCCTTACTCTGATGGAAATGTCCATGGATATGGTCCGCTTCATGGTTTTTCTAAGAACATGTATGTTTCTATATGCTGCAGTGTGAGACATCCTGTTGCATACCTGCGGAGTACTGGCAGATTCTACTACTGTTCTTTTTACACCTTTCTCCCAGGCAGTATTAAATAGCTTAGTAAGTCAGTTACTGGAACTAGATGTCTGGTATGTAGTAATGCAAAGATGTAGAATTTTGGAAATTATTTTATCCTCTGTTAATTTTCCTCATGGTGTTCTGTTAGCACTTAATAAAAATAATGAAATATGGTGGTAATGTGCATCTAGCTTATATAAGGAGTGTATTTTTCTTTTTTTTTTAGCAATACATTTGTCCATACAGCTCAGAATTCTGTCTTGCAAATTTACACCACAAGAGTCTTTGTTACTTAAATTAAGAAATTAATTTAATTTTAGATTTTTTTTTTCATTTGGGTAAAACCAGTCAGGTCCGAATTAGGTGGTACTTGCCCTGTTTTTCCAAGTTGCTTTGGCACTATCCTGCCATAATCCTAAATGATGCAACACAGAAACACTGTACTTTTATGTGGTAAACCAGTATGTAGGCAGCACCGGTTTCCTTTCTTCATCATACAGAGAGGGTACCTACTGTGCTGCCTCCTGTTGTCTGCTATTATACCAAGTGTTCCAGAAGTTTAGAGGTGAGAAAGTGAAATGAAGACACTACAGTTTAACATGTTTTTCATATGGGTGTTCATAAATTAGCAACTGAATGTTGAAAGTATTGGGAGACTGTAGAATTGCTGGTTAGCAAATTTTTTGATATCCAACTGACTGGTTATAATAGGATGAAGAATTGGGTTTCTGTTATTACGCATTTCATTATTAGCTTTTTTAATTTAACTCAAGCCACCGAATTTTCTTCCCATTTAAACTATTATATAGAAGTTCAGTCTGAAAATGCCCAAGATTCCAATTAAGAATCAGATGCCTAATCTGAAGCTTCATATTTATTGTAAATCAGTCTTCCCAAGATATAGATCACAGAACAGTTCTGGTGACGTTGCAATAAAATCAGAGAATTTGTGTCACAATATAGAGAAGATGACCTACAAAATTAATATGTAATTGCTGTATGTTTAATGTGTTAAGGGTTTATTAGTTCCAGACACAATTAGCTTTTTCACTTACTACATGTACTTATTTATTTATTAGCTTTTTTAACTCTTGAAGGAGCAGGTATATTACAAAATCTATCACTCCTGTTGAACTGTCATCTCTAGCTAGTTTTGAAAGGTTTTGTAATAATGAGGATATTTTATTGAAATGAAAGGGATTGAGGTCAATATATTTCCAAACATTATGTTAGAGGGTTAAGACTTATGTACTCTTGAAAATGTGCAACATATGTGCAACACCACTAAAAGCAACTCCCATATTCCCAGTCTGTGTAGCAAGCTGTTTGAATGATTGATGCTCCCCTTCTACTTGGATATCTCTATATAGTAGTAATTTGAGAGTCCTTGAAATACATAGATAAAAAACCTGAGCACTTTTAAGTATGCATTAATGACTGATGCATGGAAGATACAGATACACTGTCTCTTCACATCAGGTGCAGTGTTTTTCTGTCATTGCAAATTTCCTTAAATCCTGTTGGTTTGATATCCCTATATAGCGTATATTTCAAAAATTAATTTTCTCCTGAATAGGTTTTATTTTGCTCAGGTGATAGCTCTTATATTGCTTGCAATTGAGAGTTGCTAGTAATTATGTAATTAGGGTAATACTTTACCACTTCACATGATGTGTGTGTTGTCAGACATAAATGGTGTTAAATTGTAAAGCTGAAGATTACAGAAATTGCTTGGAAGTACTTAAATTGCAGTTACTATAAATCCATATGTTTAAAAATGAGAGTGTTTATTAAGACCATGAGAGAAATTAAAAAATAGAACAGCTTTAAAACAAGAAGTGTTAGATTTCCCATGCAGCCACAGAAGCCATATGGTGTTTTGATAGTGTATTTTAGGCAGATCTCTAGCCATACTTCAAATTGAGCCCTTTAAAACAAGACTTGCTGTTTGTGATGTGTTGTTTGGTAACTTTTTGATATGGATTATGCTTTCCAAAGAGATCTTTTCACTGCCTGAACTGCAGTGAGGCTGTTTTGGAGGTCATGCACTGATGTGCAGGCAAAGGAAAAGTCTTCTGAGGATGTGTTGTTGGAGGACAGGTCTCACAAAGCATTTTATTGGTGTTTCAAAATAATGTAGCTCTATATTACAGGAAAATGCATCGTCTCGCACTGCCTAAGAAATATTGATGCTTCTGGAGGAAAAGGTACTCCAAGTGCAAGTTTGAAGTTAAATGGGACAAATTCAGGGGCCTAGTTGTATATTGCCACCTATCTGTGAGAGAGGTATTATTGCAAATTATTTAAAAAAAAAAAGCAGCCAATTTGACACAGTACTAGATTGTTTTGGATGAAGACTTGAGGTGTGAAAAGAAATGATAGAGATATTTGGTCCACACAGGAGCATTTTTCCTTATCTTTTTGAAAAAAATTCTGATTAAATTCAGATTTTATGTGTACTGACTGATGAGGTGATCTTGAGAGTTGCAGCTGGAAAGCCCCACTTCCTCAGATCAAAATATTATATTTCGGGATTCAGATATCAAGTAGGAATATTAACATAAATATACAATCATATAACTGTATGTAAAACTATGTTACACTGACTAGGAAAGAGGATTATTTATTTTTGAGTCCGGATGAACTGTGAAAAGCAGTGCTTAAGTAGTTTACAGATGTGTTTTTTCAGTAGAAGATATTGGACATAATTTCAATCATAAAGCGATTCAGTAAACCAGTTTAATAAATAAGGACATATTATTATTTTATTTGAAGAAAATGCAGAAATAGCCTGCAATTATTGAATACTATTGTAAGAGTATGGGCAGATAAACAAATCAAAATTTCTAGAAAGTCTTCTCTGTATCTTTGCCATTTGCTACCTGATGCTTGTCCTAAAGGCATGAAAATGTGAATATTTAAAGTAATAATCTTGTAATGTCTCTTCAAACTATGTACATAAATAGAAGGACAGCATATCTAAAGTTATTGGAAATCTTATTCTTTTGATTTTTGACATGTAAAGGCAATTGATTTGTTGTGATTTATGAAAAATCATAAATAGTGAATCAAAATTGGTTAATGAATTATTTCTATATGACTATAAAAATTAGAAAGTTTTTAGTGTTTAAGGCAAGTTTAATCTATTTCCAGCCTAATGCAGTAAGTTGAAGTAGCACTAGTTCCAACAATTAATTTGTGTTTGCTTTGTCCTGTTCAGCACTACTTGTCCTTTACATTAATGCCTCATTCCAGTTTTATTGTTTGGGAGGACAGATAGTTTAGCTAACCAGTACAAACTAAAAAGATGTAAAATAAATAAATATGAAAGAAGTATGTGTATATAAAAATATTAAAACCTATTAGCTCTAAAGATTTGTTAATTTTAACTGTATTAATAAAAATAATGTGGTTATGATGTAGTTTCTGTATTTTTCATTAATTTCTCCTTTTGATGACCAGTTTAAAAGAAGTCTAAAGTAGAAATTGATTTTTTTTCTTAGACCTAGTCCAACAAAGCTTGTCTTGTTACTTTAATTCTGACAGTGTTTATTATTTCCTTTTGGATACATGTGGTTCTGTGTGTGACAGTGTGCTATTTGTGATTTCATGCTTGTGTATGGACTTCCTGGAGATTCTGTTTGGTGATGTAGTCATGTGTGCCACAATGCATGTGAGATTTTCTGGCTCTTTTTCCATCAGCGTTCAGTACACAGATTCCACCACTGGAAAACCTGCAATAAGCAAGTTCTTCAGAGCTGCATGTCACCCATTTCTTCACTACCACATCTGTTCCCTACCTGGGTCTTAATGGGCAGTTTTCAGCTATAGGAAATGACAAAGTTGGTAGCTTGATAAGAAGCATTGCCTGGGTACCAGCAGTGACTGGGAACAGCTGTTCATCACTGCCAGCAACCTAACAAACAAAGAAAATGGAAAAAAAGGAAACATATGAGTTCTACTTGGATATTGTTATTTATTGAGATTAAAGTTCAAAGCATTGTTTTTTTCCTAAAACAATCTATCTCAAATGATGCTTAGGGTCTTTTTTGCTTCATATAAAACTATTAACATTAATGTGCTGTCAGTTCGCTTGCTGTCTTAAATCATGTGTTGCACTGTTTATTTATTTATTTGCCAGAGGGACATTAACATAATAGAGAAAAACTCCAGCAATAGACTCAGGGCATGGAATATTTTCAGATTAATAAGTTCCATGTAGATCATCCATCCTGATCTGCCCTATGTTATATATTTATTTTATTGGCTTTTAAGGATGGTTGTTATGGCTTCAGTTTATCCTGCTTTAGCTGATAATGACGTCATTTACTCAGTAAGGGTGGTCATACCTTTCTGTAGCTACTACACAAACTGAACTCCTCAGAGTTGAAAGAGTCATAGAGTGGTTTGGTTTGGAATGGACCTTAAAGATCATTTAGTTCCACTCAACCTCTTCCACTAGATCAGGTAGCTCAGGGCCCCATCCAACCTGGCCTGGAACACTTGCAGGAATGGGGCAGCCACAACTTGGCTGACAAATTACAGTGCCTCGCCACCCTCATAGTGAAGAATTTCTTCCTAGTATCTAATCTAAACCTGTATAGTTAATTCAGCTGTCAGGACTTCCTCTGTTCCGTGCTCACAGTCTGGTCTGAAGCGCAGTGAAGCTGAGTTTGTGCTCTGACCTATAGCTGTGTAGGATTCAGCAATGACAAGGAAGGGAAGAGCTGTGCTGTGTTGGAACCAGCAGCACCCTGGAACTCAGATTTTCTTCAGGTCCTGCTGTGAGCCTCAAGCTGTCAAATTCTTACATGCTTCTCTAGAAAAATGAGTTAAATGGCAGTCTCCATCTTAATAAAACATTTAGTATATTTTCCAAAGGCACGGTGCTACAGTTGTTATTAACTTACTGCAGAGACCCTAGGATTTAACTGTCCATAATTAAAAAAGTTTCCTCAGTGGCTAGTTATTTTTCTTCTCACAAAAAATCTATGTCTATTTGAAAAATTCTGTGTATTTCAGAAATAAACCCCCCCACACATTTTCTATAATTTGAATTTTTTCACCAAAATATAACTTAATTTCCTAGCAAGGAAAATATTTTAATTTCAAAATTTATTTCCTTTTTCTGAAAAAAGCAAGTGTTTTTGAAATAGTTAATAAAATTATAATTATGTTTATTTTCTATGGGGAAAGTTTCAATAGAAATTAATTGTCTTTGATTTATTCTTGCTCAATGTCAGTAACAGGCTGCTAAACCTTATTAAGTTGTATAAACTAATTTCTTTGCATTTCCTCATAAATGCTTTAAGCAACAGTTGTGTTTACAGATAAAGCTTCCACAGCCTACTTGACCAGAATGTCTCTTTTATTTAATGATTAGGAATCTGTCGTGGATACTTTGGCTCTTAGCAGTGCCAAGGTTTTACAGATTGTTTAGGTAATGGGACAGGGAAACTGAGATTTGGCTTTTTCAAAGAGTGCAGATATAACTATTTTTTTTTCTATTTCATGTATGTAATTATCAAACCAAAGAACTATTTTTACTGCTGTGAAATGAACAAGCAGTGATAACCTTAAGGATTTTCTAATAGATTTGTGTCATCAAAGGAGCATCATGCAGGTTTTCTCTTTTGTGGCTATACCTGTGAGTAAAACAGTAGTATTCAAAAAGGTTGGAGTACTTTATTATTGAGAAATAATAAGTAAATATTCAAATATCTGTCAGAAATCACTATCATGGCATAATTATTTATTTTCATTTTTTAATCTAGTTCTTTCTGTCTTTTCTGTCTTTTTTTCCCTACAAGTTTATGTAATGCATTGTCTCCAGAATGAGACACACATACCGCCCAGAAAAGTATGCCTGGGTGTGCGCAGGGCTGCTACCTTTTTGGATTTATTTTAGTTTTGTGTGTATCTGTTGCTGGAGTGTACGTGTTGCTGCTTCAGTTGTAGTAGTGGTTTAATGTGAATTGCCCTGTTTGAGACTGTTGGCCTCCTTTTCTGTATTGCATAGAAAAGGTAATAAAAATGCTCTATTTTATTTTCAGACAATGCTAATGAGGAAGAGTTGGAAAAGATCAAGTAAGGTAACTTTGTAACTTTTAGCATGTGGTCTTCTAGCTGGTGGCGTTGGGTTTTTGTTTGGTTTTTTTAGAACAACTATGATTTCTTGCCAAGCATGCCATATAGGACTGGAAACTTCTGTCACAGGATTTATTGCCCTTCCAAATGTGTTTTAATGACAGTGTTTTTTGTTTCATTAAATAAACATCTCAGTATAGTTCAGCTTTTAATATAATAAAACCTTTCAGCTTTGTCACAGCACTTTAACCTATCTGGAAGCCATCTAGTAACTTTTTGTAAGTGGCCAACGTGTCCTGATTCCTTTTCTAAAACCTTTAATTTCTCAAGTGTAAACAATTTCTTGTGTTAATGTGAACAAAGAATTCATGCCAAAGAGTATCTTTTATTTTCCTGTTATGTACTTCTCTTACTTACTGATGCATGGTTTTGTGTGCAAAAGTTTTCACATTGAAGCTTCTTGAAGACAGATTTCCCCTATCACTGGTTGTGCACAGGTGGCAGTCGTAGCCAGGCCTTATGAGAGCATAGTGGACTCCACTTCATAGAGCTCTTTAGAGCTCTTCAAGCTTTTCCCCTCTTAGGAGTTATGGATGTGATGAAAATGGAGCTGTGCTGTTTTCCACAAGTGAAAGACTGAGAGTTTGACTGTAGTGGAATGCAACCAATTTTTACCTTTTTTCTTCTCTCTGTATTGGTAAAAAGAGTGTATTTACTGCCCAAAGTGAGTGAATTAAAATTTTTCAGGGACTTGAGCTAGTGAGATCAATAGAATTTACCATGTAAAGGTGTTAAAATGGGGAAAAAAATAGCTAGTGGGGTGATTCACTGATTTTGTTAATTTACTCTTCTACAATATTGATGCACAACTTAAAATAGGAGGTTATTAATAAACAGTGTTGTAGATGGTGCTCATTTGACAAATATTTGCACTTTGTGTTCATAATTCTTGGATTATGGATGGGTTTTTCAAACAGTCTGCTTCTGGGATGTAGGACAATACTCAGTCTGTTTTCTTTGTGAAATTTATGAAACTAAGATAATGGTGAAGTGATGATATGTAGATTTTTGATTCTCATGTGATTCATGTAACTACGAGAAATAGCTAAGATGCTCAAACTGAAGAGATAAGCAGGAACTGTGAGAATGTTGAGGGGTAAAACTGGTTTGTATCATGCAAGTGATGTATTAACTCCTGATGTGCTGACTATTTTGGGTAGCATGTTGTCTGCATGGCAAACTGACAAAACTGTGAGCTTCAATAATTCAGGATGATCAGTACTGCATGAGAGCTGGGAATTCTTTAAAGGTCTTCAAGTGAGTTATTTATCCCTATTCTGTTTTGTTACATTCATTGGATAGTATTTCATTCAGTAGTTGGCATTTTTGCAAACTGGCACATAAGAATATTTGGCAAAAAGTGAATGTATGGTTTAAAATTTGCATTTTTTCTATGGTTGTCTGAGCTGAAGTAATATTTTAATCTAGAGGTGTAATGCATGTACAATATCTTACATGCATTGCTGTGTTAATGATTTCCATATAGAAGTATGCCAGTTAAAACACAGGAGATAATTTGCCTTGTGGGTCTGTTCTAGCATTCCAAATCCTTGATCTGCTCTCAGCAAAACAAATTAAAAAATCTTCTGTTTACAAAGAATTCATTCAAAAGACTTGTTGTTCTCTGGGGTGCAGGGTAATCAATATTAAATAAGACTCTTATTTCATTTGCAGATTAAAAAAAAAGATGTCTAAAAGTAGGTACATAACCCTATTAGGTAATGGAGAAAGTGCCCTTTTTGAGATCATTCTTCTTCAGGAAGTGTTTGTCTTGTGCTTCTGAGAGCTGAGAAAAAAAAGCAGAATATTAGAATTTTTTTAAGATACCATTATAAAATTTCCTGAACCTAATTTTGGGTTTGTCTAGACTTTATGCACACCTCTAATAAATTAATTTGTTTTTATATGTTATGGTGCTGTTCTTTGCTTTTTAAAGTTTGTCCTTGAAGCCTTTTTTGTAACATAGGTAGCTTGAAGTTAAATGTTGTAAATGTTGTAGCATGTTGCAATGCAGATCACTTTGTTGTGACTTGTGTTCATGAACTACATGCCTAGCTCATGTTTTCCTATGTGACTATAACCATTTAAACAGAGCTATTTCAGTGAAGGCAATACCTTTTAGCCAAAGCATGTGGAGAGACAGCTCTGTCATCCATTTCACTGAAAATTGCTTTCTGCTGAATAAGCGTCTACTTTTTCCATTTTCACATCTGTGGGACAATTGCTACTAAATTGAGTCTGAACATGATCAGACCTCATGTTAATCTTTTTAGATTAATGACTCATTAAGGAAACACCAGCAAAACTTTGTAAATGCTTTAATTTGAGGACAAACTGATTAAACAAGTGGTTTAGCAGTTTTAGCCAACATATTACGATAAAAATATATGTAAGATTTATCTGCTATGCACTCTCAAGTAACATCATCCCAGTAAAATCTAGAGGAAAAGGTAATATGTCTTCTTCTCTTACATAATTTCTTCTGTTTCATATTTTTAATGGTAGTTTAGAACTGAGACCACTAGAAAGTACAAAAATATAACAATAGTCTTATTTATACTATTAATATGTAATGAATGTTTCTGAGTGACATTGATCAATTAGAACAAAATGTCCATTCTTACCAGAAATGAAGATAAATTACTATGTTTTGCAGCATGTGTAAACTAAGATTTTTTGCAACATGTATAAACTAATATACAAATACGTCATCCCAAAGTCATCAAATCACAGAGTGGTTTGGGTTGCAAGGGACCTTAAAGACCATCTAGTTCAACCCCCGTGCAGGGTCACATTCCATTTGACCAGGTTGCTCCATCCAATATGGCCTTGAAGACTTCCAGGGATGGGACATCCACAGCTTTTCTGCACAACTTGTTCCAGTGCCTCACCACCCTCACAGTCAAAAATTTCATCCTAATACTCAGTCTCAAGCTACCTCCTGTCAGTTTGAAGCTATTCCTTCCTTGTTCCATCACTCCATCTCCTTTTTAAAAGTGTCTCTTCAGCTGTTTTGCAGCCCCTTTGGATAGTGGAAAGGGCTCTAAGGTCTCTCCAGATGCTTCTCCATGCTGAACAACCTCAACTGTCACAAGTCTGTCTTCTCCAATCCTCTGAGCATCTTTGTGGCCTCCTCTGGACCCAGTCCAATAGGTCCATGTCCTTGTATCTCAGAGCTGGATCCAGTACTTCAGCTGGGGTCACAACAGAGGAGAACAGAGTACAGGATGAGAATCACCTCCTTTGACCTTCTGACCAAATTTTCCTTGATGCAGCCCAGAGGGCCATCTGTGTCAAGGGCTGCAGCAACATATGAGAAGGTCATATTGAGCTGCTTATCCACAACACCCCTCAAGACCTTCTCCTCAGGGCTGCTCTTATTCCATTCTCTGACAAGCCTGAAATTGTGCTTGCCTTAGCCCTCACCAAGGTGCAGAATATTGCCCTTTGCTTTGTTGAACTCCATGAGATTTGCATGGGCCCCCTCAGTCACAACTGAGAAGCTACTTCTGATTAGTTGCAATTGAGGATGAAAGAGTGTATTTACTGCCTAAAGCAAGTGAATTAAAGTGTTTTTTCTTTGCATTTAGGAAATATAGTTACCTAAATTTCTGCTTTAGAAACTTCTGCACATACTTTTAAATAGAAAAATAGAACTTACGGACATTTAAACAAGAATGAATTGAGTGGCTTTCAGCTCTGAACTGCTGACTATTTTTAAAATTTATTTTACAAGCTTTTCCAAAAGTATGTGTGTTCTGGTTGCACAAACTAAAATTCCAAAACCTATGGCCTTAAAAACCGATGGTTTTATGCCCAACTCAAAATACTTCATTTCTATTGCTCCTGATTTGCATTTTCCTAATATCAAAAGAATTTTTTTCTGTCTTAAAATTGAAACAAAATGCTTTTCCACTGGAATGAGATGCCTCTCGAGAAGACAATAAAATTTGAAATAGCAAATCATGGTATAAGTATTGCAAGGACAAACAAGCATAGAGTTGTATGATATTTCTTAATTGAAGGAATTTACAGTTGGTTCAGTCTTTCAACAAGATTCTCTGAGCCAAGAGTCTAAGTAATTTCAGAATACATGGTAGAATTACTGCATTTTGAGTTCTTTGAAGAATCTTCTGAGACTGAGGAAAACACTTGTGTTTTGTAAGCCATGAGGTTCTAGATATCAGTTTAGTGGCTGTAAATAGTGTTTGAAGAAAAACTACTAAATAATGGAAGTAAAAACCAGCCAGAATAGATAGGCCTGTTTGGTAGACATCTAATTATAAAAATTATGCAAATATTTGATGAGGCTTATATTTGCATTAAGTGTGTGTAAGTGATAGCAGCTGATCCCACTAAGAACAAAAGCAGCAGGGTAGCATTTTGTCTTGGGGTTTCATTCCTACATTTCCAAAAGCATGGGAAGTTTCCATCAAGTTTTGGTTGCCACTCATTTTGTAAATCAAGTCCATGACAGCTTTGGGACTGTGGTGACATTGGCTATCTCAGACAATAATAGAATCATCAAAAGACCTGTTGACTTTCACTTGTTGCAGCCACAATTTCCAAGGGGAATTACTGGGACAAAGAAAGGAGGTGGTTAGGACTGTGCTGGCACAGCTCTCTGTGATGTGCTTCTGCACACTGCTATCCTGTAAAAATGTTTTCACCCTGTTACAGAAAATCCAAGTTACAGTCAGTGTCACAGTCTGCATCATACTACACCCGAGCTGCATCCGGCAAGTACACTTAAATATGCCGAATTATTCAATTTAGAAAACCACAAAAATATGTGAAATGCTGCAAAAGTATGAGCTGTTATTACAAATATTCTAGTGTCACAATGGCATTGCTGTACAGAAGCAGTATCAGGTGTTACTGCGAACTCCATAAACCAGATTAACATGGCAGTAAAAACACGCAGGGTGTAGGGCAGTGTAAATTTCTCAACTGTAGAAATTTTTATTAGCTTCATCTAGAATTAGAAGAGCCTAAAATCTAAAATTTAGTTAAGGAAATAAGAAGTTAAGGAAAGTTAAGGAAAGTGTTATTTCTTGTTGCAATAATTATCAGTAGCAGTTTATTTAGAAAACTTTCTTAGTTACAATGAGGAAAAAATAAGAAAGAATCATCATGATCCCATTGAAGACATTTCTGTAGCTCAGTGTCTATAATGCTGATGAATTCAAACAATCTTTTGCATTTATATTTGCCTATAGTAGAGGGAGAATGAGAAATCACTTGTAATGCATGGTGCTCTCTCAGAACCTGAAAAGGCTGACTGAGGACTCAGGCTGACCCCAGCTCTTTTCCCCTGGCCAAACACTGTTCAGGAAACACACAGCTGGACCTCAAGGTTTGAGAAGGTCTGCTTCCTAACATTCTTGACTGCAGCTATTACATATAACACTAAATGTGTGATTTTATAAGTTTATAACTCTAGTATAATCAGAAATCATGTAGGGATATTTAAAATTATTACTGTAGATATGGTGATAATGTAAAAATATTTTTTTAAATATTAAAAATAATTCAGTTCAAACTCTGTTCGGACACACAGTATAGGAACCACATATAGTAGACCTTTCACATCGTACTTTTTGTCACTTCTAATATAGGAAAAGCACTGCAAATGCATGTGACTGTCTCTTGATTTTTTCATTGTTTTGTACATGGAGCTAGCAGTTGTATCTATTGAAATTCTTAATCTTTATTTTACATTGTTTATCCAAGCTCTGTGAGCATCTTAGAAACTGGGGGAACGGAATTCTGTTTACATGAATGTACAGCAGTAATTTGCAGCACTGATTTTGATTCACTTTGCTGTATTTCTATATCTGTGCTCTGTTAAGTGGCGGAGAGAAGTTTTTTTTTTCTTTTCTGTATTTTTTTCACTAATTTCTTGATTGATTTTTTTGAGCTTTGAAACCAAAGTTATTTTTTGGATTGAAGTGCCTCTGCAGGTCATATAAGTGCGTTATTGATATGATTTAAAAAAAAAAATAGTAAGTTTGTGATAGACTTTTCTATTTCTGTCTATTGTGTTCCAGGACTCAGAGGAGCAGTGTGTCTTAGGGGTGTGTGTAAGAAGGAGGAGATTTAATAAAAGCAGAATCTGTTTGCACAAGCACATGTCAGTGAGAGAGGTGGTACTTTGCAGGGCATGAAGGCTGATCAATGAAGAAATGAGATTGGGCTGGGAGAGGACAATATGTGGGGTTTCTCCCACTTGATATGGATTAAAGTTTCAGAGGACACTCAGTTACGCAAAGATCAACAAAAATATGAGGGGATTTACCAAAATACCAACAAAGTGCATCTCTTCTTTTGATAAAAATAACATTAGCTCATCAAGAATGTGGTATTGATTATCCCGAGATCAATGCCCAGATTCTGACTAAGCCTGTTGTTTTCCTATCCTTCATTATCCAGAAATACCTGAATGCATGCATAATATTAGCTAATATTTAGTAGATCGTCTTTCAGCTCTGACATTTGGCTAGCTGTATTAACCACATCTAGCAGAGTGTGCAGTTCTGTCAGAAGATTCTTTTCTCTTGATGCCCCTAGTCCACCCAGTACATCACACTTACACAGAGTAGGTGGAACACAAATAAAAGTTGTGTTTTTCACATAAGAAAGTGCTGGGTTTGCTTGCTGTTTATTAAGAATTAAAGCAGTGTGTGGATGTGAGAATATGTGGGTTTTTCTCTCACATGTAGCTTTGAGCATCCTTTGGCATGGAAGACTCCTTTTCAGAAGTCAAATTTAAATTTCCTTTTGTAAAAAGAGAGAGAGAGAAAGCTTCATTGCATGCAGGCTGCAACTTACCCACCACCCCCTCTCATTGGGGGATTTAGGACATGTCAGTTGGGAGTTACTATGCCTGCATCCTGCACAAAAATGTGAATAATGTAAACAATAGTCTCACATTAATGATGGCTGTGGACAGAGATCTTGATCTTGCTTCTTTCCAAGTTGTGGCATTTTATATGAAATTTGTAACTTCCCACCTATTTACAAACAAATGAAAAGCTGTGCAGTTTCTTTTTTTTTCCTGTTTGTGGCACAAGAGTGAATCTAGGCTGCAACACTCACTACATGCTTTCTGAGGGAAACAAGTTGCCTAAGAATAAGTCTTGAGAAAGAGTCCTTCATAGGGGAAATTAAGAAAGATACACACTCATTTCTTTGTTTTAGTCTCACGGTTACCCTTCTGAATTTGTATCTCACTGTGGTCTGTATTTTACAGGTTTCTTAGATACCCAGAAATGTACCTAGAAATGTGCCTGTCTCACGCTGTGAAATTAAATTCATAAGGAAAGAACTTTAAAATGTGAAATCAGTCTTACTTACCCATTTTTTCAGCTTTTTGACATATTTGACTTGAAATCTGAACATCCTTTTTCTGTTTTTCCTCCAACAAGAACCATTATATGAAAAAAGAGATTATGACAGTAAATTATCTATAATCTCTGAGAATAAGTGTGGTTTTGACTGGAAGAAAACTGTGTTGGATTCCCTTCAGTCTTGCTTAGAAACAAGAAGAGTGCCAGCTGGAAGTTACTCTTGATGGAGAAGGCCACATAGGCTATGCCTTTCATGTCCAGGGAATCTCAATAGCTTTAGCTTCAGTGAGCTACTCTCTGACTCTTTCAGTACCTCTCCCTTTTGCTGTTCCATATATCTGTGTGTTACCAATAAAGATATTGGTAATATGTGCTGTGGTCCACATTCACTACCTTGAGGAAGAAACAGCCACAACTAATCAATATCTCTTTTTAGCATGCTGCTTTTCTTCCAGCATGGTAAGACATAGTCTCTGGAACTTCACTGTCAGTCAAGATGCCACTAGGGTCTGCATAAAGCTTTGATTGTCATTGACTGCGAGATGTGGCTCTCACTTGGGAGAGCTTCCTCCTGCAGCACGTGAACACTTGTTCTCCAGCCTCCTGCCTGACTCTTGTAAACTGCTGTCTGACCTGTCTGTCGTTTTACACCCAGCTCTTGGTCATGTAGATCTTACCTTGCTACCTGGTATAGAAATTACACCCACTGATGGAACTCCTGGCTGGTCAGAAAAAAAAAAAATCACCATGCTTGATGATGGGGCAGATGCTCTAGTGCAGCAAATTATTACAAGAGCTGCTGAAAATACCAAATTTAGATCAAGTATACTCTCTAAATTTTTCACTGTCTCACTGATAAAGAAGTAGAGAGCTATGCAGTGTGCTTAAGATTTACCTCAAGAAAGTTGTAAATGCAAGCTCATGATAGACTTCTGGAAATCATATACATACCCATTCAGCTCTTAAAACACTCCCAAGAACTGGATATTTTTTGCAGAAGAAGTCTCAACCACTTTCCTAAATACCTTCCTAAACATGTCTGGTCTTCTTTCTGTATCTCTCATCATCTTGTGTTCAGGACAGAGCCAGTTATTTATTATCCAGTCTTTGTTTTGCTCTAAGCCTTCTAAGAAAGTGGAACAATTAAAAAAAAAAATTACCACTTCTTCACAAATCAAGTTATTGGCAATGATGACAGTATGCCCTCAATGAGAAGTGTATTTGTGCTGAGAAAAAGTTTATATAATTTTAAAATTATATAATGCTCCCAAGTTATAAATGAAATCTCTTCTGGCAACTGATTTTCCCAATTCTGCCCTAATTTTTGTAGAGGGTCTGCTTTCTTATGCCCCACTGCTGCTTCATGTTGCAGGTTAAGTTCAAGATTATTCCACACATAGTTCCTTGTTTGCCTTTGTAGAAACAGCAAATTTGTGAGAAGTTTCTCTGCAGTCAAATCCTTCACTTTCGGAAGAGAAATTTCACCATTTAATAAATATGGTGAAATATTTTGGGAATAGCCATATAACTTGGAGTGAATAAGCATTAGAAAACACAAAAATACCTGAAATACTGCAAAAAGTGTGTGAATCACATTTGCTCCAAGCCCAGTGTCCACAGTTCTCATGTCTATTCTCTCCAGATCTTGAGTGAGTGTGATTATAATCCAGTCTAATCTGTATCATTGTCTCTGGGCAATAGAGTAAAACACCTGTCCTGGGCACCTGCATAGCTGTAGCCATCCAGCTGAGTTTACTATCTAAAAGACTCAAACCAAACCTGCCCTGAAACCTTCTTACAGAGATAGTGGAGGTCTGCGAGGGGTGAAGCCAGGCGTGCGAGACGTGCATGTGTACAGGTTGCTGAGCCCACAAAGCCGTTGTTGCTCAAACTAAATTGCATAATAAAGTTATAGTTACAGCAGAGTATACATGCAGACTTGCTTTTTTTGATTTCTAGAGAAAATAATTTGCAAGTTTAAATACAGTTTAGCTATCTGGTGTTCTGATTATAGGTGAGATAGCCTTTAATTAATAAAGTTTCACAATAGAAGGGAGAGCCTTTACCAACATTGCTTCTTGGATGCACTCAAGACTCATTTGTCTTCCTTAGGAGTGCAAAGGGGATTCCCCAGTTCTGGTATCTTGTACCCATTGTAGCTCATAGCAAACTGGAAATGATCTCAAGTTACTCAAGTTTATATCCTCCTGCTCTCAAATCACCAGTGGGGTTCATTGATGAAAGCTGTAGTTGCCTGTTTTGTGTGTGTGTGAATCTTGTTTTGACCCCTAGAATGAGTGGCTGAGGGTTCACAAGTCCACAAGTCTCTAAACAATCCTGAACAGAGATTTTGTTCTTTCCAAACTCTTGAATTTACATGCTAGTACTCAATTCATTCATTCTTGATTTCTCAGAATACCACATCATTTCAGAGGCAGAGATAGAGGAGTTTATTGAACTATTTTTCCTTGATATGTGTTTCTCATGGTGGGTTTATATTATGTTATTCTAAGGGAAGATTATATTCTCAACAGGGCTTTATGTTTATAAACATGGAGTTTGTTCAAGTACATTCAATCATATGCTACTAATAGAAGAGACTTTCTAATATTTATTTTTATTCTATCAGCAGAGGAAGAAGTGAAACAGAAAGAAACCCCTTTCTTAAAAATGAACACTTCCTTGGGCAGCATTTGTTCTGCTTGTTTCTGCAAAAACAGCATATGATACTACCCACATAATTGTCACAATTTTATTACTCTCCAAATAACTCTTTGCAATATAGTTTACATATGTACTGTTAAATAGCTTCAAAATGTCTTCAGTGGTTGTTTTATATTCATAGTTACATGAAATAGAACATTACAAGCAGGGATTTTTGGAATTGTGTTAACTAAATCTATTCTTTTGTTTGCGTAAAGTTTCAGACCCAGAGCTTACGTCTCTCAGACCTGCACAGAAAGTCTCAGTTATGGAGAGGGATAGTTAGTGTTACGTTAATAGAAGGTCGTGAACTTAAGGCGATGGATGCAAATGGGCTCAGTGATCCTTACGTGAAGTTTCGTTTGGGGCATCAGAAGTACAAGAGCAAGGTAATTTTAGGTGTAACTGAAAAGTTTTTTAACATGCTTTGTTCGTGTTTGACCTTAAATGGTGATGAAGATTTATTGTTGTAATAATTACCTGTCAGAGCACCTGGAGCTTTGTTTAAATGTTTCTTTTTGTTTCTTTCTAAACAAAAGTAGTACCAGATGGGAAAATACATAGCACTGAAAAATGTGCGGTTGCAGGGGGACACACCTAATGTTCCACACAGGAACTGTGTTGGCTTTTATTTACTGTTAGAGGTCATTCATGGCAGGGAGGAGAAGCAGAGTGATTCTGACAAAGTCTTCCTGGCTTGCTGCTGGGTGCCTCTTGGACCTTTTGCATTGTCTTATCCTCAAACCCTGTCACGTTCATAAGCTCACTTTCCTCTTCATGACCTTAGCAACAAGTTTAATTGAAGTTTTCTTCATGTATGAGCTTCACAGGTAGAGAGAAGATAATTATTATGAAAGCTTCCTTGGCTTTGTTGCTACTTTTTTTTTTCTTTTGGTCCCTGCCTTTTTGAAAATTGCTGTTTAGGGAAGATGCTGGGACTGTTGATGACGCACATGACCTTCCTCTCTCCATGGCCATGATAGTCACTGTGGTATTCATGGCCAGATTAAGGGCAGATTTAGGAAGAGGGCAGGAGCATTTTCTTGTCATATTTGTAGACCTCTGAGCCTGCATTAGGGCCTCTAAATCTGAACTTAGAAGAAATAAAATTTCATGCTTTTGTGAATTACAAATTTTCATAATGCTTTCTGAAATTTTTTTTTCAAGCCAGTAGAACTGGTGGTTGTAGGGAGTAGTGTTTGCTAAATAGGGAAGATATTAGGGGTCTTCTGTTCTTGCTTAGGACAGCGAATACTGCTTTTGCATAATGGTAGAAAATTCAGAAATTTGGACTGAAATTATTAAGAAAGCTGCTTTCATCAGAGTTTCAAAGGAAAGCAAGTAAAATACGGTTTTGGAAGGGAACTACTTTTATTCCATAGAAAGTAAGCCATAGTATCATGTTTCTCCCAAAATTATTGTAGCTGGGAAAAAAGGACATGATACAATTGTTTGTTTAAGTACTTACAGTCACCATCTATGTGTCATTGCAGGTGCTTTGTTTACCTTTGGGCTCAGAAACATAACTTTATAGCTAACTGTCACTTCACAGAGGATATAATTTTTCTACAGAGAAATGTCTCCATTCCCAGAATAAATCCTTTCTTCAGGAGGCTTTTGAAGGTGACAAGTTGCAGGATTTTGGAGGTTGCTGCTACATCAGAGAGGCATAAAAGAATGGGCTAGTAGTCTTTCCTAATTACAATTTTTTAGTTCTCACTGCTTGAGATATTGATACTGCAGACAGAAAAAGCTTCTTGAACAGGCTTTAATGATCAAATTTGCAATTTAAGAAAGTGTATGCCTACGCAACGTAATACAACTGTCTTTTTATTTTCCTTTTAGATTGTTCCAAAAACTTTGAATCCTCAGTGGAGAGAGCAGTTTGACTTTCATCTCTATGAAGAACGAGGTGGAATTATTGATATTACCGTGTGGGACAAAGATGTGGGCAAAAAGGATGATTTCATTGGCAGGTTTGTGCAATTTCAGCCCTCTTGGTCCGCAGGGAGTAGTCCGTGAGAGAGGATGATTAAAATGAGCCTTGCAATTGAAACTGTTTCTTATGATCATTTGTTCTTGGTTCCGTTGGGGGTTTTTGTTTGTTTGTTTGTTTGTTTGTTTGTTTGTTTGTTTGTTTGTTTTAAGTTCGGGGAGGATTTTCTGCAATGTTCCAGTACAATTTGCTGCATTGCTGTAATTCTTTACATTGATGATGTAATATAATTTTTATTGACCAGTAGGTGGCAGCTTTTACCAATTGATAGACTGAGACTTTCAAATACAAAAACCCTGTTTAGAGCAATTACCAAGGTGCAGAAGGTTCCATATAGCAACATCCAGCTTGGAGGAGAAATAACTCTTGACTTGATGCATAAGACCAAATTTATGTACCAATCTTTTTGGTAAATGAAAATAGAGTTGAAGGACTACACACATATTTTGGGACAAAGAATCATTCACCTAATTCATATTCAGGAAAAGTGAATCTGTCTAGGAGTTCAAGAAATAGCTTATATTTTATGGCTATGCTCTGTTTTACAGAATAGGCAGTGGCATTAACTGTTAGCTAATAGGGGAGAAAATGTCTTGTGCTTATAGCTACTACAAAGTAGGTGCTGTTTGGAAAGCTCAGATATTTGTTTACTTCATATTTTCCTTGATATCTAAGCAGTCATAATAATAGTGTTAATAAATAATAATTATCAATCCTATATATTTTCATTGTTTTTATTGGAGGTGCTTTCACTACCACTTTCACATATTATGGTATGATAACTGTCAATATTTTTCTGAAATAATGTACTAATTTAGTTCTATGTCAACATGTTATACACCTTGGGAAATTATTCCAGTTTTCTTTTTCATTCTAACATTGTTAGGAAAATCTGGTGAGATTCAAAGTTTTCATGAGTGATTTTTCAGAGCACTGTTATCCAAGCACCACTTGCTGAAATCTTGCTGCTCTTGATTTTTTTGATCCCTCTGTCGGTGTACATATAATCCCTCTTCAGTTTGTCCTTGCAGACACTCTCTCATTTCACCTTCTGTTGGTACCAAATCTCTGGTAATGTAACCTGCAAAAAAATTCTTCTCCAAGGAGATTTCCATGAAAAACTGTCATTTGTCAAGCTCAATCTGAGTATGAAAATAAGTCTTAATATTCCCTGATATTCTTTTCCAGTCACTGCAGATAAAATCACCAACACCTGAAAGCTCCACTTAATGCTGACCCCTCTTCCCCAGTTTCTCCTTTCAAGGCTGTCCCTAAAAGCTGGAAATATTTTGGTGCACACACTACAGACTTGCTCTTGTGCATGTGTTATGGTAAGTGTGTATTAGTTTTTAAAAGCACAACTGAGTCATGCTCCATGACCAAGGCTCTATGGCTTTCAAGATACACATAATAAATTGAATATCTTGATTCAGGTTCCAGAAGAAGTGATAATGAGGCTGTGGAAGGGAAACAAAAGACTTCCTGGTAGCATTCTACCATTGCTCAAGAATGAAGGGAGAAGGCACACTAAATTAAAGAACTGATCAAATTGAGAAAAGGTTTTTCAGGTGGAAGGTAGACTGGTTTTTTTTCTATGCTAAGCTCCATTACATGCAAATTCTATTCCAAACCAGAATGCTGTAAACTCCCCCAAAATGGTACCATGTCTCAGCTACACTTTTGTGAAATAAAAGAAGTGGGAAATCAAGAACATACACTTCTGGGGCCCTTGTATATTATTGTCCTTGTTAGGCTGGAGCACAGTAAGGGCAGGTGAAAGCTCGGAATGTGACATGGTAGCAGTGATGCAAGGAGTTGGGCTTGCGATCCATTTCTGAGGGCAGAAAAATACCAGAAAGATGCCCAAGAAGGTTGAGGATATGGAAGTGAGATTCTGGTTTTGGGGTGGTGAAGATGGAAGTGGAAGGAATGGCTTGTAAGATCTGCATGTAAGAGGGAGGCAGGTGTTAAGAGGGTGAGTGACAGCACGACATCCTAGAAAAGTGAAAGGAGACATCTGTCACAGAAGTAGCATGCAACTCTGTCTTTGTCTTGATGCCCAGCCATGTTTAGTATGGCAGTATCTGAAATGAAAGGCTGACTGGTTGATTTCTGTTCTTAACTTGGAGCATTTTGTTCATAAAATACATTTGAATTTCAGTTGGGTGCATTCTCCATGAGAGTTTAAAGGTTGTAGCACCTTGCGAACTTCCATCTCAAAATATTCTGAAAAGCCCCAAACCTTATAACCAATTCAGTGTTTATTTCAGTATTTCAGTATTTCAGTATTTCAAAAGCCTGGGAAAAGACCTCATACAAGAGCTTTGAGGAAAATGTTTTTCCAATCATGTGCTGATTTGTGTGAGAAAACACTATACTTGACTAGAACTGAGCTGCATTTTACAGGAGATAAATTCTTCCATCCTTCTGAATACAGTTTTTTAAACAACAATCAACATTCCAGGACCAGAAAATGAGGTCTACAAGTTCTTTTTATGGAAAGCACCACGAAGTAAAGGCACATGGGTCACCTTCTTGCATTTAAAGAAAGGTATTGACTTGCATAAGTAGCTTTAGTTATGGCTTCATCTGATAAGTAGAAATATGTATGTGTATATGTTTTTCAGTGTGAATATATTTAATATTCACGTTTTTGCTATGAGCAAATAATTTATGTACTATGTTGAGTCAATACGCTCCTGTGATTAAAAACATACTGCACTAAGTTTATGTAGGTAATACTAAGATCAAAATTAAGGTGATTTTAATCATCATGTAATTATTTAGCTTTCTTATAATTTATGTTTTTGAGGGCAATTCTGACTGTCATCTTTACGATAATCCATTAATAAATCCTCATGACTGTTACACCGTTATGCATAGCACTAATCTGAACAAATGGGCTGCTGACAGGTGCAATAAATTGCCAAGAATGAGTGCTGTCAGAGAACAAGTTGTTTCTGTGAACATAGAGGATAAGTAAATCCCATGTCATGCAATTTTACTCAGCTGGAGTTATTTGCAATCCAGTGCAGTGGGATTTATAGCATTATTAATTGTTATGAAAAATGCACATTTGTCTTTAAAATGACATTGACTTTTGCTTTTATTTTGTGCCAGGAAATTACTGCTGACTTCATCTATATCTATTTTCATAAGTATTTATAGATGCTATTGTCTTTTGTCCCATTTGATGCAAATTAAGAAAAAAAGACCTTGTATGTAGCGAATTCATTAAGGCTGTTATTAATTTTATCTACAGGAAAGTGGCATTTCCCATAATCTCCTTAAATATTGATGCAAATATTCAGATTGATTATGTGAGCATCCATACAAAGGATGTTATGAAATACAAAAGTTAAAATACTGAAAATTACTTATTTAAGTTTATAATACCTAATCTGCTAAGCCTTGTCTGTTGACTTTTTTTTTTTTTTTTTTTTTTTTTTTTTTTTTTTTTTTTTTTTTTTTTTTTTTTTTTTGTGGTAACACAACCATAGAGTGGTTTTCCGGTGTACATAAATACAAATGATATGCAACTATGATTCTCTGATTAGTCTGAAAGCATGGGAATATGCTATCAAATTTCTAAATTAAAGTGAGATTTTACTTTAAAAATACAAAATTATACATTTTTTATGGTCTGGGGCTTTTCTCCCCTCACTGATGTTTTTGTAATTTTGTTATGGGGGACTGAGCATTATCATAGAGAACTGAATTGTATATGAGAACTCCAAGATGCATGTAAAGCTGTGTGAAGCATGATAAATATGTTACTGTGAATGTTTCTTCCCAGATCTTTTTCTAGAGGTGTTGTGGAGGCTGTGATTTATACTGAAATATTGGCAATTTTCTGTTGCCCGGGAAGGAGGTTTTGAATAGTATTTGTGAAGTCCATGTTAATGTTAAAGTTGCAAAGTCTTGAAGTTTTCTCAGTTTTGTGAAACTCTGTAAACAAGATGGTTTCCCCTGGAAATTAAAATAGTACTTTATTATGCTAGTCTTTCAAAAATGTTTTTTGCATTGCAGTTTGAAAATTTCCTCATGTGGAACTTTGGAAAGATGTATTGTAGTAAAAATGTAAACATAGTGGTCAATATGCTGTTGTAATTTTGACTGAACTGTGTACACGAGTCACCGCAATTCTGTGCAAACACCGAAGAGCACACAACCAGTAGTCTGTGTTTATTATTGTTTGTTGATTATACATGACGACTAAAGTTAAATTAATTGCAGATGCATTTCTTGATGTAAAATTAAGATTATGTCTGAAGCATTAAAATCTAAAAATGCTACTGCCAGGTCTGCTTTTGAAAAATCCTGTGATATGCTGAGCCATCTCCATTTCTGATTGTTGTCAAAAGGAGACAGATGTAATACTGTGTGGCAAAATTTGGCCTTTAGGTATTCCATACCTTATGTATTCCTATCTCTGCACATCTTCACTCTACTAATGCAGAGTTAGTAGAGTTCTTTCTGTTCTGCTAGAAAGCCAAAGGAGTTTCAGTTTTTGCTCACAAATCTTCTGTAACTTTCTCTTACCAGATACTTTATTATTTACAAGTCTTACTGACAGTTGTTATTGTCATGTTCTGACAGGAAATTGATAGCATTCTCCAATGTATGCTGAGATACAGAAAGCTGCATGCAATCTGGGCTGTTTATGAATCCTTCTTCTGACCCTATGTCTTCTCATATATGGAAGTCTACTTCTTGAAGAGTGGCAAAATAAGAGGAAGGGAGAAGAAAATATGGAATGGCTAGTTTAGACATGAGGAGCATAACAGTGTGTAGAAAATGGTGAAGAGTGCAAATAGGGTTTTGTGACGATATAGGAAAGGCACAGATTGGAGCTGTGTGAAAGCTCTTGCAAAATTTCTTGGGCCAACTAGTGAGGAGAGAGCTATATAGGGAGACATCATGTCTATCAAAGCAATAGACTAATTTAGCAGATGAAAGTGTTAATTTTACTGCAGAGAAATTGCACGAGGAACAGAACTAACAGTCTGTAGTATGTGGTTGTGCCATGGGGACAATCTAGGAAATATCACATCAGAAACCAATTGTAAGTAATTTCTGCCTGTGCAATATCAAAAATAAATCTGTAATTTTATAGTGAAGAACTGTGCTTAGGAAAAAGTTCATCTGTCATTTCAGAATCCATCAGCAGGTTATTGTAGCACGGACTGTATTTTTTTTATCAAGCAGTAAACAGTAATTCTGCATTCAGGCATTGCTTGGTGATTGGTAAAATTGTATTTCATAAAGCTCTCATATTTCTGTTACCATGATGGACTTACTCCAAACTGCAGGGCTCTTTCCTATGTTCCTATGTCTTCCATATGTTGCTACATGGCAACTGACAGCACTGTTCTTCAGGTCCTGCTCTGGTCTCCTCTCCCAGCTGCCCAGAGATTCTCTCCAGCTTCCCCAGCTAAGCACCACTCTCGTCCTTAGTCAATGTCCTACTTAACTAAGATACTATCTCCTACCCCTTTGGGAGCTTCCCTGATTTTCAATCTAACACCTCTATCAACCACTTACCACAAGCATCATGTGGAATCCATAATTTAATTTCTTTCTCATTATCTTTACAGTTAAAAATGTCACGCTCTGATTCTTCTAAGAAATTCACATTACTGCAGTCAACACTCAGTGTTTCTGAGATATGTCATTTTCTGCTAGTGCTTTGCAAAATTTTCCCTCTCCTTTTGTTTCTTGGTTTTACTGGAAAATTTTAATCTGCTCATAAAGGGTATGGAGTCTCACAAATTGTAGCAGTTCATGCTTTGCTGCTTCTGATGTGTGTCCAGTTCAGTTCTAATTGTGGAATCACACAGTTTCCTCTCCTTGGCATCCTTTGGAGCAGCGTAGGCCTGGATCACAGTGGAGTTATAAATCTGTGTTCCTGAACAAGTCATGATGGTAATTAAGTTGCCTGGTTTGTAGCCAAGTGGTGCTTTTCTGTCCCTATCACTTAGGATTGTGCCAGTTCCTCTTTTATGCTTTATTTTGTCATGTGAGAAAATGATTCCACTATCTGCTGTCTCTCACTTGCCTGGCCACCTGGCTTTTAAGAGGCCTTCTATGTCATGTTGCTACCTTTGTAATTCATTCATTAGCAAGAATATTTCACCAGGGTGCCAACACTGTCTTACATTCCAGGTTCTGTTAGAGCTAAAGAGGGGAGGTGATTTTTACCTGTTAGACGTGCTGATAATAAAATACTACATATAGTTCTGCCTTCCACACTTTAAAAGGATGGAGCAGAATTTCACTGGATCAGAAAAGTTACAAAAAGTCATTTGAGGGCTGTAGGAGATATGTTCCTAGGAAATGTATAGGGAGCTGAAGGTGCTTAGCATATCAAAAGGAAGATCAAGAAGAGATATGATTATAGTGTATGAGTTCCTTCACTAGAAGAAAACATGAAACACTAAAGCGTTTTTCAACTGGTAAGGAAAGGCATAAAAAGAACCAAAGGCCAGATATATTCAAATTAAAAATAAATCTGAAATATATTTCTAATATTTTGTGTGATTAACACATTGAACACAGTTTCAGAAAAGTGGTAGATTCCCCCTGAACCCTCAAATCTTCCTCCATGGGAACAGAGCTGTACCCTGTTTTTGAGCAATTCATCTGTGATAACATTAGCACATGAGCTTGTTGCACTTTGTGGTTTTTCTCCCTTCTAATCTCTCAAGTCCTGAAAATCCAGCTACACATGGTGCCTGGTAGTGTTCACATGCAGAACTAATAGGTGGGATATGTGCCCCTACGCCTCTTTCTGAAAGGCCAGCCAGCCAGGGAAATTGCTCCAGTGCTCCTGCTCACCACTTGAAGTGCTGAAACCTGTGTGCACTAAAGGGGCCATACAGCATGGAAGATACAAAAAAACTCAAACTGCACAAAAAACTACAGCTAAATGCAATGTGATTTATAGTCATGCTTGGAAATCTGTCTGTGGAGTTAATGGCAATTTTTTTTCAATAATTCTTCAGGCTGATCTCATTACAGGTGGAAAAAGTCTTTGCCCTTACCAGCACCGTGTAAATAACAATTCTTTAAGAAACAGGATTGTACAAAGTTACTATTTTCTTGTGTTTCCAGTGTGACAGCTGCTGGTCATATGCAGCTTATGGCCTTCTCAAAATTCTTCATGTAATTCTTCATGATTCTCAATTTGAGAATACGGGACAAAAATTTCTCATTCATTCTGCACCACTTTCTGGTAATGTACAAGTTCACCTTCATCCTCACAGCATCTTTGTTCTCCATGGAGACACAGTTGTAGGAAACAAGTGTATTTTTAGAGAACATCTTAAATGATACAAAAGTCAGCATTGCTAGAGCTTTAAAACTTGGAATACTTGAAAATAATTTCAGTAAAATATAAAGGGACATTGTCAGCTTGAGCTTTCGAAAGATATTTACATTTGGAAAACAGATATTTTTCCAAATAGATGCTTATTTTTGGAAATATTTTGTTAGCTTCGGTCCTTCTAAAAAAATGTAGTACAAAAAGGAGTTTTGTGGTTTTCCAGTTGGAGTCTGTCAAGATTATTCTAGGATAGGGTTAGTGTTTAAGTAATACCTTAATAAAACCAGACTTCCTTCACTTTTTTTGGTCCCATACAAAGACCTGATGAGGACAAAGGAGAATGAACAAAATTTTTTTCCTTTTTTTTCTTCTTTTTAGGATAATTTGGCGTGAGATCAAATGAAGTTGATCTTTTATCATTAAAAAATCAACTACTAATGCGATAAAATGGCAATTTTTCTTACAGTGTCTGTAGATCAGAAAGTCTTACCATTTTACTGAAGTGCATGTGTTGTAAATCAGTTCCCCTTGTGCTGGGTGCTCCTTGAGCCTCAGCAGTTTCAAGGTAGGCACATGTAAGCTACATCTCCTTCAAGGCCAGGGCAGAGCACCTGGCATGGGGTGAGAAATCTGCTTTCACCTGGCCATGTGTGCATAAAGGTGCTCTTAACCTGTACTTCTGTAACATGCAAAGATGACAGTCCTTAATGGAATAACCTTATATTTTTATCAAATTTTCTGAAGGTACTTGAGAGAATAATTTTCCTTTGAAATAACTAAGGTTTTTTACTGGAAAAAAATTTCCAGATCACTTCCGACCTTGATGATTTTAGGAAATGATTTCCATGATTTTAGGAAATAACAAGCTGGTAATGGCCTGTTCATTAAGATTTATCAAGGAGGTGATAGATACATATTTCTCGGGTAATCTGTTCCAGATGTGATGCTATTAGGAATATTTCATTTCCTTAGCAAAGGAAATGAAAGCAAATTGAAAGCAAAGTGAAAGCAAATTGCCAGTTGCTTCTTTCAGCCTAAATAAAAAAATTGGACTACTCATATTGTAAAAGTGTTGTAGCTTCAAGAATTGAAGAAATTAGATCTAGTAGCCCTGATGTAGACCTTGTAATTCTACACTTTTTTTTTTTTCTGATGGATATATATGGGGTAGCTTTTGTTGCCTATTTTAGCTTTTGTTGCCTATTTTAGCTTTTGTTGCCTATTTTCGAGTGAGAGGTGGATTATTTCTCTACTAGTATCATAATGACTTTCTGAGTCTTTTACTGATTTTAAGGGAATTTAGACTGGTTCTTTAAATGTTTATTGCTTGAAGACTCGATATAGTTGCTGAGTCCTATTTTTGAGGGCTATCTGTTTTAAAATAAATTACTGAAGCATATTTAATACTGGGGGTATTTTAACCTGCTACATCTTTGAATGTTTACTTACAATATTTGTTGTCTTAAGGAGGGCTTTAAATTCCTCACTGTATCCCAAATAAGAATTTGACTGTTTATGTACATGTATGAAGTTTGTATTGACTATGAGCCTGCACTGATAGCAACAGCTTTGTTTTTTCTTACTATTGCTAATTTAATTTCTCACTCCTTATTATCCAAAGAGTTCTGAAGAGAAGAAAAGCATTAAGCTCAGAATGCTACAAGAGTTAGAATTTTTTTTATTGTAAGATAATTGAACCTTGTTACTGTATGAGCTTTGCACTAGTTATCTGAACTGCACAACGGGCTGTAAATATCTCTGGAAAAACAAAAGACAGTTTTCTTGTAGTAAATCTGATCTCCCTGTGATAGCACAATCCTTATTTTATGAGGCTGCATTTATTCTCCTAATTGGCTATTTCCTATCCTTAAATGGCCATATTTTCATGTCTGCCAACTTTTTCTTAGTTTATTGGCCCTGCAGTGACCACTTTGTCTTCAAAATCAACTGACATTTTATAAAAAGAATTTTCTTGATGTTTAGTTTAGTGAATTAGTGGCTTATAGTACATATGATTGTCACATTAAATAATAGTTATTGAAAGTAGAGTGTAGAGTGGCTAACCTACACATAGAATATATACATTTATTTTATTTCACGATTATTGGTGTTTTTATTTTGAGCAAAAAGTTGACAAAACTCTTTTTGGGATGCTCTAAGTATTCTGAATAGTGCTTTTTCACAGAAATTCCTATCCAGTGCAAATTGGCATTACACTTGACACAGACACTGAATTTCAATACATGCTCAGAGTCACAATCTAGGAAAGTTGAAACTTGTGCATTGTACAAATTAAAGTGTTAAAACATTAAACTGTGCACAGACTAATTGACACTAAGATATTATTGTTTTATTTAAAATGTTTAGTCAGCTCTTGGGTAGCAGAGATACTTTTTTCCTTCCTTTACCTTAAATTTCTAAAGCTATTGCAAAGCTGTTTCTGCTGTCTGGCACGTATGGAATCATCCTTTATTAGTTCAGTGTATGGTACAGCCGTAGTTACTCAGAAGGGGATCAAGCAGGGCAGATTTGCTTCAGCCACTCTGCACACACTCTGCACAGTTATATGTAGTCCCTGTTCATTACAGCCTGAGACGTTTTATTGTATAGGGGGTTGTGGCATCAGATTTTTCCCTGGGTACCAGCATGAGGATTTGACCCACACACAGCTTTCTGCACGAGAGCTGAACCTTTCAGGAGGTGCATAAGTTGAGTTTTTCTATGCTCAGTCATCTTTATACCATCACAATTAAATCCATGTAGAATTCTATTTTTTAAAAAAGGGATTTTTACTATTGTTGCATGCAAGAGGTGTAATTAAAAGTAAAATTCACTTCTGAGCTGGATTTTTAAAAATTTTCTTTGACTGCATTTGAGTAAAGAATATTAGCTAAACCTTGTCTGTAGTGTCTTTACATTCTTATTAATATTGATTTTTCATTTCAAAACTGTTTGTGTAGCTTAAAAAAAAGAAACAAAGGGCATGGATTAAAGCTGAAGAGAAATTGAGAAATTTTTTTCAGAAGCTGGCCGGGAGTTTCTGCTTACTTGGAATTTTTGTTCATTTGAATGCAAGTGAGCCAATGTGCTCTTGTTTGGTGTGAGAAAAGCCATATGCTTATGGAGAATGTATGTTTCTAGGTGCCAGATTGACCTGTCGACCCTGAGTAAAGAACAAACCCACAAGCTGGAGATGCCACTAGAGGAGGGAGAGGGATACCTGGTGCTGCTGGTCACTCTCACAGCCTCAGCTGCAGTCACTATCTCTGACCTCTCCATCAACTCCCTGGAGGACCAGAAGGAGCGAGAGGAGATTCTGAAGAGATATGTATGCAGTTCTCTTTCATCCTTTGTTAGCAAAATATTGGCCTGTATAAAAATAACTATAGTAAGGTGAAAAATCTAAATATATCTCTTTTATTCTAATCACATCTAGCCAATGACAATCATTTAAACTAGTTATTAATACACAAATAGTTACAGCCAGAACAGGTTACATCAAGAAGGCTACAAATGCTCTTCATACAATCATGTTATTTTTTACATGGTAGTTGAACTGTTTGATAAGGTGTCACATAATGAAGGTAATTTTACAGCCTTGCAGATGATTTTTGCCAAGCACAAAGTGGCTAAAGGATCATTCAGCAACTCAACAGTTTCTACTGATTGTTTATGCCAAATAATTTGAGGTGCTAATGCTTTCAGGGTGTTTTTTTTTTTTTGATCATCTATTAAAGGGCAAGAAAACATATTTTTTGTCTTAATATTTGATGCACATAAAAATAATAGAAGCACATAAATATAGAAGCACATAAAAATAATAATTTCAAACAAAGTTTCCATTTTAAAATATTCTGAAGCAGATTATTTTAGTTTCCCAGCATCTTTACATTACACAGAATCTTTGTAATTTTATCAAAGCAACAGAGAGGGGAGCTCTTACTCCAGCATTTGCTAATACCTAAATCACTAAAAGTAACTGTCTCACTGCACATGAAGAAAGAAAGAAAGAAAAAATGCTATTTCCACTAGCAATTACAAAGCTTTTATTGTACCATGCTGCCAGGTGTTTAGAAGGGCTTCTGTAGACACTCATCCATTAAACCAACCTCTGACTATCAAAGAGGCTGCTTAATTTATTTTTGAGATTTTAAAATATTCCTATTCCATGACGGACATCCTTTTCAATAACTGAATTTAATAAAGATGTACTTTATCAGGCTGTGCAGATAACATGAAGTCCTAGTACTAATACTGTACAATGTTCTTCAAACAGATTAGCAGGATGCAAATTTATTCTGTCTATCTCCACTGAATCAGCTGTTTGCTAATGCTTGTACAACTCATACACCAATAGTGTTATTATCATAAACACAATGTAATAGAGGTGACTTAGTGAGGCTAAATATAATATTCCAAAATGAATTGAAGGCTAAGGTATTGTCCACCATTTCTAAAAAATAATTACAATTAAGACAGTTACGGTCTTAATTGTAATTATTTTTGTGATTGTTACTGTCTTACATTTTGGAATCCACCAAGATAGTCTGTGGTTGTCAAAATAGATGTCTATAAGTAGAATAATTTTTTGATGGATATGTTTTTGAGGTGCCATAGTTCCTGCTACCAACAGCGACAATAACATATTTCTGTGGCGTATTCTGTGTGATGATATGGCAGACAAGTGATACTGATGTTTTTGATTATTTCAGTAGCATTATAGAAACATTTTGAAACTGTACTGTTAATAATTTTTCCTAAATCCTCAATTTTTTGTCCCCAGTGTAAAGCATGATTATGTGGCATAAGATTGATCTGGTTTATTCCTGTTTCCTGTAAATACAAGAATATGTGTCTGTTCATACATTTACATTGGTGTATGCACTTGAAAATATTTAAATTTTAGAAAGATGTTCACAATCCAGAGGTATGAGTTTCTCATTATGTGTTTCTGAAAATGGTGGTATTTACATACTTTTTTGATAAATTCTACTGTTTTTATTAAAATTACCAGCAGAAGAAAGAAATTACCAGGATTAACTTAATTCAATTAGTTTATTTTTACTGATGTTAAATTTGACTTCTGTATTCATACCTGCACTTCAGAACTAATACAAAGACAACATGTGTAATTAGCAAGATGTAGAGTTCCGTGTTGAGTGGCTGTTTTTTTTGATTTATTTTCTCTTAAAAAAATCTATCTTCCATTTGAGAAATGTATTTTGCACCCTTTCTACAGCCAAAAACAGTTTATGAGCTGACCTTGCCATCAGATCAAATAGCCTTAGAAAATGACTCTATTACTGTCACTTAACCATTTGTAGCTGAACATCAGAGCCTTACAAATTAAATAGGCATTACTGTTTGAACCATTATTTTACCACGATTGTCTGAAAAGATTAATTCCTTTTGGGGTGAGGAGGGGGGCACATTAATGGGTACAGACCAAGAGAGATTGTATGACCTTTTCAGAACTGGTGTGCTGAACTCATGGTCCCCCTTGTCACAGTTTAAAAACCAGAGGAGCTAGTTTAGAGAAGTTGTTAGCATTCCATTTTTATTATGACATTTCACAGTCATCCGATTTAATGTCCCTTGACCAGATTGTCCACTGTGAGACGATGGGCTTGAAATGTTATTTAGAGCATTGATAAAAGGTGAGCAGTTCTAAGATGACAGCGAGTCATGAGGCTGGTGGTGTGACATTAATTTTCTCCATAACAGAGATGGAATAAGACGTCATGGTGACAAGCTGTCAATCAGTACTAGCCCCTCAGTGTATCTCAATGCCATGGGATGGGGTATTGCTTCTCCCATAATAGAGCTGAACTGAGATGCTCTTCCTGACAGCTGCTGCAGCCATACAGAAAATATATTATACAGCCTTTCATTAAAAAAATAAAGAAGACTCATCTCCAGAGCATTTCAATCTTTTCCCATCTATTGAGGGCTGAAAAGATTCCCAGCAAATCACAGATTCCTCTGCTATGAAAATTCTAGGCTTTAGAAACTATGTGGATTTTTGATACCTTCAACAACAATCATAAATAAGAAGGCAGAATATCATCTGATAAATCATTACTTAAAGCTATGTATTTAAAGTAATTGTTAAAGTAATTTGCATCTCCAAGAGCCTCTGTGAAGGCATTATATTAATTTTCATCAGTCTCCCCAGTCAGTATGTGCAATAAATGAATCTAAGCCAGCTACTTTCTGGAAATAAAAGTTCAAAAACTCTGTGGCATTCTAACAAAGGTGACAAAGCGAAATACAGCACTGGCACCCTTTTGGAGAGTGAGCTAACCAGGATGAAATTTGAAAAAGAGGACTGTATGGCATCATAGGAAGTGGGTGCTGTTGCTTGTGTTGCTTTGTATTTGGTTTTTGCTTTGTTTTATTTCTACAGCTTGGTGTTTGTTTTGGTTGTTGGGAAACTTGGGTAGAATGTGGAAACATTTTTGTAAGTCCTGTAATTTTCATTATGCGTATTACAGTAGAATTATCTCTGTTCTGGTACTAGTTCTGATAAGAGGCTTCCAAATCCTGATCATCATTGTAATAAGTGAGAGGTGCAAAGATGCTTTTCAATTACACCAGTGCTATCTGTAATACCATCTCTGCTACCCTCGGCTTGTGAGCACATAAGCAAGGGGTTGAGTGTGTGCTGATTAAAGTTGACCACCAGTATTTTGAAGTAATATTTATGATTATTATCTTATTAAAGTTGGTAAAAAATTATTCACTGTTACCCTGTTATAACATGATGCATAAATGTAATATATGGTCTACTACACTGAATTGGATTTTTAAGTTCAGTGTAGCAAGGTCAAATCTTCACTGTAAACAGTAAATGGTCAGCTGCGGTTTGTGAAATTAGTGTCAGTGTGATTTAACTGTTAGAATTGTCTTATTAATTAGAAAGACAGGAATGCATATTGTATGTCTAACATCTTAATGGGTAGATTTTCTGTGCAAAAACATACTGGTTTTGCAAGCTGACATTTAATATTTCATTTAAGCAGCATCTGTGGTTTTTAGATTCAGTGATGTAATTCATTCTCGTTTCCCATAACAGTAAATTATGCTTTTGTTATAAATTAAGGAACTGTTGATTTGATGTTTTCCCTGATGCTTGCTTTTTGTAGAAATCTGGACATTTTCATAGGAAGTGGAAAAAGTTTCACCACATTAAAATTTTAGGGAGGACCATAGACATTAAATACATTAGTCCAAATTTTAAAATATTTCAAAATAAAGGTATGAGCTAGTATTTATGAACAAAATTTGCATTCAATGTTTTATCATTTAAAACTCTGCAAATTTTAAATAATTCTAAAAACTAGTATTTGAGAATTATAGCATGTCACACCTAATTAGTGCAATACTCCCAGTTTGTTTGTTTTAGTTACTTGAAAAAATAGCAGCAGTGAAACATGGTTTTTAATAAGCTTTCTAAATATGTGTTGGATGAATAAATGCAGGTGTTAGTGTAGTGAACTCTTTTTTCTTCCTCTTCTTAATACATGTAGATATTGAAGGAATTTATGTTAAAAATATAATTATTTGTATTAAGAGTTTTCTGCCATGGAATTGAAACATATTTTAATTTTTTTTTTTACCCTTTCAGCAAGTGATTATTATGACAGTTATTAAGTAGTTGTTATTTTCTTTTGATTGCTTTTGCTGATGTTATTCACAAACTTACTATAGGTATATGTGGTATATGCAAGCTTGCATGTAATAGTCAGCTACAAAAATCTAAATTGTCCCTAGGTCACTGCTCAAAATAATATTGGAGCCATCAGAGGGAAAATGTGAATATAGTTCTTGCAAAATAATTCAGGGAGAGGAGTTGTTTCATTTTTTGTGTTAATTTCTTAATATACTGCTATAATTTCAAATTTTGAAGTACAGTTAGTCCCATAGTATTAGGAGATTAATTCACTAGAATTTGTGTTACATTTAATTAATCATATTCTAACTCTTCCTTTGTAATTTTCATTGATAAGTTAAAGTTGCAAGATATAGGAAGAAATGCAAACAACTGCACATTCTTCAGCAAATAATATTTAAAAGTCTGTGTATGTAGGCAGAATTACAGTAACTTACATCTGTGCAAGGAATGTGAGTATTAATATTGTTTTTGGTTTGTCTCTTTTGCAGTCCAGAATTATTTTTCTTTTTATTATTTTTTAGAGTCCAATGATGATGTTCCATAACATCAGCGATGTGGGATTTCTTCAGGTGAAGGTCATCAGGGCAGAAGCATTGATGGCAGCTGATGTCACAGGCAAGGATTCATTTAGTTACTGTGACACTGAATACCATAGTAATATTTGGTGGTTTCAGAACTGGGAAAAAAAATGCTAAAAACAAAAGTTCATTTGCAGGTTATGTTCTGTTTGTGCACTTCCACCTTCTGCTCATTAATGAAAAAATCCAAACACAAACAAAAGTTTTGTTAGTAAGGCAGCAAGACATTTTAATGGTAGCAGAGCCCTAAGTAGATTATTTCTGATAAAGGTGAAATACACATTTTTCTTCATCAGGCATCCTATAAAAATTAGATAGAAGAAACATCTTTTATTTTAGTAGATGAAACCGTACAAAATTATCAGCAATAAATTCCAAGGTACAAGGCATATAAAAGGTTCCAGACTTAGATAGTACTTTAAAATTGTTGCCAAAAGAACCACTTGATATCTGTAAGATATTTAGCAAGGCTGCTGTCAGTTTCTGGCATTTCAACTGAATAAAATTTGCTGTCGCTCCTGCTTATCTTTATAAGATAAGGGAAATAAGGGTTTGTTTGGTTTTTTTTTCCTATTTTATGCTATAAGTTGAATAGTTAATTTGACATGTTGCTTTGCAAAATAAAGAAAAAGTCTTTAAGCCATAATGACCATATTTCTTCAGAAATGTCCAAGTTATCCTCTAGGTAATCACCTTTATACCGCATGAGTTGAATGGAGCAAAATGAGCTAGCTGCATCTGTGTCAGAAAACAGCCATCTCTGATTTAAAATAATAATAAAAATTTTAAAAAATGGGAAGAAAGTAAAAGGAAACTAGAATAAATGTTCTGTTAAAGAAGCAGATATAGAGCAACTTACTGAATTTTTAGTAGCGTTGTGATAATTAACATGACTACCAGTATTTCAGACAAGGTAATAGTGCAAACATTTTATCAGGGCAAACATTTGATTATCCAGTTGTGGCACGCAAAATAACAGATTCTATTTTTGGTGAGGTTGTAGAAATGCTTCTAAAGTCTGGTTTGGCCTTATAATCCAATGTTTTCTGAACAGAGAGAGAGAGATTAAGTTACTCAGGGGCAAATGGGATAATTTAGTCCCTGACCTCGTTCAGTCTTCAGCTTTTTCAAATCAACATGTTATTTGTGCTGGTTGAACAATATTTTTTGGAAATATACTTGATTCAATTAAAGATGTATAGAGCTACCAAAAATTTCCAGACATTTTATTTAGGATGACAGACAGGAAGATGGGGAAGAACACTCACTATCTTCCCTTGTTAGTAAGGAAAAGTGTTGATATAGCAGATGTGTTTTGTAAGATGGCTGCACATTCAAGATATGACAGAAATCTCATATATTCTGAACAAAAGTAACTGGGAATTTTGAAAAGAGGATGAAGTGGTTCTATTATCTGCTGTTGTAGTTTATAGCTATTTTTAGTAACTTGAAGTTATGTACAGGTCATTCATTTAAAATCAAACTTTGAATAGTAATAGTGAGAAATAAAGTAGGTGTTTGGTGATTGTCAATAGATCATGTTTGCAAAAATTGTGTAAAAACTTGACCCACCTTTATTCAACCAAGTCATTAGTGTGGAGAGTGCTGTCATCAGTCGTGTTACTTAGACTACTAAGGGTTGCTTCTATGAGTAAAAGCTAAGGACTAATTTGCTCATCTTACTGTAATGTGTTTTCAGAGTTAATCTTTTGCTCTGAGTCTGAAAAGCACCTGGAACAACTGTATAGTATCTGTGTGTTTTGCTCTGTTACCTGCCTGCTAAACATATCCCATTTCACTTCCAGAAATTTTTTCATGCGAAATAAGAAATCAAAATTTATTAATTTGAGCTGAGTAGATTTTTTAAATCCTTAATATTCCATTCTTAAACATAAGCACAGAGGGGAAAAGATTTCTGTAATCTTTTAAGAAGCCATCAATCCTGCTACGATTGCAAGGATTTTTTTTCCCCTTTCAAAACGTGAAATTTTTTCTTTGTCCCATGCATTGTAATACTGTACTAACTCTGTGTGAATAAAGAGCAGTTGAGACTCCTGTTGAATGAATGAATAAAAAGCACAAATTATGTTTTCAGGAAACTCCCAATTCTACTCCTTTCCTCAGAAAGCTCATAGCCTCCCTGAGTGGAATGCTAGTAGGTCACTTTAGTTAAGCCCTTAATAAACTGTTGATAGCCAAGGGCAGCTTTTTTCCTCCACTTTCAATAAGCTAATGTTGGACACTGCACTTCAAATCCTTAAGGTTAGTACAGACTTTTTTTAAAAAAGAGAGTGATTAAGGGTGGTGGTTCGGGTCTCAGCTTACAGCCCCCCTCACATGTACTTGCAATGAACAATGTGCCAGGATGAGCTGAAATTTCAGTTAAGTTGTAGACAGGGGAGCAAGTAGACATTACCAGCTTTGAAATGCTGTGCTGCTGGAACATGCCATATGTGGACATTAAAAATACCCTAGAAAAGCACAGTAAGAGTTCTCATTGAACCCACTTGCCAGGAGAGACTCCCCTCCAGTGCTTAAAAGCTTAACTTGGTTTTTGCGAGAGCGGAAAAATAGGCTATCTTTCAGGACCAGGACCTTTGGGAAAATTACTTGGTCTCTGAGGTTGTTTCCCCCAGAAAAACAGTGTAGTTCCATGATAAATACACAATTTTAGGGATTCTACCAATGCAAAATTATATTCTGTTGGAAATTGTGGTCACAGCAAATACACCTTTATGGTGTATTTGGAAATTATGTATTATTTAGCATAAGCTGGAAATTATGTATTATTTAGTATAAATTCTTTGAAAGTGTAATGTAATGAATGGAAAGATATTGAGAATTAAATATAATTTTTCCTCTTTGTCTGAGAAGAAACTTCCAATTGAGTCTTCCATTGTGTTTTAGCTATTCAGTGCATGGCTTTTTTCTCCCTAAATTCTGAGTTAGAAAGAGCTATATTCCTGTTTACTTAAGTCTTTGCTTGCTCATGATATCTCTTGCAGATTTTCTCAAGAATTTGGCTGCTTGTAGAGCCCTGGCAGGATAGGTACTGTGCCTACAGTGACATCCTTTGATATGAAGAGATTTTCTGGCAGTTTAGTAAAACCTAATGTATAATGTACTGGTCATGATGGTTGGCTTCTGACATTATACACATGGGTTTCACCTAACCCATATAATTACAGATAGTAAAGCAATAAACCCTTCACTGTGACATAGTTTAGCTTTAGCCAATAGTCAGATATATCCAATCCTTCTGCAGCATAGTCAGGTATAGGTGGTGGGTGGTTGTGGAAGGCTTTGCAAGGCAGCGTCTGCATCTCTTTTACTGGAGCAGATACATTGCTCCTTGTGTCATGAAATAAAATTCAAAATTTCTGCCTTATCATTCATGAAAAGTAAGCAGAGTGGGAAAAGATGTGCCACAGGTTTGATCAATTTCAGCAAAAGTGCCGTGCTTTTAAGGAATAATATTTAGGAACTCATATTCATTAATAAGGGCAAAACTCAAGCTCCATAAGATGGCCTGACTAGAAAATAGCTTGTTTTGTAGTCTTTGGGCTTTAATTAAGATGTGTTCAATTCTAGCCCCCTGGCTCTTTCTCCCCCTGCCCCCACCCTTCTTGCTGTGTCACAGACCAGCGATCAGACGCTTTCAGATGGTCCAGCCCATGACTTTGACCTTCTGCGAGGTCTCGTGTTCCCTGGGGAACCACTCAGCTCATGAGGTCTGATTTCACACTTCCAGGATGCCTTGGCTCTCATAACAATGACAGGGAGACAAAGCCCTTTAGAGTGGGCTGCATGGGGACTTGTTTAAATTGGAAACTAGAGAGGAGTCAAGGAACAAGGTTACAGGCTACAGAATAGTGCTTTTAATAAAGAGCTCACAGCTCTGGTTCAGCTCAAAGAGGGCTACCTCTGTACAATTAATTGAGACATTTATCTGGAGCATCTTAGGTCTCCACTTTCTCACAGAATTACGTGATAAATATCAGCTAAGAGGCAAATGAAATGTGCATGAAATGAATTTTTAACACTTTGATTACTGTGTCTTCAGTCTTCATTAGAAGTACATTTATTTGTATTTCTGTCCTCATTACTAATCAATGTCGGTGGTTTTTTCCATGTACTGTGATTTCAGAACCTTGATATATAGAGAGATTTTACTAAAGAGCTCAGTGATATTTAGGTTTATTTTCAAAAGCTTTTCAGGCTTTTCCTTCTCTAAAAGGAGAAACTAAGCATAGAAAATGAGTCCGTTTTTTTGTTTTCTTCCCTTTTTTTCAGTTTTATGTCTGAAATTCAGCTCTCTTCTAAGAAAATTCCATGTTAAAATTTTGCTAAATGTAAATGACTTTTCTAAAATCTGTCCTCCTAAACTGTTCTAACATCACCTGTGCAAAAATGGTCTTTGAAATGGTTCTTCAAATGCTAGGAAATGTCAGAGTGCTGAACACAAACATTAAATCCACAAGGTATGGAAACCCATGCATGTAAAATTGAAGGAATAAATTCAGAGGCCCTTTGGAAATATGGTTGCAAAAGTAATTTGCTCTGTCAATTAGTGCAAACGGATTTCAATATACACTTGAACTATCTCCACAAAGTACAAAAATCTAGTAGGTGGGCAGAATTCTATGGTAGATAAAACATTTCATCAAGTCCTGTCATATAGGTCACCTGAAGACTTTGGTCCAATATCATGTACAGGAAAGGTACCAGTTCTAGCTAGTAATAGAAAAAACAGGATTTTAAAAGATATTTTGAAAGATCTTTTATTAAAATATATTTTTGTTAACCATAACATTTATAATTATACATACAATGAAAGGATGACTTGTGGTTATTTTTTTTAAATATTCTCTGGAGATGAGTTTAGCTTGATTATGGCATTACGCTGAGTTGCCTTGTAAGATACCTCAAGCATTCATGGTATCAGTGTGTTGCAACATGTTTGCATCATCACAGATAGAGTAGAATTATAATTCCCATTTTAAAGATGGAAAGCTAAGAAAGGTTAACTGAATCAGCTAAGGCCAACAGAGCAAGTCCTTGTCAAAGGTGGCATTTCACTTGGGTTCTGTACTTAATCCATTAGATAAGGCAGCTTCTCATGCTATTGAGCCATTCCTCCTCCTGGCCAAAGGTCAGAGTGACTGTTCTGCTGCAAGCAGCTGGCTGGCAGGGAGCTTGGAACAACATTAGTGACATTAGTGTCTGCATGAGTGGCACTGCCCCCCAGAGTCATGAACCGGCTGTCTTGTCTTCTAAAAAAATAAAGGCTTTTTTTGCTGTGGGGACTTAGATCCGTAATCAATAGGCATGGCCAGAGGTAGGAGAGAATCATAATAGCCTATGAAATATTTAAACAATATTTTGGCTTTTATAGCCATGTTAAAGTTGGTTGAACTTTGTGAAGTTATGGTGTGAGAACTTTACTTTTGAATGTAGAAATGCAGTTGAAATTCCTTATGTTTTTAAACTGTCCAAAGCATTTTTCTTTCAGTTTGGTAATGTAATGTCAATAATGCAAAAATTCATATAATATTTAGTTTAGAATAAGGTTAATGATTTGATGAAAAAGGGTTCATGGACTAGCTAATGTTGAAATTGACTTTATGGACTGTGAAATAGCAAAATTATGAAATTATTTGTTTCCCTGGAGTTATACTGAGGCAAGGCATGTTCTCCATAGCAATGGTAGAAGTATCTCTGAAGAACTAATGGGTATCTAACCCAATGATATCTGCTGGCCCTTGTGAGTTAATATTTCAGAAATGCAATAAGTTTTTCGAAGGACAGCTAGATCTGCCATGTGCTCTCTTGCTTGCACATACTCTGAAGAGCAGTTATTTCAATGGTAATTCCTAGGAAAGGCCCATGGCAGCCTTAATTAGGAGAATAAGAACTTTTCTATAGTGACTGATGGTCTTTATGATTTTTCATTTTCATTCCTACACTTTGGAATTTCAGTGATTGATGATAGAGAAGCATGTTTATTGCTGTATACAAGTGCTTTCTTCCTTTCTAAACCAGAAGATTATCCTACTGTATAAAATATAGATGTTTCCATATTTTTGTTTACTAAAGTCTCCTATTTTCCAGTATTAACTGGATAATGAGCAGATGACTTGCAGTTTTCTGGAGACAAATGCATGTATTTAATAGAGTTTTTTAATTTTAAAAAATCACTTTTGAACTTGTACAAAACATGGCAAGCAAGTTGTTCAAATTTAAGATTTGACAGCTTTTCATCAAAGTCAGCTTTGTATACAAGTGGAGCTAGGAAGTGAGTGTGAAAGTGCAGTTATATTCAATTGAAGTAGTTATATTCAATTGAAGTCTCTGTTTGAAAGAACTACTATGTTTCAAAATTAATTTTTGATTGAAAACCGTTTGCCAAGAGTCAGAAATTTATGTTGGATCATGTTCACCTTGGAGACCATTGAAGGAAGGCCTATATAAAGTGCCCAGAAATATAAGTTATATCCTATCGCATTTCGGCAGTTCTAACACTCAGGTGAAGTTCATAATTTGACAAATAAAATAACCTTGCATCTGAATTGGTCACATGTCTTTGCCATCTCTTGTGAAATTGTGATGACACCCAATGTCTAGCTGCCTCCTAGATTGGACAGTCCAGCTCACTTTCCAGCCTGGAAGATGGGCTGCAGTGGTGTATGTGCGACCACCAGCCCACCAGCCCATGACCATCAGGATCCAAGGGTTCACAAGTCTCCTAATGTGTTTGGTCCTTTCTTGTGAGTATGAGCATAGAGAGACAGATGAAAGTCCTGTGGTGTATGAACTGATGGAAAGGGTCTTTCTCAAACTTTTCCACAAGAAAAAACCCAGGCTGTGTGCTGCTGTGGCTACTTGAGAAGAAAATCCAGAAGCTGAAATTGTGTGGAGATAGAGGCTTGAGATGAAGATTGATTTTCTAAATATTTTGAGAAGCAGTTAAAGATTGCTTCTATCAATCACTATTTTGGTCTCTTTTCCATCATGAAAAAGTGCATTTTATATTTTCTTGCAAGAGAAAAATGTCTAGGTGACCAGCCAAAATAGATAATTAATTTGACTGCCAACTGACCCCTGGGCTTTGGTGGACTTTGAGTTTTGACAAAAACAGAAAGTAACACATCTCTAGTTCCTCATTGCTACCCCTTTTGGAGAGCTGGGGCTGATTTCAGGTTATGGGTGTACAGTTCATATGGGGACATAAGGTAGTTGTGAGAAATAAGGTGACAAGTAAAAGACTAATTTAAATTAATGTGTGCATTGTGTGCAATGTGAGGGACAGAGTGCTGACTGAAGTAAAATACTCTTGTTGGATCTAAGTAAGGTAATATGAGTTTGTGCTCTGGTCTTGCACTGTCAAAAGACATAGCACAAACAAGGATATCTGTCAAACTAGATGCAACATGTGCCCTGAAATTCAAACCTTCAAAGATAAAAATAAAGAATAAGAATTCAAACTTCAAAAGATAGGTAGCTCTTTAGGGTTTTTTCAGTGGTGGCATACATTACAAAATAGAACTCCTAGAGTTCATTCTCAGATAGTCATCTTCTGTAATGGGTAAAGGAAGAAAATGAGTGAGTGAGATCTGTCAAAAGAGAAGTTGCTTTTCCTTCCAATTTTGCATATTATGTAAATTAGCATTTTTTTCCTATAATTTCAGGAGCCCTTAGGACTGTACAAGTAGAGACCAAAAAGCATGAGCCATTACAGCAAAAGAATGGATAGATGGTATTTGTTTAACTTTGTATTGGGGTTTTCTGCAAGTTTGATTTCAGTATGTTGGAAGGTGTACTTTGTTTTTTCACTGCCTACTTCTACCATGAATTCCTGCAACCAGTGGTGATGTGTGACAACAGTTAGCCCCACTGTGGTCATGGGATACTCAAGATTTTCAGTGTTGGTGATTGTACTGCTGGGAGCATGATTTTAATATGTGCTGTAGGCAGGTGGTGGTCATCTTATTCTTGTACAGCGCTGACCACATGCTTAGGATTGTATTGAGAAGTTTGCTGTGGACATCTGCTTGATCAGTAGCTAAATGTCCCTAAAGTCACTGGAATAGTAGCTGGAGGCCTTCAAAGTGCACAGAGCGGGGATTGCTAGTTGGAAGATCCTCAGTAGATACAGAGGGTTTGGTAGAATTTCTTGATATATGACAGATTATATACAGTTATATGCAACAGCTGTGGTTTAGTTTATAGTGAAAGGTGTTATGTTCATGATAATGTAATATGGAATGATATAACTGAGCATAGGCAACACAATCAGAGGTTTTTACGTGTACTTTTAGAAGGGCTAGAGGGAGAGCACACTCTTCTGAACATGTGTGGTTCTTTTTTAAAAAATAAGGAAAACCATTTCTGTATGTCTTGTTTAAAATAGATAATCACATTAACTGACAGAAATCGTCTGAGGCTGCCTTTGTTAGAGTGTGTTGTGCTCAAGGTACTGGTTTTGAATATAGTGTTGTTGAATCTTTTGGGTCCTCCTAGACACCAAGGAGACCTAAGTACATTTTTTACTATTTTAGTGCTCTCTTAAGGCTTTCATTGGGAATGGTCCCATTATTTTGAACACTCTTGAAATGCAGCAGGTTGCCAAGGTTGTCAGTGAGAATTAAGATTGCAGATACTCTTTCTAATAATCAAAACTTGAAAGATGACAGATAGATATGAGTTTCACCAAGTCTTCATGCATTCTTGTGTCTGTCTTTCTGGATCACATTCACTAATTTGCTAGTATCACTAGCAAATAGCAATATCACTAGTATCTTAACAATGTTTGCACATACCTTATGTTGAGCATGTCAGCGATGAGTGGTGCCTTTTAGAGGCCCAGCATGATTATGAGTGTTTCAGCATATGTAAGAAATGCCCACAGGCAATGGTGAAGGTGCATGTGGGAACTTTGTAACCAAGTAAATACGATAAAACCAACATTCCTTAGCAGAGATATTTGAAGCTGGGAAACTTCTCTTTGTCAACCATGGTATTTGAACCTATCCTTGAACCGTATCATGATATTGCCTCTATTCAAATTTGTTCTTGTAATATTTTCAAATGATAGGAGGAAGGAGGTGTGAAATGTTAACTGTGAGGGATTTTTTCTTTTCTGAAAGCCAGTTGTTTTTGGTTTGACTGAGGAGCTCTCTAATTAATGCTACATATTATGATTGATATCCATGTAAATCTGTAAGAGTCATTGAAAATGTGCATGCCAAGAGGCACAGTAAATAAATGTAGTAAATACCTTCTCTCTGTTCGTAGAAAATGGCCTGTATATGCTGCAATGTACTTTACTGTGTCTGTATATGTTTAATAAGTTCAACTCACGTTGTACCCCCATATGCAAATATGATTGATAATACTTTAAAAAATGAGATAGAGTAGTCCACCTGCTGTGCCAATGCTGCCTTGTCATTTTAACTATCTTCTGTGTGTTTCTTTTTCAAACACAGAAAGCTACAGAACTCAAATAATATAAATGGTTTAAATTTCCTATCACCTTCTAGACTGTGAAATAGAAGAACCTTGAGATGTGTGGTACATCTGTTTCTGCTGACTAATAAATTGTATCATTTTTCAAGATAATGGGAAACATTCAGCAGTATATGATTTTCTAGAGGAGGTAAACATCAATTAACTGTAATTCACAATGTGTTTAAAACAATTATTCTTTATCATTAAAGTCAATAATATGCACATAATATGCATATCAGCCCTTGGTGTAGTCAAAATCAATACTGCAGTTTGGGAGTTGTGGTCCCTGGACAGCTTTGTCTAAGTATTGATTTTATTGTCATTTGTATAAGGTATGAAACAAATTATAGGCTTCCCTAATATCATTAATGTAGCCTCACTAATGTAGCTGTTGTAGCTACTCAGTTTATGGTTTCTAATAATGCATGAAAAAATAATACAGAGTTAATGAAGACATTGAGAAACACAATTGCCTAGTATGCTAGATTTAATTATGGAAGGCCAATGCCAACATATAATATATTTTGAACAGTTTACTGCCCAGAGAATGTGTGAAGAGAAGAGCAAGTCGTGTGGTACTATGCAACTCAAGTTCCTTTACATCAGACAAAGTTCCCCTGGGTCCAGGAAGCAGCAATTTGTTGTTCAGCTTTCTATTTACATAAAAATAATGTGTACGCTTGTGCTGTGCCAAAGGCAAAGGTTACTCCTTCCAGTTACTGGAGAAAATAAAAATGTAAAAGCAGGATAGCATGTCTCTTTTTGGACAGATTTATAACAGTTATCATTACTGACATAATTTGAAATATGAGTTAAATAATTTAGCCCAAAATGTGATTTCTTCCCTTTATTGCCTCTTTATTGAAAAGGGTCTTCCCACCATGCCCCTCATGTTTTCATTAGTATTCTTCCCATCATAGCTGTTCCTTAGGTCTACCTCTCCACTCCACCTTAACCTTCTAGGTAATTTCAGGATTTCCCTGAGAAGCTGAAGATACCAATCCCACCTTTTGCTTTCTCCCATTCCACTTTGAAGCACTCCTTTTTTAGACAGCCAAGCTGTTCTTAAGTATCAGATTCAGGTGTCTACTTTTCTTCTTGTCCTTTTGTCCTAGTTTAGGCCAAGGATGTGTGAGGGTAGAGCCTGGAGCCATGTGGGCTTGTCTAGGCTGTTACTCTATACACTCAAATCATTGCTGGTGTGTGGAAATCAGGGAGTCTGTCTTCTAAGATAAAGAGGTCATGGCTTCTGGTGGAGGAAAATGGGCAGTACAGAGGTTCAGCAATAATTTTCTCCTTTTTGGGGGGAGTGTGTGGTGAGTGGAGTGGTGGATTGGTGCTGATCCCAACTGGAGGATTTGTCTAACATTGTGGGGTTTTTTGTTGTCTTGGTCTTGGGCACAAAAAGTGTGGGTGTGGAAAGTTTTTGTGCCATTACCTTTCATTGTCTCAGGCTTGTGGGAAAAAACATGGCATAGGGAGTGGTGGGGTGGCACCATATGTGGAGTCAGTGTGTTGGACTTCCAGAGCATTTTGCATGTAATCACCCTCTCTTATACACTGTTAGGGTTTGCTTTCTTATCTTGCTGCTGTTTCCAGTAAGTTGTTACCTCAACCCATAATTTCTGCCTTTAGTTTCTCTCACCTGAAAGAGGAGCTAGACAAAAGGGGAGCAGCTTAACTTCCTGGTGGGCTTTTTAAGATAAAACCTTAAAAGGACTAGTGTCAGTTTCATGTTCTACCCCTAATCTTGCAGTTTTGATCGTTTTTCTTGTGCTTTCCCTGGTATCTAAGCACTGCTTGCCTGCAGTCTTTTCCTGTAAGCTGCCTATTTAATTTTTAAGGACACACACACACACTTACACACACACACACACTTACTTTGACCATTGCTTTTCTTTAAAGGAAAAAATATTTACCTCCATATCCATTTCCATTATCCTGCTTCAATTATCTACATAATGCATTTTCAAAGCAGCAGCTTCAACTTCTCATTTGGTGGCTTTCATGCTGAGGGACCTCTTTGTAAATATATCCAAAACTACTTTTTTGTGCTTTAATGTATAATAAAATATCAACCAGCCTTTCTGCTGTGCTGAGACTACAGCCCATCATTCCAGCCCATACCATCTCATTCTTTAATTGTACTTGCTCACTTTGTCTTGTGTTAGTCTTTTATATGAGGCTGTCATCAAGGTTCTTTGATTTTGGGGAGAGGACTTGTACAGTGTGAAACATAATACAGCATAATAAGAGAATAACACATTTCCTTCATATCAAAATACTTTCATTATGTTATATTTAAAGTGAGTGGGTCACTGGTACTATTGAAGTAAAGTTCTCGTAGCTGTCTCACAAAGGTGTTTGGCAACTTCTAGGAACATGCTGTGTTTCATCAGAAGAGTCTTTATGGTGATTTTGTTGTCTCCTACCCCCCTTTTTTAAGCAAAAGAATTGTTCTTTTAGCAAAGAATATTAATAGATTATGGAGATTATTATCTTGAATATAGTGCAGATCATTACAGTGAAGTTCAGAAAATGAGAAAAAAACTCCCCAAACTTGTTTTATTTAAAGCTTTCTCATCATGTGTTTTCCTAGTTCATAAAATTAGTAACGAATTTTCTCTTACAGGTAAAAGTGACCCATTTTGTGTAGTTGAATTGAACAATGACAGACTGCTGACACATACTGTCTACAGGAACCTCAATCCAGAATGGAACAAAATCTTCACATTGTAGGTGTTTGGATTTAGGTGGGGGGAACAGATGGACAGTGGGTTTTGGGTAGTTTTTGGAGGTGAGGGTGTTGGAGAGGGAAAGAACAAAAATACTTACTGGTAGTTCTAAAGGAGAATAGTGATGACATACTGATATTTCTTAACTAAACATCCAAATATGTTTTGAGGATTAAAAACATGAAAAAAAAAAAACCAAACAGAAATGGTATAATTTTAAACATTAAAATGCCAGGACTGTTTCTTGGAAAGCATGTATGCGTAATGCTATGCACACCAGACTCCTGTTAGGTTCAGCAAGAGTTTCAAGGGTCAAATCCAGTATGATGGATTTGCCCCTGAAGTTTTGAGTGGGGAAAAAAAGATATTGTGAATATGACCTTTATTAAAATGTAGTTGTTAACTGTAAAAAACATTAGACAGCTACGTAAAGCTAGAAATTCCATATGCATTTATATTTCCCTGAATTTATGATTAAATACTTTCTACTTATTTCAATTTACTAACTGCTCTTCTCAAAATACCATCTGGTATCATACTAGTACAAGCCCGCCGTTCCCAAAAATGCAGTCTAAAATAATTGACTGGGGAGTGATGTGATTGGTTCTTCTATCCTTGTGTTATTTTGAAGACAGTTAAAGGCTTTGACAAATTAGAAAAAAGGTCTTACACAGAGAAAATGTCCTTGTTGTTTGCCTTGCTCAATTGTCTTTCTTTTTTTTTTCCCTTCTCTCTATCTGACTGTAATGTGACACCAATGAGTAGAAAAAACTGATCAACTGATCACTGCTGCTGAAATCAGTAACAATCCTCTGCAAAAACAGTAGAAGCTTTAGTTTTGTGTACACTTACTTCACTTGATCGTACATTAAAATGCTATATTTTGCCCTTAATGTCAAAACTCAGTGTGATTTTAATTTTTGTTTCCCCTCTAGATTTATAATTCATATATTTAGCAGGTTTTCATGACCTGCAGTGAGCTCTCAGAAATTAATTCAGAGCAAAAGAAACAAATCTCACAGTAGCTGTACTTTTCAACAGCTTATTACAATAGTTCTCAATTCTGAAAACCATTCTAAATTGTTCACTAATATATTTTTAATTATTTACCAATAGAGCAAATAACTAATTCTTGACAGTGTTCTGTGCACAAGGAATTGCCTAGATTTGTAGAGGACAAAAGACTAATCAGAAATTGAATAGAAAACAGCTAAAGGCTTTCAAGGCCTTTCTTCTATGTACATTTGCATTTATATTCAGATTTCTTAATTAATTTTTGGGCTAGCAATCCCTCAGCTGGAGGAGTATATTTCACTGAAGTTGAACTGCTTTGCTTGAATTTGTATTTCCTGGATCAGCCATTCAATTAAATATGAGTTCTCTCAAATACTTTTTTTATTCAAATAAGGGATATTAATTTTTTACCCAAAAGTTTACATGTAGAGTGACATTTCCTGTGCATGGCAATGAAGTGTTTAATAGCTTGCACTCTTTTTTCCTCAGTTGTACCTGAGAGATGCATTGTTCCATATTATTTGTTCTTTATTTGCTGTAATTTGTTGTATATTTGTAATTAAAAGAGAATTTCAGAAACAAAGGACTTGTTCTTAGTGCAAGAATAAGCTCTTGTAGCTTGTAATTATTTCCATTTACAAACCTACAGGTTTCCCTGTATTTGCAGTAAGAATTGCCACAAGGGTAGTGTTTTAGAATAGCTTTTAAAAGCTCTCTGTCCTTCTGCTGGTGGCTGTAAATCCCCCAGTACTCCTCCTTGCAGGTCAGGCAGTGCAAACCCCAGGCAGGAGATTTAAAGCAACATCCTTCAGAAAACTTGTGCTGGAAAAGCCTTGCAGAGAGAAAGAGTGATAACTGCAGCCTTTAGAAAACATTTTGGTCATAAAAAGCCTTGCAGAGAGAGCGAGACAGAGTAATCATTGCAGCCCTTAGAAAGCATTTTGGTTATACACAGAGATGTCTCATTCACTTAATCTCAGTTCTCCTCCATGGCTTGGAAAAATCGATGGATATCTGTGTTAACCTTTTATAGTTTTGTCCTTGGTACCCACTGGTGTAAGTGACTTCTTTCTTCTGTGTGTTCTTCTCTCTTTGTAGCAATATAAAGGACATCCACTCAGTGCTTGAAGTGACAGTTTATGATGAAGACCGTGATCGAAGTGCTGACTTTCTAGGCAAAGTTGCTATACCATTGCTGTCTGTAAGCTTCATTCACCTGACATACTGCTCTGAATTTTTCCCGCTGAAGGAGGGAAAGAAAAAAAAAAATAAAAATGCAGCTCTGAGTCTGTCATTTCTCAACTAAGGTCTGTAATAAGAACACTAAAATTTTAACATACTCTATTCACGGCCATGTTGAATCCCATGATAGTTAATTTTTCCTGACAGACTCGGTCCTGGTAATGAACAGGTACTTGTCAGACTTGCCACAGTTGTTTTGGGTTCTCTGTCAGTTTCAGCAGCTGGGGGTCAGGGGTCACCGGGGGGTGTATTCAGCGGAGACCGCAAGACAGACGGCTGTCATGTCCTTTTCCTGCAGATTCAAAATGGTGAACAGAAAGCCTACGTCTTGAAAAACAAGCATCTGACAGGGCCAACAAAGGGGGTCATCTATCTTGAAATAGATGTGATTTTTAATGCTGTAAGTCTTAACTTTGGGTTTTTTTGTACTGCTAAAGAGTTCAGTTTCATGAAAGCTTTTGTTCCTGATTTGTAGAGAATTTCTGACATTCCTCATTTTCTCTAAACCTAGATGTATACTTCAGAATACTCTTCTGCCACTGCTTGGCACACCCACTCTTTTTGTTGCTGCTGCTGCTGGTATTGCTGCTAATGTGCAGAGCAGCAAATCTTGTCTCTGTGTATGCTTATGTGTCCCAAGCTTGGCAGCCATGACTTGAAACTTGGTAAATTTTGTGAATTGAAGCTTGTGTAACTAGTGAGAAGCAAGTAAACTGAAATACTGACACGCATTTTAATGCATAGGTGAAGGCCAGCATACGAACCTTAATGCCCAAAGAACAGAAGTACATTGAAGAGGAAGACAGACTGTCTAAACAGGTAAAGAGTAAGGAAACACTAATCCCTTCTAAAATCCTTAATATCAAGTGTGCACATTCAAATATCTGGTATCCTACTGCTGAGAGTAAAGAATAACATTTTCATTACGTGTTTACAAAAGAATATGATATGTTGAGAAGTCAGAAACAGAATACATGGGTTTAATGTGTCTCCTCTATAAATTGCTGCCTAATTTCCATGAAATACATGAATAAGAACACAGTTGAAACCATCAGGTTTCACACATATCAGATTATTGCACAGGTGCATGTAAAATTAGTCTTGCAGAAAATTTTGCTGTTAACTTTGACCCAAAAGTTCTTCATTTGTTGCAGGGTAGAGTCATCATTCTTTTAGCCAAATTTCAAGGAAGTTATTTGACTAAGGTTTGAATCACAGGTCATAGCAGACTGAAATTCTTTGGAATCCCAGGAAGAAGAAATGTCTTGACTCTTCCTTTTTTCTCTAAATATTCGTGCTACACACAATTTTAATGCTTTGGTAAAAAATTATTTAAATACACATATTTTTCTGCACTCAAACTACTTTGGGCTCATTTTTTCTTGTTCCACAAATGTTGTATCTTAAATGGAGAGAATTTGTTGGACTATGGGAACAAGATCTTTGTTGTTTTCAATGAAAAGTCAAAGGTCTCAGAACTACTTTCTTTGTTTCTGAAGGCTTGTATACTTAAGCATGGTTTAAATTACATGCTGGATGAATTTTATATCAGTTTATGATGGAGTTCATAAAACAAAATATTTCAAGAGTCAAAATATTTTTTTATTTGCAATTTTCAGTAATGCAGTTACTAAAGCTGAATTTTTCACTACTATTCCAGCAAAGAAGCAACAAAGCCTTTTACTCAAGATTCATTCTTCTTCCTATTTTCATAAATGAAAGTGGCACTGTGACTTTTGAAGATGGCAGGAGGAGTAACCATTTTCTATGTGTCTCAGTAGAAAGAGACACATAGAAACAGTATGAATCATTCACTGGTTTGTCCACTTTTTGTGGTGAAGCGTGTTGCCATTTTAGAGGATTTAAGTACATTTTCCTGAATCAAAACCTAGAGTTGTTTTGTGTTACATATATGTAATTTGAAACTGTGTAGATTACTTTAGTGAATACTTAAAACAATGTTTTCAAAATACATCATGGCAGACAAATTTGTTAAACAGGTTAAATGGTGCAGATATCTTAATTATATTAGAGTAGTCGTGTTGCATGGTTTCAGGTTAGTGTCCTGCAGCATCTTTTTATTAAAAATGGCCAACATTTGTTAAAGGCTTAATGAAACTGAAATCTAGTTAACAAAATAATTTGTGGCATTTTGCAAGTGGCTGAATGATGAACAATTTTTGTACCATCTAGAATTAAATTCAACAAATACCAATTGACACAATTAGCAAATTGTCTCTCTTCCAAGTCTCAGATTTTAAACTAACTTGCTCAATTTGTGAGCTCGAGAGCTTAATATTTTCTCAGCCTTTCACCCAAATTGAGAATGACAGTATTGTTAGTGTGAGCCTCTCCTGAAACTTTTTGGTGTTTTGAAATACTTTCAATCTTTCATCTTTTTAACAGCTACTGTTGAGGAACTTCATGCGGATGAAGCATTGTGTCATGGCACTCATTACGGCTGTCTGCTATATTAGCAGTTGTTTTGACTGGGATTCTCCACCAAGAAGTCTAGCTGCTTTTTTGGTATGATCTTCTTTATACTATTTTTAATCATCCCAGTGTGTTTTTTGTTCTAGATGGAGAGACAATACTGTGTAGATTGTTGTTTTCTTTTTAATTTATTTAGAAGTTCACATTACAATAATATCATAAGTCACGTTTATTCAGTTTTTTTAAAAAGTAATTAAGTTTAAAATGTCACACAAACAAGATAGAGTGGTTTTTTAAAATTTATAATTGTATATTTATAATAAAAAAGTATTTGATTATATAAGTTGCAAGCAGGTTATGCAAATCAAAATAGAGTCAGTCAACTATGGATAATATATTTCAAGCTTCTTACAAATGATATCCATTAAATTTTGTTTGGTCCCCTTGCATATTGAATAATGACTCTCAAAGTATTTTTGATTACTAATTATTCAAAGGTGGTGTTTGTAGATTTAAAAAATCCACCAAAATAAAACAAACCCAACTTTAAAACTATAAATGCAAACAAATTAGTACCTTTTAGGCAGCAAGGTCTAGTCATGGTTATTAGTGAATGGTTTTAAGTTAACTTGTTTTTAGCTATTTAAACAAAATTTCTATTTCTTCAGGAATATTATCTTCATTAGTGTTAACCTTGTTTTTCTGTTAAATTTGAAGAATTCCAACCACAATTGTAGATTTTATTGTGTTACCCAGATAAATACCACTTTATTTTTAAAATCATAAGAGCTACAATCAGGACCATTATTTTTTCATTAGAGAGTAGAAATGTACACATGGACATGCTTTCTGGAATGTAAGTTTTTTAAATTGACTGAGAGATACTGAGATTAGTAGCCACTCCACTATGATTATGAACAGGGAAGGGTTTTGGCATAACTTTGAATAATTACAGACATCATCTGGTGACAGTACTTTTTACTTGGGCGCCTGAAGGTCAGGTTCCTCAAATTTGAGGAAAACAAATCAGGCATTGGAAGCTGACGGTGCAGTAAAATGGGATAGTTGGGTCTGTCACTAAGTCACACTGTTTTGCAGAAAGTTTCTCCTAGCAGAGCTCTGTTTTTACTGTGTTGCTTGTTAAACCCTTGGTTGCCATGTTCATTGGGAGTACAGGAGGTACATGTGCTATTTGAAGAGCCAGGGCGTTGTACTTTTGCCGATGTCTGTAGTAATGGCACTGTGTGGAAAGATAAAACATGCTTGCTACTGTTTGCTATAGAAAGGCGATCTATCAGTCCAGTTAAAAGTTATGAACACTTCATAGGAAAATGCAGGTTTCAACATAAAACTCAAATGTTCTTATTGCTATTACTGCTTTAGTTAGTATTCATCACTCTAAGTCAGATTTTAATATGGATATGGAACACGCAGCTGTTGCCAGTGGAAGAAAGGAAAATGGAAAGACGTCCTATTCTTTGGGAAAATTATTTTTATTTTCCCATGGCACACTGCTGTAGACATAGAAGTAGTGGTGTTGCTGTTAAACTGTAATTGTTTCTGGTCACAGAAAAAAAATCAGTGTCACAATAAGTAGTAGTAGTATGGAAAACAGAATTTAAGTAGGGAGGTCAATAATCAGTATATGTTATTATTATAGTTACAGTGTATTGCAGTAGAAACATTTTCCTGGTTATATTTTTATAGATATGTTCATATTTTTCATACCTATTTATATAGAGAGACATATAAAAAAAATTCTGATTTTCTTGGTTTTCTTACAGTATTTTTTATTTTTGCTTATGTAGGTGTTGCACTAAATTTTTATGATTATATCTGGCTGTGATTGTACAGGTGTATTCCAGTTCTGCATCCAAAATGCATCCTGTGCTTTTTGACCTGATATTATCCTCTCCAAGGATCAAATCATTCCTCTGTCAGGCAAAAGAAGTCTTTGCTGGCCAAGTCAAATATATGTGAATTTTTATCATGATTATAAGCTTTTGGTTTAGATGGTTTCTGGACTTTCATAGGCTGTTGAAATCTCAAGAGTGATCCACTTGCTTGTGCTACGATTATACGAATTATACTTGCACTAAGGTTACATTTGAATTTAAGAGAGTGTATAAAATAAATGTACATATATGTTTCATTTTCTCTTCACTATTATACAAATTATATCTCCTTGTGAAGTTGTCTTCTAGGGGCTAGAAAATCTCACATTGAAATGTCAGTTCCGGAAAGGAGTTGAGAAACAGGCTGTTCTGAGGGTATTCAGCTCTTTAGCCAGACTAAGAAACAACATATGAGAAGTAAAGCTTTAAACTAACCGAATCTTCTACCCCGTTGGATTTGAAAATATACTGTGATGGATGCATCCTGATACAGAGTTACAGTTATTCCACCTAGGTTGCATATGTAAGGGTTGATTTTTTGTATCTCCCAATGCCCCATGTTCTTGGCATTACAATTATGGATACTTTTTTACCCTGTGACTTTTCTTTCTGATGGGGATATGGGGGACCATAGGTGAAGAAATTCTGGCAGAATAGCTCAGTTTTCAAAAATGTAATTTCTAATACTAATCAGGAAAGGAGAACTATTCTTGGAAAGCTGCAGAAAACTTTGATTAATATGTTAACTATAACAAGTTACAGTTACCTGCTTCATATGCCTTCGGCACTCTTCACTGCAGTTCTTTTTTAAGTCATTCTCCTTGGACAGTTGCACTGTTAGTCACCAAGGCTAACAATGTTCATTGAAAGGGCTTGCTGATTATTTACACTCCTGAGCTTATCTGTCTCAGACTTTCACATTATTTGGGACATTTTAGGTACAGAAATGCTGTATTAAAGTTTTAGGATGACTCTTTCCAAAATCTGCTCAAAGGCATCAGGTCAATGACCAGTGTTGCCTGTGCTGTTCATAGACATACAGAAACTTCAAGTTACATTTTCAATGTTCTAGATGATGATGCTCTAGATGACTTCCTCAAATAAACATTATTTTACCTGTTTCTATTAAACTTCATAAGCTCATCACCTTCACTGGGGATTTTGTCTGAATAACTGAGAGTTTTCACTCCATTTCTTTTTTGTTTTTATGCTTTGATAATTCACAGCAGAAGAAAAATTTTATATATATATATATATATATATATATATATATATATATATATATATGTATATATAAACTGTCATGCTGATATAAATGTGATGTGTTAATAGCTGTATTTTTCCAATAATTAAAGATATTAATAAATAGCTCATGAACCATAGGTTGATCTGGTTAGCATATGACTTTATCTTAGAGCAGTTAGAAAATTCTATATTCTCTCCTGCTTTTTTGTATTTATTTCCTGTTAAATAAAGGAAGTGCATAGCAACAACATTAAGTTAATATTTGAATTCCAGAACAGCTTTATTATATCACATGTCTAGGCTGATAAAGAATGTGTTATGTACTTATATTTTGGCTTCTAAAGACCTAAACATAGTGGAAAAAAACAGAATATGTAGAGAGCATTTGCTATAAAATCACATCTTTTTCTCTGTTTAAAACAGACCTTTGCAGTATTTAGCAGTTGTTTTTTTTTTTTATTACTATTTGGTAATTATTATCGTACATTTCAAGAGGAAGAACTTTAGTAAAGTATGCAAAAGTGGATGTTTTTTCTTCAGATTAATCCACTGTGGGCACTGAAATGTCTGCTATGTTTGGCCTAATTTCCATCAGCTTCTTAACCAGACGTTTCTGTTCTTATAGATGTCAGTGGGTGCAACATGAGAGGAAAAAGGTGTGTGTTCTTTTTTCCGATACTAGCAATTCTGACTGAAATGAGCAGAAAAATAATTGGACGATGGGGCTATCAGTAAAAGGACACACTTCAGTGAGTCAGTGAATTATTTTATGGGACAAACTTTAATCTTGAAATGGAGTTGTAAATAATTTGTGCTACCATCTATCCATTTGGAATTCTTTTAACTATTTCAGTCATTATACAGTAAGTACTGCTGTGTTTAACATTAACATTTGATACACATTTAATTTCTGTACTGCTCCATGGTCCTTCGGGAGCTTTACTCTAGTGCTACAGGAGAGAGACAAAGTATTGATCAGTTAACATTTCATCTATGTATGTTGCAAAATTAATGAAAATGCCAGACAAAAATGTCAGAGTGCATAAAAAGTTAAAATTTAAATTTGGTAGTTTAATGAAAAGTTTAAGATGTGCATTATCAAAAATGTCCCCTTGCTTTTAAAGTATTTTTCATAACTGAGTTACTAAAGAGAACCATGTATTTTACTTAGAGGTACACTCAACATGGACTATGAGGGAATATATAATCTTCAAAGTGTTTGGTATCCCAAAATGGCCTCCATAAGTTACTTAATTGCCTACTTGAATATTTAGCTGTTACTCGTGAAATAAACTTATTTCGTTTCTCACTTGGAAGCAGAGTGCCCTCACTTGATGAACATACATGTTTTGCCTCAAATTAAAGCTTCTTATGAACACATTCTCCTATTCCTGTTCTTACTCCTTTCATTCATTCTATACATGCACACACTGAGAAGATACTTCTCTTTCTTTTTTCAGCCTCTCAAATATAGATAAAATTACTCTCCCTGCATCCAAGTAATTTGTCAGGTCTAACTCACCTTTGCTTTGTCTTCTAACATTACAGAATTCATGTGTGAAAATGACATAATAGTGTCCCTAGCTTTTGATTAAGTGTTAGTTCTCTTGCACGTACGCCATTTAGTTCTGGAGGTGTCACATTAATTAATTAAAAAGGAAACAGGATTTAAAAGAGCTGGTTCCTAGAAGAATATGCAAAGCAATTTCGTCAATTTACTGATCTTTTCCTCAATAAAAAGGGAAACAATCACTACTATGTATTTTGGAAGCAATGTCACTCAAAGAAGAAAGACAAAGGTTATGTTTCCAGGAGATTTGATATGATACCATCAAGTGTTGGAATGCATTTGTCATAATCATTACGTATATTCTTTATTTTTTTGACACTGTAATTGCAAGAGAATCAGAATTTCACGTATATTAAAAATCTTGTAGATGTTCCCATCATGGATACCATTATTGAGGATACAACCTCCAATAGCTTTTTTTGCTAAACCTGGGTGAAATGTATCATCAAATTATCCTTGCCATCTCTTGTGTATAATTTGAAATTTGAGTAAGTGCTGGTAAGGTAGTTGGAAAAGCTTTTCTTATCTCCCAAAAAAAGCCTTTCCAAAAATTGCTGTTGCCGTCAAAACTGTGTGTTCTCAAAAGAGAGATTTGCAGAGGTAAAGTGACATGGCAATGGCAAGATTAATTTCTGATTATGGCAAGATTGATTTCTGATGCATGTTACACACATGTGTAAGCATCTTTCAGGTTTTTGTCATCTGTATCCCCACCAACAGGTTAGAAAAATAAGTGGACCAAACTGCTGTGAGGTTTGGTGGGGTTTTTTTTCCAAAGTAAAACAGACAAAAAGAAAAGTGGTCTAAGTTCTGTTTCCTCTCCTCCTAATTTTCTATATATCAGCAGGACGAATGTTGGACATCTTCAAAATTACAGTGGAATTTAAGCTTTTTACAACACTTAGCTATACTTTGTGCCAAGCTTTAGAAGGTGGAATTGGAAACAAAAAATAACAGAAAAAAACCCCCATGTATATACAACCAAAGAGATCCATTAGCTATTAATACTGAAAGAACATACCAGCACCAGCTATGATTAAAAATACACCTCTTAACTATAAGAAATGGGTAATTATACTGGTTTGGAAAAACTGGTGTCATCAGTCCACATCTTTTGTTTCACAAATTTGTGTTTGCAAATCTGATACAAAGAAAGACATGGGAATATTTGTATATGTAAAAGCCTCTTTAAGTATTTTATTGTGTTTATAAAAAGTCACTTTCATTTTACTTTCTTCACAGAGTGACTGCATACTTGCTAAACCAGTTTAACAGTGAGATTTATTGCCCAAGCACAGACCTGTGCTATTTTCAGTAATGTAGAGCATCCTGTGTGCTGTCCAGCTACTGTCCCAGAAGAGTATGTGTCTGTCTTAGGTTCTCTGTCATTTCTGCCATCACCATCCAGGTGACTGGGGTGCCCACTTGAGGATGTCTAAAATGGCACTAGCTCTACCTTTAAGCACTTTAATTGCTCCCTTAGGTGTTTATTTTACCTGGTGTATATTTTAGTACCTAACTAGATGCTATTCTGAGTTTCTTCATAATCTTAAGGCATTAAATCTCAAAAAAAAACCTAGGCTGTGTGGGGAATCACTTTCCTTATTTTGTGTTTTATCAAACAAGAATGCACTGCAGCATAAAACATTGGTATCCCATGTCTTAGACTTTTCCTTCAATATTATACCATTTTCCCCATCTATTTTCCTTTGAAAGCTGACAGTATTCTGAAAGTATTTAACTATCAAAACTTTTTGAATGCTGTTATAACTTGATACACCAAAAAGTGTGATGGATGAAAATATGGTTGATGAAAAATTGTGGAAGTTGACAAAAACTATTATTTACTCTTCTGTAAATAATAAAAGTTCTAAAAGCCAGCTTAGATGTCCTATTAAGATAGTGATGTGACTAGAAATCTGGGCAGCCAGTTAGTGTGAGTTGCAGACTTACTCTGCAGTATGTTTCTGATAACCCAAGGTATGTACAAGGCAGTCCCCCACTGCCTTGTGTTACTGGAAGGGTTGCAGAACGAATCATTGGGCCCCCAGAGAGGGCTTGCATTGCATCACCAGTTCTTACTTGCATTCTCCTCTTCAGTGCATTAAACAGTACTGAATGAAAAACTTTGCACTTGAAGGAATTCAGACATCATTGACATTGAATTTGGATAATTACTAAGTAGCTTGGGTGTTCTAAGGTACTTGTGTACCCCATCACCCTCAGGTTCCCTGAGGTGCTATTTCACAGTTATCTCAGAAGATTTTGGCCATTTAAACTTCCATGACTTAGATACTGCACATGATTGAGTTATAAGATATCTTTTTCATCATATTTTAATGATAAGTATTATGAGAATGAGCATGTTATAAAGTCGCGTTACTGAGTGTTTTACTTCCTTTTTTTTTAGTAGGGATGGGTATTATAAGGTTTGTTTTGAAGCAAAAGAACTGTAGGACACACTGATTTCTTTGGGCCATTCAGTAGTTAAAATAACATAATGTCATGTTTTGCCAAAAGTCGCAAAGTATTAACAGAAGAAGCAGATATGTTGGGTTTGGGAAGAAAAGCTCAAGTAAGGTCCATCAGACGAGAAGCAATTGTTTCAAATCTTTCGAAAATACAGTATGCAAAAGGCTTAGAAAGGACAGAAATTAAATTCAGAAGTTAAACTACCAGTTCTTCCTATTGCTCCTTAAGGAATCTTCAGTGTACTTATCCCTGTAGAGTAGTTGTTTCTTTAGTAGGTATGTAGCTGGTAGGTGATGACATAAGTATCTCAGTGGAAAAATTAAGGAAAAAAACAGTTCTTTTCAATGTGCTGGATTTTACTGGAGTGAAAACACTTTAGACCATTTTGTAACATTTCAGAAATGCATAAGAACTATATTTCTATTGCTTATATTGTTTGACTCACAATTTTATAATTTCAGTTTTGGTAGCTGAATGAGAAGTCCAGGCTGTTAACATAAAAAAAGCCGTAGAGCATATCTTGTGTCTACTAGTGCCACATAATGCTATACGACTAACAGTAATTGCTTTTATTGATGATGTAAGTAAAGCTTTAAAAGAACCCAACCCCAAGTAACCATTGCAAAACTTACATGTGAAGTTATGCCACTTTTTCCTAAAGAGGGAGCATCTGCCATACCTAGCTTTATCCTATGTTTTAAGCAAAAGAGAGGTGCTGCATGCTTCCCATTCCATAAATGTATGATTTAGACCTGGAAAGTGTTTGAAAGCTAGTTTTGTTCTTGTAAATCCCTGATGGGTGGTGATGCTGCTTGTGGTGATGATGATACCCCACATGTGAGATGGACTTGCAATGCAAGAAACTTTGTTTCCAGTGGAACTCCTATGAGATATATAGGGAAGTCCTGTGAAAGCAGTGGTCTTTTACAATTGTTTTTTGTCAGAGATAGGGAAATTTCCTTGTGACAGAGTGTGAAAAAGCCGTCGCGCTAGAAGTTGTCCCTAACTTGAGATAATGAGTCTGTGTACTGAGCAGACAGTTTTAATATCAAGGGGACAAATCTCTGAAGGGTGACGTTGCAGAAAAACACTTATGAAGTTTACAAAGGGTGGATATTTTTACTTTTCTTCTAAATTATGTATGAGTTATACAGCCATTTATTAGCATAATTTTTATTGTATAGTTTCAGTCAAGGTTAATGAAGTTTCCACTCATGTTGTTTTCTGTCCCTGAAAAATTAAGAAAACATTTTCCGAAAAATAGTGCTCTCCTGAACTACTTTTCTATGTGCTTTTCTCCTATCCCTCCCAAGGCAGTACCTAAAGATCGTGGCGACAAGGGTGAATCATGCAAATTACCATCCAGACAGAATGTTTTCTTAAACTTCTCAGTTAAAGGCCAAATTTGTGGTTGCAGTTTTATGAAGAAAACACTCTTGTAGCTTTAGCCACATCACTGGCAAAGCCTGCATGTTTGCAATGACCTATCTTGCATAGTAACTTTTTGTACTGGCCATGGCAATATAAAGAGGAGCAAAAACTGCCTCAAAAATCATTTTAGTTAAGTATCAATGCAAGAAACAGTATCATCTAGATAGCTTTTAAATACATGGAACGCTTAACAGAATGTTAAATTTTTACCAAGTATCATGCTTAAGTGATTTAAGTTCTGCAGGAAAGAAGAATTTCAGTTGACCTTAAAGTAAAAAGCCTGTAAATGTCATAACCATGGGTTTGATGAAAGCAGGGCTTTTTGTTTGATTTTTTTTTTAGCTTATTTACTCATAGAAAGAAAAAAAAAAAAAAGAAATTTATACATGCAATCTGGTTAATACTTTGCAATAAACAAGGAGACATTATTTTAAAAGTATTTTTTATTTGGGTTCAGCGGCAGATGGTATTTGTTCCAGGGATTAACACTTACCAGTAGAAATAGTAGAAATAACTAATTCTGTGACTCTAATTGTTACTGAAGAGAAAAAAAAAATTAATAGCTGTAAATCAAATGGCTGCCACTGATGTTGAATAGACTTACAACTGTATGGCAGATCTGTGAGTTTGTACATTTTCATGAATAACATCTACACTATTACTGTTGTTCTGAAGTTACAAGAAATCAACTGCTTTCCAGATGTACAAGTACTCTATGGGGAACCCACTGATTTTCAAAAATAAAAAATTTGACATGATTTAGTCTTATTTATTTGGGATCGACCACTACTCTCACAGCTGTTATTAGCACTGCAGAATTATCTGTTAAAACTGGTATTACATAATTGGAACTTCTGGTATTTCCTTATATTTTTCCTCAGTTCTTAAGTGCTTGCATCTGTTTAGAATTTCTCTCTCTGTTTCTTCCTGGTGCTCATTTACAAGGCAGTGAAAAAAAATCTCTTCCTTATCTCAGACCAGAAGGCACAGGTGCGTGCATTTGAATCTTTATTTTCCGATGACAAATCCTTAATTTTCCAGGCAAAGCTTGTTTTTTAAAATTAAAACCAGCTAATTCCTTTGAAAATGGGTAATCAATACTGTAAGGAATACCAATAATGTTTATTAAAGCATATTTTCCTTTTAAAAGAAAGACTGAGTAATTTTTGCCTTATATACAGTATTCTTGTTTCTCTTTTGTCTTGGAGAAGAAATAATACCAGCAGATGATGTATTCCTTTAACATGAGTTAAATTTAAAAGTAGGTTTTTTAAATATTTGCCACCATATTAATTATTACTTGCTTAAAGAACTGTTAGCAGAGGGATTCTGAGTTAACAAACACATCATAGCATTAGTATATAAAACACAGTATACTTTTCCCAAGACAATGATTACCAGCATAAGACCACATTAACAGCACTTAATGCTTGTTCCTTAAATGTGCTTGATTTTAATCTCCTGGAAATAGTATCATAATATTGCAGCAAGTAAACGTGGAAATGTATTGGAATGATTTATTTTACAGTAAAGGTAACTAATGCCTTGTTTGAGCTTTGTTTCTGTATTATATCACTCTCTTCATAGCACTGCAGCTTTACATCAGCCAGAATAGGGTTTTTAATCCTGAATATTAAGCTTCTTTAACATAACTCCAGTGAAACACATTAAAAAGAAGTTATTTCTTCATCACACTCTATTAGCTGGAACATTTGGAAAATAACTGCAGTGTGTTGGTAGGTCTTTATAATGTAGTATTTTCATATTCAAGAATCACTTTGGCTGTGGTTTATGTAGTTTTAACATTTCTGCTTTGCTCCAAGCATGCTTCAGATTTTTATTAGCTACTTTGATTTCATCAGTATGAACAAGATACATCTCTATAAATTACTGATTCACTGGAGCATGTTTCTTTGGTTCAGAGTTGAGTGCTCTGTCAGCCCCATCCATTAGATGGTGGGCCAGTCTGGAGTTACCCGCCAGAGCCTGGGCTGCCCACACAGGTCAGGCACTCTTCTGCCTCTCCCCTGCAGCACCTGCACAACTGCAAACTGAGACATGCCCCATTCAGCCCTGCAAGAACAGCTCTATTGTTGCCTTTTCTGAGGGAAAATTATTCCAGTTCTACTTCTGAATTAAAAGCAAGGCTGTTAATACCCATGGGATGTTAGGCCTCACTACTTTTTTGAGAAAACAAATTTGCTGTAACTATATCTGTAATTTAGTAGCACTTGGGTGCAAATAGAAGCTACATTGTATAGAATGCAAGGCAGAAAGTAAGGGTTTGTTAAAGCCATAAAATGGTTGGGTAACCATTGTATATCCAAGAGCTGCTGTATCAAAGCAGTAGGTTAAGTAAAAAAAAAAAAAGAAAGGGAGAAAAAAGAAACCAACCCAAACCATACACAATAAACAACAACCAAAAAACCAAACCAAAACAAAATGAAAAAAACAAACAACAAAACCCCAAACTTCGCAAAACAAACAAAACACAAAAAACCCCAAACAAAAAACCACAACAGCAGTAACAAAAACCAACCAAACAAAAAAAAAAATCCAACCAAACCTCAAGAAAATACATTTATTACTGCTTTACCATTAACCATCTATTTTGAACCTGCTTCAAACAGTGTTAAAGAAGTAAGATTTATGTCTATATGGACAATATAGTAAAATGGCACATTTCCCAAAAGTTAATGTACATTTGCCTTGATCAACATCCTACTCAGAAAATAGTCATGGTAAAGGCTACTCATCTCTTTTTCTGCAAGTTTTTGGTTTGGTTAAGTTTTGCTTTCTTACAGTAAATGCAGCAGAGCTGTACTGTTCTCAAGTGCCACCTTCTTGAAGAATATGATGTCAAAATGATTAAATACACTTTCCCTTTTGTTGGTTGAGTCTTGAATGTAGGATTTCATAGGAAGAAATAATACTGCTTAAAACCTTAGTCCTGTATGCATAGCCAGTGCAAATGATGCTGTTGAGGCCAATCAAAATCTGTCAAGTATTTTATTTCATCAAAGTTCATTTTTACAACTGGGTGCTTGTTCACTGCCTTACATCCTGATTAGGCAGCAAATGTGCTAACTCTCTCTTTTCCTCTTTTTTTAAATATGAAAAAAAAAAAAGGTGTTAGGAGTTTGATCTTGCTGATTAGCAAAGTTAAAGTTAAGAACTTAATGTGGTTTCTAATCATCTGGCAGCTGTCATTAGTGAGTGACAATGCAGCTAATCCTCCCTTCTTCCCTACCCTGACACATAAGCCTACTCCTCCAATTCTCCCCAGAGCACCGGCAGCCACCTCCCGGCACACTCTCGGCTGAAGCTGGGAGCAGGGAGTATGTATCTGACTTGGGATCTGAACCTGGGAAACTCTGGTTAGTATGCTTCATTGTCTCCAGATCACTGCGCTCACCCTTCTGCTCCTTTACTTACAATGTCTAATATGTCCGATTTGAATTAAATTATTTTAATTAAATCATTCCACTGTTTCTCACAGTGCAAGACAGTTAAGAGCTGTTACTAGCAGTGTTATAAATCAGGTGTCCCCTCTTGATTTGGCCAAAGATAAGTGTAGATTCTGGCATAGGCAGAGCAAAAGGTGTATGTGAAAAGAGAGTCAGCACTTAAACTGGAACTGAGAGATACAGGAGTTACTTTCATAAGCACCAGAAGCATTCCTGCTGGTATTTTTCTCTCAGCATTGTGCCACAAGCAATGGGTTCAGTGTTTGCAGGGAAGGCAAAAGGCTGAGAAGGGCGGGGGTTTGTTTCTGGATGAAAATAAACTTCATCTTGGTTTATCTCTGTCCTGCCATTTACCAGTCAGAGAGTGTAACAAATGCTCAGTTGCATCGCCAGACAGTTTTTCATAGATAACTTCTCAACACTGATGACACTGCACTGTGGCACTCTGAAGCTTGTATTTATTTTATTTTCTGCAGACATTATTTCTTTCTCACATTGTTTCTATTAAAAATTGAAAAGTCTGTCTCCCTCAAGATGCAGAGAAGAAAGTAAATCCAAAACTCTGAAGAATTTCTAATGCAGTAAGAGTCTTTTAAAATAGGGGATGCCTGTGCTCTAAAATGTGATTATTGACTAATTAAATTCTGTTGCCTACCTGGCAATGACAAATGCGGCACTTCTCTGAGACCACTTTAAGATCTGGCTGGTAGAACCAGCAACCCCGATACCTCTGAAGTACAGGACTATTTGCTTGCTCTGTGATGTATCTTATTTCTGCTGAATTTTGATTTTTAGAACTGATAGTCAAACATAAAATATATATTGGTTAAAAAAAAAAAAACAGATTCTTTCTGGGTCACTTTCAGTGTTGACTTGTATGATTTTTTTTTTAAGTTAATGCAATTTAAACATAATTTTAAGTTTCCCAACATGAAAGAAAGAAATGAAATACTAGATTGGCAAACAAAAGCTTTGTTGGTTTATGACAAGTAATCCATCTTTTTGCATTATTGTAGCATTCTACCGGAGATAATTTTTTCATAATTGGTAATTTGTGAGTTATATATGTTATCTATTCTTTTATGGGCCTCTAAATAGTGAATTATGTCAAAGGTCATCAAGCATTCATAAAGAAAATTATTTTATTTTACTTTTTCAGTTTTGATCAGTTTTCTGAAGAACTCTGTGAACATTTCAGGGAAAAGTACGAAGAAAAAAATAATAGCCCTTTTCCTGGAAGGAACTAAATGCAAATTCTGTTACAGCAATTCAAAGAAGAAATTAATTTTAGGACTACAGCAGGGTATAAATGTTTAGTTAAGTCAGTTATGATTTATCTAATCATGGTTGGGCTTTAAAAGTTGGAAATGCTTGTAGTGCATAATCATGCAGCAAAATTAAGAATATTTGCATGTGATGGAATGATTTTGAATTTTCCCCTATCAGAAATATTTTTGCAGTAATTCACAAACCATTCTTTTCCTTTCATCATGAAACTAGGAGTGTTTATAAACATCTGCTATCCCCACTCTTTGAAAGCATTTATTATTGGCTACAGGTTAAGAAAATCTAACAAGGAAGAAAAAATATCTTTGCATCTAAAATAATAGCACCAAAATGGTGTTACATTGTAATGCATTAGTTTGTCACAGGAAAGTTATTAATAGAAGAATTTGGGCATATCATTGAAAATTTAGTTACCATAATGAGAAATCTAGTAGGAACTTTTCTCTTTACTGCTATTTCTCCAGCTACCCATGAACATTACCACTAACTGCTTGCAGAATTTCTGACTGAAAATTGGGAGAATACAATAATATATGAATAAATTCAACTAGTGACAAAGGCAACTTGAACTAATTTACAGACAACTATATAGGAGGCATTAAGTATTTTAAAATGAGTAAAATTTTAATTTCACAGTAAAGTTGTTATGAACATGCTGCCACTTGTGTGGTTCTCTCTTCAACAGTCACTTAAATGTACTCTGAAGAGTTTAATTTAATGAGATATTTCTATTAAAAATTATTCAGTATTATCTTCATAAATAAAGTAGAATTCAGCTTATTAAATTGTGATGTAATTATATTGTATGTAGAATAATGTATATGTAGAGTTACAGTAATGTAAACATTTTTTTACTCAATTTCTAAGAATATGTATAGGAATAGCTAATAGGTTTTGATCACACCATTCTTGAAATTTCATCTGAAAACCATGAATAATTGGATGTTTTGCATAATAATTTGAATCTAAAATCAGTAATGGTATGGGAATAGGATCTTGTCCTTAAGAGAGATTTTAGTAGCTTAAGAAAAAAGCAAAAGATGTGTATTGTTTCTGAATGCTCTTTCTGTCATGCTAAGGCATACATCCGTACCAATGGTTCTTCTTTGAGGTTATTTTTAATATATTTTGAAGCTTATATTGTGGTTTAATTTATTTGGAATAGTGTATTTAGACAAGCTAGAATTAGCTACTAATGTATCCTAATTATTTTAGAAAAGTGCTTTCATCTAGATTATCTGTTCATCTGAGACAGTAAACTAAGGCACTTTTTCAGCTCATCAGATAGTTTACTCTGAATGTCACAATTATTTGATACAAATAAAAAATTATGTGGACATTTGTTCCCTAAAAGGAATTCAGAAATTGGACAAATGAACAGAAAACAAAATCTCATTTTAAAATTCATGCTTTCATAACACAGTAGGGATTCTAAAATTTATGTAAATACACTTGTGAAGGGGTGCTGTCTTTTTGTCACTATAGATATGAAAAATACAGCCTTTAAATACAGAACTGCTGAATTATACATTTGAAAGAAAAAAATATTCTCAATTATTACTCTATTATATAATACAAAATGCATTTAATAATATTTATATTTTTATTTTTTATTTTACTACTTTTTAAACAGTCCCCCCCCCCTCAAAAACGGAAAAGAAAAAAGGATGCCAGAATTTTTTTGAAAGGCAGAATATATTAGTTTTCAATTGCATGGCTTGCCTTAGTCTTAAGGTAAATGCAAGAGAACACTGCTGCTACTGCTGTTATCATTACATGTTGGATGTATACTGCAGTGGCATGTATAGGGTGGTGGGCACACCTTTGTTCCTAAAAGTTAACAAACAGAGCCTGTGCTTTTAAATTCATATAATTGAGTTCATTCAAATCAGTAGAAATATCCCCAACAATAAATGTAACTGATTTAAATAAAGAAACCCAGGAAAATACAGACGCCATTGTAGTATTTAGAATTAAATTGGATAAATTGAAAATATTTGATATTATGAATTTTAAAAACTTTGGTAAAACATGTTTTCTTTAGCCTGAAATTAAAAGGTATTTAATTTAGTGGTAATGCTAATTCTGTTAGCAGAATTATTTCCTCGTAAAACGGGATCCCTTTTCCTAAGCTTCCCTGCATGTCATTCTCTGCTCAAGCCTGTAGATAGCACCTTTGCATCACACAAAAATCATTGCCTTTCCTGAGACACAATTGCTATTTGGGTGGGAAAGTCTTTACTTGTGCAGGCCTCTAAGTGTAGCTAGTACTATTTGCATAATTTCCAGACTTTGATGACAGTATGTGATCTTAAAACAGCAGATCACTCTCATGAGGTACCTCAGAGGTGCAATGTTCTCTCATAATTATTTGTTTTAATGTACTGTCCATCAGGTATTAAGAAATGAGCACAATTCTGCATTTATATTTCCCATTTTCTTTTCTGTTCTGTAAATTACATGACACTAGTGTTCTCTTTTATCTGCTGAGTAAGGTAAACTCTATGAATTTAACAAAACTCTGTTCATCCTTCTCCCTTTGGACTTGATCCATCACTTATAATAGTTAGCAGATAACCTTAAAGGTGCTGGCTTGATGGTTAGGGAGTTTCACCAATGCAGGATCAGGCTAGCCCACAAGAATACCAACCTTGCATGTCAGAGCCAGGGTGGTGACTCATTACCAATGCTGCTATTACTTGCTTCTTCAACTTCAATATGCAATATCAAAAAAAAAATGTAACATAGGCATTATTTTTAAATCTGAGGCTGTTCTGCAAAAAAATCTTTGGAGTTTAACATTTCTTTTTTTCCCCTCAAGTATATGCTTCATAATATCACTGCTTCCATTTCTAGAACCCACTGATAGCATATAATCTCTTAAAATGACAGTTTGTTTTCCTTTGGAGTTGCTTTTATACATATAATGCAGAATGTCTCTAGGTTTAATATTTTTCTTCTAAGAGGTCATAACAAAGAAAGTCTGGTTATCTATCACCCTTACTCATGATCGTAAGTGTGCTGAATAAAACTGTCGACATTTATTTGATTCTACTAAGATTGTGCTTAATTTTAGTGAGGGTCAGTAAATAGGGTTTAAAAGGAAATAATCATACAAAGCTCTTATTAAGGTACAAGTTAATGATTTTTTCTGTGTGCTGGACTGGGATATTTGAGAAGGGAACATGGAATGTCTGAGAGAGACTCCCATGAGCAAGATGATTTTTAATCGTATTGTCTGCATGCTTGGTTGTGTATTAGAAGAAGCAAAGTGTGATGCAGGTGGGAGGGAACTAACCTTTGACACACAGTAGCAGCAGAAAAACATCAGGACTATCAGCATGGGAGTTTCCAGCCTTTCCCTTTCTCACTAGAATAGAAGGCATTTTTGTTGTGGATGAGAGAAGCACGGATTGAATTCCCACATGCACTTAGCCCCTCTTTGTCTGGGTTGGGGTTTTGTTTTGTTTTGTAAAAGGTGAACCTTTTCATCTTTCAAATTGCTACAGGAATCCAAGCAATCACTAAAAGAAAAACAAAAAAAAAAAAAAAAAAAAAAAAAAACCCCCCAAAAAAATCCAGAGAGGAAAGTATATTTTATCAGTTGTTTTGCCTGAGCAAATGCTGCATGGTTAACAAGGAAAGCTGACTTTTTTCTGAAGGCCCTCCTTCAATTTGTCATGTCAGTGGCCAAGTTAGAAAGGCACTTGCTGTCCATAGCAAATGCTCATATTGTAACTCATGAGGCAAGGGAGTAATTTCCCGGCTTGGGGCACCTAAGGAAAGCAGGACCATACCATGACTGACTATTGTCAAAACAGAGCATATACTGCATAGACAGGAGAAGGAAAAACATTAACACAAGGAAAGGAGGCAACTCCATCTAATACACATTTGACAAAATCTTAGTTTAGTAATCGTTTATTTTTTTACTTTGCTATTGCATCCTCACAGAACTACACATCTCTACATCAGGTATTTTATATGCAGATCATACACAGCTATATATTTGTGTAGCAAGGAAAAATTAAAGGTGTACACAGGCATGGCTGGTAGGGTTTTTTTCCCTGCCTATTACTTTCTCTTTTTCAGTTCTCACTGTGTGGAAGAATAAGGCTACATTTATTTCCTACCTAAGCATGATAAAAAACTGTTCAGCTGCTTGTCTGGAGGATGAGCTGCAAGTTTTATTTTTTAACTTTTTCATAGTTAGATAACAATAGATAGAAACCTGTTGGGTTCTGTGATGGAAAGGTTACAGAGGAATACATATATATTCCTCTACAACAGATTCCCCTGAACTTTGAAAATCTCAAGGGCATAAACAATTACCTTATGATAAAGTTATGCTAAAATGGCAATAGATCAATTTTGCTCTTTTCTATTCTGTCTTCCTGCTTTTTTTAGGTGAACTGATTGGTCTTTAAGAATTAATCAGAAGATAAGTACTCTGTAGCTGTCATTGAGCATGTGGTATGGCAGTGCAAAGCTTGCATTTCACAGATATCAATATCTTAGGAATAGTATCTTAAGAAAAATAGGCATTTTCAATGTTTGAAGTAATTTAAAGTTTACCTGGTAATCTATTTTAAAATTTTCTGTTCCACAATGACATTCTACCTATTAGATCAAACTCTTTTTCAGTAAAGGACAGACTCAGTACATCTGAATATGAATGTGTTTATCTGAAATATACCTTCTTTTGGAGAAGAATATCTTCTATTATCAGGAAAGTCTACTGAGCAAATAACATGCAATTTGTTACTGACAAGACACAACATCAAATTTTCGAAGGAAAAAATGGGAATGCAATCATGAGCTTTCATGAGGTATTGTAGTCCTTCTTTTAATGTATTTTTCTTTTCAAGTTCTGACATGGATAAACATTATTGATGTACTGTTTTAGGGGATTACTGGTACTACTTTTTTCTACTATGTGAAATAATGACAGCCGAATTCTGTTCTCGTAAAGCTATTTTTACATCAGGATTTTGCCTGTGTTTGATTCTCCACTCACTTTCACCCTTTGTAATCAAATTTTAGGTATTTTGTTGCTGAGGCTAGTTTGCTGGAGCAGATTGACAGTCAGGGAGAAAGAATGACATGTTTTAGAAATGAGGCATTCATTCATTTAGGTGGGTTCTAACAGGATATTGAAGTCACTGCTTTCTGGATTCCTGTCATTAGAAAGGTGTGTCTGGGTTTCCACCACCACATGCCTTTCTGTCATTTATGTTTCTTGTCCCCACTAAGAAAAGGGTTTTCATTTCCTACTGTTGGGATGCTGTTGCCTGAAGTAGAGTTGTGAGTTAAAGATTCAAGAGAAGAAAACTGAAGAGGCTTATAGCCAGTTCTTTGTCACCTGAAATAGTTAATTTTGGAGTGGTGGTTTTTGCTTTCTGTTATGTGTGTGTATATATACATACATATATACATATATATATATATATATATATATATATATGTATATATATATGTATGTATATACATAGGGAGAGAGAGAGAGCGATAAATAGCTATTTCTGTATAGATACAAATAGCTGGATCCTATCCAATTAATTTTGCATTCATAAACAAAAGGTTTCTTTAACCCATCTATATTGAGAAGGCTATTAAACAAGAGCCCCTACTGTAAAATATTCACCTATTTGAAAAACAGCACACAGATGGGCTTGGAAACACCACAGATCTCAGGTTACTACAAGTTCTTATGTGAAAGGCTTTTCTTATATCACTGTGTCTTGGTTTAAAAGATAAATGTCTCCCAAGAAAGGCGGGAACCTTCCTGGGTTGGAAAGAAGACCCCTCCCCCTAAATTACTATGACTTTGAAAATCATGGGGCTTCCAGTCAAAAATATAAGAAAAGAAATAGCAGTTCCTTACTAGAAAAAAAAATAGAACAGAACAAACAACAACAACACAGTAACAGAGGCTTCCCACATGTTGAGTACTATTTTTCCACTCTGGTGTAGTTATGACCACGTCTGGCAGGCCGTGTTGGTGGCTCAGGCGAGGCGCCCATGCTGCAGAGATGCTGCAGTGACTCATTTGTGCCTGGCACGGGGCACTCCGGGGCGAGCATGGAACCTCCTCAGGGGCGATGGCGGCCTCTGACAAGAGGGAGGAGGGGGAGTGATTCCCCCTGTTATGTATGAAATTGCCAATCAAATCGAATCAATAATTTGCGAGAGCCAAATTATGATAAAATAACAAAGTATAAAATTTATTTCATGATCAAATGACAAAATCTGGGTCAGCCACAAATTGGACAGAGTCTAGCCCGGGAACTGACCCTGGGTGAGGCACTACACAGCTCTGAGCCCTGGTTGCCTCAGAGTGGAGCGGCACGATATTGTGCATTCGAGTCCAGTTTTCATACTCTTTTTCTTGCTGTGGGCCACGATGTCCTTTGTCCTTTTCTTAATCAAGTGAGTCCCAAAAGCTTCTCTGGTCCAGGATAATGCTATCAGATGAAAGATGGTCCAGCTCTCGATGTCTTGGGAATAATTCATCGACTCCTTGTCTTGTGCTAGACAGAACTCGAAAAAACCGTGTTTGCAATACACAAATCCTGTGTCTGGGGAGATATGCAAGTCAAACAATCCCTTACTGGAAATCTCTTACATATTAAGGGATTTCCCAGAAACAGATTACAAGCCTGAAGGGATTTTCATTGGATGTGTTACCCCCTGTTACCACATCCCCCCCCCCCCCCCAGTTGTCAGTAGCCAGGTGTGCTGCTGATGGCGTAATTCTTTACTTAGTTAAGGTTTCCGAAATTCTGTGCTGCCCTTCTCTTCACATGTAAATGTGGTCGTACCTTGTGGTATGTGTATGACAACAAGTTTCCCAACCCCTGCTTCTTGGAGATTTGCCTGGGCAAATCTCCTGTGATAAAAATAACTCCTTAATCTTTATAACTATTTCTAACTGGTTTTATTATTTCTCACATCTATAACCATATTATATTTATCATATTATTTAATTTCTTTATGAATTTTGACTTCATTCATAACATCCCGAAAGTCACGCAGGCAACAACTGGTTTGGGCACTACCAAGCAGCAGCAGGGAGAAGCAGAGAAAGTAGGCAGATTCTATTGGAGTGCTGAATTGCAGTGTAGCAAAGTCACGGAGCTGAATACACAAAACTCCCAGAGTGACTACTCTGCTTGATGCCCAAATGGCAGGAAAGAAGGGAGCCCTAACCCCCACAAGTCTTGTGTCAGCCCCAATACCTCTCACAGCATTATGCTGCAGTGCCGAAAAAAAAAAACCCAGTAGAAGAGTCTACCCCCAGCCAAAATTGCCAGACCCCAAAAGGACTCCATTGGAATGCCAGAGGGTTACCTGGGTGGGTTTGCAGCAGTACGACATAAGCAACCTGCCAGACCTCTCTATCCCTACATTTATTCCACCACTCTCCTTGCCACACAGGCTTTACCCTCTTGGCCTGCTTAATGGGGTGATAGCTCCTGGCTGTGGCTGCCCTTCTGATTTGTGTGGAGCTGGAATAGCTGTGACATCCATTAGTTGCACTGTTGTGTTACCCACCTTTCCCTTTGACTTCAGGTGGTGCTGTTGGGGAGTGTTCCTTGCCTCTGTAGCAGGTATCTGGGCAGCATCCCTTCCCTCTGGGGCAGATTTGGGGGTGGCTACCCAAGGCAACTTCACCGTCTCTCTAAATGCTAAATGGACCATGTTGAATAAACTTAGCAAAAACTTCATCAAGAATATGGTATCTTTAGCATCTGGAGGGAATCTAACCCCTTCAAAAGCTTTTGTGGTTGGCCTGAAAAGGTGGGTGAAAGATTGGGAGAAAACACCCCCCTGCATTCCTCCTCCAAAACAGGTACCATTACCAGTGAACCCCCAATTCCAGCATCTTAGGCTGTGGCACTTAGATAGAAACATGCACACAGTCCAAAACAGGTTTACAAACATTGAATTACTCACCCAAATGACCCATTCCACAAACTTAATAACAGTCACAATGGCATTAGTTTTAGGACTCATGTTTAGATAGTGATCCACAAATGGAAAAAACGTGAACGTGATCAACTGCCAACTGAATTGGGGAAAGCTGGACCATGGTGATGCCTAATGAGGTTTCTGTAACCAATACTCAAATGAGTTACCCAAGGACTTATCCTCTTTTCATCCTTTCCTCTCGAACCACTCATTAGGCGCCAATTAATTTCTTGGTTTAAAAGACAAGGAACCTTCCTGGAATGGAAAGACCCTTCCCTCTGAATTATTGTAACTTCAGAAATTGTGGAGCTTTCCAGCAAAAATGTAGAAAACAAGAGTAACAGTTCTTTACTAGACTGCGTGTGTATATAGCAGAACAGAACGAGCAGCGAAACAAAACCAGGAGTTTCCAACCGCTTAACGTTTTCCCCCTTTGGCGTGGTGATTCCCTCGGCCGCCAGCAGGGGGGCGCAGTCGGGGCCTGGGGTTATGGTGGTTCGGCCCAGCGCGGGGGGAGGAAGGAAAATGGCGCCTTTTGCACACTCACAGGCAGCATTTGACCTCGGCACCACCACTGGCAGCAGTAGGAGCTGGGAAAGGCACGCAGATGCGATCGTAGTGCCGAGCTGCAGCACTGCAATATCCCTGGCCAAGCACACACCCTCTGCAGCACACCTGGCCTGTCCCCACTTCCCCAGCGGAAGGGAGCAAGGCAGGACGGAAAGACAGACCCACAGCCAGTGAAGCCTGGCGCAGAGCAGGTAACTTTTCAGGCGGTGTGCGCATCCTCCTGAACTGTTAGGGGAAGAGGGATGCCCGCTTCCCCCACTGCCTCCTCACACAAGGTCGCTCCTTGCGAGTCTTAAACATTCAGTAGCAATCTTTGGGCCTGGGGGGTCTGGGATACCTTATCCTTATGAGACGCTCCCAAGATACATGTATGTTGAAGGACACACTTTTTGTTTTCAGAGGGTTGGCAGTAATCAGATTTTTTTTCAGTAGATTTAGATTGATTTTTTTTTTTAAATATTCTTACTCAGTAAGTAGTCTTGTCCCCCTCTGCCTTCACCAAAAATGCAGAGGATACACTCACATTTGCTGGGGTCTCAAGCCTGAAGTCAGTGCCAGGCTCCTTGACTGTACTGTTGAAGACAGCAGACTCAGTGTCACAGCCTGAGTGCAATGTAGCTGAACCAAAGAGAGGTTCCTGGCTGTCACTGGCTCAAACTGTAGCCATGCCTCTGTAGCCATTCTTTTTTGAAAGTGCAGAGGCCAACACCAGCTGAGCACATTCCGAAAGTGCCACAGATACTACATCAGTTTTCTTTGGATGAGTGCTGTGATCCCTTCTCAATATTCTTGTTTTGCAGTCTGGCTAAAATATTTTGTGGGTGTGTGAGCAATTTTCAGCTGCTTTTTTTCCAATCACATCTATTTTCTTACTCTTCAGTAGTATCTGTGAACTGTCAATGAAGTAACTAAACTCATGTTAGCAGGCCAGAAATGTGTGAAATCGCTGGAGTAATTTCAATTACTATTTAAGAGTAGTGAAGACTCATAAGACATGTAGCTGTGAACATTTGGAGATATGCTTTCTTGTCCTGCTTTTGATATGATGAGTTATTTTCCTTGCGTTTGAGTGTCTGTGTGTGTTAAGTATAAATTATGAAATGACATAATGCTTTCTCTTATAACAAAAAGAGGATTAATTTTGGGGAAGAAAAAGAGGATTAATTTTGGGGAAAAGAGAAGAAGAGGAAAGGAAAGACATGCTAGATGGTTTCAGGTCAAGTTGTTTTCACATGTAGATTTTTTAAATTGTTTTCACACGTTTAATTTTTTTTAAATACAAATCACATGCAGTAATTCTGCTTCCTACCAGAATTTTAAATCACAATAACTTCTACCTCAGCAGCCAGCTTTGTTGGTAAAAGACCCACTCTATTTACACAAATTAACCTATTAGGTAAAAAAAAAAAAAACACTTGATTGTAACTTTAAGCAGAGGATATTAGTATAGACTTTGTCAAAAGCAGCTTCAAATCAATAAAGGAACTGTACCTTTTGGTTATTTTTCATAAAAGAAGCATTGACATGCTGCCTTGTTATTCACTAAGCCATCAAGTGAATCTGGGCCTGTTTATATCACAACTACTTTAATTTTATATAATTTTTTCCTTTCTTCTCAGTGTGAACATTTGAAAAGCCCTTTCTTTTCCAAATCTAAGCAATGCAAGACCTAAATCAATCCCAAGTGGCTACGATTTTTCACAATGTGGTGTATGGCTGTGTGTTAATTAGATTATTCCCCGATGTGTGGCGTAGTGTTTGTGGTAACTTTGAGTATGCATTGCTGTGTTTATTTTCACATACTGAGGCAAATTCTCAGTATGCCTTCAAATTAGCTCCTTGCAGGCGTTTTTTCCTGAGCTAATCTTGACAGACTCTCCCTGCCAGATATGCCTGTCTTCAAGAGAGGAGAACACTACACATGCAGGAACCTCTGTGCTTGGGGCTGTATGCAACTTTAATGCCCAGCTCATGTTTGTTTCTCTTACATGGATGACAGACATTCTAACAATAACTTTTGCATTTCCCCATGGAAATCCCATTGTTCTACTGTATATTTGTGAGTACATATGCGCATTTGCTCTCTGTATGTGTTTGGATATGATACCGGCAACACCTATTCTTATAAATAAATACATGTAAACCCTTTCTGTATATTTGTATATAGTTAAAATGAGTGAGAAATCTTGTGTCAATAATGAGTTGTCAAACAGCTCTTTATCAGAGATGTAGCTAGATCCCAGAGAGACTTACCAGATACTAAAAACCATAGAGGGTGGAAAATGTGATAAACAAGAAGTTGGCACTGAAAATAATTTTACAGCATTTGGGGTTTCATGCATAAAGCAAGTGCACAGGAAATAAGCTTTTGGTTTCTGATGTTTGAAGCAAATACAGTCAGAGTAAATGATATTCCAGCAATTGCATATAGAACTTTTTCTAGATATGTCACAACTTTCATGACTTAAATGAGTTCTCTCTGCTGCCACAAATTTTGGAAGAGCTGAGAGTAGCTGAAGAGCTATTAGCTGTTTTCTGCTTTTTAAGGGCAGTAACCATAGTGTGGGTACTTGGACACCAACATCTGTATGTAAGCACTAAAATAAAAATTGCCTTGGCTGGCAGAGGCACAGCAGAGCGTAACAGCATTCCCTCCCTTCTTACTCTGTGTGTGCTTTTGTGTGAGCAGACATGCCTCTTTCTAAAAGGAATTAGAGGAGGAGATTGCATCATTGTCCCAAATGGGAGATGGGTGATGTACCTTTTTCCCAGTCTGCAAAACCAGCTTTCAGTTATGCTCGTTTATATGTTTAAAGTCAGGTTGTACAAAAGTCATTCTTCAGAAGAACTTTGAAACAGAAATTCCAGAAATATGAATAGAGGTGCTAAAGATATTTTAATACAGGGAATTCATAGAGAGAGTAAATACTGTTTTACTGATTTTTTTGCAAGAATTGTTTTTCTTTAGATATCATGGTCTATCAGTATGCTAAAGTTGTGTGTCAATAAATCTTCTCTACTAGTCATCATTCACAATTCATTTGAGGGGCTTAAAAAGGCATCCTTGTAAGCAAACTATTTTTTACTTTAATGTACTACTAGAAAACTCATTCTGCTCCTTTTTTTCTGCTTGAGATAGGAATAACAATTTCATGTTAATGCTGTGCAGAAGAAAAATAACAGAAAACACCCACCTACTTCAGTATTCAAAGACTGACATCACAGTTCAATAATTCAAACAATTGTCTTTTTATTCTTAGAACCAAAATTGCTGTTTGTATGGAGAAATATAACTAAACCTATGTGTAGATGCTATATATATATGGGTGTATGTGTGTGTCTAAGTGTGTAGATTACATATATATGTAATTTTTTTTCTTTACCTGCTCTGGAATGATATTAAAGATAATTAAAGAGAGTATCCCATAATTGAGCTATATTTAATATAAGGTGTTATACCTCAGCGATAAAGTGACAGGAATGAAAAAAGTTATAGAATTATCTGGTGAGGTTTTGACACTGCCATTATTTTTTAACTTCATGCATTGATCAGTTTTAGAACATAAGGAGTACACACAGCTTTCCAAAACATCTGTTGCTTCAGTGTATTTTTATATTTACTGGTGTTATTTCTCTTTTTTGTTTCACGAGATGCCTTCTTTTATTTCAGATTGTATTTCTTCTCTTTTTTACTTGTGAGAAATGTTACATTAATGTTAGAGTGAAAACGTCTCAACATTGGATTTTATTCTGAAGTGTTGTTCAAAAATCTGTTGTTTAAATGGAAAAGTACTAGAGAATGTGCACATGCCTTGCCGACAGCCCATGCACATGTGTACAGCAGGCACCCGTGCCTGGTGCGGCAGGAGGAGGGCATACAGGGGCTCTGTCTCTCGACAGGCTACCCCATTGAGGGGTGGAGAGGAGCTCTGCCTCTAGGAGGACTTCCCCAGGCAGCCTCCTGGGCTGGAGAAAGCCTTTAAAATCTTTGTCACTGGGAGGACTTGTCCATTCTTCCGGGCCACTCTCCCTGAGGGTGGAGAGAACTCCTTCCTGCTGTTAGGGGAGCTTCTCCAGATAACCCAATGATTTCCTTGGACAGCTGGACTATGGGAGGGGCTGTGCAGTATATAAGCAATCGCAGAGTGTATCACCCCAGCCCCGGGCCTTGCCTTCTGTCTCTCGCTCCTCACTGGCCCTTCTTGCCCAGCCTTTGCTGTCGCAATGCTACCCTTGCCATTGGCCCTTGCCTCTTGTCCCTGTTCGTCCATCTGTAGCCCATGTAATCATTCCTGCCTGCTGCCCTGCTGTCCCACTGTTTGGTGCCTCTGCCCACTGTGCTGCCCACCGCTGCCCTGCCGCCTTTCCTGCTGCCATTGCCTCATCTGCCTCTGCCCTGCCCAAACAGTGCGTCACTCACTGAGCGTCTTGCCGCTCGTGGAGTTGGTTCCTTCATTTGCTTCTGCCTTTTCTGTCTCCACTAATGAGGCCAGTTTCTTTCTCCAGGTCAATACACTGCTCACGGGTGTAATACCAACTTTGCTTATGTCTAATTTTACCCTAGAAATCTTAGGAATCCTCCTCAGTCCTTTCTCTGGAATGGGACATTGTCTTTTATTGTGCTCTGTGATAACTTGCTACTAGTTGTCATACTGTAATTTGTAGTCGCCTTCCCTAATGAGGGTTTCCCACATATAAATCTACACTAGATTGTACATTAGCATGTATTTAGAGGTTTGATGATAAAGATGTGTGGTAGTGTGGAAGAAAATGTAGTCAGAAGCACTGCGGTGTAGCCGTGTCTTGTGTGATTTGATGGTGAGGGGAGGCTCATGACATGCTGTCTCATGAAGTTTTCATACGAGTTTCCAAATTTAACCACCAGTTAATTAACCACAGATGCAGCATCAAAACAAAACTGCCATGACTTCTGAATGTGATTTTATGCATTCCAAAATTATGTATGAGAAAAAGGATACCCTAAAAAAGCAAAAGGAGCTCTGTCTATAAAATGGAGAGTTGTTTTACTTTCAATGAGTAAATGTTATGTATTATTTTTACCTAGGCAAAACAAATACAAAGTATTTGACAGATTTGATACTTTGTCTCATTTCTGTGAAAAGATGTAAATAATCAATTGAGGAATTGAGGATGAAACCTCATCCCATTGCTGAATATATGTGGCCCAAAGGACCTTTGTAAAGGTGTATAAATAGAATTAAAAAATGTATGGAGTGGAGATTGCTGTACTGTGTTATCAAATAGTTGTATAGTGTATGTGTGTATATAAACTTTGCACATAATGTATATTTCTCTCTTTATTTGGAGCTCTTTCATTTGTCTTTCAGGTTGGTATGTGTTACTCTTGGTGCTATTATGTGTTTATTTCAGTTAAGGTGATTTCCACATCACCAGTATTAGAAAAAAAAGGAATTGTGGACTAAGACACCAATATGTCTTTATTGGTAAAATTGCCTTAAGGGTTTTCAAAGACCCAAGAAGAAGTTTCATTCTTTTAATATGTGAAGAGAGACAAGAGAATCCTGATAGTTTTTTTGCTTTTGGTTGAAACACACAGCCCTTTAATGAGTACAACAGCTCTTGTGATTATCTCAAATCTCTATAGAGACTTTCCCCAGTAACTAAATTCCTGTTCTGGTTATACACCCAAATTCCCTTTTTCTGCCTGATATTTATTATTGGTTATTTCAGAAGTGCTGTCTGCAGTTAAGATTTGTCTGTAATTTTTGTCGGTTGCTTATGTCTTCTGTGATTCATAGAATTCTGAAGTTGAAACTTCATTGAGTTGCATTCAGTGTAGTCATGTGGTTAATTTGTTTCTAACATACAAATATAACATTATATCCTTTTCCTAAAATATTTGCACACTGTATTCCTGTATGTTTAAATTTATTAGGACTTCCAAAAAAGGTCAATCAATTGCTGGTGTTTTGCCTGTTGTTTTCTGCTTGTGCACATATGGAAATATCTGCAGTTTGCACCAAAAGAAATTTACATTGTATATTAGAAAAATATCTTCAAAAAAAGGGTCCTCTTTTGAGAGGACTTTGTGACAGGTTGCCCAGGGCAGTGATGGACCACCATACCTGGAAGTATTTAAAAGACATGTAGATATGGCACCTACCTAACCATGGCACATGGTTTAGTGGTGGACTTGGCTGTGCTGGGTTAAGAGTTGGACATGATGATCTTAAAGGTGACCTAAATGATTCAGAGATTTTATATTGGCACAAGATGCCCACCACAGCCTCTCCATCACTGCCCACCACAGGTGGACAGGGGAGAGAAAATATAACAAAAGGCTCAAGGGTCAGCATCATTGAGCAATTACTGTCACAGGCAAAAAAGATTCAACTAGGGTCTAAAATTAGTAGAATTTATTCACAATCAAATTAGAGTAGGTAATGAGCAGTAAAAGCAATTCTTAAAACACCTTCCCCTTCCCTTCTCCATGGGCTCTCAATTCCACTCCCAGATTGCTCCTCTAGTGCTTCACTGGGATGGGAATGGGGGCTGCTGTCATTTCATAATATGTAATTTCTGCCACTCCTTCCTTCTTAGGCAAAAGATTCCTCACAGTCTTCTCAGTTCCTTACACTTCTGCAGCAGACAGTCCTCCACAAATTTCTCTGATGTGAATGTATTGGATATGGCCAGATTTTTTTAGTGGACAGGCTACAGAGGTGGCTTCTGTTATTAGCTGCTGGAAGCTACAGACCCATGTAGAGAGGAACTCATGCTGTAGCTGGTTTCCTGGTAGGACTTCTGACCCTGTGGAGGACCCATGTTGGAGCAGGCTGTGCCTGAAGGATTGCACTCTGTGGAAGTGACCCACATTGCAGCAGCTTGTGAAGGTGCCTGTGGGAAGGACACACATTGGAGGAGTTTGGGGAGAACTGTCTCCTGTGGGAGAGACCCCATGCTGGTGCATGGGAAAGACTCTTCTCCTGGAGCAGATGAACTGGCTGCACCCTCCATTCCTCATCTTCCTGCACTGCTAAAGGGGAGGAGGTGGAGCTTGGGAAGGAGGGAGGGGTGAGGAAAGGTGTTCTTAAGATTTATTCTACTTCTCATTATCCCACTCTGATTTTGTTAGTAATAAATTATATATTTAATATCCCCATGCTGAGTCTATTTTGCCTATGATGATATTTGGTGAGTAATCTCTCCCAGACCTGGTTTCAACCCATGAACCCTTTTGTTGTATTTTCTCTTTCCTGTCCAGTTGCAGAGGGAGTGATTGAGCAGCTTCAGTGGATGCCTGGCATCCAGCCACAGTCAACACACTACAGGGTGTTGGACTGCAGTTCTTTACAAACTGCTCTAGTGTGGATCTCTTCCAGGAGGTACACTCCTTCAGGCACAGACTTGCTCCAGCAGGGAGCAAGATGGGTGTTGAAGTGCTCTGGTGTACTCCATGGTGGATATTTCCTCCACTGTGGACTTCCATGGACTTCAAAGACAGCCTGCCTCACAGCTGGCTGCAGAGGAAGTTTTGCTCTTACATACATACATATATATACTGGAGTACCTGTTCCTCATGCTTTTTCATGTACCTTGGTGTTTGTGGAGTATTTTTACATATACTTACACATGTACATATTCTCACTCTTCTCTCTGTCTGTAGTTGTATAGTTTTCTTCTTCACATTCTTAAGTGCATTATCCCAGAGATGCTGCCACCATCACTGATGGGCTCAGCCTTGACCAGCGGTGAGTCCTTCCTGGAGGCATGTGGCATTGACTCAGTTAGACAAAAGGGGAACTTCTGGCAGCATCTCACAGAAGCCACATCTGCAGTCTCCCACTACCAAAACCTCATCACACAAAAGCAGTACAATGTGGCTGCCATCTGGCTGCCATCTTCTGTAGATTTTTTTCCCCCAGCAGCCTTGATGCTCTGTCCTGAAGCATCAAGAACTGCAAATGGTCCCAGGTGGGGAGATCCATATGCAGGAACTGCTAACTAGAAAATCCCATGTATTTTTATTCTCCTCTCCAGGCAAAGAAAAGGAATAAGGATCCTGATTTGAAGCTAGAACCTGTTTGGGAAGGAAGGATAGTGTTGTTAAGGTTGAGTGAGAATTAGTGAGAAAACTGACGATACAGATATCCTTGTTGGAGTCTTACAGACCAGCCAACCAGAATGAAGAGGCAGGTGAACTATTCACTAAGCAGCTGACTGGTAATTCACAATTGCTAGCCCTTCTCTTGTTGAAGACTTTAGCTTGCCAGATATTTGTTGGAAACTCAACACAGCAGAAAGGAGGCAGTCTGAGAGGCTCCTGGATTATGTGGAAGAGAACTTTCTGTTGCAGCTGGTAAGGGAACCTACCAGGTGTGGTGCCTGCTAGACCTGCTGTTTATGAACTGAAAGTGGTGGGAGATGCAGTGGTCAGCCCAGCCCCTACCTGTTCAGGATGCAGAGAGTCCCGTAGGAAAGTCCTTGATGAAAAAGGGATCAGGAAGGGCAGAATCTTAAAAGCACAGGAGCCTGCTCTATTGTTGAAAGACAAGCCATCAGGGAAGAAGACTGGTCTGACTTTTGCTGGAACTAGGGATAAAGGAGTTTATGACCTTTGGAAGAAGGGGCAGGAAACCCAGGAAAAGTACAAGTTGGGATGTGTGGAGAGAAAATCAGAGGCAAAAGCTCAGCCAGAAATCAACCTCGCCACTGCTGTGAAAAATAATAAAAGTATTTTTATAATAAACGAACAACAAAGGGTGGTCCAAGGAAAATCTTCATCCTGTATTGAACATGGAGGGGAACTTCAGTTCCTGCACTTGGATCACATCAACCCCACGCAGTACTACAGGCTGGGGGAAGAGTGGCTGGAGAGTGGCCCAGGAGGAAAGGCCCTGGGGATGCTGATTGACAGCTGGCTGAACATGAGCCAGAGTGTGCCCAGGTGGCCAAGAAGGCCAATGGCATCCTGGTCTTCATCAGAAATAGTGTGGCCAGCAGGACCAGGGCAGTGATTGTCCCCCTGTGCAGTGGTGATTCCCCAGCTCAAGTCCTCTGTTGAGTTCTGGGCCCTTCACTTCAAGAAGGACTTGGAGGTGTGGGAATGTGTGTCCGAGAATGGCAACAGAGCTGGTGGAGGATGTAGAGAGTAGGGCCATATGAGGAGCAGCTGAGGGAGCTGGGGTTGTTTAGCCTGGAGAAAAGGAGGCTGAGGGGAGACCTTGTCACTCTCTACAGCTGCCTGAAAGGAGGGTGTAGCAAGGTGGGGTTGTTTTCTTCTCGCAGTCAGTTAGTGACAGGATGACAGCAAATGGCCTCAAGCTCTGTCAGGGAAGGTTAATTTTGGACATCAGAAAGGATTTCTTTACTGAAAGGGTTGTTAAAAACTGGAATGAGAGCAAATAGCCTCAAGCTGTGTCAGGGGAGGTTCAGTTGGACATTAGAAAAAATTTCTTTACTGAAAGGATGGTCAGGCACTGGAGCTGGCTGCTTAGTGAAGGGATGGAGTCACCATCCCTGGATGTATTCAAAACAGGCTGGACCTGACAGTGCTATGGTTTAGCTGACACGGTGGTTTCGGTCAAAGGTTAGACTCTGTCATCTTTGAGGGAATAAAGAAGGGCATCCATCAGAGCTGATCAGAGGTCTGGTGAGAGTGAGCAGAGGGGTAGAGGAGTCTATACCTGCTGGAATATGCTTGCCTAGAGAGCAGGTAGTTGAATTCCTGAGTCTTGCAAAAAGCTTTCTTGAGCATCAGCGAAACATTTATCCCCCTCTCCAGATGCTGTTGTGAAGACATTGGCCAAGCAGTGCCATTTTGAGAGAGTTACCTCGAGTGGTAGACATGAGCTGCAGCTCTGAAGAGTCCAGGTCTGCTCACAAATCATCAATCTGCTTCAGTGTGACAGGTCAGTTCCACAGGACTTTACAGATTTATTAAAAACCCAGGTGAAGTTACTCCTGCCTTCCTCTCCTTGGTGTCACCCAAAGCTCAGGTGGAAGGGAGGTACTGGGGAACTGGGGAAGGAGGAGTGATATTGAAAAGACAGTCTGCTAAAACCTCAAGTCTGCAATATCCTTAATAAAAAATACAAGGTTAGTAATTATGCTGTACATACGTCATCCATTGTGACTCTGAGAATCATAAGATTGAGCCTCCATCTTGAATTTTAAATGTCATTTTTATTTGGGCTTGCTAGAAACACAACAGTGAGTAGAGAGGTTTTTCACATGTGCATAAATTAGTGTTAGTGATTCACAGTTTGAGGAAGAAACTGTACTCCTTTCCCCCAAGGACAGTTTCTTGTTGCATTTCAAAGACTTTTTATGATTAATGAATGCATTAAATCTTGTATAAAATTAAAAAGTTATAGACAACTTAATAAAGAGATTTCTCTAATAGAATAGACTATTCTCTAATAGAATATTTGGCTGTTTTGGTTTGATTGAAAGCTCTTGAGACTTGAACAGAGTGTTAAAGTACAGAAGCCATATGCGTACAATTCCAAGTCTTGGGCCCTGCTCATATAAATTTATGAAATACCTGTTTCCAGAGTTTGGTCCTCTAAAGGAGAACTCTCTGCTTCCTGCCATATGTAGCAAGTTTAAACATACATACAAAATCTGTACTTTTTTAAACACTGATTGTGATCTCATTGCTATGTTATTTTACACAACCCCCTCGCCCCAAAACAAACAAACAAACAAAAACCCAAACCAAACAAAAAACAAACAAACAAAACCAAACAAAGTTGGGAATACATCACTGGCTATTAATGATGAAACACGATTCTGTAGGTAGCAGTAAATACTCTGCATTTCCCTATTCACATTTTAAGGATGTGCATTGAAGTAAGCATCTACAAAATGTACTGCTCTTCTTCCCTGGTTCATAAATGTTATTGATGATAGTCCTGGCTCAAAAAAATGCTTTTTAGAGCTGTGGAACATTTCTATGTTAAAGTATGGCTAAATATGTTGGAGTGGCAATCATCTAAATAAATGAAATGTATTTCTGCTGAAACAAAAAACTACTGAAAAATGAGGTAGATTCTATTAAACATCATATATGTGGGGTCTACAACACTACTTCCTGCAAATATGGAGAGAGGAATACAGCTTGGGTTCTAGCATTTGCTGACTGGAAAGATAAACTATAAAAGCAATAGGATAGTTGCCAGGACACAGATCTCTGTGCTAAATATGATTTAATGTAGTTTGTAAAAATACAGATACAATTAAATTTATTACAGAAAAACAACTGGTGTTTTCAATAGCATGAATATATACTTCTCCCTGCAGAAACATTACTCAATGAAAGCAGCAGAAGACAGTTTCTAGGATCATAAGAAAGAAAAGATGTTTTGTTGTTGAATTTATTTGTTTTGAAAAATTGCATTGCATGTTATAGATTAAAAAATTTATTTCTCAATATATCTTACAAAAGTGAACCTTAAAATCAGATTTAAAAATGCAAAAAAAATGTTTGCAGGTTGTTTAATTACATGGTATAGTCTTTCTGTGTTTTGGATAGGTGATGCCCTATCCAGCTTACTGCTGCCCACACAACTTGCTGTTGCTTAAAAGTATGTGTTTCAAAAATGTGAACTTCTGAATATTGTTCATCTTTACTTTCAGCCTTCACCTCTCTTGTCTTTTTCCAGTCCCTTATATGAATGGTTACTTAACTTTAACCAAAATGTAAGGGGGCTTTCTGTATTTTTAACACAATAATTCAGTTTTATTTGGTAAGTCTACTTCTGATATTCCTTTTTTTCTTTTCCTATGAAGCACCTCTGGTTTTTCCAAGATGTCAGTTTTGTGCTTGTCCTTGTTAAACTGGTCAGTTATGTACTCATTGAGAGAAACTTTTTAGGAGGCTGAAAGTGCATCAGACATTGTAAGGTGTGAAAAGTGTATTTGTTAACCAGTGTCTGACTCCATTTCTTGTACAACTCCCAGCAGCTCAGGACGTTACTCTTGCAGAAGAGGCCGTATGAGTCTGGTGTGATTTCTCAAATGCACCTGAGTGGAGCTTGGCAGAACAGAGAAGTTTAGCAAAGGCATGAAAAAGTAAACTCAACCAAAGACTGAGTGGTGATACACTAGTAAATATCCTGGTTATGTTATAAATTACATTTGTTTAATAATTCATAACTGATTCTACCACATTGTGAAGTGACTGTTAATAGATGTCCTCCCATTCCTTTGTGCTGTGTTTTACAATAAAAAGAGACAAAAATGTACAGGATGTACATATTCATGAACTGCATTCTAACTTCTGCCTTCTCTTTATCTCACTGAAATATTTGGAGTTTGCACTGTTTGCGCTGATAGCAGAAGTCATTGTTTTTCTCTATAGTGCAATTTGTTAACTTTTACACAAAAGTATGTGAATATGCTTTAGCTTTCTTGGGACCTGTTCTAGTCTATTATAAAAAATTGTCAGCTAAAAATGACCTTGGAGAGTTTTGTTTTGCATTTTGTTTAAAGAAAGTATTGCAGAATATAATTGCAGCTATCCTACTAGAGAACAAAAAGAACAAAAAATACTTGCTTGTCTCAGTGACATCAGCCTGGGGACAGACTTATAAGTACAGGATTTGGGTTGTTTAAACACCTGGAACTGCTTCACTCTGTGATCTAAACTGTTATTTTCTGCTAAGTTCTCATTTCTGCAACCTACAATTGTACTCTGCACAGGGAAATTTAAAGACTTGGTAAATACTGAAGAAAAACACATAGCCTACATGCTAACATGTAGATACCTCTGACATCAAAGTTATTTCAAACAAATCATTGAGGGTGGAAAGCTACAGGATGTTCATAGGGAAAGAGTAAAAGACTGTAAATAGACTAGAAGGAGTTGGTAACATCAGCCCTGGATTCACATTAGAGCTGTGATTAGGAACAGGCATGCATAGCTATAGGTGACAGAGCAGACACATACATCTGCAAACATGATGCTATAGCATACACATACATCTGCAAACTCAGAACTGAAGTTTTGGAGGCAAAGTCTTGAGATCAATGAAAGAGAATTTCTTAAAAAGTACAATATAGACTGGAAAATCAAGTTACAATGAATGGCAAGATAGCTGAAATTAATTACTGAAATGAATTTATTAATTAAAATGTATTTTAAAATAAGTACATTAAAAGGGAGTAAAACATTTTCCTACACTGTGTGAACAAATTGCAAATTATATACTTTTAAGCTGGTCAGTGATAGAGGAACAGATCCTCGGCTTTTTATTTATTTGCTGTTATACAGTTATACTCAACCAATACTCCAGACACCACAAAACAACATGATGAAATGGGTCATAAATCCTGAGTTTCAAAATCAGCCTGGAGAACTCACTGAGGTTGACTGATGGTCTTGAAAAGTTGAAATAATTTAATAATTAGACCTACTTGGACAGAGTTTCTTCAATATAATAAGGACATTACAGTTCCAGTCTGTGAAATGAGTCTTCAGCTTATGGAAGTGTCTCTCCATAGGGAACCCAGTGTTTGTCTCTGTTCCAGACATACTGGTAGTTACCAAACCAAAGCCCAATATATTTGCTGGAAATCACAGTCTGCTTTAACACCTTTAGCTACGTGGTTTTAGTTTTCATTTATACAGTTTAAATTTTATTGCTGTCGCTTTCACTCTTGCAGCTGGTATAGTGTCGGTTTTCCTACAACTGAAGGACTTAACTTTATTGAAGGTTGTGCTTCCTAATATCCTTTGGTCTTAATGGTCCTTTTATTTTGGTGGTGGTTATTTATGAATGAATAGTGAGGAGGGCTTATTTAGGTTTTCTGACATACCAATGAATATGGGCACAATTTAAGCATTTGTGAAATTTATGTCGTTCATATTCACAATTTTTAAAGTAAGTGTCTTACTTTTCATTAAAAAATGTATTTTCTATTTAGCCTTGGAAAAAGTAGTCTGAAAGTTTTGTATTTTCCAGTATTTGGGTAATGGTGACTATTTCTACCCTATTAAACATTTTACAGTGTTTTCTTAGAATGTTAAATGATCTTCCTTCATCTGCGAAAGTGGATAGAAGATAAGGGAAGGAGAAGCTTAAGAAAAAGCTAATCTGATGCAGTATGTGATGTACAGAAAACAGTATTTCTAACAACATCCATGCAGGTGTTTGGGGAATATGTATGTTGTCTGAACTCTGGTAGATGTATAGTGAAGTGTAATTAAGCTGAAGAAGGTACCAAATATTTTTTCTCTGTACCCAGTTTAATAACTTTTGATGGACAATTTAATTTTACAATCTTCAGGCTTTTGGGAGAACAGGAGGCAGGTTCAAAGCCCATCAGCTTCTCATCAGGCAGTAAGAAAGGAAGGGGGCAATGATAACACTTTGTTCCTGGATTGTCTGAAGAAATTACATTTTTAAAATTGAATTGGAAGATGTAGATGACAGAAAATTGATGCCCAGGTGATAGTGATAAAGTGATAAAATGCCTACAGAATGAAGGAAGATAGATGTGAATATGTAGATCCTTGGTTGCATGCGATCTTTTTCAGCACAACACAATTTAAAACTGTATAGAACTCCAAAGATCATCAATCTATTGTGCATAAATAGCTGTAGTTATCTAGCATGATCCATGTTGTTATTTTACACTTCTCACAAAGTCAACACCTTAGATTTCTCTTCTGAAAGGATTCTCTCTCTCTCTCACTGGAGATATTCAGGATCTGTTTGGACACAGTTCTGTGCCACGTGCTCTGAGATGACCCTGCATGAGTAGGGTGGTTGGACCAGATGATCCAGTGTGGTCCCTTCCAGACTTAACCATTCTATGATTCTCTGAAAATCAATCTGGGGATATCAAAAGAACTTTTTTACTTGGAACATAGTATGTAGAGCAGTTTTTAGGTAATGTCACTTAGAAAAAACATGGGCTGTTCAGTGAACACCAATACCCAATTCAGTTGGGTATTGTTCAGAAAATGTGGTATTAAGATGGGATGGAGGTTCAGTGACCCTAATAGCCCCATTCTTAGATGTGCTTTTGATCTAATGTACCCTAGTTGGTCATTGATGCCAGGTGTCAGTGCTCATAGGAATTTCTCAAAGTCAATTTCTCATAGTTTGTCAGCATTTTAGCAGTCTGACAGAAAAAATCCATCTTGAAATGGCCTGTGAATGGCAGCAGGCTGTGTGTGAACTATATTTTGCCCTTTAATTTTATCCTGTGTACTAACTACCCAGATGTAATAATGCAGCTCAGAAACTCTTAAATGAAGGGCAAAAAATGGCTCAAGAGATTCCACATTTTAAAATTTTTTTTTGGGTAGCATCGTTTTTATTTCCACCTGACTTTTGTTATTAGATACAATAGCAACTGGTTACAGCAGTACAAATTTTATATCTGTAATCCATGTGCTGTTTAAAGTGGCACTTCATTCATACTCTGAGGTTTGCATTCTTGAAGTTGTTGATATTCTCAAAGTAAAGATTATCGTACTTTTGGAAAATTATTTTGAAACATCTGTTAGAGGTTGTAAGGAAAATAAAATTATTTGTAAGCAAATAATTACATAAAATTTTCAGGATTTTAAATAAAACATTTTTTTGGTGCTGACAATCTTGTAGAGATGCAACATACATTATGGTGTGATTGGATAGCAGTATCAGCACAAAGGTTGTTCTGGCTGTAAATGTGTTTCACAAACAAACTGTGTGGTTTGATGCAGATCAAGTGAGTCATATCTAGTTGTCAGAATTGTTGCTTTAGTAATGAGTGGGTACACTGCACATAGATAAAAAGAGCAAGATTAAATAGAACGTTTGGTTTGTTGTACAGATTACCAGCATGGAAAACCTGTGAGAAAAAATTTCCTACCTAGTAAGCCCTTATGTTGCTTTTTTTAAATTTCACATATTGAAGCTAAAGATTAAAATTAATCCAGTTTGTTAGCAGAATGTATCACATTTTAATGTCTTACACAATTCATCATTCATATTCATTGAGCTTAACATTAGCCTTTTCTTATTTTCTTCTTCTCATCTAATGCCATTGTTCAATGAAATTTTCTTTTGGTATGTTCTTCTAGATACAGGACCCAAGTGCTCTAGCAACTGCTAATATTTATGTCTTTCAATACATCAAATTACATCAAAAGCCCCATTTGGACTGGCATTAATTAATACTTCATCTATTCTCGTTAAGTTCTCTTTTTATTTGTCATGAATGTATCTCTTTTTTTCTCTTTCTACATGAAACAAATAGAAAGAATGCTAATAAAAATCTAAATTGAACTCAGTGAACTAAATCTAAAGTGAAGTCAGTTCTTCTAATTCCAGCAAAGAGAGAGAGAATTCAAACAAATCCACGTTAGTTTCTGAGATAAAGGAAAATATCCTAGATAATCAAAAATACTAATTATTCTGCATTTCTCAGACTCCCAAGACCTCAGCCATTTAGAAAAGAGAACCAGCACTAATCCAAGGTTGAACTGAAAATTTGTCAAAATGAAGCAAGTGGGAATTTTATTGGTTTTTTCTGTATTTTTTTACATGTTGAATGCTTTTATTATTTTCAAGTTATTTTTTATGTGTACAGAAAAACAGAGTAACAGATAATGTCTTTCAGACTCAAATCTTTCATACTGTACCTCCTCCTAGCACTCAGGTAATTGGAACTAAAATTGCAAGACTGATAAGAAAAACTGCTGGAGTACGCTTTAGAGTAGGTTTAAAAGGCATATTTCTTCCAGACTTACCTGAATGAAGGCACTGCATTTAGAGTGGATTCCTATAAGTGTTTACATTAATGGTAGTGTATTTGGAATCTGTTGCAGTTAAAAGAAATGCTTCCTTTCTAATTTTTTTATAAAAGTATTGTACAAGATCAGAGGAGTTGTGATTGCTAGCTGACTACTTTCATAATGGAAGAAGCTAGTATCTCTCCAAAGTACAATGCAAAGTAGTTTCCAGTGTTTCACAGTCTAAAACACCATGCAGGAGCCTTAAAACCTGCAGTCCTTGGTATGCAGTGTGCATCAAGCAGATATATGGGCTCTGTCTCATTCTTTCTAGTCCTGTTAGAATACATCAAGGGACAAAGCCTCAGGTAATAAAATTGTCATTTTAAGCTTAAATGATAAATGGAAGATCCTGTGATTGGAGTGCAGTATTTGGAGCTGTAGACATTGTGTGTTTGTGATTGTGCCAAAATGCTGTGCAGCCAGCTTTTGTGTTTCCAAGGTAATCAAGAGACTGGTTATAAATATAAGGCAAGATGTAAAGATATTCTGTGAAAATGATCAGGAAATGCCACAGTTTGAGAAGGAGACTGCAGCATGAGTGTTGTGCCCTGTGTGAGACAAAGGTAGTTGGGATGTCTGTGTTTTGCTTTACTCCCAACACATTACAGCTCATGGCTGTGGGTGCTACCAGTGCCAATATCTGGTCCACTGAACTCAGGCATTTCTCTGGAATTAACATTTTCTAGTTTTATCATAAAGCTTTCAAACAGCAGTTCTTGCAGCCCTCCTTCAATATGTCCTCTGGTGTCTTCTGTACCTGAGGATGAGGTCAATGTCCCCTGTGGGGATGATCCTTTTTTTTTTTTTTTTTACATGCTCTTCCCTGCTAGCAGTCAAAACAGAAGCAAAAGGAAAAAAGGAGAAGAGTTGAGAAATATGGGGGTTAATGCTGTGAGGTAGGTACAAACAGGATTTTGTTAAAAATGAAAAGAGGTGGGGTAGAGGTAGATAAAAAGAAATCTGAAATAATTGTTTTGTAGAATATGGCCTTTACACATAGGCAGAAATCTTTCTCTTCACTTCTGTCAGAAGACAGTCAAATCTCGTCTCTCAATTAGAAAGAAAAATACTCATCAAACACATCTCATCACTGGAAAGCTAATGATCCACAGCTGCTAGTCTGAAAGGGCTGGCTTTTTTTCTGAACAGTAGGAAGTGTTAATAATTTTGGATAAGATTTCTCTTTAAAACATACTGTAGTTTGCAAAAGAATAGGATATTCAATATCCTGACTTAAATTAATTTTTGAAGTGTTGTACACTAGGGATAGTGTCATGTGTCTCTCTGAATGATGATTTAATGCATGTGTCTCTCACTAAGAGTATAAACTGAAAATGACCAGTTCATACCTGTGACTCTGAAAACTTTGATCTCATGGGAGAGATCAAAAAGGCCCTTCCTTATATTCTTCTGTATAGGAAATGGCAGTTGTATTAAACTGTAACCTTTGAGACTCACACTCATCTCTTAAAATAGCAAGCTTGTTTCAGTAGCGATGAGCATCCTTTTTTTACACACACAGCCATTATTTTCTTGGAAGCTATCTTGTCAGATACAGTCCACTAGATGCTTTACACACATGGACAACTCTCAGAAATGTTCTTTTATACTTATTCATTAGTTTTTCTGGTTTGGGACTTTTTGGCCTATATTAATGGAATGCTGTTTTACTTCTCCACCTTTCAGGAAGGTTTGTACATATCACTTCTTCTCTTTCACCTCCACTATCAGGCCTTTCATCCATAAGAACTGAGTTCTGGAGTTTTCTTGCTGTTCTGCACCAGATTTTGGATTTGCTTTTGTTTACTTAAAAGTTTTGTCTGATACTGGAAATCTGCTTGTTTTCTCTCATACACATTTCATGAGTGCATTTCTTGTCTGGGAAGAATAATGAGGCCATTTAGGTCAGAGGGCCATAACTGTGCTGGTCTCATGCAGCACACATTTCATTTGTGTTGCAATGCTTGTGTAGTGCCTGTCTGAGACAGTTGCCTGAAAGGAGAAACTGGTTAAAATTCAGCCAGACTAGATGGAAATTAAGGTGGCATGTCAGCAAAATCATCTTCAGGAGATGACAGGTGTAATATCCACACTTTTGAATGGCATGTCCGTACAATTTGTAAAAAAGGTAAGATCTTAATATGTTTTAATGGCTGTACTTTGAGGAATTAATGCCCTTGAAGGTCATTTGGCCTTTAGAAACTTCAAGTGAGAAGCGTTTGAATTGGAATTCGTCAATATTCTGGAGTACAGAGTACATGGTGACCATGTTCCTCAGACTCCAGTCAGGTCCCATGTCTCTTGAGAGTGTGTGTAGATGGTTGGCTTTTTTTCCTGTGGTGCCAGGGAGTGTTTAAATAGTACTTCATTTCTTAATCACTTTTAAACCAAAGTTCATCTGGGGCCCTTATAAAGACTGTATGTGTTGCCTTTTCTTAACAGGTAATCTCTAATATTTACTTTTCTGATACTTCATGCTTTTTGCTGGCTTCCAGAGCACCCTTCAGCATGCATCCATTGACTCAGGTTATTTCTGGGGTTAAAGCATGCAAGGATATTTTGCTTTTCTTTTGAGACACAAAATATGTTGTAAGTTGGTTACATCTAATTTGCCACTCTCTTATAGACAGCAAGGTCACAGAGCAGTTCTTGAATGAGATGAGATACTGCTTACTTCTATTGTGGTTTTAAGCCTAGCTGGAGATGGAACACCACATAGCCACTTGCTCAAACCCCTCCTCTCTTCCCCCACGTCCTGGTGGAATGAGGAGGAGAATTGAAGTAAAGTTTCTATGCTGAGATAATAACAGTTTAATAATTGAAAGTAAAGTGAAATGCCATAATAAAGGGAAATAAAAATAATAATGGTAATTAAAAAAATACCCAAACAAAACAATGCAATGCAGTTTCTCACCACTTACTGACCCTTGCCAGACACCTCTTCCTGAAACCACATCACCTCTGCTTCTGGGTTAAGTCCCCCTGGTTATATATACTGAGCATGATGCTTTGTGGTGTGGAAATACCCCTTTGGTCTGTTCCAATCATCTGTGCCAGCTGTGCTCCCTCCCAGTTTATTTTGAATACCTTCCACTGGCAGACCATGAGGCAATTTGGAAAAAAGGCCCTTGACTTTGGATAAACACAACTCAGCAAAAAAACCAAAACATCAGTCTGTTATCAGCACCATTCTCATTCTGAATCTGAAACAGCTACTAGGCAGAAATTAACTCTACCTTAACTCTACTTACAGCTTCCAACCAACACAGCTTCTTATGCATTACCATGTCTAACAGATTTCCTTTTAAACTAAACAACCTTAAAAAAACATTTTTCTTTCCATTAAAAAATTCTAGAAGTGCCAATATCCTTGTTCTTGTCTCATGAACACTGCTTTTTCAGTTCTTTCAGTAATTATCATGTTTGTCTTTCAGTTCTCATGAACACTGCTTTTTCAGTTCTTTCAGTAATTATCATGTTTGTCTTTCAGTTTCATAGGCTTGCATATACATAGTAAAGAGGGGTAGAAAGTGTGGGGTGAGGTAAGTTACCTGATCTTGAGAAAGATTACCTAAAATGTAGACCTATTTTTTGCTTTCTACGTGGGTGCTTGTATTTGATAAGAGCATTTTGTTTTAATTCCAAACAAAAATCTACCAGAAGACTATTAAAATCTGCATTTTATTCTCACTGAATTTTGTATACATCTTGATGGCTAATTTGGGAAAATGAGCTCTGTTTTGGTTTACCTAGGTATTGGCATTGCTTTAGGTTTGCAAGTTCTGTAGCACAACACCTTCAATCTTTTATAAGGCATTAGAAATACTCAAAGGCATTACTATTTGGATGAAAAGGCTTATCAAGATTTCTGGATGTTTATCCAGCTGTAGTACATAGTGTGATTTGCTTTCACTTTTTTTTATTTTTGTTGTTTCATTGTTTTGTTTTTTGTTGAAGAAAAAAACACCTGGCTTTGTAGCTGTGTCTACAGCTGGCTTAAATAAAAAGGGGGTTCATTGACAGGGAAAATTGGAGGTAAAAATGGTTTTGGTTTGGCCCTATCTTAGTCCAATTATTTTTAGTTCTTTCCTGTAAACCATTAATTTTGTAGCAGCATTGGTAGGGAACAATGTCTAGACAGTGGTGTATGGAGCTGGTAGTGGGATGGGTTTCTCCCATGGGTGGTGGTGGGATGACCAATTGATCCCATTCTGAAGAACAGCCCCAGTTATTTAGGCACACATCTCTAGGAGATGTAACCCAACCAGGCTTCTGGCAGCCCCTAGTCATAGAGCACTTGAGCTGCTTTGAGCTAACACTGCAATAAATCAAAGTTTTCAAAGTAGTGGCCTTAGGGGGCTTCTCAGCATTCTTTTTAAACCCATTTTTGATGAATCTGTGGTCAGTTCTATTTTACTATAATTTCATTAAAATAATAATACCATTTTAGCTTTTACTGGGATTTCTTGCTAGTTTTCCATGCAAAAGACTCTGATTGCTACTTCTGCTTGTTGTATGACATTATTACAAAATGACCATGTTCTTTTTTTGTAAATAGCAGATTAGTCTTTAATCAACTCTTGTGCCACCTTACACTGCTACAGGGTTGTTTCAAAGCTATAACCAGATTAAATAACATGCTGAGGTCTTCTTTAAATTTATCACATCCCTGTGACCTACAAGAAAAATGGAGAGGGACTTTTTACAAGGGTATGTAGTGATACAACAAGGGGTAATGGCTTTAAACTGAAGGAGGAGAGGTTTAAATTAGATATTAGGAAGAAATTTATTATTGTTGAGGATGGTAGCACTGGAACAAGTTGCCCAGAGAAGTTGTGAATGCCTCATCTCTGGAAGTGTTCAAGACCAGGTTGGATGAGGCTCTGAGCAGTCTGATCTAGTGAAAGATGTCCCTGCTTGTGTTGAGGGGAGTGGATCTAGGTGACCTTTAAGGTCCCTTCCAACCCAAGCCTTTCTATGATTCATGAAAGCAACTAACCTTTCTTAAAATGCAATCTTATTTTTATGCTCCTCTGCATTATTCACAAAAGCATTATTTTATGAGAGAACAATTAATATTCCTCTTCATCACAGTACATCAATTTTTCTTTTCCAAGAATTAATGTAGGAAGGATTGAGAAGGGTAGTAGTTGTATTGTGGAGGTAAGCGTGAGCCAGCGTGTTGAGCGACACTCCACAAGGAGAAGTGGATTTCTTTAGAATTGTTTCCATTTATTTGCCTTAACTCTGCACAAGAGTTTAATGCTGATTTCAATAACTTTTTTTCCTGCCTTGTCTTCTAGCTTTTTCTTTTTGTGGTCTGGAACTTTGAGCTCTACATGATACCACTGGCTTTGTTGCTGCTGCTGGCATGGAACTACTTCTTGATCGTATCAGGAAAAGATAACAGGCAACATGATACAGTAAGTCTTCTCTACTTCAAGGGCATATATGTTCTTTTAGGTAAAATTTTTAAACTGGGTTTAAATATAATATCTTTTTCAAAATGTCTCTCTTACAATGTTCAATGGACAATTTTCCCACCTGCAATTTAATTTTATTCTGTCTGTCCAATAAGTGCATCTGATTTTGTTGAAATGTCACGTAAAAATACAATGGAACATGCACTATCTAGAGAATCTGTTTTGTGTGGGAGCAGAGAGGCTTATTGTTGAGGAAAAGACAAATTCTTAGAAAAGATTTTCTATGGCTAAGTCCTTATGTTGCATTTTTTATTAACATGTTGAATTTAAAAATTAGACTTATTCCAGTTTGTTAATAGTTTCCGAATGTATCACATTTTACTGTATTTCACAACTCATCATTAATATTCATTGAGCTTCATATTAGCCTTTTCTTATTTTCTTCTCCTCATTTATTGTCATCATTTAATTAACATGTAGTTGGGATATAATGTAGCAAACATTTACTAATTACTGGTATTTATTAATAATATTAAAATGGTTTAGATTTTCAGGAGTACATATTAAAAGTTGAAGTTGTATTCTATGCTGTACAAATTTTTTAGCATCCTGGCAGTTAAAGGATTTTGCATGCCGTACTGCTGAGCCTTATGAATTCGATATTTGTACTAGTTTTTGTATCCCAAAAGCAGCGTGTTGTCTACTACTTTATGATCTGAATGGATAACTCTATGGGCAGGAGAAAAATCTAAAACAGATCAGATAATTGGGCTCTGAGGACAGTGGTTAATGGAGGTCAGTAACAAGTGGACTACCACAGTACAAGGTCCTGTTTAACATCTCTTCCAGGAGATGATAGTGCACCCCCATCAAATTTTTGAGTTACATCATGTGTGTTGGACCATTTGACACTCTGGATTTGCCACTCAAAGGGATCTAAGTGGGTTGGATAAATGAACTGATAGGAGTCCCATGAAATTCAGAAGGAAGAATCCTGCTCTTGGGGAGAAATAACCTGTTGTGGTGATATAGAGTGGAAATAAGTTGTCTGAAAGCAGCTGTCTGAACTGGGCGTAGGGGTCTTAGAAGGCAGCAAGGTGATCAGAAGCACAGGTAGTGGATTGAGGGAAGTGGTTATCTCCACTCTTCAGCACTTGCCAGAATGCATCTAGAATAGTGTCCAGTTTGGGGCATGCCAGTTCAAGAAAGTCATTGATTTACTTCAGCAATTGAAGAGAAGCTGAGGGAAGTGGACTTAGAAGATCCTGTTGAATAAAAGGCTTTTAGTGACTGGAATCCCCTATAAGGAGGTTAACAAGAACATGGAGCTAGACTGCACAAGTGATCTGTGGTGGAAGAGGAAACATGCTTCATTTGAAACAAAAGAGGTTCAGACTACGAAACCTGTTTTGCCATGAGAATTGTTAAGCAGCAGAAGAGGTTGCTTAGGAAACTGCAGTTGTTATAGGAAGTTTCCAGGACCTGACTGAGTAAAGCTCTGAGGAACCTGATCTGACCTCATGGCTGACCCCACTTTGAGCAGGAGTTTGGAAATCCCTTCCAGCCTGAATGACGCCCTAATGTATTGCAGCTGCAGTTATTACAACCCATACAGCCCTGATCCTAACTGTTGTTACCTGTCTACATCACTAAGACTGTTATGCTTCCAAGGATCATCTAAAAATAAGAGTGAGAATGGTAAAGGTATTCCCTAATCCCAAATGTGATTACATTTATGGAAAAAGTCTAAGATCAAGATTTAAAAGATGCTATACTTAAAACACAGCCCATTGTCTCCTGATGGCTGAAGTGCTTAAAGCTTCCCAACCTGAAGATTTTATGAGTACCTGAAATCCCTGGTGAGAGGAGAAATTTCATTTGTGAGCATACAAATACATTTCATTTCTCTCTGAAATACCACCTGCCTGGGAAGATTATCTGATCATGTAACTTTTCTAACAAACTAATGAAGCTAGTGATGGACTCTGTTAAGAATACCAAATGCTGCTCCTAAAACTTTCCTCTTGCTGAGAGTGCTTCATACCAAGCTAATACAGCCTATATCAAGCAACCATGTTGATCCCACATATTTGGTATCTGTGCCAATTATGACCTTGTTTTCATAATGATTTAAGTTTGGTTATCATCATGTTGAGCATCTGCCTTGAGTGAAATAATTTGCAGATTTATTGTAAGCCTTTATAACTCATGAGTCTTCAGTATCGTTAGGAGCAATTTAAATACCTACATTTTCCTATGCAGAGTGTAAATTTTATCTAAATTAATGAAGCAATGTTTCCTAGTGGCTAGAGCATGTTTCAGCATTCATGTGATCTGGCTTCTCTCCCCAAGTCTTCAGAGATTCCTTGTGTGTCTCTGTGAAATCATTGACTACTTATCTTAAATATATCATCTAACTTTAGAAGTTACTTTGAAATCCTAAGGCTAATGATAAGACACAAAGATAAATATATTTGTTATCTGATTAATATTAGACAAGAATAGTTAAAAATTGTATATGGTTTATACTTGTTTAATATCTATGGAACATACTTAAATTTGGGACCATGCAAAGCAGCTCAGAAGAGTTGATTTCCATTGTAATATCTCTTTAAGAAGACAATTGTCAATTTTCTCATCAGTCCGGGTGCTAGGACCACACTTCTGCTGGTCAATGATTAGTGATCACCGAGTTTCTGTCCGGATATGGCAGACCAGCCTTAACTCATCCTTGTTTGACCGTCTCTTTAGATAAGATACCATTTGCTTTTTCCTTCTGGGCATCAAGGGTTTTTTAAAGTAGTTTGAAACTTGTTTCCTCATAGAGAAATTCACCTGCCAAGCAAGGATCTGGGTACCTCTATTATAACATGAGCCTGTGCTTCTTGTTTGAATGCAAATATTGTTATTTTGCCATTTATTACGACTCCTAACAAGTTATATGTGTGAGTCTTTTCTTGAATTCAAGGAGAAATATGGTTGGGGCAAGGAGGGCACCCAAGTATATTTCCTAGTAGGAGAAAAGTCAATTGGAATGCCCAACAGAGGTGAAGTAGCATACTATATCTCCATGGATTCAGTTGGACTCCTTGTAGGATTGATGCTCATTGTGGTTTTAATCTAACACTGAGCAAATTTCCAAAAGAAGAACTGGATTCCCTATCTTCTGTGCATTTTGATCAAGATTAGTTTGTATTTCTGAAAGATATGCTCTCATGAAATAGGAAGTCTTGCATTAAACATTGGTGTAAGTGACTGTAGATAGATGTAGATTTAATGGATAGTTCTGAACTGAACCAAAACAAATTAATTTCTATCATTGAGTCATGTGGCAGGTGTCAAAATCTGCCAGTATTAAGCGAGAAAAAATACTAAGATGACATTCTTAAGGCTTTCTTCTAAATTTTGCAGTAACATTTTTGCTTGAAGTACACACTGTTGCTTTCTCCGAAGTTACTTTCACTTCCTTATAATTGTACTCGTGAGTACAATTATGTGAGTATCTGACCTCACAAAATAATTTATTTTTAGCAAAGCTGTTGTTGTATTAAACCATGATCACCTAAACACACAAGACTAGAACTGAGTGAATCTTACTAAGCTGAGATTTTTTTTCTTCTCCTGCCTTTCTTCCATCATCTTTTTCACATTGTCTGTGGGGTTGGTATCAACTGCTGCGTTACTGTCACCACTTCCTGCTGCTCCTTGTCACCTGTGCTGGATTTGTGTGGTGGGGAGAAGTGCTACCCCTACACATAATAGAGCATGGCATGTGACAGACTGCAAACTAACAGAAAGTATGGTGGATTGAAAAGCTTATTTTCAGTATTTTTAAGAAGCTGTTTAGTGCTTTGATGATTTCAAATACACCAAAAAAAAAAAAAGCCTGTCACCTTTGCAACTTGGAGAAAACAGCAGTACTTCTGTCTAATGTCTGGGATCTTCTATTTCTAAGCAAAAGTCACAGTCATTTATAGCTGCATGGAATTAATGGGGGAAAAAGACTTGTTGGTTTTGGTTTTGATTTTTTTTGTTACTTGTGCATTTCTACTTTAGGCTATGTTCTGTGTGTTCTGACTGCCTGCTGGAGCTGCCTAACTTAAGGAATGGTCAGATAATCTCTCAAAGTGGTTTAAAATGTTCCCACTATCCAGCTGCTCTTTTCCCTTTCTCTGGGATGAAACAGTTGATTATATGGTTGGAGTGTGTTATATGGAGATTAAACACAGTTTGCATAGCTATGAATATATATTTTTTCCCTCTGTACATAAGCCTAGGTACCACAATTAGGACAAACTGTGACAGTCTCTCAGCTGTTGATCTGTAATGCTTAACTGCTCTAACTGGCACATTGGATCTCCTCTGGTGACACTGTAAGTTCTTGTTCAGCCATGACCAAATAGGTTGCAGACAGGGACCGCAGGTAATTTTCTCCTCTGTCCTGCCTGTGGAGTACTGTGAAGTACACATCTGGAAGGACAACAACCAGTTGCACAGCTCTTATTGACAGCAGGGACTTGGTTTTTACAACTAGGGTACACTTTTTGAGGATTGAAGACTACTAGGAAGAGATTCACTTCATTCCATGGGGCAAAATCTTCTTTCCCAGATACTGTCCATCCTGATGAGGAAAGCATTAAACTAAAAATAAATGGGGGAGGGAGGTGATGGGGACACATAAAAGTGATTCCTCAAGTGAGGAATCACAGAATAGTTTGATTTGGAGCAACAACTTCCACCAGACCATGTTGCTCAAAGCCCTGTCCAACCTAGCCTTGGAACTCTGCCAGGGATGGGGCACCCATAACTTCTCTGGGCAACCTTTTCCAGTTCCTCCCTACCCTCACAATGAAGAATTTCTTCCCAATATCTAATCTAAGCCTGCCTTCAGTCAGTTTGAAGCTACTGCCCCTTGTCCTGTTGTGAAATTGGTGGTCTGAGTTGGCAAGAAAAGGAAGTCCTCAAAACCAACCCAACAAGACAGATGTGCCCCCCAGGCCAGGTATATGCACACAAATAAGGAAATGGCTCTGGAAAAGTCTCTCACACCCTCTCTGAGAACCCAGCATGTCCGAGGGAAGTAAATTAGCATGCACATTAGGTACATTAGTGTGCACAATATGGGAACCAGCAGGAGTTCAGAGGTCCACATGCAGCTGTATTCATTCACAATCACAGAGACATGGTGAAATTGCTGTCATGTCCATTATGCAGTGTATGCACTCTGGCTTTTTAGTCAGCACAGGTGAGAAGGTGAGGAGTGGGAGTTACTTTTCATTCCAGCAAAGGGAAGATGATAAAGGGATCAGAGCGTCTGGCACACAAGGAGAGGCTGAGCAAACTTGTACTGTTCTGCATGGAGGAAGGTTCTTGATAAATGGCTGAAGGGAGTGGGAGAGAGACATAGCCTCTTCTCAGTGGTGCTCCATCACTGGACAATATCAATGGCCACAAAGCAAAATACGTGAAAATTCATCTGACCACAAGAAAGCACTTTCATTGTGACTGTGGTGACAACCAGGGCCAGATTGCTATGACAGGTTGTGAAGTGTTCATCTGTGGAGATATTCAAGACCTTTCAGGACATGGTCTTGGGCAACATGCTCAGAGGTAACCTTGTTTGAGAAGGGAGGTTGGGCTTGATGATGTCTGCTTGATTAGGGAGCAGAGGATGGCTCTGCCAACATCTGCCACTCTGATAGTCTCTCAACTGAAGATACTAATCTTTCTCTCCTTTTGTTCTGTTATTTGTTAGGGATTTGTTTCAAAGTTATTTAATATTTAAGAGAAGAATAATGCACATTCTTGAAGGTACCTGTGAATGTTCTTCTGCCATATGTACTCCAATGGAGAAGAGGTTTGATCACTTCATATCTTGCATTGATAGTTAATACTTAGAGCCTTTAAGGAAATATTAAGTAGCCAATTTCCTTTTGAATTTATGAGATACACATGTTATTGCATAGCAAATTATGCTAAACAGCTGGGAGTCAATGTGCCAGACAAATTTTTTTATGAATTTGCATAATAGAGTGTGTATGTATATATATATATATAAACACTATATTTTAAGAATTATATAAAATGACAACAAGGCATCTTCTAACTTCTTTGTAGGTTTTCTCCTACATAGACTTTGATTATTTATATGTGTATGTTTCTATTAGACGTTAGAAATAGCCCTGTTTAGGATGAAATTTTGAGAACAGAAGAAAAATAATTTTATAAAAGACAGCCTTTTATTTTAAGATTTTAAGCAGTTTTCTCTGGGTACTTTTCTGTAGTCCTCCAATACGACTCAAATCTTCATGTGTGTTCTGGAAATTGCCAAGTTAAAAAAAAAAAGTGAAAATGAGGAGAATGATGCTTATGAATATATCCATCTCAGTGAATTCTTTTTCTTCACTCAAGAAAAGGTGGTCAGCACAATGAGCTTGAGTTGGTCATAGAAGCCCAGCCCACTTGCATGTAGGAGATCTTTTCTGATTAGAATCCTGTCACTTTGTTCTAGGAGCCAGTCAACAGTGTCTGTCATAGCACTGTCAGGTGGATTTGGTGCTGCTTCTGTTTGGGGCTAAGAGTGCCACTTTGCAGTATATTCAGTGCATAAATTAACTCTAACAGGAAAGTGCCTGACTTTAACCAACTGTTTTCCTAGAAGTTGAAAACCGAGTTACCAAGTAAGTTAACAAGCAGGAACTTGATTTTTCCTGTTTCTTCACTTTGTAGTGTTAATGACTGAGTCCTTACGGTCCTTACATTCAAAGGCTTTCATGTGCCAATGAATACAGGACAAACACCAAGTGCTTCAGATCCCTTGCCAGCGTGGTACTTTGGGATTTTGAAATTCTATTCTGAAATTCAGAATTATATTCTGAAATTCTATTCAGAAATTCTATTCTGCCGGGAAATCTGCAGAGATTTCTAACTGCAGACTAAATTCTTGCTGTGAATTATTGGAAAAAATAAATGTCATTGCCCCTGTGCTCTAGCTAGATGATATCTGGAATTTGTCATTTGCACAAGATATGAAAGGACTTTGTCAGGTGAGCAAGTACATTTTCCTTGCTTTCTGACTGTTCTTTCCTGAGAAGTTTTGCCTCTGGTACGATAGCAATGGAAGTAGCCACAAACCACCCCCCCCCCCCACATGATGGCTGCTGGGAGCACATAGGGTTAGCCGCAGAACAGTATGAGTGTGAAGCAAGCCAGATTTATGAGTCTAAAAGTAAGGAAAGCATGATTGTTTTTATATAATTATTTTCAATGTTATGCAGAACTGATTTTACCTTGTATTTTCTAGCTCCTAACTAATCATAAACTTTGTCTTCATTCATTATCAATAAAATAAGTTAGAAGGGCTTTTGCAGATGAGTCGTAATCTGTATGTGTGGGCAGGGTGGGTGCTGCCAAAGAACAAAGATTACTGGCAAAATGTGCCTGAATATTGTAGTCCAATAAGAATCATTGTCTCCACAGAGATGTTTACATTTTTTTCAATGTGATCTATACAGTCAAGAAAAAAATATATAATGTAGTGCTCCACAATGGGACAGGGTGGGTTTTCTTTTAATATATCAGAACAGAAACATAAAAAAGTCAGCTTAATCATGCATTTAAATTTTGTTGATCAAGTCTAATTTTTATGACTGCACATAATCATTGAAACTGGACAAATTTGCTCTAGATTGCATCATAATGTTTGGTGGCCTGCTGCATTTAAGTGGAGAATTATCTTTATGAAAACCTCTCCATAATTTGCCATTAAATGAGACTTGAACAAATCAACAAAAATCTTACATAAAGGTATTTTAACTAAATGTTGGTACTATAAATATTTTAAATGTATTGTGCATCAATTCAATTCAACAGTCTCACAGTAGACTATGTAAAGATCTGCATTGGGCAGTAGGCATTTCTTTTCTGTGGCATTTCTCTTCTCTCTCTTTCTGTAACAGAAAAATATGGTGCTCCAAGTGGCTGTCTGGGCTACAGATAAAAGAGGCTGTCCATGCTTCAATCATAATTCCTGTGCCAGAGGTTTGCGCACAGTAGCAGAGTACGTAGTAAACTCCTTGGTAAAACTTCTCATGCCTGTTCTTACCCCAGAAACAGCTGCAAAACCCAAACACATGACAGAATTGGAAAGCTTTGGCTTGTTCTGGTCATCTGAAAAGGCCAAAACCAAAACCCTGCCCTAAGTATCTCCAGCATTCTTTTAAAAATTGGATCTTTTTTTCCTGTCAGAAACCAGCTGGTTTTTTAATTTAAATTTTGCCACCTTTTATTTCCACAGTCTGTCAATAATGCTGGCATCTAAAATAAAATTGAAGTTCACAGCACAGAGGAAGGATTTTTTGTATGGGACTCTTAAAATGAATTTTTTTTTGCATTTGCCTGAAAGTTTAAAGGGCAATAAGATTCATAGACAGATTATGGTGGCTATTATAAATAATCAGCACTATATAACCTAATTTCAGTTTATTTTCTAGAAAAAATTCCCATAGTAATATGAGATTTTTATTCTTTTTTTTTTGACTTTCTATCATTTTAGCATATTTTCATTGAGCCAAAACTTTAAGGATTTTTTGATTTTACAGTATTTATTTTTTGATTTTACAGTATTTCCAGGGCAAAAATAGCTAACTGAAATAACAACAATATATGTATTACATACATTTTCACCTAAAATATGAAATATAAATTTTTTGTACCAAAAAGTTTGTCAGTTTCAAATCTGAGTGTAATGGAGCACACTCATAAGCTTAATATAACTTGGATAAATGCTATTTTATAACAGAAGCATTATCTGGTTCTACTGGAATGTGTAAACAATATATTTGAAAAGAAATAATAATAACAATGAAAACCTATGAGAAGACATTGTGTTCTTTATAAGATATTTTATCACAAGGCTTTGCCTATGAATTCTAGTTCACAATATTTTGTGAAGGTGTTATTTTTAATAGTCCTGCATAGTAATCTTTCACTGATACTTAGCCAAGCAAAGAATGCAGTTATTTTTATTCTGCTGAACTACAAATAACTGCATACTGGGAGATCTGACATTTCAAGTGTACAGTACACATAGAAGCCTTTAGATGGAGACATACTTCAAATAAACACCTAATATTCAGTTCACACTGCATTGTGTAAATACAAAAGAAAGCTAAAATAAATGAGAACCAAATATTGAAAGAAAATGAAAGAAATGTTATAGTACTTGTACCATGGTAATGTTAAAAATTACTTACTCTTAACTACATTGGGAATTGAATACTGGGGGCATATCAAGCTGGCAAAAGCAAAAAGATTACATGTTCTTGTATAATCAACTGTATTTACTACTGAAACATGTTCCCAAGAAATGTATTATTCTGTAAATAAAAATTGTATTGTTGACATTACAGAACTTTGTGTAATCAGCGGCATGCATCAAAAGGCCTCTGATAGCCATAGTAGTCTCATTTCCTATTCAGAATCAGACTAAGTTACATTATGAGCCCTTCCCAGAATAAGCTAACAAAATGCATTCTGTTAGAAGACGTAATTTGAGTGCCTATGTAAAAACCAGAAAGTAATTTAGTTGAAAAGTACTCATGCTTTTGTTTTTATTCTCCTGTCTTCTGTACTGCAATATATTCAATGTTACAGAGAAGTTATCACACTAATGATCACATCTAGTCGTCCAGTTATTCTAAGTTCAAAACGTGTAAATCTGGTTGGACCCAGATATACTGCACTCCTAAATCAGAATCTGTTAATTTGATTTTTATTTTCCTTAAAAATGTGGTATAAAAGTTGGACATTTTAATGAAGATTTATCTTCTGTAAAGTTTCTCCTTGGCAATTCCAGAAAAGAAGCAGACATCATGTTGTGAAGATGACCACATAACTGCTGCTGTAGTGGGCTTGTTGACAATGGATATCTTTTCTTCAAATTAAGTACCAGGAAATTATCTGGAAAAGCCCAAGTGGTTTTATGCATCCTTCTTAATCCATACAAATTGCATAATTTTATATTACATTTACACTGAGTTGCATGGCTCACAAACTTACAGTACCTTTCATGTCAGGACAATATGAATATAAATCCAAACAGTCCTGAACAGTATAATTCTGACTACATTTATTGCACATCTAAAATGCATTTAGATGCAATTTGGAACCAAATTTCACCCTCACTTTTGATTTCTTTTATAATTTCAGTACTTATGTATGAATATACAAATGTCTGCAGATATTTTGAGATCATATGTAGATATTTTGTTTTGTTTTTACTGAAAAATACCTAGCTTTGAAGGACTACATCAAGTAAGATCTAAGCAGATTTAGAGAAGTTCTAATGAGGGGCATTGTTGAAGTATTAAGCCAGTCATCATGGCTATCTGCAGAGTTAGTACCCATTTTTTTCCCCTTTCCTTTATTTTACATCTCCATGCAGAGCAAAAACCTGGTATTATTAACATGTAAAGATGTCAGAGTATCTTTTGTGCAGGTTTTCCTTTTAGATCAGCTGAAAAACATAGAACAGAGACAATTAATGATGCTTTGCACACTGTGAGAAATGTCAGGCTGATGCTAAGAGAGAAGGACCTTTCATTAGAGGTGGTGTTAAGTTTCAGTGCATCACTTAGCCAGTGATTCTTTCGATTCAGGACATATTTCTAAGTCCTCTACAGCTGTAGGGCTTTGATTAAACATGCCTGTAAATAACTAGAATCGAATTCTGCTTTGCAGGTGTTGAGGTGTTGAGGTTAGAAGTCAAAGTGAATTATTTTCTCAGCAATACTCTCCTCTTTGTTAGACAGTTGATCTTTACAATAAATGCAATTTGTATTTAATGTCAGTTTACTCAGAAGACTGCATTGTAGCCCACAGATGCTGAGGTTTTCTTTGGTGTGCAAATGTGATGGTTGTGCTTCCTTCTGGTGACCTGGTTTATGGTATCTGCTGTGACAGAGCAATGGTTCTCCAATCTTATATGGATTATGAATTGCACAGTATTTTTGGCCTGTGTTTCTTGAAGATGTTGGGAATGGATCAGGAATAATGGCATTACATGCAAATGTAATTCCCATATTCCAATAGGAATTACATGCTGCTGATTTATAAGTTTTTAATAGGCATGTATTGCAGAGGAAGTGTCTTACTTTGCAACATGCAAACATCATCTCCTTACCTTTTGGCTGTGAAGTAGCTTACATGTTGTATTTGAGGCCATCTATGTGTGGTTTTTTTAAAATGTCATGTGTATTTGCACTACATTCAAGGGACAGTACCAAGAAATTTCTTTCAAGACCTTCTACCAGTATGCAGCATGTAAGTCTGTGACAAGTGATGTTACAGAAGGTCATGTCACTTTTAGCTGCTTGCATTAGATCCTTGATTTCCCTAGTGCACTTCCATTGTTTGAGTAATACTACTTGATTTCAAACAAGTTATCAGAAGGCATTTAGAGTGAATGTTCTAAGGACAACATAAGATTTTTGCCACAGGACTTTTATTAAAATAAATGTAACATTGCATTTTATCTTTATTTGTTTTATTGCCCACCTTCTCTCTCCTCTCCTACCTTCCTCCCTTATACCTTCTCCATATATAATGCTTGACATAAGGATCCAAATAACTACTGTATTCCTTCCAAACAGAGTAGCACATGTGGGCTTTATTTGAAAAGAAGCGAGGTAGAATCAAAGGATAAAAAAATCCATTGTGGGATTTTTTCCTACTGTATTCTTAATGCAATGTTAAACTGAAACCTGTGTTCAGATCTACCGCACCTCTCTTGAACCGCCTTGCTTTGTTCTGGAGTAGACTTTACTTCAGTATACAGCTTTTGTAACGCTTCAGTGTGCCAGTGATTCATATGTCATATGACCATGAAGAATGTACTTTCTTTGTTTTAATCTGTGGCCAAGTTCTGAAAACACTTGTTTTGGTGCTTTAATGAATTGTATTATCATATCCATATTGCCTTAATGGTTGTATGTTTTGGGGTTTTTTCTTTTATCCCTTTCTTTTGAATTTCAAGACAAGTGAAAGCATGGGCTATGTTTCATATACTTCAATGAATTATTTATGCATCTCAGGTATTGGCACATTTTCATTACATTTTATTTTCTAACAAATATTGAATTCTGTTTTTCCTCCAAAACAATTCAGTACTCCAAATCTAAAGATAATTGATAGCATGGCTAAACTAGAAGAAGAGCATAGGCTTTTGAATTAAAAAATAGAATGGAGGAGATGGAAGTCAGGGCTTAGTCTGATACTTCAAGTAATTTCAAAGGACTTTTTATGCCCTTTGAACAAGTTAACATTTTGCCTCTCTACAGAAGCTTTTAAGTAGTCTGAGATCTTTAGATGTGGGAAACCCCCCCTCCCCACCTGAATCCAAAGTGCTGTTATCTGGATAATTTAGAATTTTTGTCATGCAAGTGATTTCTGTGAGGTGTCCTCATTTACAAACGATTTTAGAGATTTCCAGTTCAACTAATTGTCACCATGCTAACTTGAATGCTAATGTGTGATAGGCATCCTGCTATTCAACCTTCTCAAGACAATGAATTTCTGGATGTACATAAAAGAGATCTTTAAGTGTTTAGGGAATATTGAAAAGTAAGACACCTACTGACTTAGTGAGCTCTGGGCATTAGGCAGTGTGTGAGTCAATAGATCTGATTTATATCTAGGGCTTTAGTCAAATAGTGGTATAGTTAAGTGGGTGTTTTGCATGTGGAAAAACTGATCTAAGAGAGTTTCCATGTTGCTGCAGCCCTTAACAGCTTGTTTTCTTCCTCTTTTCTCAGTTCACCACTTTCTTTGTAGAGCTGGTGAAGTTGCTCGGTAAACTGGGTCACTGGAACCAACTGCATTAAAGGTTTGAGGATGTGTGTTTTTGAAGAACTCAGTTACTCCAGTGATGCAGTTTACAGCTCAGTTCCCCAAAGACTTTGAACAGCCCAGGGAATATAGCGATGAGCAATCAGGAGAGGAACAAGAAGATTATGCAGGTGTGTGGGAAACAGAAAATGCCTTTGTTTCAGAGTGGTCAGCGGTCAGTGAAGACTGGATCACTCAGACACCTCTAAGTGGGATGAAAAAAGTGTATTGAACTAAGCAGGAGCTACATCTGTTTTAGCAATATGCTCCCAACATTTCCCTGTGATCAAAACTGTCTTTGATCCCCCTTCTTTGAGAGATGGAGCAGTTGGCTTAAAAGGCCCACAGACTAGTGAGAGAGACTTCTTCATGGATAATGGCTAGAGCACAGCCTAGATTCCTTCTTCTGCCTAAGGGGACTCAGAAGTATGTGTGCCTGGCTGGTGCCAGGCTGCAGAAGATTTAGTCAGTCAGGCTTCTCCTGCTAAAATTGTTATTCTGGGCATGGAAGAATTCAAGAGTAATACCTTCATTTCTCAAGTCATGCTTCCTTCTCATGCTTTTGGACATGCTTGCTCTATATGGTTTCTTTGCATTTCTAGTTTTATCTCATTCACACCTCCAGGACAGAGCAGCCAGTAGGCAGAACTGGAGGTTCCCCTCCAAAGTACTGTTGTTAGAGGGGTTCTCTGACAGGGTTCAAACAAGGAGGAATAGCTGAAACTGTAAATGTTTTGAAGTGTGTGGGTGACTTGCATGTGTGCACAGTGCTCTACTAGATGGGCATGTTACATCAAACCATACATTGTTTGTGTCATGTGTATGGGCCCATGGGCCCATGTAACATGGCTAATTGGGACCTTCTTGATGTAGAGCTAACTTTGGGAAAGTAAATGATTCATGCACTTTTATTTTTCAGTTATTCTTTTACCTCAATTTAGCTCTTGGATAAAATCCCTTAAGTTCTTATACATCGATGTGGGAACACCCTTGCAGCATTGTCGGAGGGGGTGGCTATGAAGTTTAATTTTAGTGTGTTGTCTTAAATCACAAAAATTGTTTCATATCAGTGAGTTTTACCTCCACTTTTCCTCTTTACGCATACTTTATAATACATAGTATAAAATTTTTGCACCCGTGATAGGACACTGGGCTGGTTGGATCTTTGCTGACCTTCATTATGTATTTTCTTATATCCTAATAGGTACTTATACATAAATATACATAAAGATATAAAGAATAACACTATTTTCTGGTTATAAGGAGGTACAGCTTTCTTTCTATCAAAAAAAGAATTTTCCTGTTAGTGTTGATCACAGTGTAATTAGAGAGAGATATTTAAGTCTGAATCTGCCATGGCCTATCTTTGGAAAATCATTTGATCTCGCTGTAAACTAAACTAAGTGGCTTATTTCATGCTGATGGCATGATTAATATTTATTAACATTTAGAGAAAGTATTTAATGTATGTTTATATTTCATGGTGTAGGACTGAAAAACTATATATGGAAAAATACATAGATGCAGACAAGTGGCAGGTGCAGCTCACAATTATTGTGCTTAAAGTTAGATGCACAGATTGTACAAAATTAGTATTAAAAAAACACAGGGATAATGTTGATAGAGCATATGGTATATATCACTGTTGAACATGATAAGGAGATAAGCTACTGTGAATTTATTTCTGGCTTTGTAGTCTTCAAGACAAAGTATAGAATTTACAGTATTCTCTTGGTGAATACTGTAAATTCTATTAAAAGTGTTGACCTTTTAGGTAACAATAAATTTGAAGTGAGCATGTGTGTGTGCTGCATAGGCACCAGTGGAGCTGAGAAAGGATTCCTTTAGTTAGAGCAGGCATATACTGAATTTTGAACTACCTTTTAAATACTTAAATTGTCAAGCAAGCATTTGCAAAGGAAGGGCTTTCAGTATATAATTCCCCAATGTAGGTCAATTAAAGTTATAACACTTTCCTAAATTTGAATCACTAGATCAAGTGTTTTTTCCTAGTTGTACATTTTCCCTCTGTGCATTTATTTCAAATGTTAATAAGTTTTCATCTACAAAAGGCTTAGAATTGACAGAACAAAACTCTTTCTTTTTAAATGATGACAACTACTACTGTTTCTGTCTGCAGGTAGTGGAGGACATGCTAGAGGACGAGGAAGAAGAGGATGACAGAGATGACAAGGTAATTATCTTTCCTAGCACTTGGGTATCTGGGGATGGGAGAATTTAGACATGACACTGTTTTTACCGACAGTTAAAAAAGGAGTTGATGTGTTTTAGTCCAGAAAAGTGGACAGAGCTGTTTATCATGCTATAATAATAGGTATAGTGTATTGAGGGAAAGGTTAGGGGACTATAGATTCTGCTTTCTTTTTGTTTTTCTGGTTTTTATTTTTTTCTTCTTCTTGTCCTTCTTTTTCTTTTTCTTTTATTCATTTCTTATTTTTCTTCTTCTTCTTCTTTTTTTTTTTTTTTTTTTTTTTTTTTTTTTTTTTTTCTCTCTCTCTCCCTTTTCATTTTTATTTTCTTTTCTTTCCTTGGTTCTAGAGCTGGATCAAATATTTTTTTCCTGCCAGGAACAAGAGTATCTCTGCCAGTCTGGAACTTGACAGCTCTTGTGAAGAACGTTTTGGCCTCCATATGATATTTAAATAATCACAATTCTCATAGTTATCCATTTGATTTGAAGTTTGCATTGTGGCCCTGCAAGCTGGGAAACCACAGCAGATCATTCATCTATTTGAGTGGATGTGATTCAGTCTAGATGCTGCCATCCAGGTTGAGGATTGCAACCACAGTATATAACAACTCCTTTCCACATATCATTGAGCCAAGCCATGGAGCTTCTTGGATTGGTTGGCCCCCAGTGAGAGGGAAAACCCAAAGAAAATAAATCAGAATGACCTTGCACCACTGAAGCAATGGCTAGCACTGGCAGGATGGCTTTCTGGTGAGATGAGTGAGGACAGCCCAATACTTGCTGGTATTTTCCTATCAGAAGGGTGATATTTGTGGAAGAAAATTAAAAATGAAGAAAATACATAGTTTTACAACAACTCTGTATTAAAATTCAGATTATTTTGACCTTCACAGATCTTCCCCCACTTCTGTTGTAATATAGCATTTCTTTTTTTTTTTCTGAGAGGAGAAAAACAGTGCATCTTAATTTATGCTCTTGACCTTTTTTTCTGGCTGAGATGTACATTTATATACCACTGTAAAAATTCATATGCTGGCAGCAGCATTTGAAATGTCAGAAAATTCACTGTAATTAGTTAATTCCCTCAATGATTATTTTCCTGTTAGCTAACACCTAAGATGTAAGAGATGGTAAAAAATAAGAGCATTTCCTTGTTTCATTGCCAGGTCATTTATATGAGAAGTTCTTCTATACATCACCTAAATTGTTAGCTACATAATTTCATAACACTGTACTAACAAAATCTTCTTCCTCAAAACACATATGGTATGTTTTTTGATGCTAAATGATATGAGCATCCATTTCTAGCAATAAAATATATGATTGATTATACAAGTCCATCATGTAGCTATGGAGGGCTTGAATTTTATCTCAATATGCTAGCTTTGAGTCATCATTTGTTTTCTGATAGACACTGATTTACCATCCATTTGAGGCCATTTTCTCCTGATTGTTTCTGCTTTATTATTAGATCTGGTGCAAATGTGTCATACCAGTAGTGTATGTATTCCTGGATATTTTAACCATGTGATTAGCTCACAAAGAATAGTACTTGACTGCTTGTAGATTAAACCAGCCTGTGTAGTTACTGCTTAGTGGGTTTTGGAAATTGCTAAACAAACTCCTTTAATAGAGAAGATAAAGGCAGAGGTCAGCCCCTCCCTCCCACCAGTTCTCTGGTGATTCTCTGAGCAAACACCCCTAATTAGAAATATCACTCTAGGTTTCAATGTTATGATCTAATATTCAGCTTTCTCAAACTGACACCAGAGTTCAAACATTTTTTTTAGATCTAGTTACCAAGGTTGAATTAAAGTGAGTACTGACATTACTGTGTGCATTCAGTGAGCCCTTTTATTGAATATTTAAGAGCTGGGTTTTTTTATACAGAAGGTGTTAAGGTTGATTTTCGTAAATTCAAAGCTGTCTTCATTATTGCAAATGTTTTGAGCTCTCAAGATTAAATATGCTGTTTGAATTGGAAAAAAAAACCCTACACTTTTTAAAACAAGCATGTATATACTAGTCTATTCATTCAGGGTGTTTGCGGTGGGTGTTATTTTGCACTCGGTTAAATTGCAAATAATAAGAACATGGTTAGGATTAATTTGTTTGTTGTTAGAAGCTGTTTTTACTTTCTGGTGCACTAGACATACTCTCCAAACTCCTGCTGTTCCTCTTACATCTTTTGACTAAATGGAGGGGTGCAGTTTTGTGTTTAGTTCATGTGTGTTTTCTTAAAGCTATGTGCAAAATGAATTTTTGTGAGAAAACAAATGCATGTTTTGTAACACCAGCTGGTAGTGGCCTTTGGCTTTTATTATTTCTCTTGTTTTTTTCATGTGGTATAATAGAAAACTCAGGAAAATGGGTCTCCTTGTGTGAAGAAATTTACAAGATTCATAAATGTGCCAAACCCTTACTTTCATTGAAACTGAAGCATATGTTGCAAATATGTAAAATAAGCCCCAGCTGTTTGACCATGGCCAGTGTCTTTGCTCCCTGATTACCACAAGGAAGCTATTAGTCCTGTAACCTTTGGACTTTATGATCAATAGGGCATGGCATGGAACTGGAGCACCTGTTTTCCATTTAGTGAAGGCTCTTTGCAGGCTTTACCTAAACCTATCCATATGTTTTCACTTATCAGATTGTTGAGTGATTATGATAAGTGTCTTTCTTTAGAGCTGACTTGGATATCAGTGACTTGCTACATGAGACCTCAGTGTGGACATGCCCTAATGTAGGTTATGTCATGGACAGGCGTTGCTTGACATCCCCAAATTGCAGAGTTACAGAAGTAGTAAACTGAGGATGATGAATGCCGAAATATATGAAATTAGTTAATGTAATGCATTTTATTAATGGTGGTGTGTAATACTGAGAGCAGTCTGACAAGATAGATTTGCACTACCATGTCTCAGTCTAGTGTTCTGGATTTTAGTAACTTTTATCACCCTCTGCTGCAGTCAAGACAGGAATGTTAATTTAAGGCCACGTGATGTGTTTTTTTTACTGGAGAATCTTAACTTTCATCTTCACTTGCAATATGAATAATAACCTAAAGCAGCAGGTATGCTATTTGTATTGGTTACAAAGTGGTACTTAGCACTGGAACACTTTTTTCCTGATTTTTCTTCATTGTCTTGTTAGGTATTTAGGAATTTTAAAAGATGTAGTTTATTTGGCTCAGGCATTTAATACTAGTTCTTCCAAGAAACAGCATTAGATTTTGCATTCTGTATGTTCTGTAGCTTTTGCTAAACCTATGCCAACCACAGATTTACAATTTAATCTGATTTCTCTTTCTTTTTTTTTCTTTTGGCTCCTTTCCAAACACTGGCTTATACAATACCTTAGCAAACATGGGTCACTTAAATTACATGAAGTCAAGTTATCAATAAGCTATCAAAAGGATTTTTATGCAGTTATGTTATAATAATGTAGCAGTCAATATGGATAACCTATGTACCTAGAATTTGTCTGTGTATCTAAGATTTATTTTTTAAGAAGTTTACATATGTTCTTCACATAGCTCCAGGTAAGATTTCAGATAATCTCAAAGATTGTTCAGGTCAGCCTTTTGCTGGAAGCCCTCAGCACACCACAGATTTAGGCCATTGAAAACTGCTGCCACTGCAGGCATAAAGAGAGTAAGATGCACGTTATGAACGTGCATCTTTTGTTTTACTTTCATCTTAATATTTTATTATTTTTATGTATGAAATTGCCAATCAAATTGAATCAATAATTTGCAAGAGCCAAATTATGATAAAATAACAAAGTATAAAATTTATTTCGCGATCGAATGACAAAATCTGGGTCAGCCACGAATCGGACAGAGTCTAGCTCGGGACATAGGCTCTGGGTGACATGCTGCACAGCTCTGAGCCGCTGTCGCCTCAGAGTCGAGCGGCACGCCATGGTCGGATCCGAGTCCAGTTTTCATACTCTTTTTCTTGCTGTGGGCCAGGATGTCCTTTGTCCTTTTCTTAATCAAGTGAGTCCCAAAAGCTTCTCCGGTCCAGGATAATGCTATCAGATGAAAGATGGTCCAGCTCTCGATGTCTTGGGAATAATTCATCGACTCCTTGTCTTGTGCTAGACAGAACTCGAAAAACCGTGTTTGCAATACACAAAACTCTATGTCTGGGGAGATATGCAAGTCAAACAATCCCTTACTGGAAATCTCTTACATATTAAGGGATTTCCCAGAAACAGATTACAAGCCTGAATGGATTTCATTGGATGTGTTACCCCCTGTTACCACCCCCCCCCCAGTTGTCAGTAGCCAGGTGTGCTGCTGATGGCGTAATTCTTTACTTAGTTAAGGTTTCCGAAATTCTGTGCTGCCCTTCTCTTCACATGTAAATGTGGTCGTACCTTGTGGTATGTGTATGACAACAAGTTTCCCAAGCCCTGCTTCTTGGAGATTTGCCTGGGCAAATCTCCTGTGATAAAAATAACTCCTTAATCTTTATAACTATTTCTAACTGGTTTTATTATTTATCACATCTATAACCATATTATATTTATCATATTATTTAATTTCTTTATGAATTTTGACTTCATTCATAACAATTATGAAAAAATATTCAAAACATTTGCAGTTTTGGTTACTCTTTATCCTTTCATTCTTTGAAAAATTCTTTGCAGTTCTCAGTCAATGAAATTGTACTTCAAGATAACTAAAAGCTTTTGTAATGAATTATATTTGAGTCAAATTAAAATATGTTTTAAAGCTTCTAATCATTGCTGCTGAGCGGTATCAACTTTGTTCTCAAGCCAAAACAGTATCCTGTCTCAGAAGCACGCACTTCATTTTTACTGAGAGGAGATTGTGAGGAGGAGGAAAGATAGCTCCGATGTAAGCACATTTTTATATTCTGTAAAAGAGAAGATTGTAATCTATTACAGTGGCAGTTATTTTCTATAAAATAAATGGTGGGGAAATGATACAGAGAAATAAAGAGTGGAGTTAAAATTCCAGAACAAGTAAATCTATTCGTCCACCTATAGCTTGATTCTACCATTATATTCTACATGAACATAGCACCTAAATGCTAATTGTAAATAAAAACCCAACAGCAGCTTCCAGTGAAAACTGTAGCTATGTATGCATCTGTTATCCTCTCAAAGCTTAGCTTATAAAACTGTGTGTACTTACAAAAAAACCTCTATAACAGGACAATCTACAGTACATGGCTGCAGAAGTCTCAGTACAGTTTGGTTTCAGCTCAGTTTAGTTATTCGTGTAGAGATGTTGATAAGAGGTGTATAGTTTTAATAACAGTTGTACATAATGTATGGTTTGAATGTGTAGCTTGCTTCAGCCTGTACTCTGGACTATCACCTGGTTTTGATCATTGGATCACCCCCAAGTCACGGCCATGAAGTTACTTTTGCTTGGATATACCTTAGATCCTGTGGAGCCTTTGCACAGCAACTTCTACAAAAAAGCAGTTTTCATCCTGCCCTGTAGTGGGACATCATATAGTCTTCATCATTAACCTACACATCTTTGAAAACAGGTACTTGGACAGCCTTTTGAGAGGTTTAGTTTTAATGAGATCAGGTTTCTTTGTCCTTGTGCAGTCTTGAAATACTATCAAAAACAGTGAAATAAAATAAGAATTAATGAGATCAGAATCTAAGACTTATATCTGAAGTTCAGCATTTGAGGAGGGGTGTGTGTGTGTGTGTGTGTGATAGTCACTGGGGGACCATGGGTCTATGTCTTGGTTTGAGACAATTTAAAGAATACTCTGGAATGAGCTGCCTCCTTTATAGGTTTAACCAGTCCCTTTCCACCACTAAGGAACGAAGGAAAGTAGAAATAAGTGGAAAAAACAGCAGTTTACTAACAAGCATAACAGCAACAGGCAAAAAATAACAGCAAAATTGCTATATCTCGAGAATAAAGAGAGGCCTAAAAGTACTGGGGACATCCCACCCCTCCAAGGTGGTGCTCCGCAGTCGAGTGCGTGATTCGAAGGACAAGGCGAAAGGTAATGTCAGCTTTCCTCCTGCCCCCTCACCGCTCTGCTCATCTCCCCGACAGCTGGTATTCTCTGGATCGAGGGGCTAGAACTCGGGAAGGGACTTCACCTTCCTTGTGGCAGGAAACGGCAGGACAGGCAAAGCTAAGCAGCTGCTGCGGGCTGGGGCGGCCCGCGGTTTGCTGTCCTTGGCTGGCCGCTGCCGGTGGGGAGAGTGGCTTGCCCTGCAGCGGGGGCTTGCCCCGCTCGGCTGAAACAGAAACAGCCCGTGGAAATCGCCCCAAGGCAGCCTGTCCAAAACGAGAAAAAAGGGAAAAAAACCCCAAACAACCGAAAAGAGAACCCAAAAGGGGAATAAAACTTCTGCCTGAGCAACGACCAAACAGCTGGCCAAGCAAACAGCACACGGCAAAAGGCAGAGAGCTGCCCGGGAGGCCCGTTTTTGAGAACCCTAAAAACACTCCCCACACACAAGGTCGTCGTTTGCAAGGTGTTAAAGATACGGGAACAAGCTGTAGGCACAGAAAGATGTGGAATGTACTAACAGTATGGATTACCTCAGGACAGTCTATAAACAGTCGAATGAAATACACTTACCCTTGTTATGGATAAGATTGCCAATTTGATTTTATCAATAATTTGCCAGAGCCAAATTATGATATAAAAACAAAGTACAAAATTTATTTCACGCAAATTGACAAAGTTTCGGTAAGCCACGGATCGGACAGAGTCTAGCCCGAGAATAGACCCTGGGTGTCACGCTGAACAGCTCCAAGCACTGGCAGCTTCGGAGTGTAGCGAGCACACCGAGTTTTCTCCATGCAGGTCTGCAGGTCTTTTTATCCTATTTTTCTTGCCGCGGGCTAGGAAGTCCATTGTCCTTTTCATAACCAAACAAGTTCCAAAGGTTTCTCCGGTCCAGTAGAATGGTATCTGATGGAAGGTAGTCCTGTCCTCGATGTCTTCGGGAATTATTCATCGACTTCTGGTCTTGTGCTAGACAGGATTAATCTTAACAATACACAGTCACATCCCGAGAGAGATATCCTTGTCATCACCCTGAATTCCGATACTCAGTTCTTACTGGAAATCTCTTTTGCAAACTGAGAGGTTTCCCAGAACTGATTTAAAATTCTAAGCAGTGGGTTCCCCCCCTCCAGTCGGGGGTATCCAGGTGTGCTGCTGATGGCGTAATTCCCTGTGTGGTTGCAATCTTGAAACCAACTGTCCCTGTTGGGTTTCACATGTAAATAGAGTCTATTGGTATGGTATGTGTTGGTGTTTTACTGCAGATTGACTTTTCTTGGGTATTTCCCTGAGAACATGTCCAGACGTAACTCTCCTTCTATCCCTTTTTACTTTAATATCTATCTACCTTATTTCATACTATTCTGAATCTATTTCTCTACTCTAATAAATATGAATTTTGACACTCATTCATAACACCCTTGTACACGGTGTTCTTCACCTGTGACCAATATAGTGTGGGTGATGTTCCTTATGAAGCAATCCAAGTATAATTCAATAAATCATTAAATTGAATAAAGAATGTGTCTAAATTATGTTAGCTATTTAAGAATGGGACATACTTTTTCCTCTACACTTAATATTATTTCTTAATAAAACTAAGCAGCTTTAAATTCTTTGATGCCAAGTGAAGTGCTGTTTTCACCTAGGTCCTCAAAAAGTAACTTTGGAGTCTAATTAAAAACATCTGTATGGTCTTCTCCATGACTTGGAAGAGAAATAATGAGTGTGAAAGGAAAGAACCAAAGCCCTTTACTGCTGGGTTTACTTTGAAACCCTTCCTATGTGTGCAGGTTGGTTTATACCTTAGCTCCATGTGATTTCAAAAGTGGCGAGAATGGACAATCACCATTCTTCATTCTCTAACAGAATTTCTTTGAAGTAGTTTCACACAGAATCATGAGATGTGGGTTCTGTTTAAACTACTGCTGTGAACCATTTCCAACTCTAAGCAAGCCATGTAGTGACTGATTTGCCAGCCACCTGAATGTTTCTTCAGGTTAATTCATAACTCCATTTTTTTAACCTTCCAAAGGACAGACCCAAACACCTTTGGAGAGATACCTTTTGAGCATTTTCTACAGCAAAGTGTAGAGCCTGTAATACACAATCAATCCTCTGAGTTCCACAGGAAGCAGAGATGTGAAGTGTGGTGGGTTGACCATGGCTGGATGCCAGGCACCCACCAAAGCTGTTCTATCACTCCCCTCTGCAGCTGGACAGGGGAAAGAAAATATAACAAAGGGTTCATGGGTTAAGGTCAGGATGGGGAGAGATCACTCACCAATTACCATCAGAGAAAAAAGAGACTCAACTTGGGAATATTAATGGAATTTATTACTACCAAAATCAGAGCAGAATAGTGAGAAGTAGAATAAATCTTAAAATTACCTTCACTTTTCTCACCTTCCCAAGCTCTACCTCCAGTACTTAAACAGTGCAGGGAGATGGGGAATGGCTTGCAGTCAGTTCATCACAGGTTGTCCTTGTCACTGCTCTCAGGAAGGTGAGTCCTTTTCCTGCTCCAGCACTGGGGCCCCTCCCACAGGAGATAGTTGTTGACAAATTTCCCTACCCTGAGTCCATCCCATAGGCAGCAATTCTCCACAAACTTCTGCAATGTGGGTCACTCTTCTGCACAGTACATTTCTTCAGGCACAGGCTCCTCCAGAGTGGGTTCCCTGCAGGGTTAACAAGTCCTGCCAGGAAGGCTGCTCCAGCACGGTCTCCTCTCTTCATGGGTCTTCAGGTCCCTGCCAGAACCATGCTGCAGCATGGGTTTCCCACAGGATCACAGCCTTCTCTCAGGCATCCACCCTCTCCAGCCTGGGTCTCCTTCCCAGGCTGCAGGTGTGGCATCTCCACGGGCTGCAGAGGCACAGCTGCTTCAGCACAGTCTTCATCTGGGGATACAAAGAAATCTCAGCTCTGGCACCTGGAGCACCTTTTTTACTCCTCCTTCTCCACTGACTTTGGTGTCTGCAAAGCCATTCCTCTCACATATTTTCATTTCATTTTCCCCTGGCCACAATAACATCTGTGCAATATCTTTTTTTATTTCCTTCCTAAATACATTACCACAGAGGCATTAATATTGCTGCTGGTGGGCTCAGCCATGGCCACCATTGGGTCCATCCTGGCTGGTATTGGCTCTGCCAGACACAGGAGAAGCTTCCAGCAGCTTCTCATAGAAGCCAGCTCTGTAGCCCACCCCTTCCAAAACCTGGCTATGCAAACACAGTAAGATACAACTTTGGAAGCCTCGTAGAGAAAAGTGATTGTTAGGATGTGCTAGTGTGAGGTAAGTGCTGCATGGACCCAGTTCCTAGTGGAGCATGTGGTTGACACAATGTATGTGAATGAGAATGAATGAGTGGTGAAGGTGATGCTGTGGGAGAAGACGGTGCTCAGCTGTGTGCCACATGCAGTTTGGGTCTGGGTTTTCAACTGAGATTTGATGCTGAGGCTTGCACTACAACACGCTGAAAATCCAGCTTAAGCTAGGAATTTGACTTCACAGATAGAGATCTGAGGAAAATTACAGCCTCAACTCCAAAATTTGTCAGGACAGTTGATCAGGCTTTCCTGTGCTTTATGGAGGAAAATGGGAAAATAAACTGCAAGATTATGCAAACAATATGCAACATGCATTTTGTTTACAGTTTGAAATATCTGTGTATCAGTAGAAAAATTTATATTGTTTACCTAATGTTGGTGTGTGGATTAGTGATGAAGTTGCAGGACAGATCATCTAGGCAAAATATAATCCTGACAAAATGAAAGAAGCACCTGTGCCCAAAGTATTCAAGAATAAAGTTTCTCCTAGAGCAATGTGGTATGGAATTAAAAAGTTGGTATTGTGCAGCAGCATCCAGAACACATCACAGCATGGTACAGAGCAGAGTCTGTCTCTACTCAGGTGTAATCTGCTGACAAATTAAGAGGCAAATTTAGCATAAAGCTTTTGAACAAATAGTGCATACTGCATACTGCTTTGTTCTGTTTCGATTTTCTTCTGTGGTAGGAATTCTATGTGTTTACTTGTAACTACTAGGAAAGTTCCAAAGGTAAGAAGCATGTCTGGGCTGCTCCTGCCTGGACTTATGAGAGGTCGAGCACTGGGACCAAGTGCCAAGGAGGGCAATGGTTTTTGTGTGGATTTACTGACTTTCCTGTTGAGCTGCATGCAAGAGTACCGATGCCCACCCATGAACTCTGCTGGAGCAGCTGTGAGCTGAGGAGTCTGCAGGAACTAGAGCTGGAACTGGGAGAAAGAATAGGAGAAATAAGCTATAAAAATAAACATAGACAAGTTAGTGAGCAGGAATGGCAGATTCTTGGGTAGGCAAGGACGTGATGATGCTGAGACCTGCATCAGGAGAAGGCAGGAAGGCAGGAAGAGGCCAGAAAGCCCCAGCTGCAGGTGTGCTGGGGTAACAAGTGTGGATTGAGGATTCAAATAGGAATGTGCCTTAAATCTCTCATAAATTAATTTCAGAGCAGTTGGCTTCACTATCTCAGTAGTTCTTTGGTGTACAATTTAGATAGATTTGAAAATTAGAATTTATGGCATGTGGAAAAGCAGTAAATGGTTGTTTTAGCACTCTGACTTACTATTAAATGTGACTTAAGGACCAGCGAGGTATCTGTGTTATCTGCATGATCAGCAAATGCATGTTTGACTGGTTCAGGAGAAGTTGAGGTAATATGGTAGGTTAATGTACAGCTGTAGCAGTCTGATAGTGCAGTGTTTTTATTGATTGTCTCAGTAAATGCACCAGGTTATTAAGTTTGCTTGTCACAGTGCTTAGTGCCTGGGGTAGCTGAGCAAGTTACTTTTCCACTGAGTTGACCCCCAAGTCCCAGAGTTTTTCAATCAAACTCTTTAGATTTCATACACTGGCAATTCCTTTCCTTTTCTAATGGGCTGTATTAAAGGAAATGTGTCACCTTTTGCACCATGTAATACTAAATCAGATCAGAATTCATGCACAATTATGTCAGCAGAAATATAATATTACAGACCTGCTTATCTCAAGATAGCACATGGAAAAATAAACTTCCACAGCTGAGAGATTTACTTGATTCTGCAGATAAGTTATTTGTAAGTAATTGAGCTGAGAAATGGATTATTTTAATGCACATTAAAAATATAAGAAAAATTACTAATAAATATTTAAGTGGGGTTTTTTTTCTTCTTTCTCTTGCTCCTACTTCCTGTCTCTTTTCTATATTTTCTTGGCCTGCTCAGGTGCTAAGGTAACTAAGTCCAGGATGGGAAAACCAGATTTACAGAGTTATCCTAGTAAACTATTTTTGTTCTGAAGGCAAACAGCTTTAGAAAAACAAAATGGATACCACTCCTTTATGTGATGTCATAGATATTTTAATGCCAGAGTAGCAGAGAGCCCTGAGAGAAAATAATTCTATTGAAAAAGAATTGCTTTTGATTAGTATTTAGCAGAGTGAGTAAGTCGGAACACCATTGCTAATCTGAAGCTTTCTTGCAATCAAAAATAGTAATTTAAGATCAATTGATCAGCAGATGTGCTTTTCAGTATTTTACACAAAAGAATTATATGATTCCTCCTAGCTCAACGTATTAGCCAGTGCCTTGCTATGCCTTTAATGCATGGTATTAGCTATAATTCAGAATTACCTATGGAAAAGCCATGGTATATGTACTGTTGACCTTTACTTACTGTTTGAGTAAAAAATTTAAATACCAACAGGCGAAGAAGCGTAGATGGAAATTCTTTTCTGTTGCTAATTTGTTGTTGGATTTTTAAAAATTTTTTATGAATTTGAAATTTGTGCATATGTTCACACCAAAGCATCTTCTTTTGTATTTTCTGTACTCATAGGACTGCTTTCCTTCCCATTCTCAAAGAATTAATGCTGCCTGAATATTTTAGATCAATACACAGTGTATAGTTAAGATCAAGAAACAGTTTACTCAGCTATTTTTCTGAAGTACAGTACACACCCATGCATTTTGATAGAAGAATGGTTTGCATAATAATAGTTGTGGTTCCTGTATAGTCTATTAAAGATTAAGATTTTATAGTCTGTTCAGGGAATGCTTGAAGCTGCATTATCAAAAATTACATTATATAATAAGAGTCAGTTTGTTACTAAATAATTGTTTCAAGCAGTTATTACATTGTGTAATCCTTTTCACTCATCTACCTCAGGATATATTGATTCAGAAGAAAATGTACTTTAACACCTTGATGTTTTTAGAAAGAAGAACTTCATGCTGAATTTTGATGTCTTAATGCATAAATACAGAAATGTCATTCCCTGAAAGTGACAAAGATTTTTTTTTTTCCCCGGTGAAACATTTTCTGTTTATTGAACATTGGAGTTTCTTTGTTTTTGAGACTGGCTGCATTTGAAAGGAGCCACAGCAGTTTGGTCTGTGGCTATGTTTTCCTCTGATGTCAGTTAGACATTTTGGAACTACCATAATGCCAAAAAGGTCAGATCAAAAGCTATCAGATTGAAAAGCTGCCCTTCACACCGTTGAAACTCCCCAAAATAATTTGGTGAGTATCACAGCTGCTTGACAACGTATTTTTGAATCTGTTCAAAGGAACACACAACCCCTCCTGGGAGCCTGCTGAGAGAATAATATAGGGAAAGTTCAGCCAATTTTGCAATTCAAAATTAATGTTTTGATAAGACCTAAGATGTCACTGCAGATAAACACTATCTATTGAGTTTATAAACATACCATTTGCTATTTAAAGCAGGCCAGCATTACAGTACAAGGAAAAGTTGAACAATATACAGGGCTTGATGAAATATGTAGGCAAAAAATTGATTTTTTTTCTGGATTACCAAAGCAGATTAATTATAAAATATAGATAATAATTGTGTAGGGTTGGAGTAATTAATTTTTCAGAATCTGAACATGAAAAACATTCAGAAAAAAATAGTATTACCTTTTAAAAAACACTAAAATAAAAGAATGTGTAGTAAGTGACATATTACACCACATTCTTATTTCAATTTCCTTAACATTTTGAATAAGGTAATTTGTAAGGATGATGTCTATAATGGCTTCCAGGGAGTTAGAAAGGATATATTTAATCAAGGATGAAACTTCAGTTTCAGCAGAACACTGTTACAATCATGCTCTTATAATAAACTGCTTTGCTTTTCTCATCATAGGTGGAGGGGGGTTAGTCAAGGACAAGGAGCACTCCAGCACTGCTAAACTACCTTGAACTTCTTGAAGTGTTGTTCTTTCCCTTTAGAGATGTTGGTAACACACAGGCACTATACTTTTCTTTGGGTCACTCTCAATATCACTGTTTGGAGTTGTATCCCAAAAAACATCTAAGGACACAAGGCAGGAGCATAGCCAGTGCTCTGACGCAAAGTTATAAGGTATGGTATACTAGACACATTACTGTTTTTAGGACACTGAAAAGTGTTTGTGCTTAGGAAAGCTTTATTTTCTTCTATTTCTGTCCTTTGTTTTCCACTAATAATTCATCCTACTCTTATGCTCTAGGAGAAAATTGAAACTCTGATTATATACACTAAATTATCTCCACTGTAAACTACATATACTTCGCAGCATTTAGTTGTTTTACTGGTTGAGGTGCTTATTTGAACCTCTTCAGTGGTGGCTGAGGTTTTTAAAATGTTGATTGAAAGTAGTAACTGTAAGGAAAATTGGATGAGATTAAAACACAATGCTGCAAAAAACAAACCTGTTTTGCTCCATAAGATTAGTTATGGTGGGGAGGGGAAAGCTCAGTGCAACTCTGCCACTGAAATCAGCCAGGGAATTTATACAATGTAAATGGGATATAAAAAGAGTTGGAAACACATGACCATGCAGAAGGGTGTAATAGTTAATAGCCTCTTGCCGCTGAGCAGATCTCAACCCTTCTGATGCTGAAGTCATCTCCTCTGGAGAAGATAATTGTTTTTCTGCCCCCTGTTTCAAGGTAGACTAATCCTCTGAGGATGCTGGGAGCAGCAGGCTCTGCTCTGACACGTGCCCCCTCCCCTTCCTAGGATTTAATTTATTAATATTAAAATATTACATATTAATGTTGATAGAGCTATTAATAAAGACCTTTATCCATCTCTCTGTAGTGGGAAACAATCTCAAAGACAGCCCTGGAAGGGTGCCCAGTCAGGTTGTGCTATTCCCAGGAGTCACAGGGTTTTCCCTACATTCCCTTTGTATTATTGTAACACAACAGGGGTGTCTTCCAGATACCAGAGGGAAATGCTTTGCATACTACACACATCCATGCTCCTTTGGTTTTGAGTAAGGCTGGTTAGTGGACTCTCTAGGTTTCTCTCCCTTGTAGCACCATATAAATATTTTCCGCCACATTAGTATTTTCAGCTGCGCAGGAATCAAGAGCATTAAAGTCAAAACAAAGGTGGTGAGATTTTGGGGCCAAGGCAGTGCAGTAGGGTGCCCTGTGGGAGTTGTGTGCTCAGGAGTACCAGCTTCTACAGATCTTGGAGTCCGAGTGAAGGCTAATATCTCAGGAAGAGGAAGAAATTACTGCACAGTACAGAGGTACTGACCCGTAGTTAGTTGATTTCTACCTAAAAAGTAATCAAGCCCAAACACCCCTGCACCACCACCACTCCCACCCTCCCCACTTCTGTATTTTGATATGTAAAACAAAGGTTCTCATGTGATTTTCAGTTTGAGATAGGGTTGAACATATTCAAGTATTAAGATTTCTTCTCTTCCCCGAGAATACCAGAGTTCTTCTTACATATTTGGTTTGCACATACTATTATACAACTGTGTAGTAAAAATAAATCTATTTCAAAGTGTGAATTGGCAGAGTTCACCTGAAGGAAACATAAAATAGGTATTATGATATCAGGATTGGTGCAAGTGATTAGTGTTGCAACCATGAGCATGCCAGCTGTTCTCTTAGTCCCAGTTTTCATAACCAGAAAAAAAATACACAATAAAATTACACATTTATTCACCTAGGATAGGAATGGTTAGCCAAAAGTGTATTTGCAGGGTTTTTCCTTCTAAAAGAAATCACTGCTGTCACTGGAAAACACTTTTGTGACCCTGTTTGTTCAGAAAGTTCATAGGAAGTTTATTTTTACTATAAGGTTAAGGTGTTTTCATATCCGTACAATCCTCTATAGAAAGTAGTGGACAGTACTTCTCAGTACTTTTGTCTAGGCTAAAATGTCAGAAGTTCCATGATTCTGTCTACTGATTTCTTGTTCTACTAGTACTCCTCTGAAATGTTTTAACAAATGTGCAAGTGCCTCAAATAGTAAATAGGAAAGGTTTCAGCTCATAGAATTATATAGAATAATTTAGGTTAAGGTTATCCATGTGTATATTCTCTATACTTAATTTTTATAATGAGTTTTGCTCTGTATTCTGACTTAAACTTGCGTTCAAGTTCCAAAAGATATTTTTGAAGTGTCATATTTTTGTGTGAAATGGTGGATAACTGTTCTACCTAGTACCTTTCCTACTAGGAAAATTATGGTATATGTATTTAATTCTGCTGTTGGTTTTATTAAGTTCTTCACACAAATGCTGCTTTGTCAGCAAGGTCTGCTGGTGAGTTTTCCATTGAATGGAAAAAAGGAATTTAATTTTATCAGCTTTATTTCTGCCATTCAAGTTCTTAGAACATTTATCTCTACAGTCTTATGAGAGTAATTAAGAGTCTCAATTTACTCTCTCTAAACCATTCATTATTTTGAGTATCTTGATTATATTCATTCATCTTCTGTGTAAATTAAAATGTCCTAGTACTTTTTGTTGCTCATCGTCTTAATTTTCCTCACATAATTTTCATTATTTCAAATATCATGTCTGCTTTTCTGAATCTCATTTTTTATTTTTATTTTTTAATTTGGATTCAATACTTTAGCTGAAATTATTAGGCTTATACAATGGCACTAAGTAAACTACTAGTGTTAGTAATTCAGTTAACTTCACTATATTCCTCAGAAGTTTGATATCACATCTTTAAGTAATTCTGTCACCTCCAAACTGGGCCTCTCAACCTTCCTTCTTTTTGATCTAGATTTATAAATATGCTAAACATTGTCTCAATTAATTTTTACAATTGATCTTTCAGTGTATGTATATAATATGCTCTCTTACTTCTTTCTCCTTGCATAGTTATTTTGATATCCTTTTGTTTTAACAACACCCTATCATTTATTTTAAGCAGAATGTAAATTATCATTTGCCTTCTCATTGTTGATTTGACTGCTTTAAAATTTTGAAAAGTTTCAAGAACTTTGTAATAACTGATTTGCAAATTTCAGTGTATGGTAATAGGAACTCAAAACATCCTACCCATGGGCCTTGGATTTAAGATTTAATTGTAATTTCTTGCATGTGTATTTGTTATGGAAGACCATAGTGAAGTTTCCATAGGGTTTGTCTGCTTCAAATCCAGTTTTGGTAAAAGAAGTTACAGAAAAAAATCAACAAAATTCATAATAAAAAATTATCAGGACTGGATTATGTTTGCCAAAAATCTCTGAAGGAACCTGGGGGGAAATAGTTGGAGCACTAACAGTGGTGTGGGTTCTTAAAGCTTATGTAGGTCCAACATGAAAGTGGGCAAACTCAGGGAAGTAAAAGCCATTGAGAGTAACTTGGAACAAACAGCTGTGGAAACTCCTGCCCCACCATTCTCTGAAAGCCTGAGAAATATTTTGAGAAGCTGGTATAACTGTTTGACCTTAACGTGCTTATTTCTCTTGTCTGTTCTGTTTCTCCACAAGCACAAGTCCACCTCTTGTTGTCCACCCCTTCCATCTGTTTGATAGCAAAGAACTGTACTAAAATAGAAAAGGCTATTTTTAAGTATCACACAAAGCTGCCGCTTTTCAAAAAGCTGTTTTAATCCCATGGAGTTGCTTATTATAGCCTCTCAGATAATTGTTGTGCCACAAAGTCTAAGCACCTCAAGTGTCTGTATGTTTAATCCCAAACTGTCGGACTAGAATAGCACAATTTTCTAGAAGAATGGCACCTGCTCTCTTCCATGTTTTCTCTGGGAAAAGCTTGAATATGGTATTACCTCCTAGCCAGTTGTTTCTGTGATGAAAATGTCACATCCCTTTTTCCTGATTACTTAGTATTGCTGTGCCCTAGATATGACAAAGTGCAGATCCAGGAGAAATAATGAAATCTACGGAAAGCAGTCGCAAAGGAGAAAAAAAGATATTTTACATTGGCAGCCTTATTCCCAGCTGTTGTCAAACTGCAACTGGGTACTATGTTTGCAACAAAGGTTGAAAAGCGTTTCAACTTTATTTACTAGACAATAAATAATACAAAGACTACTGAAAGTTGAAGAAGAGAGCTGTCATTGAATTCTTTCAGTGTGGCTGCTGGTTGTTGCTTTTCTGACTATCAAAAAAACAAGCAGTGAGCTTAAAATTTTGGAAGAAGCAAGCTTTTTAAGTATGGAGGGCTACATTTTCCTCTCTGCTGAAAAGGCCTATGTGAATAAAATAAGCTATCCTTGTTAGGGATGATGCGCTATACAACACACACCCTCAGAGCAGCAATAGTGGAGCTGGAGAAGCAGGAGATACCACATTGCTTCTGCATCTCTGGAGAGCTGGTGCCAGGAAACCTTTGAAGCTGATGCCTTCCTACATGGATCCCTGGCAGTTGTGAAAATGATGCAAAAGGCTCAGGAATTTAGGAAGGGAGAGAGGGTCTTCAATTCTCTTTATAATTTCCTGTTTTCTCTACTGAAAATAATTCTGTGTTCAAAAGCACCCCCTTTGAGCAGGGATACATCATGGGTTGAATGCCAGCTCTTTTGCAGCTTTTCAGGCTAAGTGCTGTTGGGTGCCCTTTTATGCTTATTCTAGAGTCTGTCTCATTCATTCATTTCCTTAATGTCCGATATTCACTCTGAATTGTTAAACAGCAATGATTTGTTAGTTTGCTGTCAGCTGCAGGTTTCCCAGCCCTCCTCATCTGGCATTTGTGTATCTGTTGATCTTGGTACTTTAAAGTTTTTAAATAGGCACTATGCAAGTTATAGGATGATGGAAAAAAGGTAAATTGGAGAAATACATGTCACATGGTGACTGGTTAAAGCACTTTGGTTATTTGTTTCTTCAGGAAAGCAGATAAATTCTGTTGAATGCTTATGTTTTATTTTATATTCAGTATATCTCAGCTGGGTGTTTTTCCTCTTTAGCTGCAAGATTTAGTATAAATCGTATCATCTGTGACCCAGTATGCTTCCTGTGTCATGAGTGTTCAGTGGCTGAGTTAGTCATTCCCAAAGAATGACAACTGTTCCTATTTCCTGCCATTTGTTTTTTCAGCTGGCATTCCAACATTGCAGTAATCATATGGTTTTTTGTATTTATTTTAACAACATTTTGCTTTCCTTTTTCCTTCTAAAGCAGCTCCATTCATTATTAGTTCAAGTCAGCAAGTCTTATTATTCTGTTCTAGAAGGAAACTCACTTTAAGTCACTGAAGACAAGCTAGCAGCTTTTTCTACATCTTTTATTGTGAAGTAACAGATACATACATGCAGTGTACAGTCAAACCCTTTACCTAAGCTACAAATATTTGTTCTTCTGGGAAAAAAAATGGACATTTAAGCAAATAAATGCTTTTAAGCTACTTTTTTTTTTTTTCCTGATATTGTAGCCTGCAGTACATCAGTTGAATGTGAGCACCTCTCACAGTTTTTAGTCAGAGTGTGATTTATTGTGGTCCAACATCAATATGTGCATTTTTACTTCTGAGAAATTAGCATGCTGAAGCATATTTAAAATGAATGTAAAACAGAGTATTGTGGTGGGCAGAAATTAAAATAACATTGATACAAATTACCTTTTGTTTTGATTTTTGCATATTCACGATACCACCCCATCTTCTCTACATGGCTCAGATTTAGATCTTTTCCAAAATGTCAGTAATTCCTAACAAATTAAAAGGAGTGGGATTTGGTTTGTGGTTTTGTTGTTGTTTTTTTTTTTTTCTTTGTATGGTTTTTTGTGTGTCTGTTGGGGATTTTTGGGAGCTTTCTTGGGTTTTCATGGAGTTTTTTTGTTGGGTTTGGTTGGGTTGGGGTTTATTTGGTCGTTGTTTTGGGGTTTTTTTATTTTGCTTTGCTTTGGGGGTATTTTTTCTGATTCCCATGAAGTAAGCATAGAAAGTGGGCAATGGAGTGCTTTCATGTTGTTCTCAAGATTTTCTTAAAAGACACCCTAGAATTCTTGGTTCACTCATCATGCCTTGCCCACTGTACATTTGTAGGTTTATTTTCTAGATGCTGCTGTTTTCTTCCATTTTATATTGCTTTGCCTCAAATTCCAAACTATTTTTCTTCACTATGTAATTTTCCAAAAGCAGAGTTTGAACATTTATCCAGGGGAATCATGTAAAAAAGGAGTGGGTTTGAATGGCTTGTTTTCTTTCTTTCTTTCTTCAGTTTATCAGTTTCGTACATTCCTTGGATAACTCTGCCTGGTGTTTGAAATGTGTATTTATATATCCGCTGTCTTTAGAACATCATGTAATCTTTCCTGCTCTAGACATCGTAGGATTTCTTCTGAGCTAAAGTAACAGAGTCAACGATTATGATCATGGAATTGTTCTTTTTGATTTTGAATATTCATAGTTCTTTTGACCATCCTTTTCAATCCCAAAGTGCTTTCAAGATGACTCCCTTTAAGCATTCAACTCATAAAAACAACGCCAACCAGATTTCACATACTGCTATTTTTATCTTCATTGCTCTAGGTTCATGTTTGGAATTAAGTATTTTGGATAATCTGCACTTGCTGGTTTAGATGAGCTGCAGTATAATATTTTTCTCTTCCAGATCATATTTCTAATGATTGATCACTCGACAGCATTTAAGTGTTTCAGATTCTAGGGTTTGCTCTTCAACTGGTGTAGGCCATCTGGACTCTGTTGAGCTCAGAATATGGAAGTAACATAACATGTAGCCACTAAGAATTTTGTCTCTCTGTGCAGTTGCTCTGTACATAGTGCCCCCAGGAAAATGGTTTTGTTTGGCTTTTTTTCCCATAGCACCTTGCCATTGAGTTAAATCACTGAAATCTAAAACAGACATTAAAAAGTTTGGATTAGTTGTTCCAAAGAAGCACTGTTTGGGCAGCAAGTACTAGCAGTAAAGACATTTCTGTAGTCCTCTGCTCAGCCCAGGCAATTTCATACCATAATGTGCTAGCTGGGTAAGGACATTTCAGGGAATGTCTTGTGATTTCTGTGAACAAAACATGAGCAGTTCAAGATGTGATCACATGAATTTTGCAATACAAAATTACTTTTTTCTGTGTTTGATATAAAGATGTTGTTAATAGTGGGGAGTCTGAGAGAGAAACAACAGAGCTGTTTGTTTAGGTGCATGGCATATTAAGAGTTCTAAGATCACAATATCTTGTCAACACAGGATTGGAAAACTGCCAGAGACAGTAAATCTAAATCTGCAGTTTGATGCAGAGTGTCCTAGCCCAGGTGGAGGTAATCCTGAATAGTTAATCTTGTCCCTTGTGCAAAAACACATTTAACACTGTAATATTTACAAGGAGAAAATGAAAACTGCTTTCTACATACACTAAAATATCAAATTAACTTTTACTTCTGCTACATCGAAGAAAATGTATTCCAGAATTGTAACTGAAATTTTAGATAACTACAGCAGTAGTGCTGCATATCAGTTCCCTGCGTATCAGTTAGTGACACGTGTATAGGCACTTACTGAAAGATAAATTTTCAGACTAGTTTTAACTTTCAAAACAGAGTACTGTATTATTTTGATGATTATTTTTGATTATCTTATTGAGATTGAGTGGACAACAAAAATATGTGTGTATGATTTAGATAAGCAATGATTATAGATTATCTCAATGATTCAGATGTTTTGCTAAGCTCAGTCTTTCAGCATTCCCCTTCTGGTTTCTCTGTCTGTTTCTTTTATCCCTACCTGCATGCAGAATTTTTATACTACCTGGTAGGTCTTGTTTTCATTGCACCATTCTTCCAGGCTCTTGCATATCAAGGTTCTTCTTATTTAAAATAACTCTTTCCAATAAAACTAGTGGGCTCTTTCCTTACATTTTGAGTGTTATTAGACCTTTGAGATTTAACTTTTGTGTCTATCATCCCTCACATTTGTATAATAGAACTTGAAGAGCTGCATTAATGACCACCTTATTAATTGTGCTTTTCATTCAGCATAGGGTAAACACATTAGAACCACTGGAATTTACAAATTCAACTGTAAAATCATGGGCAAAGTTTGTTCTTTAGTAGAATACCAGGACTACATTCTGACTAAATAAACTATTGCAAACAGCTGATACACAATATACCATGATTTCTGTGTTTGCCTCTTTTGGATTACATTGATGTGGCTGGGTACAAAAGAAGTATTAATGAGATCACTGTCAAGCTCCAGTGTTGTTCTGACTCAGGTAAAGTAAGCTATTCTGTCTTCCCTTCTTTAAGCATAGTCAAAGGGGTGAAGAAAAAGACATTCAAAAGAACAATTTCAGGTTCTTAAAACATTGACCTAAAGCATATTCATTGTGTGTATTCTAATCACCCCAGTGCTCAACCCTACAGCACTTTAGTTTTATGAGTTTCCTTCCAAAACAAGGCCAAGAAATGCAAAGCAAAAGTTGTGCCTTTTGTTGACTTTTTGCTCCCAAATCTATCACCATGAACAAACAAGCTTTCACCCTTTTCAAGTAATACATGTGCTTAGAGTATATATGAAATTAATACCTCATAAAAGTTTAGTATTAGTCAGAAAGGTATCATGCAAGGAAAATATAAATTTTCACACCTTTAGGTGGGATGGCACATTCCTCTATAAACTGGCTCTATTGCCTCCATGGTTATGCTTTTTTTCTTGAGAGCTGTCCTTACAGTATTCAAATGCAGTGCAGTGAAGGAGATCATATTAAAAAAAAAAAAAAAAAAAAAAGCACTGGGCAACACTGTGTAATCTGATAGGAAGAAAGAGAAAATAAAGAGCACTAGTAAAGAATCTCAATTTAAACATAATTTACATAATTACCATTACAGTGTTATTTCTTTACTCTGGAAAGCTTGCAATATCTTCTTTTTCTTTAGAATTATTACTGTAGCTCTTGGCATATTTCCCCCCAATTTTATATTTATCTTCTAGCTCTGCAGCAGTCCATGAAAAAAATCTAATTCATTACATAAGTGGTACTGCCAAAAAGTCAGAGAAGGTTCAAAATTATTTTTATCAACTCTCAGTGTATTGTTTGAGGAAGAGCAGACTGTTGTAATATTCACACAAAATCACAGAATTCGTAGGGTTGGAAGGGATCTCTGGAGATATCTAGTCCAACCCCACTGCTAAGAGTTATTCTTACAGAGTTATTCTTAACCCCACAAATTATTCATGCTCACAGATGGGGTGTCTTCATAAACTGCGAGTCTGTCCCAATCTGGAAATGTGTCCTAAACTGCAAACACAGGGAGGGGCAGGATTCCAATATACCCACAATGAGATTAAGACACAAAGGAGGTAAAATGTTGATAATCAAAGTGATAATCAAAGAAAGAGCAAGAAAGAAAACAGAAAAGTAGGGAAAAGCAAAGAACTACAGAAAGGTGGGTAATCACCATTAAGAATCTGTGGCATGCTGTGAAGATCCTTCTTCCTTTGTCTGTTGGTGAAGAGGGCTCTGACAAACTTGCTGTGCACTCACTCATATAGAAGCTAAGTGTGCTTTATGACAGCGACTGGGCAGTTCCACTCAGCCTGGGACCATGGACACTGTATTCACAGGATATTCCCCTGACAGGTCATAGTTAGCTGGCCCTGCAGTTCACTTACCTTTAACAGCAGGGCCAGCAGCATTCACTGCCACTATCATGGGCTGTCACAGCCCATTATCAAAGGCTCATGGCTCCTTATCACACCAGGTCTTCAACTGCAGATCTTATCAAAGGCCGGGCAATCGTGAAAAAAGGCTCTGTTTAACATTTCTTTTCTGAGTCTTCAGTATTTTCTTCCACATGTTTATATAATTTCTTTTGTGCCTACTGTCTGCTGTTTTAAATATGGAATCTTACTAGTCAAAGTTTATGGTTTCTATTTTTAATAATCATGACCACAAATATAATTTCTTTCTGTAAAACTCTACTCTTCATTATTATGTGGTTTTCTGCATATTTTATAATCCTCAGCCTGATTTTCAATTGGGCATGAGCCTAATTTTCAGACCTCATCACCATGCACACATAAAGACACATGCTAGCACAAAGATTTTAAAGATGATGTATTGAGCATTTGTAGACAGCTGTATCTGAAAAATGTGGTCACTTAAGGTGTAGTGCCCAGTAATATGGGTGAAGTTTGTTATGTATGAAATTGCCAATCAAATCGAATCAATAATTTGCAAGAGCCAAATTATGATAAAATAACAAAGTATAAAATTTATTTCATGATCGAATGACAAAATCTGGGTCAGCCACGAATCGGACAGAGTCTAGCCCGGGAATTGACCCTGGGTGACGCGCTACGCAGCTCTGAGCCCTGGTTGCCTCAGAGTGGAGCGGCACACCACTGTGATTTTGAGTTCAGTTCTTATACTCTTTTTCTTGCTGTGGGCCAGGATGTCCTTTGTCCTTTTCTTAATCAAGTGAGTCCAAAAAGCTTCTCTGGTCCAGGATAATGCTATCAGATGAAGGATGGTCCAGCTCTCGATGTCTTGGGAATAATTCATCGACTTCTTGTCTTGTGCTAGACAGAACTTGAAAGAACCGTGTTTGCAATACACAAAACTCTATGTCTGGGGAGATATACAAGTCAAACAGTCCCTTACTGGAAATCTCTTGCATGTTAAGAGATTTCCCAGAAACAGACTACAAGCCTGAATGGATTTTCCTCAACTGTATTATCCCCCTCCCTCCATCGTCAGCAGCCAGGTGTGCTGCTGATGGCATAATTCTTTACTCAGCTGAAACCTCGAAACTCTGTGCTGCTGTTTTTACTTCACATGTAAATGTAGTCCTTCTGTGTGGTATGTGTGTGTCGGGCCGGTTTCCCAATCTTGTAGGCTGCTTTTCCTTGATTCCTTAAAATATGCCCAGACAAGATTCCTCATGGTAAAATTCAACTTCTTAATTCTTGTAACTATTTCTAACTTATTTATATAATACTTTGCACTTATAACTACATTACATTCACTATAACATTTATTATTTTATGAATTTTGACTCTATTCATAACAAGTTGAAGCCCCAAGTTTAAAAGCTCATTTCTGGTTATCTACATAACACATGGATTTGATGTCTGAGATGGAATGGTGCCCGTGCTTTAAGGAAGGCTGCTCCTGCTGGTCCTTTTCAGAGTGGAAGGAGTACCAGACAGGTTTTTTATTTTGCTGATGCTGGAAAGAGAACATATGCAGGTACCTGTCGGCTGGACATGCTCTCCGTCACTATTTGAAATAAGTGAAAGTCTCAAGAGTTACAATCTGTCTTACTGAAAGGGTGGGAACTTCTGAATCATTAAGGTCCCACTGAGAATATCTCAATAACATCTCCAAGAGTCTTCCCATACCTTTTCAATTTAAGAATTGGGAAGAATAATGTGGTTGTGCTGCTCCATGAGTGATAGCCTGCAAGGGGGAAAAGCAGTTAAAATAACCTGACTCTCTCAGTTCATTATAGGATGTAATGAGGAGGCCAGTCTCAAGTCACATCATGCACCACTCCAGATCCTGTAGACCATTCAGCTTTTCCTCAAGACCTGCTTCCACAGTCAGCTTTAAGATAACAATATCATCATGGTTGTCTGTCCTTCTATTGACCTGAGAATTGGGTAATGGGTGATTGTAGCAATGGGGAACAAAGACACACAGACCTTCTTGCTTGCTCTGAAGAAGATTGTTTATTGCATCAAACCAAGCCTTTCTATGCTCCAAACTTAACCAAACCCAGTGTACATTAGCTGCCTGCCACTACAGTGTTGCGGTTCACATGTCCCTTTCCCCAAGCAGCTCTCTGCAGCTCTCTGATCATGTCGTGTCCGTGCATCTCCCCAAACAATCAGTGCCCCATGCACATGGTGACCACACACCAGCCATGCAACCCATTCTCTGGTTACAGGACTTGTTTTTCACCTCTCTGCTAGTCGAACATTTCTCAGAGTACTTTGTGTTGCTCACCAGAACTGAACAGGATTTCTGTCTCCCACATTTGATAAAACAAAAACTTAACTGGATATCCGTCACCAGATCTGAGCCTTTTGATAGAGATTCAGGAGACTTTAAGGAGATCAAAGGCCTCCAGAGCTGAAACAGTATTGGCTTACTATCTTCTTCTTTGTGGCCTTCACAGACAGCAGTGGTTAGGTTTTGGAAGGTAATTACTGAGGTGGGGTTTTGAGCGGTGGGCAGTACTAATGACTCCTGCCAGTAAAGGACTAATGCATTTACTACCAACTACTTCTGGATCTATTTCATTAGTCCACAAAGGAAGTCTGCCACAGTGTTAAGAGCCCTGTGTATAGCTGAGTCTCCTGCTGAGGGATGATGTGGGTGCCTATTTATGGACTTTACTTTGGAAACCAATTATTAGTTGAAATAATCTGAAGAATTTTCTCACAGAAGCTTCTGTTTAAGCAATAGAGATTTTTTTGGCTTGTTACTAAAAGTCAAAGATGATCAGAGGAGTTCTTCACTGATAGCAGAAGGGCAATACTTTTGCTTTTGCAGCCACAGGTGACAGAGCCTAGAAACGTTGATATTCGAGGTGTTTTTGGATGCCTATGAGTAGGGGAAGGGGTCAGACCTTGCCTGGCGGGGCAGTGAACTGCCCCACACTCCCCACTCTTGGAGCCAGTATCCTGGCCTTCAGCATTCGCTTCTATTCTCGCAACTCTCTTATGATCAGTGCCTTTCTCTCCAAATTAGAAGTTACTAGTAGGACAGCTATCCACCATAAAATGTTCAGAGTTTTATTCTCTGTACTTAAAACTTTTTTTTTTCTTTTTTTTTTTTTTTACTTTTCTGGCTTAAACCTGTTACCTTTACCAGAGTATACTTTTGAGTCTGGCTTATTTATTTCTCCTGCTTTCCTGGTCATTTGAAACGTTTGGTTTTTAAATGCACTTTCACTTGGAGAGGAGAGAGGTTTGTGGTTACAGATATAATCCTTTCCTAAATCAGCCTGTTTTGTCATGGTGTTAGAAGAACAGTCTGTTGAATAAAAAGACTCACATAACATGGATTTTATTTAGGGATTTGTGTAAATTAACTTGACATAGTTTAGAGCTAGTAATTGACTTTGTTTTGCTATGGTTTCACCAAAAGGAAAATATAGTTCTGGCTGAAAATCAGTATGTAAATGTTAAATATTACTATTCACCAAACAGCATATCAATCTGTAATTTACAATTTCCTGTGAAAGAAGAGTAGGACATCTTCTCAGTCTTTACTTTGGTTCATACCCTTTTTAAAATTCAGGTCATACCATCAGCATCAATTTGACTCTGCTTTCACAGTTTGTGCTCACAACCATGGCCTAGCAAATCTCTTGCTTTTCAGATACCTTATTGGTTTGCCTACTGCAAACCAATAAATCACACAAATAAAACAGTAAAAAAAGCTTTGTATTAAGCTTTGTTAGCGTTGCATTATAAATTTTATCTCCTATTTAAATTACAATTATGTCCAGAAAATTGGGAGTTGTAGTCATGCAAATGATGAAATTGATTCCAGTCAATTCCAGTCACGGCCCATCTTCAAGGCCCCAGAACTCTCTTGTTGAGTCCCCTTAAAGAGGCTTATGGGTTGTTTTTTTCTTTTACCCAGAGTTAGATGCAAAAGAGAAATACCGACAAAATATTCCTCAAGATTCAAAACAACAAAAACTTTACTGGCAACTTCAGAAAATCTGGGAACTTTGGCAAAAGTTTAATGCAACATTGAATCAACATAAAGCATTTTACAAAGCATTAATTTAGCAAGCACCAAGTCCATTCAACTTGCCAAACTCCAACCCATCTGATTTTAAGTTACTTAAACTTCAAGAAGACGTAATTGGAAGAAAAAGAACAAAGAGAAAGACAGAAGAGATATAGAAAAGAACAAATATGCCTACCACTGGTGGTTCCAGTGGTCAAGTGCTTACCTCATGCTCTAGCATGAGTACCCTTTGGCATTCCTGGGCCCTTCCCCCAGGTGGGGGTAGCCACTCTGCGGCTGGGTTAGGAGCTCCAGGGGCAGATTTGGAACATTGCATCCACTGTGCCACTGCAGGGCTAGGGTATGGGCTCTGGGCTGGGGTGGATGCAGCAATGCCTCAGCAGGACAAGGCTTGTCTTACCCCTTATCCCATTCATGCAACTGAAATGTTTCAAGCCACTAATCTCCTCCAGTCTCTCACACCATCTTTCTCTGGAAAGGAAATGCCAGTAGTGTTTGAAAATTATTAATTAATTATTGTGTTCTTAATTATTAAGAACCTTGGTTTACTCTAGGTAGCTCATGTGTTGTATTTGATAACATGGCATCTTGCTTGAAGAAAATAACGGCAGTTTTTCCCTAGTCCAGCTTATTTTTTACACAAATATTTGGAGCAGGAAATAAAAAACAGTCAATAGTTGTGGGACGTGTGGGAATACTTGGAATATTTTAAGCAAAGATGAACCATGGTTCCTCTGATTGCCTCCTCTTTCCTGTGCTGTTTTGTCTAATCATGCCTCAGAATATGTCAACAAATTTCCTTTAAGCTCAGAAGGTGCAGTGGGTTGGAAATAGTGATCCTTTCTCTGTCTCATTCTGTCTGTATGGTATTTGTGGGAAGTGATTTAAAACTGATATATTTTTTGATTGTGTGGTTCTGGCAAGGACTGGATGAATTTTTGCAGTAGCCAGGAGGCGGGATGGCTAGAACCCAGAGGTTATTTTCTACCATCTCACATCATTGTTGGGGGCAGGAGAAAGGGATTCTCTTCCAGGAAGAGGGGTTCCTTTAGGTTGAGTAAGTGTGGCGCTGGCTCCGAGCCTGAGGGAGCAGTCAGGGTGGTGTGGCTGTAGGCGGGTCAGGCTCTGTAGTGAGCGTTTCTCATGTAAATCACTCTCTCTCTTTTGTACACTTCTGTTTTTCATATTGTCGCTGTTGTTCATTTCCGTATCTCATTGCTGTTCCCTGTAAATTGTTTTTATCCCAGCCACAATCTTTTGTGCCTCCAGTTCTCCTCTCCAGCTCACCACCGGGTGGGGAGGGAGAGGGAGTGAGCATGCAGCAGGAGGATTTGGAAAGTTTCAGGGGGAGCACTAAATTGGAGAGTGCTATTCCTAAATCATGACATGAATAAAGGTACAAATTTATCATGTGAGATACTTATAAATTAAAACAGACTCAGGATCTTTGAATGTAACCCCACTTGGGTTCTGGATATGTCACAGGTTTTGTTAGAGTGATATAATTCTTTTTTCACACAAGTTATTTATAAACAAAATGAATTTACATGGAGGGCAGAACCTCTTAAAACTTAATAGGCAAGGGGTATACATATTTAGAAAGTAGAAAAATACCTGTATAGCTTATTGTTCATTTCTGCTGTACAAGAGAATTTTATACTGGAAGTATGTGTTTTACATGAAGGAATAGAGCAGATGCCTGTTTCCTGATGACAAATGAAGCATGCTGGATATATGATGCACATCTTCAGAAACTGTGCACCTGAGGACAGTAATAGCATCATGGCAAAGGCTTCAACAATGCAGTTAATATTAAGGAAATAACTTACATAAATGACTCTGTTGCTGTACAGCACTAGATGTAGTTGATATCACTGGTTCTGATCCATTATGGTCATTTTCAGAAAACAAAAATATTTCTTTGTGATATAATAATTATTAATCTTATGTGAAACATAAGGTCTTTCACATTGCCTAAGAAACTGGTGGTTTTGCTTTCTCTGAAGTGCTTGGTTTATAAATTACACTTAATCACTGAAATTAGTTTTCTCATCTCTGTCTGCTTCTCTCGTGGTTGTTTTTTAGATAACCTGTGTTCTCTAACTAAATGCTTTCAAAACTCTTCACAGGTAATCTTGACAACACCATTGTCAGTGAACCAGTAATGTTGAAATGATTAAATGATAAATTATGTTTTCTCCCAATCTAATTTATTAAGATAGCAAAAATGTTAGCAAAATGAGTGAACAAATATTCTGTCTGATAGTTATGCATCAGGGGAAGAAAAGAAAAATTAAATGCAACATATATTTCTTAGATGCTGAACTTTGGAGTCAATGACAGAAACTGTTGTATCATGTGGTTTGTGATTACAAAAAGTTGAACTTCATTAATGAAATATTGTCCTAAGAGTACAAAATTTTCTTTCCATTTCTTATTTTCAGAAAACAATAATCACATTCACACTTGGAGGGTAATACAGCAACAACACATTGGAAATGTTGAACATAACCTTTTGTCTTATCTGTGGTCTGGGAAAAAATCAAGAGAAACTATTTATTTTTTTTCCATGGTGATACTTCATTTTAATCCCATCTAACAGTATTGTTAGTGGATTAGATGCTGCAAACATGTTTAGGTTTAGAGACAGATATTTTGAGGGAAAAAGAACAGCTCTCTACAGGAGCTGATTTTTTCTGGTTTCTTGCTCAGTACCTTGCGCCAGAAATGTTTATTTTCCTCTACTTACATCAGCTCAAGAACGAGCATTTTAAAAAAAACTGCATTTATTCCACCTTATGACTCTTGTCACTTGAAAGAGCACACAACATACAAGGTTGGCACCTTCAGCATGTTTAAAACTTAGAGACACGGCTTATTCAAATATGGGTTTAGAAATTAATGCAGTGATAGACAAAACTGTGTGGAGCTCAGCATATTAGTAAACCATACGTGTTGCAATAAGCGCTGTTTACAGGACAAGAAATAGTTTCCTTATTGCCAGATATTTACCAATTCTTTTACATGAGCCAGATTTTACCAATTCTTTTACATGAATCTGTAACATAGGACCTTTTGAAACTTCTCTGATAGCTACACAATCCTTTTCCTACAGTCAGAAATTCTTTTACTCAACTACTCCTATTCTTTTATTTAGGACAGTGAAAAGAAAGGATTCATGAATAGACTTTATGCCATCCAGGAGGTGTGTGTCACTGTCCAGAATATCCTAGATGAAATTGCTTCCTTTGGTGAGAGGATCAAGAAGTAAGTGCTGACACAGGTTCTGGATTGCTCTCCAATACTCTTTAACATCTTTTTCATGCAGAGATATAATATGTTAGATTTTTACTTACTTATTCCAGGGGAATCCATCGTTCAAACTCATCTATATTTACTTTGCTTTATGGAGGCCCTCAGTAAGGAAATTCTCTTACATTAATTCTGGAGTTTAGAACTATATTAATTGGGACAAAAATCAAAAGTAAGGTTTTTAAGTAAAATAGAAAGAGCATATTGTTGTAAGGTTGTTATTTAAAAGTGATAATAAAAAATGCAATTTTGATAAAAGAAATAAGCAGAACTGAATAGGAGTTTCATATTTTAAAGATGTAAATATGATCCCTTGCTGGAAGTTTTATTTATTGGTCAGAAAAACCTTTCCTTGAGAGTATTTGTAATTTGTAACACCTAATATATAATATATAAAAATTGCCAACAAATCTGGACATTAAGAAAGAGAGGTTCTGAGATTTACTGCAGGAAATGTATTGGTGTATTTCTGGCATGGTCAATGGACAACAGCACAAGGTTTATTACTTGAGGTCAGACAGGTTCCAGAAAGACACCTTACAGCTGTCAGTTGCAAAACATGGAGAGGTGTTGGTGTTCTGCCCAAGAGCATCTCACCAGTACCCGATTCACTTTTGGAAGTGAATTTTAGGAAACCTATGCCTTGGGTAGAGGTCAGTCTGCAGGAATCCTGAGGATCATCTCTAATGCTGTCCTGTTCAGTCTTGACGACAAGGACATTTCCATTTATTCATTTAAGAGCAAAGTTCCTAATAGGAAAGCCTGGAAAAGTGTTCCCTTAGGGACAATTCCAGGCAGGCTGTATTCACAGCAGGGCAGGCAGGTGCAAGCATATTGTATCACACAAGTTCTCCAGTTAGAAAAATGAACCAGTCTCTGAAAAAAGTCCTTTATAAAAAAGGCTATTTGTGGAAGTTGTCTTGATGATTAAGTAGTTTTAATTGTGCATTTTGGAGGTAGGGTTTGTTCTATTGTATACCAGATGAGAGCTACAGAATTTTGTAAACTGAGTGAGACTATAAATCTTTGTAATTTGTTCCTAAAACTGTAATGGGAAACCTGTACTGAATGCTGTGTTAACACAGCCCATAAGGAGCTTTGCTAAGCGAGGAGCCAGTGCTCCCACACATCATGGTGTGTCTGTGATCCATTGCACAAAGCCGAGTCACAGGAACATGAGCAGACCCTCAACCTTCTGTTCATCCCAAATGCCTACAGAAAAGGGGAAAAGACCAGGTTTCCCCTGAGGATAAAGAGAGGCGTCCTACACTAAGTGACACTAACATAATGTTAGTGGAGACATGTCAAAATTGCCAGGGAAAAAAGAAGACAAATAAACACAGGAAGCCAGAGCTCATTATGAAAAATATGGTTTGCAATTCAGGTAATTGCAATTATTTATCTGGAGAAGCCAAAATTATGTAATCACATTGATTGAGAATGTGGCTAGTAGTAACACTTTAGACTATTTAGATTTAAAGCCACATTATCCTTCTGGGTAAATGTCATGCAACACTTTTGAGATGGCAGTGCTTTCATGGAACAAATACGGTCAGCCAAGCTCCCCTTAACCAATGTCCCTATGGGGTATGTATAAAATTATCATCTGGTCTTTCTCTCTTCACTGAACACAGGAGTTGGAGAGCCACAGCACCCTTTTCAAGATACATTAACTCTCCCTCACACCTCAATTTTGCAGAATGTGGTGACCAGCAGAGTTTTATCAGAATAGAGTCTGAGACCCTTAGTGAGGATGTTTTTATCTGTGACTTTTTTTGGAAAGGTAATGTCCTGGAACTCTGATGGAATCTCAGAAATTCTCTTCCTTTATTCATAGATAAATAACATTTGCTTATTTCAGATTTTTTTAATTATCTTTTTTTTCTTTTGACATCCAGAGGGTTTTTTATTTCTTCCCTCAACCACTGCTGTTGCATTATCCCTGTCTTCATGTCTAACTCTTCTACCCCCTCCTTTCTTTTTTTCCCTAGCCCTCTCCTTCTTACGCACATGGATGAATTTCCACCTTCGCATAGCCATGCACTTGCCTTTTCCTTTTCCCCCAAAGCTGGAAGGCACCTGGCTGAGGAGTGTACCTGTACCCCAGACAGAGGGGAATGTCTCTGTTCAGCCTTTAACTCCTTGTGCTATCCTTACAGTGGAATAGGGAGGAGATAAAACAAGAAAGCCTTAGCAGAAGTCTTCCAACTACTGTATCCTACTCTACCACGGTATTGAGAAGGGAATGGAGATTGCCTGTGCGAGTACATTTGGCAAGTAGGGAGCTCTGTGGGTTTTTCCTGGTGCTGAATCTGGGATTAGGCACTGAGATTTCCAAAAAGCAGAGCAGTGATTCACCTGGCAGATGTGCACTGCTGGGCTGGGGGAGGTGAAATTCAGCAAGCAAGTTGGCAAAGCTAGGACCTCCTTTCATTTCTACTGACACTGGATCCAGGCCCAGGCTCTCCCTGATGAATGGCAAATGCCTCCATGCATCCATTAGTAGACTCATTGTTCTTCCTGGTGGAAACTGACACTTCTTCCACTGTCCTTTGCTCTTTTATTGGCTTTGTTGGCCAACCTCAGTTCTGACTTTTGTTTATTTTTCTTCAGTTCTGACTTTTGTTAATTTTTCTTTAGTACATTCAACTGGACTGTCCCATTCCTGAGCTGGCTGGCAATTGTTGCCCTCTCCGTGTTCACCATCATCCTGTATTTCGTTCCACTGAGATACATTGTCCTTGTCTGGGGTAAGTAAAGCCCTTTTAAACTATCTGTATTGCTTTAAAAGCCTGGTTTTTAATGTATGACTTACACTGACACTACTTTTTGGTATTTCTGGTCATGAAGCTACCCTATAATGGAATTAGACATGTTAACAGCAACAGTTAGGCCCACCTGCAAAATGCATTTTTCTTGGCTGGCATTTTAATCATACTATAAACATATAGCTATGAGGATTCTTCATACATCAAAGTGTAGCTTTGTCTAGATATTACTCTAGATATTATTTTCACCACATAAACAAACAGAGGCATTTCAATCTACATAGTGCATTTAGGACAATGCGCCTTTTTTACTGCAGTTACTTTATCTTGTGAAAGTATATGCAAACACAGCAGCAAGAAACCTGTTTAAGGAGTCACCTTTAGTTAGACAGAAGGCTGGTTGATAATGAACAGAAACTCTGGGCAGGTAGGGGGATGGAATTACAATTGATCCAAGCTTTCACTAGTTGTGCCTACATCTATTCTTTATACTGATTTTAAAAAGCTACTGTTACCACATCTGTTGTAAATAATGCTCCAGGTTTTCATTTGTATATCTTTTCATACATCTTACACCACTAGCTGCTGTACCCTTACCCAGTAACACAGACTTCTGAAGAGCACAGTCTCAATTACATCAGTGGCCAGATTTTCTTTCTGAAGAATAGCAGTCACCCTTTTGTGAAAAAGTTTTGAATTCAGGAGACAGCATAAAATCCAATCATTGTACTGACTCCAAAGAATTTATTTTTTGTTTATCAGTCATTATTAGTAATTTTCTTAGAATGTTTCCTCAAATGATCATAGCCAAAACAATAAAGAAGATATGAACAAAAGTATTTCTACAGAACGAACAAAAGCAAGCATATGGGCTTCCTTTCTTTTCCTGTCTTTGACTTTTGCTTCTTCCCCCATACCATGCATCACTTAAGTGTAACCCAAACTCTTAGTTTGTTCCCAAAATTTCATTTCTTCTAGCACGCACATAGGAAGTTCAAAGTATTTGTCTCTAATTTCTCAGACAGGTCTGATATCTTGTTTTTTTACATCAGGTTTGATACAATAATCTGAGATCATAATACCTCCAAGATCCACATAACTGTAGAGCCAGAACTGTTCTTTGAAAAGCTCATACCTCTGGAAGTGTCATACTCCCACAGAAATATCTCTGTTTCAGGTAAGGCAGAGTCTCAACTCCCAAGCCTCCCAAACCGTGGATGGATAGCGTAAGCATATATTATTATACATGCACCTTGCACTCTCTGCATCTCTTCCCTCCCTGCCTTCAAGTTACATAGGCTATGTACACATAACTTCAAGACCCTTGGTTCACTAGAGGTTTTGACTCCACATTTTTCTCCTGCATTTCAGTTCAGGTGACTTCTTACTCAGCAAGTGTATGTGGATCCCTTCTTTAGGAATCTTTTTCTCTTGCATCATGGCAGGAGATCAGACAAGTACTGCATAGGTGCAGGTCCCACAATTCAGACCTCCTCAGGGTGAAATGAATTCTCACAGAGCCATGTCATGCTGAGAATGGTCTTGAGCAGCTGTCCCTTCAAAAATTGCAGTATTCCAAACACCTACTTATTTTCTCCATCACTGCATGTTTCTAGCCTCTCCTGTGTATATTTCTTCAATGTATTCATCCATCTGGCCTGTGGGAAGCCAATGATTTCTCTTTTTTGACTTACTTCAGTGGGAACGTTTGAGCTGGTCTGTAGCAGCATCTGTCCATTTTGTTCTTTGGAAGACAGAGTTTTTTAAATAAAAATTTCTTCAAATTATGTGTCATCTTTTGTATAGCTGTCTTTCTTCTGTGCATCCATCGGGTCTGCCCCTTTCAGCTTGCCCTAGCAAGAAATTCTCCATCCTTTCCTGGATGCGTCTCTCCCAGTGGAGACTACCAGTCCTTGAAGATGTGGTGTGTCAGGTGGGGTGGAGCAGAATCCACCTCTCCATCCTAATCTCCCTTGATGAAGATGCTGAGTCTGGGTAACAGCTACAGCTGTTTATGTGGAAAAAACTGTAATTATTTTAATCTGAAAATTTTCAAACTGTTGGAAAAGACCAATCACCTTATTGTATTCTGATTCTCCTGCAGTGTCTCCTCTCATCTGTGCAGCACTTGAAGTTTCACATGCTGACTGGTATTTTTCTTTATCAGATGTGATAAAGTAAGATCAAACCACCAGAATTCACCCATGGGCTATCCAGTGGCCATGTACAATGAACAGTGGCATTCAACCTTAAATTTTGCATTTGCTGATGCAGAAGGTCTTCTTAAACAAAGGTGTTTAAAGATCAGATGTTCCTTCTCAACACTCACTATCCAACACCATATAAAGGAGGGCAGCATCTCCTATCTACGCTGCAGAACTGACGACTCATGCAGTGGGAGGCTGTGGATGTTGTTGACACTGAGTCTTGCATGCCTTATCCAAAGGCTTTATGTCATGCTCTATCCAAAGGCTTTATGTCCTTGCTAAATCTTTCTGAAAAGTTGGGGCACCAAAGACTTTGTGGAAGATAACTATGTTATCTTATATCTGATAGAGCCTGGATAAATTACACAGAAAGGCATATTTTTAATAGTGTCCTGGCTTTCTCCTGCTCACATGACAGTCAATGCAGTTTGCACCGTTCCTGTCCATATTTTTTACATGTGTTCCCAGAGCCCACAGACCAGTTTCTCAAAGTGTATGAATCTGACTTGTAATTAAGAAAATATGTCTAATTTAAAAGCCTGCCTCCTGATTATTTTGTGGATGATTTTTCTTGGTGCTCTGAATACTAATTCTCAATAGGCATTATAAGACCACGATGTCTAAGGGAGACATATCCTCTCTCCTCTGCACTGCCATCAGCTCGTCTCGATCTGTCATTCTCACACAGAGGTTTGTGCAAACTCCTCTAAAGCTTTCATATGATGCAGACTTCATGCTTCCCATGTGTTTCATTGTCATTAGCATGAAAAATACTTTCCTTGAATCTTCTGAATCTTATATAAATCTTATGTCCTCCAATTAAGCCAAATTCTGCTCATCTTCTCTGTTACAGAAATTAAGTACTTTTTATGCCTCTACTTTTCCCAACTTCCTCATAATAATCACAGTTTCTGTTACCTTAAAAAAATATATATTGAAGGAATTTGAAAATGTCCCTAGAACTTTTGCATTTTGAAACAGGGAACCACAGATGCAGAGTCCAATCTTTGGAGCCTGAGTTTACGATTCATGCATTCATTCAGTGCTACTGTTAGGATTCAGAATGCATCCTAAAATCTGTTTTAAAACTTTGCCAAAAGTATGTATCTTTCGATATCTTCTATCTTGTGATAGTAACATTTGAACTTTCACTTTTGCAGGCATCAATAAATTTACAAAGAAGATTCGAAATCCGTATGCAATTGATAACAACGAGCTACTTGACTTTCTGTCCAGAGTCCCTTCTGATGTGCAAGTGGTGTGTATAATTATTTGATTTGAATTTTATTTTATTTTATTATTATTTTTCAAGTAGTTATTTTGATTTACTGTTATATTCCTTGGCAGAAAGAAATTGCAAACTCAAGCTGACACTAGTCCATTAACCAGAAGGAGGCTGCGAGATCTTTATCCAATGAGAAAGAAGTTCCTGCGTTGGTTGTGCCTCTTAGGATCCTTAGAAACAATCAGTAGAAGGACAAGTATTTGTAAGATGGTAGCTAGAGCTTGTATTAAACAGCATACAGCACGATGTGAATCTGACTGGGATAAGGCACTGTATAGGAAACACTGGAGCTGTGGCTCTCAGAAGGCAGAGAAGGAACAGGGAGGTCAAATAATGGAAGAGGCAGACAGCATTGCTTAGCACTCTGAGAACACTTTGGCCTGTCCCTTCTAAGGGGTGAAAGCTTTTGCTGTGGCCACAGTTCCACTGGGCTCATAAATTCCTTTCAAAAAAAAAAAGAAAAAAAAAGCTGGTTGTGAGTTACAAGCTTTTATGATGCAGTACACAATCCCCAGAAAGCATGCAAGATTTAAGATAGCATCGAGCACATAAATCACATCTGGTGTCACAAAGATTATAGACTTCCCATATTTCTAGTTTCAGTTCAGAGCTGGTATTAAGTAGGAGATACGGGTGCAAACACTCTCTCTATATCTGATACCCTCTGTGGTAGGCATTTAGAAATAACCAAGCTTTTAAGAAACATTATGAAGAATGGTATCCAACATGGTCAAGATGATAGTGTTTATTGTCTGCTAGAGCCAATGGAGAAAACAAAAAAAAACCCTAGTCTTTTCTGAGTTTACATCAGCATGCAGTGTATTTCCTGGTAGGATTTTCCTGGTGTTGGTTTTCCTTCTTATTCTAGATCTGTCATTCTGGTGTTGGTGAATCACATCTGCAAATCCAGTGTTGTTTTTAGGGGGAAGGTCTTCTTTTTTTAACCTTTTCTCCCCTAACAGATAAAAAAGGATATCTTTCTTTTTTCCTAACAAGTGCCACCTGACAACTTTCTGAACTTTGTGTTTAAACAGATGCAATACCATGAACTGAAACAAGATCCTACTCACAGCCCAAGCAAGAGAAAGAGAAACAATCCTGCCTAGCCACCTTCATGTGTTGAGGAGACCAGTGTCTGCCAGGGGAAGAGAAAAGAGCAAGCCTAAGAAGCATTTCCTTTCTCTCTGATTTTTATTTATCTTGCCTTTTTTATCTATTGGGGAGATTTTGTAACAGTATTAAAAGGTGGAAAATGGTTTCTCGTGGAAAATCTATTTCTCATTGTAATGACATTTGTTTAAAGTAGGGTTTTTGTCATTTTAAAGCCTTATTAGAAACAATATAACACGCTAAATCAGTCAATCTAAAATGGAGACTATATATTGCTACTTGGTGGTCAAAGATACATGAGAGAGTCAAATCATGTGAACTAAACCTACAAAACATCTAAATCTGACTCAGAAATTTCTCATATTTTATTTGTGAGCATTAATATTTTTATCCAGGAAGTCATCATTACAATTTTCTATGTTTTGTGTATTGCAAGAGAAATACAATGTAGTAGAGCCTACTGCACTTATGTTTTAGCAGATTTTTTTAAATTTCAGACCCTGATGTTAACTCCTGGTGCAACATTTTTCTATGTGGTAGGGCTGCTTACAAGACAGTGAGAAACACCAAGTGCAAATCTCTTTCTGGAGCTCCCAAAAGCAGTTCCTGCTGTCTTTATCATTCCATTGTAAGACCTAAAAATCTCTGTTTCAAAATACTGCCAAGTTTGTAACTGATTGCCTGTCATATTTTTCTACGTATACCAGCAGTCTTCATTTGTACTACATAGCTTAGCTCTAATGGGTAAAACTAATTCCATACTGCTTTGGGTGTCATGCTATGAACACTTTTTGTGCACATAACTATTTTAATATGGATATCTTGCAGAAAAGGTTTTTCATTCAAATCACAAGATCATATTAATATGCTTTATTGTATAACATTGCCTGTTACCAATGTGAAATACTGTCTAGAGGAAAAAATGCAGTTGTGGTAAAACTGATATACCAGGGCTTTTTCCTTAGTTAATAATGTCAGTTCTTCTGATACAATCTTTCCCTACTGCATGGAAAATGCATTATCTTATAAATTACACGGAACATAGATGAGAAACATTTACATTTCAAATGTCTTAGTGGCCATTGCATAACGAGTACTTGGGGATATATTCTGGTAGCTGCATGCAGACTTCCACACTCAGCTCCCCACATAGTGAGCAGAGACTCATTCCTGAGGGACTACCTGTGCACAGCTCCTCATTATTAGTTCCCAGTGACATTAAAGGGGATTTTTTGCCCAGGGGAAGAGTGACAGGACTGCATCCTTAAGGGGGGCTGTGGTCCTCTCTGGATTACCTCTCACTGGTTGCAATTGCAGATAAAGTTATATTGCACTATTCTAAAAATACTTTTTGAAAAGTCTATTTAGAAATACTTTGCAAGCACATGTGAATATGTATTTGTCCAAAGAAATACGTGCCACTTGCATTGCTCATGAAGGATCATCCTGGATTTCTTTGTTTCTTTCACAAGAACTTGATAGCCAAGTTCTTATGTGACAGTTACTTTGATCCTTCTCTTTGTATATTTAAAATAATGTCAATCAAATGAATGGTCTGTAGAAAGCCTTGGACTTAAACAAGCTCTTGTTACATCATGACTTTGAAAGAGTTTAATTGCAGCTTGTGTAACCTTTTGGCTGTATCCTATCTGAAGAGCAACATGCTATTGGTGAAACCAGAAGCACTCATCAGCCTATTTTGTTTTAAAAAAAACCAAATTTGTGACTCAACAAGATGTGAATGTTTGTTGCCTGTTGTCAGTTTTGCACATTTCTTTAATACACTGCAAGCCTTGTACCTTCTTAATGTTGCCCACCAGCCTGCGTGTGATTTCTTCTTGTCTTTTTTTCTGTACACAATTTCAAATGTCTACTTTGGTGGTAATATCTGAGCTGGTTATGCATGTTTCCAGAATTAAACACACTTCTAAGCATCACTCTATTAGTGATATTCTGAAGCCTCTGTCTTTGAAATCCTATGTTGTCATTTTCCTATGAGGGCTGTGATGGGCAAGTGAATTTCTTTGTGCAGGGTTTTAGTATTTTAAGTTCCATAACATGCAGGGATGGTGATGGGGGCGGGGGGGGGGGGGGGGGGGAGACAACAAACATATGTTTGTTGAAAAATGATTATGCCACAACAAGACAATTTAAAATCACAGTTTAAATAGTTTGTGAGTGAACCCATTTTCACTATTTGTAGTTTGTCTATGCTGCTTTGTGTAGGTGGCCTCTGTAAAGAGCCAATCCTGTCTTATGCCATGAATATTCCAACATATCTTCCTTTTCCAGACTGATTCTGAAGTCCATTTCTAACCTGTTGGATTTGGCAGGCTTTATTCTGAAAGCAGTTTGTCTGTTCATAAACAATCAAAAAAGAATAAGGCATTTCACAATCATGAAATTGTCTCTGTTCTCAGTAAATAAAATTTAACTTTATGTGAGTTCATAGAAAATTAGTAGTTTAGTTGGGGTCCATATTTAGATTGGATGTCAGAGCACTCAGAATTCACTAAGGCTGATTAATCTGAGAGGCTGTTGTTACATTCCTGCTGATAATTCACAGTACAGAGCTTGCTTATCCTGTTTTCACAGTTGCTCCTCTTTGTAGGAACACCTAAGTATTTTTCATAATAGCAATGAGCTTTTCACTGGAAGAGCTGCTGTATTATAACTTAATATTTTAAATCCAAGTGCAATAACGCTCAAGTTTTGTTTTTGTTTCCAATTGCAATTAAACCAACAGTGAATAACAAGAAAGTAATTAAGTAGTCTGCAGTCTATCAGCTAATTTGGTCCCTTAGAGCATAGGCTTTACCAACAAGAGGAAGAGCTGCCAGCAAATACACTGCATAATGCTAAGGTATTTCATGTGACAATCCAGGAGCAAAGGAGGTAAAAAAAAAACTTACTTCTTTCATCATTGTTAGATTACACATGCTACAAAACATAATGGAAAGCTTTGCAGCTCTCTGCTCAGCAGGCAGGGTTCCCAAACTGTGGTTTAACTGACTTGTGGTTTACACAGAGATTGAGTGCTTTGTGGCAGAAACTCTTCAGTTGACACTGACCTGCTTGCATCTGCACCTCAGCTCCCCGAGTTTGCTCCAAGCCTCTACCACCTCCTCACTGAATGGCAACAGCAAAAGGTATTGGCTTTTTGTTGCGCTGGGTACTCAACAACAACAACAAAAAATCTCTTTTCCAGAGTTGTTTTTGCCACATTATGGGACCAACCTTGCTGATTTGCAGGGTGGTGTGCTGACCCTTTCTCTGACTTGCAAAAATTTAGACCTCAGAACCAGATTGCTGGGTATGTATATCCTTGAGTTACATTCATAAAAGGAGGATTTTTGCTGCCTCTTGAAAAAATAAGGTGAAAAAAATGAAAAATATTTTCCTTCCCCATAGGATTTCTAGCCCTGGGACATGTAACAAGCTCAACAAGCAAGTGTACTTGTATCAGGAGGAGTCTGTTGTTTACAGTCATGAGATAATGACTTGATCATAAGAAACAATCCTGGAGAGGAAAGCAAGACCTTTCCTACCCTGTGTTTGTCTTCTTCAGGCTGAGTGTTCCTGAACACATCTGCTGGGAAAAGGGAAGAAGAAATGGGGAAGAACTGCTTAAATAAAATATTTACTGAAAAATTGGGTAACTATCAATTAAGGTAACTACCAACTGGGCAACTACCAATTGAAGATATATCTTAAATTCTTGCAGGATATTTTTTAAGGACTGGGATTTCAGTAAAAGACAAGTCTTTCTGCACTATGTTTCTAGAAGTATCTTTCTTACTTAGGAGAAAGTTCACTTACTGCAATTTGCTGAGGCAGAGTACAGTTTTGAGAAGACAGGATTGGAAAAGAGTTGAGGAAGATTTAGAATGGATTATAATGCTAGAAGCAGGCTGTTCCTGTTTTCTCTTCACAATGCAGATACATACTTTCCCCTGACATGCTTATGACAGCTCAAAACCACAGTTACATTCACACAGTTCCAAGAGCCACCCCATTCCTCACCTCTTCCTAACTTCATTGCTGATGGCATGCCATGGAGGTGGCCTCTCAATGTAAAGGGTCCCTCTCTCCTTTTGTCCACCTCAGCCTGCACTCTCTACATGACCAAACTCTTCATTTCCTGGTCACCACAGATACTAACAATTAAACCTTAACTAGAAACTGTTTGCCATGTCATCCTTTCCTGCTTCTTCTCCCTGTTTGTTCTTTTGATAGGCTGCTTTTCCTCATCCACATTCTTTGACTAATTCACCTTTTTATACATACAACTCCTTGACAATAAGGCCACAAAGCTTCAGCTGCTGGTTTCAAGCCAGCACTTCAGGTTTCCCTCACATACCTCCTACCTGAGGCTCAATGTTTGCTTTCTCACTGCTGCATTAGGCAGTCATACATACCTGTCTTTCATCAGCTCTGATTCTCTTGGACCTACAGTGACTCCCTAGACCAATCTCCTCACACATTCGGACTTTGTTGACTCCTCACTCCTTGGTGGTGACATATCTTGAAGCTGTTCTCTATGAGAGTGCAGAAAAGTATAGTGGAGGAAATGAAAATCTAAGTTTAAAGGAAAAGAAATTTCTGTAAGTTGTATAACTGTTCCTGCAATATGCATGCATCTTGCTGTTGGTTACTGGCTTCTAAAATGTCTAAATTTGCAGTTTTGTTCTGCTCCAGTTGAAGGATTTGGACCTCTGTGTGATTTGCATCCAGTCATAGTAGGCATTTGATGTGGGGGGAAAACAATTAATATAAATGCATGCCAAAGCAGAAAACCTGTAGTTTATGAAGTTAATGTCTAAAATTAGCAATTGTAGCAAGCATGGGTTGCTTGGGGTTGAAGAGGATTGTTTTAATCTATTCTCCATACAGAAAATAGCCTTTCACTATGCAGTTTACTGTTCTTTGTAAAATCCTCTGATTCATAATTAAATACAGCACTATGATTTTTCCAGTTTGGGTTCCTTCTCTACAGGGTAATGTGTAGGCTGCACTTTGAGTAGACATTTTCATAACAAAGAGTGGCATTTGAAAAAGAAATTAATTTTTTAATTAGCTGACACTTGCCGTCACTTGGTGTCAAAGCTGCCAAGTGCCAGGAAGTTTAAAGCCAGGGTTTATGTTTACCTTTTTAAAGTTGTGATAAAGCAAAGTTCTGATAAAGTGAAGGGAGAGTCAAAAGAGAATCACAGGTGCACACTGCCTGTATGATGCAGGGAGTTTGCATCTGTTAGTCAGTAGTAGGAAATTGGCCTCACGCATTATTGAGGATATAGAGTTGAACACTGAATTGTGCTGTCCCAGAGCTGCTGTGCTTGGCTGACAGTAATTGAGACTATCTTGGATATAACAGAGGAGGCTCGAGATGAAGCTCTTCCTGTGAAGAGCTTTATAGAGCATCTGCCCAGCTGCCTTGTCTCAAACAAGTGTATTGGTTCATCATTTTTGTGAGTGCTAATATTGGTGTAAAATACGAAAATGCATAATGGTGCAAGAGAAGGAAGGAGTTCCTTGGGCCTTCTCCATATCAACCTGAATGTTAAACCCTCTTTCTCGTATGAACACACAGTTGAAGATACTTGACATATGTCACTGCAGCTAACTGAGAAGTCCTAAGTTTTCAGAAACCCCAGTTCCCACCCTGAAACTTCAGTTCCTTTGTACAGAGTAAGCTGATACTGGACAGTAGCCATTCCCCTTATATCACACATTCATACAACAAGGCAAGTCCACATATCTTAATGACAAGAAATGTGTAAACTCTGATGTTATTTACAAATAATATGTTTTAAAACTAATTCCTTAGTGCAGACGTTCAGTGTGTAAATGCAGCTGGCAGCTTTTTTCCTAATTTCAGACCTATTCAGCCTGTTACCAAAGGCAGACATTTGGCCATGAAAGAACTGCTAAAATATAATACGTATAGACTCCATATAATAGACTGTGCTATTATATGAAAAAATATTTTTTCAATCTTAACTCCTAACCAGGCTGCTTAAACCAGAGGACACAGATCAGGTGGACAAGTATTTTTCTAAGGCCTGTGACATTAAAATGGAGGAAGTTTGATGGGCAAGCTATTTGATGGTTAAGGAATTGGCTGGATGGCTTCACCCAAAATGTTAAATCCAACAAACAGCTTGATGCCAAAATAGAGAACAGTAGTAAGTGGTGTGATTGAGGGGCCTGTCCTAGGACCAATACTATTCAGTATCATCATCAATGACATAGTGGGATCGAGCATACTCTCGACATATTTGCAGGTGACACCAAGCTGAGTGGTGCAGTTGATTTACTGGAGGGTGGGGATGTGTATCAAGTTTTCGAAAATCAAGTGTCTTTTGACTGATGGAAGCAGGATACGGCTTTAAAAACTGGCATGGTTTATGTTCAGAGTAAAACTGAAAGCATCCTACCACCCAAACCCACAGCTAAAACATGATGAGGGATCAAGAGGATGAGCAGGTGATATTAAAGCTTCCTACTCATCAAAGGAAACAGATGGGAAAGCCAGTCTTATGTGGTAGCTTGTCTAAAATGAAGACTATGTTTCCACAAGGACTGATAAAACACCTTCAATTTCTCATAAGCTGTTAGAAGTGTTTGGAGGTCATATTCCCACCTCAAAAAGAAG